>NC_063360.1:33066619-33100143 GCF_021869965.1 Rhincodon typus | reverse complement strand
TTCTGACTCAGGTGACAGTGCTATATCTACTGAGCCACAGCTGTACCCAGCTGTCATCATGTGGGAACCCTGTATCAAACAAAATAGCAAGCAAGGGAGATCAACACCAGGAAACTAACATAGTGGGTGGTCTCTGAAAACAAAGCTGCCAAAACCAGGATGCTCCAGTTGTAATCCAGGCTTGTGATTTCAAACATGCGCCGATTATCATTGTGTGGCTCACTGTATGTTAGAGATAAAAAGCAGCTCAAAGTCTTGTCACCATCTGCACTGTACCTGCAGTGCAGATCCAGCAATTTATCCAATTTATATGGGTTTCAGCACAAAAACTCCCACCACTTCCTCTGGTTTTCAACCAGCCTCCTATCCTGAAGGCAGTTGACTCACACACACACACTTTTCTGGTGCTGGCCGGCCTCCAATTGTACAGCAGCCTAGACAATGATTGTCAGAAGGCTGCTTGGCTGTGGGGGGTGCTTCACAGACTTGTCTGATCTTGCCTCATCAGCAGACGCACACACACACACACACATACACACACACACACTGACACTCAGCTTTCTGCAGCATAATGATTAGAAATGAGATCACTCTGGCGTCCACAGACTGTTTATTGGGTTCCCATCTTCCCTGCTGCTGAAATGGGGGCACCTTTATCTTGAGCTGTCAGCAAAATGTGCAGAGGTTTCCTGCCCATTTGTAGAACTCCTTGGTATTAAGGACTTGTCCTCTAGCAGCATTAGTTCACCCAGATTTGCATGGGGCTTAAGTGATTTACTGTTGGATTAAACACTTCTTGGTCTGGACTCCTAATTACTGAGAGCAATTCTATGTGCCTGACTGTTTCTATTATGACTCTATTTTTACATTACCGGTCAGACACAGACCTAATTCTGATTAATTCCAGGTCCATCAAATAACAGTATTAGTTGGCAATTAATTTTGGTACAATAATTTTAAAGTGAGACTCCATTATAATTTCTTTAGGAGAGAGCAGAAGATCTGAAATCTATATATAACATTTCAGGGGCCTTGACATTAATTTCTAAATTCTCTCCAGATATAGGAGAGGAGTGAGAGAATTGGAGGACAGCTAATGTGGTACTATTATTCTAAAGGGACGGTAAGAATAAATTAGGTAAATATAGGCCAATGGATCTAATGTCAGTAGTAGGAAAACTATTGGTAAAAAAATCTGAGAGACAGAATTAATCTCCATTTGGGAAGGCAAGGATTAATAAAGGAAAATCAAGACTTTATTGGGGTAGATCATGTCTAACAGCTTTGATTGAATTTTTCAAAGTGATGACTAGATGTGTGGAAGGGTAGTGCATTGGATGTAGGCTACATGAACTTCAGAAAGCTTTTCAACAAGATCTTACAAGGGACCCTGGTCAAGAAAGTAACAGTCCTTAGCATCCAGGGCAATTTGGCAAACTGGATTCAAAATTAGCTGAGTGGCAGGAGGCCAGAAAGTGATGGTTGAAGGTTGGTTTTGTGGCAGGAAGCCTGTGTCAAGTGACATACTGCAAGGTTTAGTGATGGGTGCCATGCTGTTTGCATATTTAATGACCCGATGAATATAAAAAGTTTGATTAGTAAATTTGCCGATGACACAAAAATTGGCGGGGTGGTAAATAGCGAGGAGCAAAACCTCAGCGTTCAGGATGGTAAGGATGAACTAGTCAAGTGGGCAGACCAATGTCAAATGGAATTTCGTCTGAAAAGTATGAGATGATACATTTTGGGAGGACTAACAAATCAAGTGAATACACAATGAATGGTAGGGAACTAGGAAGTTCAAAAGATCAGTTGGACCTTGGAGCACATGTCTACAAATCCTTGAAGGACAAAGGCAGATGGATAAGGTGGTTAAGAAGTCACATGAGATGCTTGCCTTTATTAGTTAAGGCATTGAATACAAGAGCAGGGAGGTGATGTCTGGAGTTGAATAAGATACTAGCAAGGCCAGAGTTGGAGTATTGTCTGCAGTTCTGGTCATCACACTATAGGAAAGATGTGATTGCACTAGAGAGAGGGCATTGGAGATTCATCAGAATGTTGTCTGGGTTGGAGCGACTCAACCATGCAGAGAAACTAGGCAGGCTGGCAATGTTTTCTTTGGAGTAGAGAAAACTGAGGGTGATTTAACTGAGGTTTACAAAATTATGAGGGTCTTAGTTAAGATAGGTAGGAAGAAACTTTTCTCCTTGGTACAAGGATCAATTATTTGGGGGCATAGATTTAAAGCAAAGGGCAGGAGGACTTGAGCGGGTTTAAGGAAGTAATTTTTATCTAGAGGGCAGAGGATATTTGGAACTCTGCCTGAAAGAGTGGTAGAGGCAGGAACCATCGCAATATGTAAGAAGTGTTTTGATGATCGCTTAAAAGGGTCACAGCATGTAAGTTTACTGGCCAAGTGCTGGAAAATGGGACGAGCGTAGCTAGGTGCTTGAGAAGTGGCATGGAGATGTTAGGCTGAAGAACCATTTTCTATGCTGTTAAGCTCTACATTAGAATGTAGATAGGAGAATTCAAGGACTTTGATAAATGACAATGAAGAAATAGCTGATATATATCCAACTCAGCATGATGTATGATTTGTACAGGAACTTGGAGGTGCTAGTGTTCCCATGTAAATAATGTTGTTATCTTTCTGGGTGGGTAGAGGTCACAGGTCCTGTCAATAGTACACACTGTAGCCATGGTATAGCAGTAGTAGAATGGGTGGATGTTTGGACAAGTGGCTGAGGTGTTAATCAAGCCAATTGCTTTGTCACAGAAGGTGTTGAGCATCTTAAGTGTTGTTGCAGCTGCACTCATCCATGCCAGTGGTGAGTATTCCATCACGCTCGCAACTTGTGCCTTGTCAGTGTTAGAGGGGCTGTCATCGGCAGGCCATGGCACATGGTCACGTGCACAGGATCCCAGGAGACGAGGCCTCCATTGTTCTTGAAAAAGAATGCAAAATATGAGAACTTTTATTACCATGACATGCGGTTAATCCCAGGTGTCAGTGTGCCACACGCAATACGATTGATGACGGGCACATGAATCAAGAAATGTAACGTGTATGAGCTTTTACAGGATGCATGTGAATAAGAATATAACTTAAAGAATATTTCAGGTGACTGGTTCAGTGCCTAGTGCACCATGGACATTAATGGTGGGCAATGAAAACACTTTAATGTATACAGACTGGCATTTATACAGCACCTCAACGTATCTCAAAGCATTTTACAGCTAGTGAGATACTGGTAATGTATGATTAAGAAACATAGCAGCCATTTTAAGCTCAGCAAGCTCCCATGAACAGCAATGTGCTAATAAGTAGATCATTGGCTGAGAGATCATGACTGAACTGCCCTGCTCCTTTACAAACGAGCACCACATGAGAAACCAGATTGGATCTCGATTTTGCAGAATAAGGGTGTTTACTTAAAATACTTTAAAAGAATATACACTTAAGAAGTGTTTCATTAGATATAAATTATTTTGGGGCATCCTGAGGACTTGAAAGGTGTTATGTAAATTTAAGCTCTTCCTTCATTCCTAACTGCCATTGAGCAAGTTTCATTGGGCTGCTGTGATTTCTATTTAGACCTGTGTTGACCCAGTCTTAAGTAGAGTTAGCTTGACCCCTGCACTGAATGTTTTTTTCCCACAGAACATGCATTGGAGATTGCCAAGGTTCATGTACGCTAGGTCTGACAGGAACCTCTCCTCACATCAATAATGGGAATAAGATCGCTGCTGAAAATCGTCATCATGATAAGTAACTACACAATGTTTGCATGGCGAATGAGAGGGAGTTCAAGGAAGTTAGAAAAACAAATAGCGTAATCTCAAGTTCTAATGATGCCATAAACATTTTTTGTCTCTAAGCCAAATGTTTGCAGGTTTTATTCCCATTCCAGGGACAAAACACCACTGCTGGACTGAGCGAGTGTTGCACTGTTAGAGGGGCTGTCTTTCAATTGATAAGTGAGGTCTTGTCTCGCTATTTAGGCTGAAAAAACCGGCAGGATACTAATTTTGAAAAATAAAAAAACTAACAGTGTTCTCTGCAGTGACCTGCAGCCATATTTCACCCTTGAATCATAACATCCCTTTAGCGTGGAAAAAGGCCATTTGGCCCATCAAGTTTGCATCGACCCTCCAAAGAGCATCCTACACCAGCACCTCCCCACCCTATCTTTTGCAACCCTGCATTTATCTCAACCACTATAATAAAAAGACTTTCTGGTCACTGTCACATGACTAGTTTGTGGGACCATGCTACATGCAAATTGCTGCTGCATTTTCTACATTACAAAAATAAATACTTAGTTAGCTGCAAAGTGTTGTCATATAAATGCAAGTGCTTTTTCTTGAGCAACTGTTGCCTCACATGCTCTGAAATCTGCTCCCACAATATAAACTAGGAAATGAATAAAGGGCAGCAGAGACATTGCACAATGTGAAATGACATAAATGTTACCACGGCACATGAGAGACTGTAGCACATCCCCATAAACATTGTAGTTGCTTAACTTTTAACTAAGCCTCTTCTAAGGATGCCTAACCTGAAGAAGTTACCCTCCTCCCTCCGGACAAACCTCAAGGGCAAAGCCCCCTTCCCCTCCCCCTTTTCTGATGAAGGGTCTAGGCCCGAAACGTCAGCCTCTCTGCTCCTATGATGCTGCTTGGCCTGCTGTGTTCATCCAGCCCTGCACCTTGTTGTCTCGGATTCTCCAGCATCTGCAGTTCCTACTATCTCTGATTTAACTTTTAACTGGGCCTGGGTTGCAAATGACCCCAAGCAGAGTGAATACCTGGGGCCATTTCTCAAATCTGAGGTGTGAGAACTAGATTTATGCAGCTGGGAAGCTCTTTCTCGCCCCACCCTAGGGGAGGGAATGCTCTAGTGTCAGAAATGAGAGCCACTAGGATAGGGGTTTGTGTGCTATCCAAGCAAAACACCTCAGCTCCCTCCCCACAATCGCCCACCCCCATCACTTCTACAGGTCCCTCAGGATAAAGGGTGTGAACAATCCAACCCCTCGACAATGGGAAAAGCCTCTTTTTCTCACAGTGTCCTTACTTGCTCTGCAGGGATTTGAGGCCTTTTGTTTATTCTGGCTACTAACAGGCCGATTCAGAGGATCTAAGTGTGCAGCAGAGCACATTTGTCGCCTGTGGGAGGATCTCAGTTGATGGTGTATTACATTTGCTTTTAATCAGAAAACGAATGCTGCTGAAGGCTGTACTGCTGCAAGATGAGATAATGTTTCCTGGATGCTGGATGGTTAATTCATTTTGTGGTAAGCTTTTCTGACTAGAGCTGCTGAGAAACTAAAACTTCCAGGAATCATCAGGCTGGAATGAAATAAAAAAGACTTGAAGAAAATTTTTTTTAACACAACAGTGCTCTAAAGCCATGACGAGCTTTCTCTCTTCTCCAGCTGTTGCATTCAAGTCACTACATCCAAATGTTCCCACAAATCCTTCCCACTGGTTCCCCGAGGCAGATAATGAGATTCTCGCATGCCACTGACTGCGTTGATGGTAGGATTTTACCGAAAATCTGCACTCATGCAACACCGCTGGTAGGTGGAGCATTGCAGTCCTTGAGTGTGAAAAGTGACAGAATTGTGCCTGACCGAATGTGGCAAAAATCCAGGATCAATTCCTGGCATTAAATTTTTTTTAATGGTTGCAAGATCCAGGAAAACCACAGCAACAATCTGTTATTTGCAAATCAGTGCCTCTGATGACTGGTCTCTATACCAGTGCAATGTGACATTGTCAAACATTCCTACCAAAGAATCTTACAGACTGATTATAATTGTTACTATGCTGTTCCAGATCTGACAGTTAATTTAAAATTTAATGACACGTTAGTGTGGTGTCACGAGTGCAACTGCACATGAGCAGGTGAATCATGGTGGCCATTTTTTGCTTCGGAAACATTGAAATTTATTTCACCTCAATGATTTGCTCATAGCATACAACTGTATCACAACATGAGCCTATTGCAGGTAGGTGTAAATGCTTGACATGCTGTAAATATACAGCTGACTTAATTGGTGCATTCAAACAGCCATTGGGAAACCTCGAGACTTTCTATCTATATAATTAAGTCATAATACCATTTGAATTATTTGCAATAGGTCATTCAGCCCCTCAAATCAGCAGTACCATTCAAAAAGGTCACGATTGATCTGATTGTAACCTCAAATCTACATTCCCACTTTCTCCTCATAAACTTTTTTCTTGCTTAACACAAATCTATCTATTGTTGTCTTAAAAATACTCAAGCATTTGGCTTCCAATACCTTTTCTAGAAGACAGTCCCAAAGACTTGCGCCCGTCTGAGAGAAAATGTTTTGCCTAATCTCTTTAAAATGGAACCCTGAGTTTCAGAAATTCCAATTTAGTTTCCCATCCTTATAGACTCTGTCTCCTCTGTCATCCTTGCTTCTTTAGTCAATCACCTTAAATCTACATCCCGTAGTTATTGACCCTCTAGTCATTGGAAAGAATGGGTGAAATCTTATAGGGGTCTCAAGTGACGTGGGCTATGTTGAGATTTGTGGCAGAATTTGCAGTGAGGTCCATTTTGACATTGAAAGCATCTTGCTCTATCTTTTATGCTTTTGCTGAGCAGCATGATGAGTTTCTCACTCGACAGCAGTGAGTTGCCAATTAAGGAGGATTATAGCTTGTTAAATGCTTTATTAACAACACAAACCACCTCAATAATGTTCAGCCTCCTATCTTAACAAATGGACTAAATAATCTAGGACTCTGAAAAGATGGACCTGGTACCTTCAGCTCGCTACTTGCTTCAAAAGGACCTCCATGTTGGACACCGGGCACCATCATCTCAGGACATACTCCCTGGGTACCAGTCACATGCAGCCACATCCATGAATATGTGTCAGCCTCTAAGAAACCTCCTGGTACATCTTTGATCCACTTAGAGGACACTTCTGCACTTCAATGCTACACCTTGGGCTACACTGGTAACTATCATTGTAACATTGCACCAAGGACACTACACACTCAGGGACACATACCCAGTTTATGGACTAGACCAAGCCACATCTCTGGGCTCTTCACTCTCTGTCATAGTACCTACTGGCTCTGAGCCTGTCTGGATGATCACAATAACCCTGCTTTTCCTTGCATTTGTGTGCTTTGTCCCCTCAGCCCAGAAATACTAGGTTCACGCTACTTTTGTCCTGCCTTGCCATTTAGCATAGATACAAAGCCAGGAAGCTTGACATGATTGTCAGTAGGCCTGAGTTAAATTAAGAGGGATAGCCTTTGCTCAGGGGGTCCTGGCACAAAAAGTCAAGGGCAGCCTCCAGTACCAGACCAGGAGCAGTTAGTCAGCCACTCGAGGTGGTCAGGGTCAGAATCCTTTTCAACTAGGAGGTGAGGAGCTGAATGGCAGACAGCTCACCACCTGTCTTGACTCTTTCTGCTTTATTGTGCACTGCTTTTGTCCTCAAATGAGAGAGTAACATATATTACAAGAGATGAGAGTGGGTGGCACAGCTGTTACTTTTGGGGCAGAAGGGGAGGCGTCTTGAGTGAGTGAACAGGCAGTGCAGAGGGCACACAGTGTTAGTGGTGTTTTGCGTTGGGATGGGTGGCATTGAATGAGGGAAGATGTTGCAGGCAATAGTGAGAGTGGAAGAGCATGAGCCCTGGTGGGAGGTTGATACAGTAACAAAGATAGAGTAAGTGTGAGGTATCAGAGAGAAGATGGTAGCACTTGCACTGGCGAAGTGGAGAAGGTCATTGACCTTCTTCCTACAGTGCTGGGCATTCCTCTGGGCGGCTGCAACTGCACCAACCCGGGTGGCAGCCTCAGATCAGGCTGATGGCATCTGGTGTCATGGTCTCCACTGCTAGCCATGAGGGAGGAGTAAGCCCTTCCTGTGCACTATCCCATCCAGCAGGATTTCCAAGTCCTGCCCACAAGGCTGTTTTCCCAAATCAGCCAATGTCAGGAGACTTTTTTTTGCATGGCAAAAGTTATAATCTGCTTGCGAGGGTGGTGAAAGAGCAGAGACTGGGACTAAGTAAATAGTTCTAACAAAGTTCACACACAAGCACAACAGCCCATATAACCTCCTTCTATGCTCTATCATTCAACGATTCTATGATGTGAACACTTTATATTCTGATCTGACCTCTCAGCTGGTGGAGCTTGCTCCTGAAATTGCAGCACTCTTTCAGCGGGCACAGCTCAGGGGCCCTGATCAATTATAGAGTTTGAGCTGTTGCACTGAGAGAAAGTATGTCAGGAAAGGATAGGAATGGAATTCCTTTTCTGGACCAAGGCAGATTTTCTATGTTTCTCTTTGTCTCTGGTATTCTGCTGGTAACCATTTACACTCCTCCAGCCTCATCCTTTGCTTCTGTAGTGGTCTCATTATTACCTTCTGATGAAAAGTCGTTAACCTCTAATGTTAAAATTAATCAAACACTGCAAACGTTGGAAATCTGAAATAAAGACAGAAAGTGCTAGAGGAACTCAACAGTCAGGTAGCATCTATAGAGAGAGAAATAGAGTTAACATTTCAAGTTTAATTGGATGCTAGCAGACCTGCCGTGATTCTTCAGCACTTTCTGTTTTTATAACCTGTAACATTAACCCTGTTTCTCTCTCCACAGATGCTGCCAGACTTGCTGAGTATTTCCAGCACTTGTAGATTTTGTTTCTGATTCCAGTATCCACAATTTCCCCTTTTCACCAGTCACCATTTAACTTAGAAACTGTCGACTTTCAACATCTTCCAGCTCTGATGAAAGTATAACAACCTGAAACATCAACTCTGTTCCTCTCTGTATAGGTGATCCAGACCTCCTGAAATTGAGCGTTCTACATGGCTCAGCACCAAAAGACATGATTTATGTAACAAACAAACTGAGTTAGAACATGTCAGTTGATTCACTGTAAACACAGATTCAAACGCTTTGCAGATTTCAGTCTAATACTCTTCTATGCTGATCACTTGCTGCAGGCCTATTTTAACTTTAAGAGTATTCAAGTAGATATTTGAAAGTGAGCAGTAATTTCATTCAATAAGACACAGAAAGAGGCCATTAAGACCATGCCAGTTCTCTGTCAATCCAGTCAGTTCCAATTCTCTGCTCTGCTTCTGTGGCGCTGCAGGTTTATTTCCTTCAAACAGAGCCTGGGTCGGGAGGATACATTAGAAGCCAGTAACCAGGAACGGGACCTAATATGGTGGGGTCGGTGTTGTGGCGTCTGCTTTTCTCAGGTCAGGGGGCAGGGCTGCTGTGCTCTAGTTGGGGGTGGGATTGGCCTGCTCCATACAGAGGCCGTATTGAGGTCAGGTACCCATGATTTCTGTCCATGCTCTTGCCTTTAAGTGCCCTTCCAATTTCCTTTTGAAATCATTGATCATTTCTGCTGTAGATTTCTTCAAATAGGTTGCAAAAAATCTCAGGGCTCCTTGAGAATGTATTCAGAAACATATGAATGCCAATTTCTGTTCTAAGTTAGCAAAGGGTTAATGACTCTTCTGACTTTGCATCTCGCTCTCAGTGATCTGCTCACATGTGAACAATTCCAGATCCTGCCTTGTACAGTATTCACTGGCTTGGCCTGTGAAAGGGCAGTGTCTGGAAGCGACAGTGAACGTGAGAACAATCACACACTTCCTCCATGGAGAGGGGCAGAATGCTGGGAAACAGAGGGAGTTTCCTCCACACTCACACCCTCCAAGTCACAGTAAAACCTGTCTGATTGTGCCCTTTGTTAGTCTGTGAGAATTTCAGATATATCGGCTATTCAGTTGTAGACACAATTATCCTTTGTCCTTGGAATGAATTGTTTTTTTTCAGAACTGCAGTTAATTGTGTTTTTTATGAAATGCTTCCATTGAACAAAGATCCCCTCAGAGAAGGTTAGATGCTTCTTCTGTGAGTAAGATATACTGTAAGACAATTTGGTCAGGCAAGGTTATTTCATCTACATAACTTTTGATTCAAAATTTGTTTGCAAATATACCTACAGTCTTAACCTAGTGACATACTTCAGCTCAACAATACTTTAAGGTCTGTACCTACCTTCATTCCAACTGCCTGAATATCCACAATGTTAATTGCTCCACCATTTGTGGCTGTGCCTGCAGCTGTCTCTGGACCCTAAAATCTGGAATTGCCGCTCCACATTTCGCCCCTCGCTGCCATTCTCTCTCCCTTTAAGATGCTCCTTAAAAACCTATGTATTTTTTGGTCATCTATCCTACAGTCTCCCTTTATTATATTCACTTGTGGGATGTGGGCATCGCTTGCTGCCAGCATTTATTGTCCATCCCAAGTTGGCTTTGAAAAAGTGGTGAGCTGTCCTCTTGAACAGTTGCAGCCCATGTGCTGTAAATAGATCCAAATACCGATAGGAAAGGAATCCTATGGCTCAGTTTCAAATTCTGTTCATTGAACTCTACTCTGTGAAGGGTCTTGGTACATTGGTGCGTGTGAACTTGCTCAGGAAGCAAGGTACAGGCAGGGCAGGGGAGCCTTGCAGCAATTATGCATATTTGAGCTGAGATGATGGTTGTTTTACAAGTTATTTGACCACTGGGGCATTACATCCACACGCCACCTGAGATGCAAACATTCAAGCATGGGTCACTGTAAGATGATCAGGTGCAGCAACCTTTATTGAGTGCCCCCAGAATCACTCAGTGATACAGACAAGTTCCAAAAATCACTGTTTGCATTGAAATCAATCAGGACACACTGACTAAGAATGAGATCTTGGTTCATTCTAATCAGGCAATGTATTTACCAAGTGGGCAAGTTTAGACTTATTTCTGTGTCAGACCTTTGTAGGCTGATTAATTTGTAAAATAAGCTACCTCTTTTGCATGACTCATTTCAGTTGCAATAATTTTGCAACTGCGTGACCTGCCGTTATTTATCCTTTCAATTCTTCAATGATAATCTTCGAAAGCAATTGTTTTAGATGCTGATGTTTGCAAATACCAGCTGAAAATTATCCTTGAAATTATCTTCTAACCACATTCGTGCAAATGTTAATGTTTAGCTGCCTGCGGCCTGTTCTGTTGTTTAATGATGACCTGCAAATGTTAGAGTGGTGATGTTCATGTGATCACTGTAGGACATGGGTCATCTCAGAGCCCAGCACTGATTTGAATTGAAATAACTAGAGTGAATTAAGCCAGCACAGAATCTTACAAAGCTTTTGGATGGATGGAAGAAGGTTTAAGTCCTTCATTGCTTCCCAGCATTAGACTTGTATTCTTAAACCATATGTGGAAGAGGTAGAGCTTCACAACAGCAACTTATATATTTGTTATCTGTAAAATAATTAAATTTTCAAGGCATTTAATTGGACCATTATAAAACAAAGAATAACATGAAGCCACAGAATGAGATGTTAATTCAAATGACAAAACAACATGATTAAAGAGCTAGGTTTTCAGGAGTGGACAGTTAAAGAGGTAAACATAACATCCTATCAACAAGAAATGACTCACAAACAAGATCCTTTACCCAACAGTAGAGTTGCACGGACTGTCAAAAACACTCTAGCAATGGGTTTAAGACCAGTGAGTCCCTTTTACCTGCCCATTCAGTTGCAGCACAGACACATTTCGCTGAGTTTCAGATGTCCTGTAACTTGTCCTCTAATTTTGCCAAGCCTGGTCCAATGGCCTGGGCAATAGGTGAAACAATTCCACAGAGGCTGGTATCCTGTCATCAGTTCACCCTTTATTTATACTTGGAAAGTCTTTGACACTGATTCAGATCCCTCAGCGCCAGCTCTCAGAGTGAACACAACCCCAGACACTCCTATTTATATCTGTCAGATTAATAGCCCCAATCAGGGAACTCGTATTCTATGACGTCTGCCCGGTTGACCTCGTTACAACCACTACAGTAGGTGACCCCAGTGCTATCTGTGTGTGACCAGCATCCTGGATCAAACCTGTTCAGCCCCAGCAAGTGTCAACAGGTTGACATAGTCCTCATCTGGGATCTTGACTATAACTTTGGGTTTGTACTTATATAGCATCTTTAACTTCGTAAAATGCTGCTATTTTCTCATTGAAGAAATTATTAAACCAAATGCAACAACAAGGCATGAAAGGAGACTCAAAAGGAATAGGCAACTAAATGTTTCATCAAAGGAGTGTCTAAAAGTAGAATTGTAAAAAGGTTTAAGGGAAAAATTCCAGAGTTTGGGGCAGGTAGGTGAAAGAACCAGCTGCCTATGGTGGAGTTAAGAAACTGAGGGTAACAGAAAAGGCCAAGTTTATAGCAATATATAGACTGTAAGGTTGGAGGAGATTGCAGAGCTAGGAAGGGGCAAGACCGTGAAGGGATGAGAAAACAACAATAAGAGTTTTAAAATTTGGCATTGCTGAACTGGAAACTGGTATAGGCCAGGCTACAAAAGGATGATGGATAAATGGGACTTGGTTTGAATTAGGATAAGAACAGCCCAGTTTAGATGAGCTCCAGTTTACAGAAGATGCAAGGTATGTGGACAACCAGCACAGCATTGGAAAGTTGACATAATAATTTAGGTTTGGATGAAGGTTTCAGCAGTGGATAAGCTGAGGCAGGAGTAGAGATAAGCAATGTTAGAGTGATGCAAGTAAGCAGTTTTGGAAGTGCATATAGGATCAGAAGATCAATTTCGGCAGATAGGACATTAAGGTTGAGAACTGCCTGGGTTCGAGAAGGAAGGGAAATAAGTTGCATTTATACAACAGTGTTCACAACCTCGTGACTTTCCAAAGCAAGGAGGTTGTTTGACGTGCACAAGCATCCACTCCCTCCACCACCGATACTCAGTCGCAGCAGTGTGTGCTATCTACAAGCACTGCAGAAATTCCCCAAGGCTCCTTAGACAGCACCTTCCAAACCCAAGATAATTTCCATCTTGAAAGACAAGGGTGGCAGATACATGGGAACACTAATAACTGCAAGTTCCCCTCCAAGTCACTCACCATCCTTATTTGGAAATATATCGCCATTCCCTCTCTATTGCTGAGTCAAAATCTTGGCATGCCTTCCCGAATACCATTGTGGTCAAACTAGTGGTCTGCATTGGTTCAAGAAGACAGCTCACCACCACTTTCTCAAGGGCAACTGGTAATAAATGCTGGGCCTGCTAGTGACACCCACCTCCCACATCCCAGGAGCGAACAAAAAGAAACTTCAGGAAAGGACTTGGCCAATTCATGCAAGGCAATAGACCACAAGTAATTGTGTGTTCATGGAAGATAATCTGTTTTACTGATGTCAGTGGAGGAATAAATAATAACCAGATCACCAAGAAGAAATTATCTGTAACTTTTCCAAAACAAAAATCCGTCACAGGGGCTTCCACATCCGTTTGAGATGGTTTAGCAATGCACCTGAGAGACAGCATAGTATTGGTTGTGTCAGCCTAGATTTTGCATTTAAACCTCTAGAGTGACACTTAAAACCACATCCTACTGACTCAGAATAGAAGTGATACCCATTCAACCATAATTGAATCTAAGATGATCCCAAGTTTCATTGAGTGTGGGTGATCTCAGCTATGGGATGGCAGTAAGAATAATGTCCTTGGGCCTTGAATTAACAAACAAAAAGTAGCTTTATTTCATTGCAGTGTCTAACAGAGTAAAAACCCTGGAAAAATATAATTCACTTTGAGCAAATGCAAAACTTAATCCTAGTTGGCAGAATTGACAAAACTGCAAAGGATACAGCATGATATAGATCCCAGACAGACTCCCGTGTATTCCATCACCCGCTGTGTAAGAACCTGACTGGCCTATTAACCTTGTTATCTGAAGCACCTGGGGCAACAGAGCTAGGGCACAATTGGAAGCCCAAATATGTTGTTCCCAATGTATTGAGTGACAACACTGTACCCATCAGTAATAAATTGTTCTCTCCCAACCAACATCACCAAAACACATGATCTGTTTATTATCTATCTAATTCAATTGTGAAAGCTTGCAGCACACAAATTGGCTACTGTTTCCTGCAATACAAGATTGACATTTCAAAAACTACTGCATTGACTGAAAAATGTTTTGCAACATTTTGAAATTGTGAAAAACATAATTTGAATCCAAATATTTCTTTCATTCACAGAGGATTCGCAATTCCCAACAAATCCATACCTCTCCTGGTAACTAAGATCTATGCTTTTTTGGCAAACACCCAATCCTGTTTGCATTTATCATCTGGCAATTAATTTTCCCAATTCCAAAAAACCTGGTGAATTTTGACTAAACAGATATTGACAGTTAGAGATCTTCCCGTCACAATGATTTCTCCATCTCCCTCCACCTGGATCCAAGCCCAACATGATGTGTTGACTGAAGTCCATCAGCACAGCCTGTTCCCAGACTCTCCCATGACCCAGCTTTCCTGGAAGTGTTCCCCAGACTATGCAATTTCTGAAATTTATTGCATTTCTTTTTTGCTGGCCTCTTTAAATTGGAAACTACTTGGAAAGTAAAATTATTTTTCCTTTCTGTCCGAAATCATGGGAGCACTGTCGGCCTCAAAGACCTTCATCATCCTGGATTGGACATATATTAATGTTATTTTATTCCTGCTGAGTCAGGGCCTTTGAGCTCCCTACTTAACAGCATTTAGAAATATCTTCAGCACGTGGACTTCAATGGTTTAAAATGTGCATCATCACCTCTTCAAGCAGCAGCTAGGTAAGGACAATAAATCCTGGAGGCTGTCATCCTGTAAATGTTTTTTTTTAAAAAGAAACATTCTGTCAGTACTTATTTGAAGAAGAATATTGGTCTGAACTCAGGATTGTGACCTATATAAAAACTATTTAGGTTAGCTCTCCCCTGCAAATCCTCCATAGAAAAAGAAGTCTCTCTGTCCTCTCTACAGCCGCCATTCAGACTAGAAATCCCTTCCACTGGCCTCCATGATCAAGAACTCCCAACCATCAACCCTCCACATAAGAGGTGACCCCAAACTATCCTGGCAACTGCGGCTACCAATTGCAAACTACTTACTTCTATTTGCATTGACATTAGTTCATTGTTGATTTGAATATTGTGAGTCTGGAGGTTTGGGAAGGGCTGTAGCATTGACTGATATATCTCGAAGCAGAATGCCAAGGTCTGTTATTAATCAGCAACCAGGAAGTATGCAAAGTAATGGATCCAGGGATTTAATTGTTACAATTCTTACCTTTAACATGCCATGGGATAGCAACTTATTAACATATAAAGACTGGACACTACTTTGTCTAGATAATGATTTGGTGAGATATATCTTCGATGTAACATCGTAACAGATTTAAACCAGTATATCCTATTTGAAACATCGTATTGTAGTTGTATCAACAGCCTCAGTGTAACATTATACCTGAGGTAACCAAAATATCCTTCTTGGAGCATTATTGGATGGTACAGCGTGTCTAGATCAGCATACTCTGTGTAACATTGCACCTGATTTATACCAATGTGGTATATCCCTCTGTGAAACATTAGCTAGTACAATGTATCTAATTCAGCACACATTATGTACTATTACAGTGGATTTAGAGTCCAGAGTCATAGAGTCCTACATCACAGAGATAGGCCCTTAGGCCCAAACTGGTCCATGCCGAACAAAATGTCCGTCCACGCTAACCCCATTTCCCCGCACTTGGCCCATATCTTTCTAAACTTTTCTTTTCCAAGTATTCATCCACATGCCTTTTAAATGTTGGTTTACGTACCCACCTCAACCACTTCTGCTGGCAGCTCATTCCATATGCGTACCACCCTCTGTGTAGAAAAGTTGCCTGTCAGGTTCCCATTTATTCTTTCCCCTCTTACCTTAAATTGATGCCCTGTGGTCCTCAATTCCCCAACCCTGGGAAAGAAGACTCAGTGCATTCACCCTATCCAAGCCTCTCATGATCTTATACACTTCTATAAGATCTCCCCTCTGTCTCCTATGCTCTTAAGAAAAAAATCCTAGCTTGTCCAACCTCTCCCTATAACTCAGTCCTTTGAGTCCTGGCAACATCCTTGTAAATTTCTTCTGCATTCTTTCCAGTTTAATAACTTCCTTCCTATAGCAAGATGACCAAAACTGAACACAATATTCCAAGTTCAGCCTCATCAATGTCCTGTATAACTGCAACATAACTTCCCAAATTCTATACTTAGTGCTCTGACTAAAGAAGGCCAGTGTGTGAAAAGCCTTCTTCACTACCCTGTCTACCTATGACTCCACTTTCAGAGAACAGTGCACCTGAACTCCAAGGTCTCTCTGCTCCACTACACTCCTTAAGGCCCTACCATTCACCATGAAACTTCTACCTTGATTTGACTTTCCAAAATGCAACACCTCACACTTATCTACATTAAAGTCCATTCGCCATTTCTCGGTCCACTTTGCTAGCTAATCAAGATCCTGCTGCAATTTCTGATAACCTTGCTCATTTCCACAATACCACCTATTTAAGTGTCACCTGCAAACTTACTAGTCATGTCTTGTGCATTCTATCCAAATCACTAACATAGATAACAAACAGTAATGGGCCCAGCACTGACCCCTGAGGCACACCACTAGTCACAGGCCTCCAGTCCAAATGCATCCTTCCACTAATACACTCTGTTTCCTACTCATCAAGGCAATTGTGTATCCAATTTGCCTGCTCTCCCTGGATTCCATGTGATCTAACCCTCCAGAGCCTACCATGTGGAACTTTATCAAAGGTCTTACTGAAATCCATACAGACTACGCCAACTGCCCTGCCCTCAAGAACCTCCCTGGTCACTTCATCAAAGAACTATAACAAATTTATGAGGCATGATCTCCCACGCTTGAAGCCATGCTGACTACTCCTAATCAAAGCCTGTCTTTCTAAATGCATGTGTATCTTATGCTTCAGAATCTTCTCAAGTAACTTATCTACCACAGATGTTATGCTTACAGGTCTATAGTTCCCAGGTTTTTCTTTTCAGCCCTTCTTGAATAAGGGCACAACATTTGCTACACTGCAGTCTTCTGGGACCTCACCCGAGGCTAACGATGATGCAAATATATCAGCAGGGGCCTCCGCAATTTTTTCTCTAGCCTTTTACAGGGTTCTTGAATATATCTGGTCAGGACCAGGAGACTTATCCACCTTCATACATTCTAATACGTCCAATACCTCCTCTACTGTAATATGGACTGACCCCAAGATATCACTAATAACTTCCCCAAGTTCCCAAGTCTTCATGTCTTTCTCCATGGTAAACACAGAGGAGAAATATTCATTGAGGATCCCATCCATGTCCTGCAGTTCCCCACACACATGTCCACTTTAGTCCTTGAGCGGTCCTATTCTCTCTCTAGTTATTCTTTTTCCTTTAATATACTTAAAGAATCCCTTTGGATTCAAGAATAGAATAGAATCCCTACAGTGTGGAAACAGACCCTTTGGCCCAACAAGTCCACACTGACCCTCAGAGCATCCCACCCAGACCCATCCCTCTATGACCCACCTAATCTACACATCCCTGAACACTCTGGGCAATTTAGCATGGCCAATTCACCTAGCCTGCACATCGTTAGACTGTGGGAGGAAACCAGAGCACCCAGAAGAAACCTGTGCAGTCACGGGAAGAATGTGCAAACTCCACATGGTTGCCCAAGGGTGGAATTGAACCTGGGTCCCTTGTGCTGTGAGGCAGCACTGCTAACCACTGAGCCACCGTGCCACCCAATTCACCCTAATCTTCTTAGCCAAAGCTATCTCGTGCCCTCTTTTTGCCCTCCTGATTTCCTTCTTCAGTAAGCTCCTGTATCCCCTACATACCTCCAGGGATTCCCGTGATCCCAGCTGCTTGTACCTGAGCCATGCCTCCTTTTTTCTGGTCAAAGCCTCAATGTCTCTTGACATCCAGGGTTCCCTATTCCTGCCAATCTTGCCCTTCACCCTCACAGGAACATACAGACCTTAAACTCTAGCTATCACACTTTTAAAGGCCTCCTACTTGCCAGAGGTCCCTTTGCCTGCAAGCAAACTACTCCAGTCAACCCCTGCAAGCTCCTGTCTAATTCCATCAAAATTTGTCTTGCCCCAGTTTAGAACTTGAATCTGTGGGCCAGTTTTGTCCTTCTCCATAACTATTGTAAAATTCATAGAACTATGGTCACTGGTCCCAAAGTGCTCCCCCACCTCAGTCACCTGTCCTGCCCTATTTCCTAGGAGTAGGTCAAGTTTTGCCCCTTCCCAAATAGGACCGACTATATACTGCTTGAGGAAACTTTCCTGAACGCATTTAACAAATTTTCCCCATCTAAGCCCTTAACACCATGGCATTCCCAGTCTATGTTAGGAAAATTAAAATCCCCTAATATGACAATCCTATTGCTCCTGCAAGTCTCCCCAATCTCCTGTTTGTTTCTCTAATTCCCGTTGACTATTTGGGGGTCCATAGTAGAACCCCAGTAATGTCACCATCCCCTTCTTATTTCTTAGCTCCACTCACAAAGCTTCACTGGACGATCCCTCAGTTATTTCATCTCTGACTACTGCTGTGATACTCCCCTTAATCAAAAATGCAACTCCATCTCCCTTCTTTCTTCCACCTCTGTCCTGCCTAAAGCACCTGCACCCTGGCATGTTAAGCTGCCAGTCCTGTCCCTCCCTTAGCCATGTTTGTGCAATGGCTATAATATCCCAGTCCCACGTACCTATCCACGCGCTGAGTTCATTGGCCTTACCTGTCAGCACTCTTGCATTGAAATAGATGCAATTTAATCCAACAGGAATTTCTTGCTCCCTGTTGTGTTCCAGCCTGACCTGCCTCTTCAACCAACTATTTCTGATTACTGTATCTCCTTCCAACCTCACACTTGCCTCCCTGCTGGTGAGGATTCCATCCCCCTGCCAATCTAGTTTAAACCTACTGCATGTTCAGTATGAGTTAAATTGAGGTAAACTAGTTTGTGGTGAGTGTAGCATTACATTGCACATAATACAGCTTTGCCATAATGTGCCGAGACATCCTCAGAATGAAATTGAGTCATGCAAACTGGAAGTTGGAGGTTTGACCTCTGGTCTGTGCTGAGTTGCCTAATCCTATTTGGTACAGCAACAAGGACATTATAATTGGCTTCAGCTCCCACTGAGCTAAACACAAGGAAATAGGTCTTAGCTTCCGTTCCCAATTGATATCCAGCAGTTGCTAGGGACAGGCTGGGCTTGGCTGTCATACTGTTTATGGTTAAATAACTTGCTAATGCTTATAGTGTAGATTTCCTAGAAAGCATGGGCTGCTGGGGTGAGTTACTGGAGGCTGTTATTAGCAGGGGTGGAAGGATTGGGCGTTTAGAGGAGGCATGATGCACGTGACATGGTGTTAAACAAATAGATCTGATGGTCCAAGTAGTAAATAATCATGTAGGGGACTCAGATTAATTACTGACAAATATGGTGCAAATATAAAGTGGAAAATAACACAGTTTTAATTGCATAGAAGTACCTAGAATTTTATGAGCCCCCATCCCCCGACCTTAGCTCATCTCATCCTGGTACATTCTTCTATAACTTTGTTCCTCATGTAGTTATCTAACTTCCGGGGGGTGGTTAGCATAGTTGGCTGGATCGGAGGCCTGTGATGCCAGTATTATGGATTCCATTATTGCACCAGCTGAGGTTACCCTGAAGGACTCGCCTTCTCAACCCCTCCCCTTGCCTGAGGTGTGATGCTCCTTAGATTAAACCACCAGTTGTTTCTCTCTTGTGACTTTACCTTTATCCAAATTTCCCTTAAAGATCTCTTCACCTCAACTGCTCCACATTGTAACAGGTTCCACATTTTCAACACACTCTGGGGAAATAAGTTTCTGTTCAATTCTTTGTTGGAGTTATCGGTGACAATTTTATATTTGTGATTTCCGACTCCCCCATAACTGGAAACATTTCGACAATGGGCACTATCGAAAAGACCCCTAGTCAGGCCATTTTTCCCCTGATAATCCTGTCCTCGCAATTAATCTTCTTTGTCTACTGAGGCTACGATAATTAATATGAACAATTAAAACAGTTTCACTCCGTTGGTTCCCCTCCCCCCACCCAATCCCAGCAAAGTGCCTGTCCTCTGCAGCACACATAGTTTAGAAGGATTCTGGCTGCAGTTTTCATAACAAGCGGTGTATTGAGCAATCGAGTGGAGTTCACAAACAGGGAAGCAGGATAGGTACAGAGTTCACTGGTCCAGTCCAGTGTGTGCAAGTCGTCACCAGCAATACAAGAGAAATGGCGATCGCCTAAATCAGTGACCTCGAATAATGACATCAATGCATCTTTCTGTGTCCCTGCATTCACAGGGAGCTGGCTTTCTATCCTGCGTTAGAGCTTCTCCAGGAACTTTGATGATAACCAGGTCTCTCTCTCTCTGCAGGCATTTTACGTTCGTTGCCTTTGACACAGCCAGGAAATCGCCAGGAAGGAAAACAAAAACAAAACAGCTTGTTCTGGTAGTTAAGAGCATTGCATTCAAACCAACTGTAACCGAACAGTTTGTTTAAAAACATTAATTTGTTTTGAGTGGGGAAAAAACGCGACAGACTAAAAAGCTTTGCCCTAAAGTTTTTCTTTATTTCGCATCTCAGTGTTATCACCGAATCACAAACAGTCCATGCTGTTGATGGTCTTTGGGATTATGGTTTTGCAAGCATCAGTGAGATAGTAAGTGCCGTTAGGCAGTTTCACTGCCGGGACTGCAAGCTAAGCTCTGTCCTGCCTTTTACAAACAGGCATTTCCACTGAGACTAAGACATAGAGATCAGGACCTGAGCTCCTCTCTGTCCTTAGCCCCAGGGCCATTAGTTCAGTACAGTGACTGCCCCCAGCTAATAACAAAGTAGTGACTGAAAACACAAACAGTGCAGACTTGAATATGAGACAATTACTATTATCTTTTGCACGTTACATAATATTCATACCATAGGAACAGGCCACTTAATCCAACATATCCATGCTGGTCTATGTGCATTTCATGAGTCTCTTCTCACCGTCCAGGGTCACCAACTCTTAGGGGAAAAAAAACAGGGGTCACTTTGACTGTGGGATAAAGGCCGCGATGAGGGTAAGAAGGTGCTAGTGACAGTTTGGGTGGTTGCTAATGAGGTAGGGAGAGTTCTGGGAAGGATAGAGACTTCAGGCCTTGATAGCTGGGGGCAGGGAGGAGGAGACATTAAAATCGACTAAAACTTGTAACTGATCATAAGATAGTAGGAACTGCAGATGCTGGAGAATCTGAGATAACAAGGTGTAGAGCTGGATGAACACAGCAGGCCAAGCAGCATCAGAGGAGCAGGAATGCTGACGTTTCGAGCCTAGACCCTTCTTCAGAACATGAAAGGTATGACATAAATGCATGTCTTTCTTTATAATCCAGGATCACAAAGTCAGCAACCACAGATGTTACTAAGTGCCAGAATGCTCAGGAGAGGAAGGGTGAAAACTGAGGGGAAAATGTGGGAAAAGTGCAGCAATTTAATTGTACTCAATTGCAAGGAACTGCAGGGAACAAAGCACTATGAACTTTTTGTTGAAAATTCAGAGGAAGTTGGGGTTTGCAAAAACTTTGAATATATCCTCATGCAATAAATTAACTACTAGGTCTTGGCAACTCTGTGCTAATATTTTGTTTAGTTTGAAATAGTAGTAAGTTGCCCTGCATGTTTATGTTTATTTGAACAGAGCTTTGTGCTTTCTGATTCAATGACTAGCATTCAAGGTTCTATGTTGTCTTGTTATCTCTTATAACTGATCATGTTGAATTACAGCGTTATCAGTTTTCTGCTCACTGACTCATTCACTTGCAGTCCCATTCAATCTCAAAATTACCCTGGAGACCTCCAGGATCAGTCTCCCACAGTCTGTCCTAGAAAAATGAGGCACAGGACGATCAGTCAAAATAAAGGGCAATCCCTTAAAAAAACAAGACAGTTGGTCATCCTGCCACTCACTTATAACTAACTCTATCCATCTGTCCCTTGAATTTTTTTTCCTCATTTGTTTAGCTTTTCTTTGAGAATTGAGAGGAGAGGCTGGATAGGCTGGGACTTTGTTTCACTGGAACATATAAAATAATGAGGGGTATAGATAAGGTGAATGGCGGGTGTCTTTTTCCCAGGGCGGGGGATTCAAGACTAGGGGACATATTTTTAAGGTGAGAGGAGAAAGATTTAAAAAAGACATGAGGGGCAATTTTTTTACACAGAGAGTGGTTCATGTGCGGAATGAACTGCCAGAGGAAGTGTTGATGTGGATACAGTTAAAACGTTTAAAAGACATTTAGATAAGTACGTGAATAGGAAATTTTGGAGGGATATGGGCCAAGCACAAGCAGATGGGACCAGCCCAGTTCAGGATTATGGTCAGTATGGACTGGTTGGACTGAAGGGTCTGTTTCCATGCTGTATGACTCTAAGTGGAAGTAATTTCAGACCTGGGGACTGATTTAGATAGAGCATCTTAGGCCAGTTCAGTTCTCTTGCCCCTGCGCCAGTTTCTGTTCAAGTTCTAATGTCATGATTTCATTGTATCAAATCCAAGCTCCTGCTCCCAGTGTAGCGCTGAGGGAGTGCCCCACGGTTAAAAGTTTGGAATAGACTTATTAATATTGGTTCCTGTTGTACAGGACTGTAGCCCAATGGGGTGGCAGGACCAAGGGCAGTCTTAGTGCTTGTACTAGTTAACTTGAGAGTAGGAAACTTAATTCATAGTCTGTATTGAGTTAAAGGCTTCAGTCAAGGTAGCATCATAGGCATAGGGACATTTGAACTCATGTTTCTGAATCATTAGTACAGAATTTTTGTGACAAATCCAGTCTGCTATTAGAGCACCTTTTGGATACAGAACACAGTTCTGATTTCCATTTACGAAAATGTTTACAAAGGCATAAGAGTTAAATAAAAAACTGGAATGATACTAAAACAAACAGATGATACCTATCAGTAAGGCAAGTAATCAATGGGCAGGGGCCCTTTTCTCTTAAAAAAAAGTGATAAGGATGATTTATTAGATGCTTTTATGGTTGTGAAATAATTTAATAAGATGTTTCCACTTATGACCAAGACTGGAACTAGAGACCAAAATAAGAGATGGTGGCGAATATATCAAATAGGGAATTCCCTTATCCAGAAAGAGGTGAGAATGTGGAACTCAATATCACAGGGAACAGTTGAGGCAAATAGCACAAGGGTAAGGTAATTAAGTAGACAAAGGAGAAAGGCATAGAAATACATTTTGATATATTTACTGAATAAAGATGGAAGAAAGTTTGAGTGGAGCATAAACGGTGATCTGGGCTTGTTGAGCTGACTGTGTTTTAACACACCTTGTAGCATTGCTCAGAAAGTTACAAAAGAGAACACTGAGGGTTGGGAAGATACATTCCAATAGCACAAAAACATTTGACAGTTGGAATGAGTGACATGGGTGAATGAGAATGTTGGTCAGAGTCCAACATCATTTACAGCGGCATAAATCCACATCAGCACAAGCACAAAACTAGCTCCTTAAATGGACCCTATTTAAATTGTCGTTTGTCACATTATAGGTCAACTCTAAAATCCAAAATATGCTTTGCACACAAAATAAGTTATTGCTAGTGACCTAACTGATCTCCAGACAGGTTGAATAAGTTGCCTTAATTGCAGCAATAAGAACACAATGAATTTGGGCAGATCTGAACTCTTAGATAATTTCTGTGCTGATTTCTGATCTGTGCCAAGAGTTCGTTGACCAGTCGCACACAGGGTGCTTTTTGCAAGAGAGATTTACAGTCAAAAGCAGATAGTCGGTCTTTGCTATATTCTCCAGGGTAACACAGCAAACCAGCATCATCATCGACTCATGAATCTGCCATTGGTCAGTGCAGCAAATTGGGTTCTCTATGTTTGCATGTGGTTTAACCTCTATATTACACAGGGAAACTCTTATATCTGGGACCCCTTGGAAGGTTCAAAATCTGCATATTATCTCATTGTTAGTTAATGAACTGACGGTGTGCAAATTGCCTTCCATATTTCATATGCTACAACAGTAATAACACTTCAAAAATTCTTAATTTACTCTAAGTAACTTTGCAATGTTATCAGAACATGAAAGGTATGACATAAATGCATGTCTTTCTTTATAATCCAGGATCACAAAGTCAGCAAAGTGCCAGAATGCCCAGGAGAAGAAGGGTGAAAACTGAGGGGAAAATGTGGGAAAAGTGCAGCAATTTAATTGTACTCAATTGCAAGGAACTGCAGGGAACAAAGCACTATGAACTTTTTGTTGAAAATTGAGAGGAAGTTGGGGTTTGCAAAAACTTTGAATATATTCTCATGCAATAAATTAACTACTAGGTCTTGGCAACTCTGTGCTAATATTTTGTATGGTTTGAAATAGTAGTAAGTTGCCCTGCATGTTTATGTTTATTTGAACAGAGCTTTGTGCTTTCTGATTCAATGACTAGCATTCAAGGTTCTATGTCAAATTATGCAGAGGTTGCCGAGTCCTCCTTTCTCCCTGTCAAACTCAAAGTACAATAAGTTCCAGAAACTTTTGTTCCTCTGTGGTCAAACGTCTACAATTTCTCAACAATAAATCCTGTTTCTGCATCACACTATGTGCTCAGTTCCTGACATCCTCTTTAATCATCCAGACTATTTGATATTACTATTTTCCAACGATCTGACCTGCATTCAGATTATAGTTGGGCTGATTTGAGTGTAATCTTATTTCATTTTCCAGTTTTCTTTACCATCATCCTTTCTGCAGACAGCTTGACGGAGGCAAAATCCCATTCTTACAGCATCACTTTGATGACCATTATTCACTTGTGAGGCCAGGAATTGAGTGCCAGCATGCTATCCAAAGCGTTCTGAGCTCAGTGGTCTCTGAGCCAATATGCTTGCAATCAGGTGGCATAGTGGCTCAATGGTTAGCATTGCTGCCTCACAGCACTAGGGACCTGGGTTTGATTTCACCCTTGGACAACTGTTCATGGGGAGTTTACACATGCTCCCTGTGTCTGTGTGGGTTTCCTCCCATAGTCTGAAGATGTGCAGGTTAGGTGGATTGTCCGTGCTGAATTGCCTGTAGTGCCCAGGGGTTTGTAGGCTGGGTGGATTAGTCATGAGAAGTGCAGGGTTACAGGGATTGGGTGGGATGCTGTTCAGAGGGGCAGTGTAGATTTGATGCGCTTAATGGCCTGCTTCCACACTGTAGGGATTCCATGAATTCTTTATAGGAGGAACAAAGGGAGGCCATTTAGCCCCTAGTGCCTATTCTGTTAATGGGATTATGGTGATATGTGACCAGACTTCACTTGCTTCATATCCTTGATTGCTTTCATTAAAAGAAATCAATTAATCTCAGATTTGACATTAATAAATTGGCTTAATTTCAATTGCAGTTTGTGGGAGAGAGTTCCAAACATCTACTACCCTATGCACGTCAAAGTGTTTCCTAACTCCACTCCTGAAAGACCTGGCTGTAATTTTTAGGTTAGGTTCCTTCGTCCAAGATTGCCCAATCTATTCTTTCTTTCTATCCATTTTATCTCGAAGTCTTTGATTAAATCTATCCTTAGTGTTGGACCCAAATCAGTACTGGAAACATTGTGTGTCTTTCCTCTGTCCCTAACCCAGGAATGCTGCAACCAGTTATAGTCCAAAAACAAAGTCTTCCCTGAAATCAACTAATTCAGCACAAGCTGGAGATTTAACATTGTTTCTCCCCAGGATATAATTTATTCATAAGATTTGAGTAAGTATGTTACATATCAGCTCAAATTTTATATTACTTGAAGTGCCACGCAGTTCAATTTCTTTCATGATATGTGCCATTCAGAATGCTTCTCTACATTCATGATTACAGGTTATGTTTGCGTTGTGCATTTTGTGTCAAGTATTTATTTCAAGAGGTTTCACTTAAGTTCTATTCCCTCGTTGTACTGCAGCAGGAGAGTCTTCAACTGTGGCGTTTACCCATTGTGCCTCTGTAGGGGCTGTCCTACATTTTTATGCATTCTACAATATGTAATCCTGGACTGTAAAGTGTGTCAGTCTGCAACACTCAGTTGCCTCCAGCAATTAGCACTGGAAAATCAACATATTTCAGGCAGACCAAACAGCATTTTACTCCAAGTTGATGGTCAACCAGCAGTAGTTATTGTTTGTCTCAGTGTCAGTCTGGTGACTGAACAGAAACCTATCTGGCTTTCACACCTCAGAATGGGGGAGGCTTTATTCCTATCTTTCAGTTTGGAATCTTGTGTTTTATCCTCATTTCGAGGGCTACGTCTTGATAAATCAAAAGTTCCAGTCTTCTAATGAGATAATCATCTACTTTAGATCATTTTGGCTTCAATTTTCCAATAGTAAAATGTAATATTTCCTTTTAGCTGTACACTGGGGAATAAAGTCACATTTTCCTTCCAACTCATAGAATCCCTACAGTGTAGAAGCAGGTCATTCAGCCCATTGAGTCTACACTGATCCTTCAAAGAGCATCCTACCCAGACCAACCCCACCTTAGATCCTATGGGCAATTTAGCACGGCCAATCCATCTAAAGCACATCTTTGCACTGTGGGAGGAAACCAGAACACCCAGAGGAAACCCACGCTGACACGGGAGAATGTGGAAACTCCACACAGACAGTTGCCCAAGGCTGGAATCGAACCCGCGTCCCTGGCACTGTGAGGCAGCACAGCCATCTACTGAGCCACCATGCTGCGAATGTGTTAGCTTTACCTAATCCACATGCTAAATTTTGATACAGCACTGAATTTATACAATCTAAAGCCACAACAAACAAACCACTATAATAATTCTGCTACAGTTACAATTTGTTTTCACATTTTTCTTCCAAACGTACTGCTCATTTTTAAGATATATATCTGCAATGCCCATTGTCCACTCATGAATTGTTCAAGACTATTGAACCATGATGGACAATACCACTATCCTCACTGTACATCCAGTACGTACACTTTCCTTGAGAGTCATTGAATTATGAGTCAAAATCTTGGCTGAATTTTCTCCCTTCTCTTTTAGCCAGGAGTCCTCCTACTCAGCCTCAGCTAACTCATGTCAGACCAGGAGTCAAGCTTGAGTGCCCAGTTACAACTGATAAAACATTCACTACTGGAGCCATCAGGGAGAAAGACAAACTTCACTTAAGGCCTATTTTTGTTGTGTACATGTGTGTTTCAAGTGATTGAATGCAGTGACACATTATCCTTGGGAGTATAAAATGGAGATGAGAAATTTCTTCTCTCAGAGTGTCATTGGTCTTTGGAATTTTTTTCTCCAGCAGGCAGTGGAGGCTGAGTCACTGAATATATTCCCGGTTGAGTTATACAGATTTTTAATTGATGAAGGAATCAAGGGTTATGAGGGGCAGACAGGAAAATGGAGTTACAGCCACAATCATGTCAGCCATAACATTATTGAGGGACCAAATGACCTGCCTACTCCTGTTGCTAATTCTTACATTCTTATTGTAAGAGCAGTGACTCACTCCTCTATCTTTGCTAAATGACACCCTCTGTCACAATGCTCACTAAGTACTGATGATCTGACACAAAGCCATTCATTTAATTTAAAATCCCTCTGCCACGCTCTATATTTTGTAAGTTATCTCTTTATTATTCCTTTTTAGGTTATGTTCCCCTAACCACCTCCATTTGTGTGGCTACTCTGCCTAGCAATACAAGAGAACCCAGTAAAATTGATACATCCTACTGAACAGTGCAATTACATTACCATTCACTGTAGGACCATTCCCTTGTAACCAATGCACTGTACCATCATTCACATTGTAAGATCCACCACACCCATATTTCCTAATGATATCAATCAAACTCATTATATCGCTATTAATATTGATTGAAAAGAACTGACCATCTCATTGTGAGTGAGAAGTACATTTCACACGCGAATTTCTCTCATTTCCACAGTAGCCAGCAGAACTGAGACTGCTTGCATCAAAGTTGAAGCCAAATGAGCTGCTGCTGGATTCTTTGCTGCTACATTAAAGTGTCATAAGTGACCAATTATCTCTCGAACCTCTGCAATTTCCTCCTCTTTGCACAAAGCACTGACACATCTGAGATGGTTCCTATGGCAGGCAGCGCTCTGTATTTCACTCAAGGGACTATTCTCTGTGTATGGTCTTAGTGTTTTTTTCATACAGAGCGTTTAAAGTCCTTGAAAAAAGTGTGCTCCTTAATAAACAAAAACAGAAATTGCCAGAGAAACATAGCAGGTCTGGCAACATCTGTGGAGAGAAAAACAGAGTTACTGTTTCATGTCCAGTCACCCTTCATCTGAAATGGATGCTGAACTCGAAATGTTAAATCGGATTTTCGCTCGACAAGTGCTGCCAGACCTGCTGAGTTTTGCCAGAACCTTCTGTTTTTGTTTCAGATTTCCAGCATCCGCAGTTCATTGTTTTAGTTTGATGATCCTTAATAGTTCTTGAAGTGTGCATGATGGAAGCAACCTGTAAATGACGTATGAAAGCATAATTCATAAATCTTTTTAAATATTCATGTTATTGCACAATTAATGAGGCGGAAACTGATTGAAAATGGCAATAGTGGAGGAAAGACGAACTGTTGGAAAATCAGATTGAGCAATGTACAAAAGATTGCAGTTATATTAGAGGATTGTCCCGTCTTGAAATGTTATTATGGTTTATGCTTACATAAGCTGTTTACAGTTTCCTGTTATTATGAGCACATCCAAAGTTATCAAAGCTTACAGTTGCACAAGGACTTCATAAACACCCTGTAATCGTATGAATAGAGATACACCAGAAAGACAGTGAGTGGATAGTTAAAATTATCTAGCAGAAAGCTGCCTGAAGGCCATTCTTTCCAATCTTAATGGAACTTGCAGGAAAGGGACTAAACTGCCCATCCAAACTCAATGAGTCCTCATTCTAATATATTAATATGCTAATATAACCCAACAGCAATTTTTACTTTGGTCTCAGTGGAAAACACCGAACAAATGCTTGGGATGAAAGGATCAGCAAGCAGAGACGATTCTGCATGTAAATTCTTTGCTGCCCTGTGTAGCACTTGGAGAAACAGAACTGCATTCTCCATAGCCCGATCCCTGCAACAAGGGAAGTTTAGACAGAGTCAGAGTTATAGGGTTGTTACAGTGCAGATGGAGGCCATTTAGCCCACCATGTCTGCATTGGTTCTCTGAACAAGCATAATGATTTAGTGCCATTGTCTTGCCCTTGCCATATAACCTTCCACATTGCTTCTATTTAGAACAATCTAAATCTCTCTTAAATGCCTTGATGAAACCTGCCTCCACCGCTTTTCCAGGCAGTGCATTCCGGACCCTAACTGTTCGTTGTATGAAGCTGCTTTTTCTTGCATCACATTTGCTTCTTTGCAAACTACTCTAAATCTGTGCCCTCTCATTTCTGACCCTTTCTCAAGTGGCAACAGTTTCTCCCTATCTACTCTCTTCAGGCCCCTTATGATTTTGAAAACTTGTATTAAATTTCCTCTTAGCCTTTTCCTTTCCAAAGAAAACAATCTTGACTTCTCCAATCTATCCTCATAACTGAAGTTTCTTATTCTTGGAACCATTCTCATAAACCTCTCCTGCACTCATCCAAGGTGTTCATATCTTCCCTAAAGTGTGGTGCCCAGAACCATACAGAGTATTCCAGCTGAGGTCTAATTGGAGTCTAATATAACTTCCCTGCTCCTGTACTCTACGCCCCATTTATAAAGCTTGCAGTATTACATGCTTTATTAACTGCTCTCCACCTGTTCTGCCACATGATGTATGCATATAAATACCAAGGTTTTGCTGCTCCTGCACCCCCTTCAGAATGCCCTTTATTTAATACTGTCTGTCTGTGTTCTTTCTGCACAGAATCCCTAAATCACCCTCCAACGACATTTTCCCCAGCGGGATGCCATGCCCCTTACAATACTTCGTGCTGAATGTCAACAGCTAGTTTTTTTGATTTGTAATTAAAATCACTTGATTGCTAACTGCCATGGCTGGGCGGGTGGGAAACTAAATTACTGCTGCAAACTCGCTGAAAGTTTATGCCTCCTCCTAAATCTGCCCCCTGAGTCAGGTAATTGTAGGTTCAAACCCCACTTCAGAAACAACAGAATGCTAGAGGTCCTTTCTTTTAGATGAGATGTGAAACCTACACTACAGCAGTGAGCTTCAAATGTATTTCATTGACTGTAAAGTGCTTTTGACTTTCTGAAAGATTCTTTTTAAACCAAGGCCCCTGTTGCCCTCTTAGACAGGTGTTGAAGATCCCTTAAGCATAACTTCGAAGAAGATCAGGAGAATTATCCTTCATGTCCTAAACAATTATTATTCCACAACCACAATCACCAAAGCAGACTACCTGGCCATTATCGCAGTACTATTTTTGGAAGCTTGCTGTGCTCATTACAAGTGCCATATATACCACAGTTCATAACACTTCAAAAGAACTTTGTTGGCTGTGAAGTGCTTTGGGATGTTCTGAGATTGTGATAAATGCAAGTTCTTCTTTCTTGCACACTTCCACATCTGAATGCGCAATAAAGAGCTCATCTATGACATCTAAGCATGTAGCAATCCAGAATGTACTGTGCAGTGCCGGAAACTGTCTGCTCAATAGAATATTGGGCATAATCATACCTTTTACAACAGCAAGTCTGAAGGGTTAAAGGTAAATAGTGGAGTTTCATGTTTGCCGGAATAGCTGATCATTATCACTTCTGATTCAAGTTACTTAACCTTGCATTATGCATGTCACATTATTTGAATGTCAGCATTCTGCGTGTGTGCATAGCACCTTGATTAAACTCCCTTTGAAGGTACTGCTTTTGGACAGCAAACAATATATAGACCTTGGAAATGGTACAGCTCAGACTCACCAGAATGAGGCAGAGTTGAAAGGGTTAGTTTATGAGGTCAGATTGTATGAAGTTGGCTTCTGTTCCCCGAATGAGAAAATTGAGAAGTTACCTAATCAAGGTATTTAAATACCTAAGGGTCGCACTTAGAACATAGAACAGTACAGCACAGTACAGGCCCTTCAGCCCACAATGTTGTTCCGAACTTGGATAAATAATCTCCTCTGGTGGGGAGGAGAACAGAACTGCAGAACAAGGAGGCATAATCTTAAAATTAGAGTCAATCACTTTTGCAAATTCAACGAGTGCATTTTCGTGTAAAGACAACAGACATTTTAAAATTGCTCCTGCAAAAGACTCTGCGTGGTGGGGTTCAATGGATCTATCAAGACTTGAAGTTAGAAGATTTTTATTTGGTAAGGATATCAAAGACAGGTAAGTGGAGCTTGAGGATAAGTCATTATATAAGTAAATGGTGGTGCAGATTGGAGGAGCTGAATGGCCTGTTTTGATTCTTTTGTTCTTGAGCAAGATGCATGTGAGTTTAATCTGACTGGTACAAAGATGGTCATTCCAGTGAAAGTCACCATTAGAGAAAAAGACACCTAGTAGTTCATTTAACCTAAGGGTCACTGTGCCTCGGGTTGAAAAGGCAGGGCTTCCACAGTGATTTCAGCTAGTACAGGAAGTAAATCCACACAGTTAGCATCACTCTGCATTGTGGACCAGCTATCCACTAGCTGTTCCAAAGAGAAAATAAGGAACACTCTAGGTAAACGTACACTTGAAAATTCTCATCCCTGTTTTAAACTCCTTCCTCCTCATATCTGTAACCTTCACCATCCTTCAACTTTATGAGATCTCTGCTCTCCTTTAATCCTGACTTTTCGAGTGTCCCCAGTTTTAGCCATTTCACCATATCTAGCCATGCTGTCAACTGTCTAGGCCTTGAGGTCTAGAGTTCACTCTCTAAACCTCTCTGCACCTTTACTGTCTTTAAGAATCTCCTTAAGAAAGAGATGTAGGAAGGACCATACAGCCCTTCACGTTTTTAATCACCTGCCCTATTATCTTCTAATGTGGTTCAGTGTTTCATGCTTTGTTTGATAATACAGTGAAATGCATTAGAATGTAGATGCTGGGGTCCAAAAGAGAGAAACTATGTTCTAGCTGGCCTGTGTTATTAAGAAAATTCAAGTTTTCTCTTATTTTTAACTGAAAATAAAGTATACCTGTTTTGGAAGCCATAAGAACCCCACCCCCACCCAGCTCCAACCCACTCCCACTTTAATCAAATTTGCAATAGTCAACTCAGCTTTAACATATTTACACAGTTCTCCTCTAATGTGCCTTGGCACATTTTACCATGTTCTATGTGCGAGGTGAATGCAAATTGCTGTTGTATGTTAATTCAAGTGGCTGGTTCCGGTTCCTCATGAATAACAATTCATAGAATAGTTTATAAGTGACATCTTGAGTAACAGTGCAAATTACAACACATAGCAGTGCTCTATTTCTCCAGTTTTCATATACTTCATCCAGTAGTCTTGCAGTTTAAAAAGAAAATACAGAATATTCTGGATACTTTTGGATCTAAATCCAAATAAGTTGTCATTCTTGAATTGACTGGATGAAACATTCTAGTTTTCCACTCGGGTAGTCTCTGTTTAGGCATGAGTCTCTACAATGCACGTCAACAGGTATTTGACCCAGATTGCTGATTGCTGTATTTAGGGGGAGATGATTGCGTAGTGGTATTATCGCTAGACCATGAATCTAGAAGCTCAGGTAATTTTCTGAGTAATTAAAAAAATCTGGAATTAAGAGAGTAATGATGACCATGAATCAATTGTCAATTGTCAGGAAAAATCCATCTGGTTCACTAATGATCTTTAGGAATGGAAACTGCCATCCTTACGTGGTCTGGCCTGCATATGACTCTGGACCCACAAGAATGTGGTTGACTCTTAACAGCCCTCTGGGTAATTAGGGATGGACAATAAATGCCCTCATACTGTGAATTAATTAAAAAAATCAGGAATGAGAATCTTGGCCAATTTTCACTCCTTTAGCACCGTGGAGTTGAGGCCAATTGTAGTATTCTGAATGTAAGATATATCCTGTGCAACTCAGACCAGCGATGGAAATAAGGCCCTCTGTTCTCAACTTGGCACAGTTCCCCTCCTTACTGTTGAATTGGCAGGTTATGGGTTAGACCAGTCTCATGGTGTCTCAGTGGTTAGCACTGCTGCCTCACAGCATCAGGGACCCGGGTTCGATTCCACCCTCGGGCAACTGTCTGTGTGGAGTTTGCACATTCTCCCTGTGTCTGCGTGGGTTTCCTCCGGGTGCTCCGGTTTCCTCCCACAGTCCAAAGATGTGAAGGCTAAGTGGGTTGGCCATGCTAAATTGCCCGTAGTGTTCAGGGATGTGTAGATTAGATGGGTTATAGGGGAATGGGTCAGTGTTGGGCTGAAGGGCCTGTTTCCACACTGTTGGGATTCTATGATTCTATGAACCAATGAATATGTAATCTGAGCTGAAAGTTCAGTGTAATACTAAGGGAGTACTGCATATTTGGAGGCTATCAGACTGC
>NC_063360.1:33056302-33066119 GCF_021869965.1 Rhincodon typus | reverse complement strand
TGGTGGTAGTGGGGAGGAATACCCAGATAGGATTAGGGTGGATTACATTTTTGCAGCAATCTTCAGCCAAAAAGTGTCGAGTGGACGACCCATCAAGGCCTCCTTCAGTGGTCCCTAGCTTACAGATACCAGTCTACAGCCAATTTAATTCACTCCACATGACATCAATCAAGAAATGGTGGGAGACACTGGACACAGCAAAGGCTATGGGTCCAGACAACATTCTGGCAATAGTGCTGAAGACTTGTGCTCCAGATCTTGCTACTTCCCTAAGCAAACTCTTCCAGTACAACTGCAACATTGACTTCTACCTGACAATATGGAAAATTGCTCAGCTATGTCCTGTCCATAAAATGCAACAGAAATCCAACCCTGCCATTACCGTCCCTTCAGTCTACTCTTGATCAGTGCAACGACAGAAGGTATCAACAGTGCTATCATGCAGCACCTGCTCAATGACGCCCAGTTTGGGTTCTGCCAGGGCCACTCAGCTGCTGACCTCATTACAGCCTTGGTTCATACATGGACAAAATTGCTGAACTACACAGAGGGGAACAGAGAGTGACAACCCTTGACATCAGGTTGCATTCGACTGAATGTGGCATCAAGGAGCCCTAACAAAACTGGAATCAATGGGTATCAGAGGAATATTCTCCACTGGGAGGAGCGATACGTGATCCACTGGACCAGGGTTGTGGTTGCTGGGGGTCAGTTTTCTCAGTTCCAGGACATCCCTGCAGGAGTTCCTCAGGATAGCATCTTAGGCCAAACCATCTTCAGCTACTGCATAAATAACATTCCCTCCATCATAAGATCAGAAGTAGGGATGTTCGCCAATGATGGCGCACAATGTTCAGAACCATTCGCGACTCCTCAGATACTGAAGGAGGTGCATACTCAAATGCGAAAAGATCTGGGCATTATCCAGACGTGGACTGACAAGTGGCAAGTAACATTCACGCCACAGCAATTGCCAATGACAGACAGACAGACAGACAGACAGACAGACAGACAGACAGACAGACAAAATCAACATTCTTTGATATTCAATGATATTATCATCACTGAATCCCCCATTATCAATACTATGGGAGTCCCCATTGACTAGAAAGTCAACTAGACTCGCCATATAAACACAGTGGCTACAAGAGCAGGTCAAAGGCGAGGAACACTGCAGCAAGAAATTCACCTCCTGACTCCCCAAAGCCTATCCAACATCTACTAAGTTCAAGTCAGGAGTGTAAATATAATATTCCACACTTGCCCAGATGAGTGCAGCTCCAATGATACTCAAGAAGCTCGATAGCATCCTAGACAAAACAGCCTACTTGACTGGCCCTACATCCACTCTCTTCACCAATGCGCTATAGCAACAATGTTTACTATCCACAAAAGTCCTTTAGTTGCAGTATATTAGAATTTTCCAGCAGTCACTTGGGGCAGGGATGCTGGAGAGCAACTAGAAATGTAAATTGGATGTCCCTCCATATTCAGTGTATTAATGTAGAGCTCTTAATAATCTCAGTATTTATCTAGAAGATACAAGATACACTGCAGAAATTCAAAGATCCTCAGACAGCGCTTTCCAAATCCACGACCACCTCCATCTACAAAGACAAGATCAGTAGATACATGGGAACAACATCACCTTCAAACTTGCCCTCCAAACCACTCACCACCCTGCACTGGAAATATATCACCGTTCCTTAACGGTCACTGGATCAAAATCCCGAAATTCCCTCCCTCAGAGCATTGTGGGTCAATCCACTGCAAGGGGAACTGCAGTGGTTAAAAAGGTGACAGCTCATCACCACCTTCTCAGGGGCAACTAGAAATGGGTAACAAATGCTGGCCAGCCGGTGATGCCCACATCTCACAAAGAAATTTTAAAATTAATTTAAATTACTAATTGATCAATTAAAGATGGTAGTGATTGGCACAGCCATAATCTCATGACACAGGGTTTAATGCAATTTCAGTCAGGATCATACAGCACGGAAACAGACCAGTCAGCAGATCTGACCAGTCAGCAGGTTTAAACAGTCTAGATGCTATTTCCAGAATGAAAGACATGATCTATTGGTGGCGCTAGAGCTTCCCTCCTGCCACATGACCAATAACTTCTGACCGTGACGCAAAGTTTAACTTATAGAATTGAAAGATTAGGAGGTGCCCAGGAATGTTTCCTGCTATCAGGCTAGTCATTTCATAGGAGTGACATTTGAAAACTGCATTAAAAACAAACAATTTTCTCACCGTTTTATTAACCCATGAAATCTGAAGTGTTTTTAGACTTTTTTGGCTTCGTAACTCAGTGAATTAATCTTTGCCTGGAGGAATTGGGATAGAAAACAGATGACAGAAGAAACATACAATATTGGGTAGCCAAATATTGGAGATCAAGCTTGGTGGTGCTTACCAATTTGCATGGCCCTGAAGCAGCCATGTGTGCCAAGTTGGAGATGATGGCAACAGGACAGCTTACTTTTGGATTGCATATGGTTGCACGTGCAGAAAGCTCAGAGGCCTCTAACATCAGCATGAATGCTGGCATAATATCAAAGCAGCTTTAATAGACAACAGATGCAGACCCTGAATTGGACAGTGGAGCAATAAATTTCGGTACATCTAAGAAGTGACTGATGCACAAAGCCAAAGCGTGAAGGTAGGAATGACGCTACGTAAATACTGAGATTATTAAAGGCTCTACATTCATACAGTGAATATTTGAGGGGCATCCAATTTACATTTCTAGTTGCCCTCAAGCATCCCTGCCCCAAGTGACTGCTGGAATATTCTAAGTACTCCAACAGAAAAAAGGTACAAGAAAATAACATTTGCCCCTTTGAACCTCTGTAAAATAATTTCATCAAGATTGTCTGGAAAAATCAGCACTATAATCTTTTTTCAGCACAGCAGAAATATCGGTCAAGTATCTGTCCTGATCGGGCAGTAATGCGCAATGTACATCACTGCAACTTAAAATATTATAAAAATGAATGCAATAAACACAAGTTAACTTACGTACCAAAGCAAACTGCTTTGCTAAATTAAAATGTACACATGGACTATTCTACTGAATCCCCACTACAGTTTGTTATACTGCATTAATTATGGAACATACACAAGAGATCCCCGTCAATAGCAACTAAATCTGCAATAAAAGGATATTTCAATTGACCAACATTGCATACTTCATTAATGTTGCCATGCCATTAAATTCAGAAATAGAACAGCACAAAGTGTCAGGGTCATACAGAATGGAAAGAGATCTTTTGCTTCAACCAGTCTACGCCGACCACGTTTCCAAAATAAACTAGTCCCACCTGCCTACGCTTGGCCCATAACCCGCCAAACCTTTCCTAGTCATGCGTAATCCACAAGTACAATCAACTGCAAATACGCAAGTTTTTAAAAAAGCTGATCCACTCAATTTTGTGCTATATATTGTATATGGAGTAATTAATTGAACTAAGCCTATTTTTATAATCGTTACTATTAAGCTAAGAATGACAACATAGGAGTCAAGGTGATTCAAAACATTATAACCTCTGAGGATAGAGATTAAAATTATGTTAGCCTTTTCCTTTTTTTTGAAGCATAAATCAATTTAAAAACTGTGGCAATTGGTGCCAGAAGTAATTTTTGTACATTACCATTGTGTCGCTTACAGCATTGTGCTTTGAATTGCCATTGAAAGTAGTTTTCTAGACTTTCACAAGGGTTGGATGGATTGATTCACTGGCAAGTCATTGTCAAGAGCACCACCTACTATCCAACAGTCAAATACACATCATTGATGTTCATGATGTGGAGGTGCCAGTGTTGCACTGGGGTGGACAAAGTCAAAAGTCATATAACACCAGGTTAATAGTCCAACAGGTTTATTTGAAACCACAAGCTTTCGGAGTATAGCCCCTTCGTCAAGTGAAGTGACAGAGCTGCACACAGGCACAAAATTTATAGGCAGAGAGATCAAAAGATCATACAAATGGTGTGAGTGGAGTGTCAAATAGTAAGTCCCTGCAGGTGATCAAAGGCATCAGACCATGTGAATAAAGTGTCAACAGCTGACTAACAAGTCAAAGAATGATCTATAAATCAGATTAATTAAGGCAAGGACATAATTACAAAAAAAAAATTAAAAATAAAAAAAAAAAAGGTGGTGCTGGAGATAAACCAAATGGCTGGAATAACATGATAGGTATAAGAGTGGCTAGACTCTCAGCACGTGAAAGTAATAAGTAATCCAAAACTATTAAAACTGATTAAGGTAGAGAGAGCATAACAATTTATCAAGCGATAGTGTCAGAACAGGACAGTAAGGAGTACTTTACAGATACTGAACAACATGGTAGGGTCACGTAGCTTGACAGGAACAGAAGATCATAGTTGAGGCCATCTTCGTGAGTATGGAACTCGGCTATCAGTTTCTGCTCGGCAATTCTGCGTTATGTATCTTGAAGGCTGCCTTGGAGAAGATTTACCTGAAGATCGGAGACTGAATGTCCTTGACTGCTGAAATGCTCCCCAACTGAGAGGAACATTCCTTTCTGGCAATAGTTCAGTTGTGTCCATTCATCCATTGTCTTGGATTTGCACGGTCTAGCCAATATACCATGCCTCGGGGCATCCTTGCCTGCAGCGTATGAGATAGACAACATTGGCCAAATGAGTATCTGTCGCGTATGAGGTGTTCCTACATGTGGTGCTGGTATCCAGGCCGATGATCTATCATGTCTTGCAGAGGTTGCCACGGCAGGTGTGTGGGGCGTTGTGGTCAATGTTGTCCTGAAGGAGGAGTAGTTTACTGCAAACGATGGTCTGTTTAAGTTCTGGCAGTTGTTTGAAGGCAAGGTGGTGTAGGGATGATCTTGGCAAGATGCTCATTGTCATTGATGACATGTTGAAGGCTGTGAAGAACATGGCGTAGGTCTCTCCGCTCCGGGGAAGTACTGGACAATGAAGGGTACTCTATTGGCCATATCCAGCGCCTTCATCACCTGCAGAGACTTATTATTTGACACTCCATTCACAAGGTGTATGATTTTTGATCTCTCTGCCTATGAATTCTGCACCTATTTCACATATTTAGTATTTCAATGTTTTAGTTCATTTTTAAAAACCAGTGTATTTGCAAGGAAACCAGCTTGCATAGGGGCTTCCTCAGCTTCTCAAGGTTCCACTTAACACACATTTGCAGGTGGGCTGCTGCAATTTGACAAAGATTTTACTGTATCCAATTAAACAGCTGATACTATGGCAAATGCAACAGACAAATTATTAGAATGTTATTAAGCAGAAAATAGATGTTTGCACCCTTGATTGTTCTGCAATATAGTTAATTGTCTAAATATGCAGGTCTCGATATGCCACCCAGTTACATTTGTTTTCAAAGCCTGCAAAATGAACTAACTGGCCTGGAGTTACCTCTAATATGTAACATCTGGATTGGGTCAACTCTACCCTCTTTAAACCAGACATCCAGACATCCAAACCTCTGCTGCCCATGTCTTAACTTGCAGCAAATCTCAACTCCCATCACTTTTGTGCCCATTGACGGATCCAAGTGAAGCAACATTTTGATTTAAAAGTCTTCACCTGGTTTGCAAATCTCTCCCTAACCTTGTTTCTCTCCTTCTCTGCAATCTTCTCCAATCCCACAACATTCATATCAGCACTCGTCAAATTATGGCCTTGTAAATATTACATCTTATAACTGTTTTAGTCATGGTGGCTTTTCTTCCAGTTGTTTAGATCCCAATGACCTCCTCTAAATATAGTAGGAAAATGACAGATAGTAAAAACTAAAATAATTTAGCCTTCATGAAAAGGTACCAAGTCTTGCTTAGATTTATGGATAATAGCCTCTGTACTGTTAAATTTTTCTTTACCTCGTCTACATATAGGTTGAAAATACGAGCGAGAGCGAGTGCGCGAGAGAGATCGCACATTTGCCTAAGGCATAACATGTGAACCCAAATATGGTCTTCATCCATCTGTATCATATTTTCCACGTGTTCCAGTCAGCAGGTCTTAATGGCTTCCCTCTTTTGACACAATCCTGTAAGAAAATTGTAGGCATACAACAGCCAAGAAAGGATTCTGGTCTCACATGATTTACTGCTTCATCAGCCAGCAATATTGATGAATCAGACCACAAGGTAATTTCTTTCCCACTCCTATCAATATTCTCCTTTTTCTGACAGTGACGTACACATTTTTAAAAGACAACACAACTGTTTTCCCTAAAAAAAAAATTAAAACACTGACCTTATTAGCTGATCCAACTGGAACAGAGAGTCTACTCCGACAGGAACAAACTTCCTGGAAATGGCAAAAACAAAATAATTTTAATCCATTGCCAATATGAACTGCAATTTATAATTGAGTAGAAGGGGATAATTTACTAAAAGCAAAATTTCTCATGTAGTTACTGTAAGCCATTATGGGGTTCTGTTGCTATCCATATATAAAAAAAACTATATATGTCACATTACATATCTCACCTCATGCCCACGTGCACAATTTCAGAAGTCACTTGAATATTGTTATTCAACAATGCAAACAAAGTTATTGCAAACGTTGAATTTATACTTTTTAAATGAATGTTATGTAATCTACTCATGATGTTTTCTGTGAAGCACAGTGTATATATTAAGGTCAAACCAAAAGAATTTTCCTTTGCTAGTTTAAGTTTAAATGCAATCTCTGAACATGCTACACAAGCGGAGGTCATCTAATTCAGTATACTGCACAAATTAAACTAAGGCCTCTGGGTTTTATGCTTGTGCTAAACCTGGAAGTGACTTATTTTTAAATCAACTAACCTATCAGGGATCCAAATTACAATTCAATAGATTTATTAACCTAAAGAAACACTTAATGCAACTGTAGAAAACACCAATTTTTTTTAAAATAGCATGGTCTTACAAACAAGGAAACACTTGCCACCTATATCTTTGCATCTGGCTTGAGGTGCTAGGAAGCGATTTATCGCCACTTTAAGGCAAGAATGTACATTACATTCATTGACATTACTCTTAAACTATACACATCATTTACTTCTCTCCTACAGATTCCTGTTCAAGGACATGTATAAAATAGTGGATTTATGAAACAAATGACTCATTACATCACTTTCTGATGGGGGCCATCTAATGGTGAACTTTTGCTGTTGGCTGAAGGTGCTAATCCTCAAGTAGCAGTTTTGATACAAGTGCTGGGCATGAAGATTCCAGGTGCCTTTCTAGGTTATTTAATTTTTGGTGTTGGCACTATTGCAGTAACCACCGTGGTGAATACGGCTCCAGTAAATTTTCCTCCATCAGACACGAATTCTAGGCATGATAAATTAATGTATCGGCAGTCACACTTGCAAGCACCTTTGAAGCCAAGTTTTGGTCATCTCACTTGAGATTTGGCTCTCTCATCATCCAGAATGATTTTCCTTTAGGGGTGAGGGTGAAGTAACAATGATAACTTGCATATGATGATGGTGCTCCCAAGAATCATCTGCCTTTGTCCTTGTAGTGGTTGTGGGCTTGGAAGATGCTGTCCAAGGAGCCTTGGTACATTGCTGCAATAGTATAGACCCATGGTTTAGTACAAAAGGGTCAGCTGGATATTATTCAATGCTTGATTCATGAGTCAGTTGAAAAAGCAGTAGCTGCTTACCCTATATATGTATCAAGTTTTGCATCAAGGGAAGTTGTCTATCACTGGGGATAGGAGGTAGCAGAATTTGCCTACTACTCCCAGTTAGACGTTAGACGTTAGACGTTAGTGTGGTTGGGACAAAGATGCAATACCTTGTCCGATAACACAATGGTCTTAATACTTATAGTCAGGGTAAATAACTTATGGCAAGTGAGAAATGAACCATGCGCCCTGTTAGCTGAGATTCTGTGTGGGTGACTAGCACCACAAGTATGGAGTAGTTCTTGGATCAAGACAATCTTTTTATGTTTGCTTTCAACAATGATGTTTTGTACAGATTATCATCTGATCTGGTATGCAAGTAGACTCCTCCATCTTTTCAGCAAAGGCAAGAGGTCAGAAGCATGAAAACGCCAAAACGAGTTCAAGAGCTAGCACATCATGCTGTTTCACTCCTTTCTTTAGAGATTGTCAGAACTAGAACCAATTATAGAATGTAGCTTGCTTCTGTGTAGTCATGGAAGGAGCAAATTAAACCAAAAAAACTTTGCCTAGCAATTTTTCACAAAATTTTGGGAAGTCCTGCTCCAGCAGAGTTGAATGACTTACCAAAAGGAAGCTTAAAGAATTAAGCCCTATGCTTCTCTCGCATCTACAAGATACAGAAGACCATGGCAACCTTGGATTTGCTGGTATGGAAATTGTACTGCATTTCTCCTACACTATCACAAAACAGATGAAGTATTTGAATGACCATCCAAATCCAAATCCAATCCTAATCCGAGTGACACTGGGGAGTGAAACGTTCTTTTAGTTATAATCTCATTACTTTTGTTTCTGTACAGTATGATTTTGTGTGGCAACACTGGTGGAGCAGAGACAGTGGTCGCCATAAAATTACAGCAACGGACTGGACTTTCTACACTTCAGCAGTCAACTGGGGTGATGAGGATTTATTCATCTAATGCATCCATATCAGAAAGCTACAGGACAGCATTAAGCAGAGGCAGTATCTGTCTCACAGGAGCAACAGATATCCAACTGGGCTCCTATCAGGGAGGACTAAATCAACTGCAGTTCAGAAGGCAATGCTGACGATGGCAGGTTCGAGTGAATTCTTTGCTGTTGGGGAATGAAGAAATGGTAGAGGCATTGAACAAGTTGTGTGTCTGTATTCACAGTGAAAGACAAGTTTCATCACAAAGACAGGAAAGAATGCATAAAATGCATCCTGTACAATGATTGCTGGTTGAATACAGCAAAGAAATTAGTATTAACAAGTCAGGAAAAGTATTGAAGAACCACAAGGGACTAAAATCAAGACAAACCCCCAGAATCTAAATTGTTGGTTTAGGAACTCTAGGGTGTAAGCTGTTAGTAGATGTGCTAGCTATGATTTTCCAAAATTCCTTGGAGTCAGGAATGACCCTATCAGTTTGCAAGTTAACAGATGTTAGATCATATTAAGAAAAAAAAAGGAAGGAGTGGCCTACAGGCCACTTAAAGAAGTTTAATACATCTAGAAAAGCACGGTATTACTAATCGAGCCCGTCTATTACATTGAATTACATCGAATTACATCTTTACTGAAAGACAAAATCCTCTGATGGGAGTTCTTGAAGATGTAACTGCTAGACTAGATAAAGAAGAACTGGTAGTTACAGTGATATGATCTCAACTGATGGTATTGCTGAACAAGTCAGATTCCACACCGAAATCTGGCTTGATTATTTAAATTTAACAAGGTCTTTCACTGAAAGAAAAAAAAGGTACATAATGACACACACAAAAAACAGTAAACTGTAATTTCATCTACACCATCAACAGCATGACTTTGCAGCACTGAGGGAATTCACCTTTTTATCACATCTATAGGTTGGACTTAACTGTTTCCCCAATTCCCAGTCTTGACTTAAGTAACCACTTCTTGGATTAGTGACACTACTGAGCGCAGACTCTGCTTCAAATAGCCCGAGGGTTGTAAGCAACACCTCCAATCTGGAATTTACAAAATAAAATCCTTACACTGATGTCACCAGCTTCTGAACTGTTCTAAACTATTTCCTTTTAGGAGAAGGGGGATAGTAGGAACTGCAGATGCTGGAGAATCCGAGACAACAAGGTGCAGGGCTGGATGAACACAGCAGGCCAAGCAGCA
>NC_063360.1:33041119-33046302 GCF_021869965.1 Rhincodon typus | reverse complement strand
CCAGCTCCACACCATCTTATCTCTATAAACACAAGTAAGCAGAAGGTTAAGACTAAGATAAGTCGAGCCAAATTGCAATGTCATAACTGGTACTTCTGGGTTTTTTTTTCTAAAAAAAACCCTAACGAGAAAAATTTCTGGGATTTATACCTTACTTTACCATAAAATACCTTTAATGTAGTAATCAACTTGGTGAACCTGAAGTCATCAATTCAGTAAGACAGTATTGTAGTGCAGAGCTGCGTATAAAGGTTCCATGAACTACACAATTAGGGTTTTAGGGTGAAACAAGCACAGGTCTTAAAAATGATTCACACCAAAATGGTGGCGTCACAAAACTAAAAGGAAAAAAACCAACAACAATTCGGGCAGCATCATACGCAGCAATGACTGTCAAATAGTTTATATAATTAACTGACTTCTGATTAATTTACCATTTTGCAGTACTACCTATAGACAAAGCATGGTGCATATTTGACTAACTGCAGAAACAAAAAGCTCTTGCAGAATTTATTGCAGAGAGGTTTCATCTTTCAGATCCACTCACTGTTCGTTAGTAAGATAGTCTTGTTTTTTGCAATAATTACGAGGGCATTGCATACATTAAAGAAAAAGGGATTCTTGGATGTAGTAATACCAAGGCATGTATACAAATCAGAACCCAACATTTGGTGGATTGGAAGATTTCAAAATGGTGAACATAGAGTAAAAGAATGGTCAATACTCTAGTGAATAAACATCTACAGTTTATAAACACTTGTATCCCTTGAGTAAAGATCATCCAACATTCCTAATTCTAGCCATAATTACATCATTTGCTTAAAATGCTTTCTGCTCATTGCACATGAAGCTACAGAAGCTTGAACACATACCAACAGGTTCAAGAACAGCTTCTTCCCAGCTGTTATTAGACTGCTGAATGACCTAATTTCAAGCTTAATATGTATCTCCTATGCAGCCGTAACCTTGTATACCTAACTGTCTAAACACCGTATGATCTGCACGTCCTCGTATGTTATGATCTATCTGTACTGCTCGCAAAACAAAACAACTTTTCACTATACTTAGGTACACGTGACAACAACAAACCAAAAAAAAAATCAGTGACACCACCCATATACTTCCCATACAAATATAAATGACATTGGATATTTCTTCACCTCAATCTAAACCCTAAGATCAAATTTCACACAAATCTGAAATTACTCTAGATCACCAACTTGGACTAGAAATATAATGTTTTAGGAAAAAAAAAGTTAATTCTTACCCAGTTGTTGGTACATGCATGCAGCGGCTGTCTTCTTACTGGACCGACCCCAAAAAAATCAAAAACATTAAACCCCATAGCAGTTAAGAACACTTCCTATCTTCACAGAACTGTACAGCTGCACCATTCCTGATTTAATCAGGAGTGACTTTTTAAATTTTAAAAAAGTCAATTTCCAAATTAATTCCATAGTTTCTCCAGCTACATCCTATATAAAAATTCAAAAATGATAATCTAACCTGAATCTTAACCTATTCAATACTGCCAAGCACTTTCCTCAATCTTAAGTACAAGGACTCAGTGTCCTCCATTTTGAAGTCTGCATTGGTCCTCTTTATTAAAAGATATGCTACAATTAAAAATGTTCCCCATGGTGATCTAGGGTTATGACCCATAGTCATGACACTTTGGAAACCCCAACAACTAAGGAGCTTGACACCCTCCAGGATAAAGCTTCTTGGTTGATTAGCACTCCATTCACCACAGATGCACATGGGATGGTATGTGCTGCTGTCATCAGATACACTGCAGCAATTCGCCAAGGTTCTTCAAGCCAAGGCTGGATAGTGGTTGCAACTCATCACCTCACTGTTTGCCATTGCCTTTGTTCGGTCATTCCTTTAATTAACATCCATCTGGTTCACTAATGGCCTTCAAAAGGAAAGAAATCTGTCATCCTCATCTGGTCTAGTTTGGCCTATATATAACTGCAGCACAACAGCAAGGTGGTTGACGTTCAATTGTACTGTGGCTTGCTAGGCAATGTCACTCAGTTATACCAATCGCCACAAAGTCTCAAAGAAATGAAACCAGATGGACCATCTGGCATCAACCTAGACACCAGAAAAGACAAGTGCAGAAACAGCCCTGTCAACCCTGCAAAGACCTCACTAATATCAGCGGGCTAGCATCAAAATTGGGTTAGCTGTCTCAGGCTAGTCAACCAACAACTTGGCTGTCTTAAGAGAATCACACTTTACAGGCAACGTCCAAGACAACACCATCCCTCGATGTGTCCTGTCCCACCAGCAAGACAGACCCAGCAGAGGTGGTGGCATTGTGGCATACCGTCGGGAGGGAGTTGCCCTGGAGTCCTCAAAATTAACTCTGGATCCCATGAAATCTCTTGGCTTCATGTTAGACGTTAGCAGGGAAATTCTGCTGGTTACCATGTACTGCCGTCCCTCTGCTGATGAATCAGGACTCCATGTTGAACAACACCTGGGAGGAAGCACAGAGGGTGGCAAGGGCACAAAATGTATTTTGTGTGGGCTATTTCAAACGTCCACAACCCAGAGTGGCTCAGCAGCAATGCCACTGTTTCAGCTAGTGAGGTCCTAAAAGGACATAGCTGCTCGACTGGGTCTTCAGCAGGTGGTGGGGGAAACCAAGAGGGAAAAACATACTTGACCTCATCCTCACCAATTTGCTAGCACAACAGTACCATTAAGAGAGAGTGACCACAGTATAATCGTTGTAGGAGACCATGTCCTGTCTTCAAATTCCAAGTAACCTCCATTGTGTTGTGTGGCACTATCACCATGCTAAACGGGTCAGACTTCAAACAGATCTAGCAACTCAAGGCTGGGCATCCATGAGGTGCTGTGGGCCATTTAACAGCAGAATTGTACTCCAGCACAATCTGCAACCTCATGGCCTGGCATATCCCCCACAAAGCCATTACCATCAAGCCTGGGGATCAACCTTGGTTGAATGGAGGGTGCAGGAAGGCATGCCAGGAGCACCACCAGGCATACCTAATTTTCAGATGTCAACCTGAAGCTAGCAAACAGAACTACTTAAAAACCAAGAGAACTAGAGATGCTGCAAATCAGGGAAAAAAACCAAAACAGAAATCACTGGAAAAACACTCAGCAGGTCTGGCAGAAGATTTGGAAAGAAATCACAGTTAACATTTCAGATCGAGCTACCCTTCCTCAGAACTGCCAACAAGGGTGATGCTGTTATAGTCTGGCAGACTGACTTCTACAGTGCAGAGGCTGAGCAACCACTCAGTTACCTCCTCCGATCTCTCTGTGGACCATGGCTCCACCTCCACCCCCACCCCGCCTGTCTCCAAGCTGATAGTGCTCCTCCTCCACCCTCAACCCCCCCACACCCTCAACTCCATACAACTCTTACCTCCTTCCCAAAATTCGCAAACAGGACTGCCCAGCCAGACCCATTGTTTCTGCCTGCTCCTGCCCCACAGAAGTCATCTCTTCCTACCTTGACTCACTTTTCTCCCCTCAGTCCCTGCCTACTTACTTCCATAATTCCTCAGACACTTTATGCCAGTTTCAGAATTTCCAGTTTGCAGGTTCCAGCCACCTCCTCTTTAACATGGAGATGCAATCCCTTTACATGTCAATCCCCCCCCATCAGGATGGTCTCTGGGCTCTCTGCTTCTTCCTAGAAGCAAGGCCTGAGCTGTCTTCATCCCCCCCACCAGCCTCTTCCTCTCCCTCACCCTGAACAAGTTTTCTTTTAACTTCTCATTCTTCAAGTCAGACGGGTGGCCATGAGTATGCACACAGTTATGCCTGTCTCTTTGTGGGGTATGTGGAACATTCCTTGTTCCAGTCCTATTCCAGCCCTCAACCACAATTCTTTCTCTAGTATAAAATCAACAATATTAATCAGTACTGCCTCCCTCTCCCATCTGGGATTGGAAATTGGAAGCAAAAAAAGCAATAAAAACTTTTCCACCCTGCTTTCACCTTACCATTTGGTCATCTCTGATTCCTCCCTTCCTCAACATCTGTTTCCATTTCTGGGGAGACACCGGCCACCAATATCCACTACAAATCCACCAACTCTCAGTTGGCTGGGTTATACATCCTCACATCCTGCTTCCTGCAAAGACACTATATATAAAGAAAAAAAAAAACAACTGTGCTGCTTCTGCTATTTGGCATGCAAGTGATGGACAGAGCTAAGAGGATCCACAACAAACAGCTCAGATCTAAGCTCTGCAGTCTTGCCACATCTAGTCATGAATGGTAGTGGACAATTAAACAACTCACTGGAGGTGGTTCCACAGTTACCCCATCCTTAAATGGGAAAGCCCAGTACACCACGGCAAAAGACATTGCAGCGAATGCTTCAGCCTTCCTTACACAGATGTACCGAGTGGGTGATCCAACATGGTCTCCTTCACTGGTCCTGAGCATACAGATACCAAATCTTCAGCCTATTCAATTCACTCCACATGACATCAAGAAATAGTTGGATACACTGGATACTGCAAATATTATGGGCCCAGACAAGATTCTAGCAATAGTGCTGAAAACTTGAGCTCCAGATCTTGCCACTCCCTAGCCAAACTCTTTCAGTACAGACCTCTACCCGATAATGTGGAAAATTGCTCAGCTTATGCCCTGCATACAAAAAGCAGGGCAAATCCATCACAGCCATTATCGCCCATCAGTCTACTCTCAAATCAGTAAAAAGTGATAGAAGGGTCAGAGTGCAGAGCACAATCAAGCAGCACCCACTCAGTGACTCCAAGTTTGGGTTCTGCAAAGCCACTCAGTTCGGTCCTCATTGCGTCCTTGGTTCAAACGTTGACAAAAGACCAGAACTGCAGAGGTGTGGTGAGAGAGTGACAGGCCTTGACATAGAGCCCTAGCAAAACTGGAATCAATGGGTATCAGGAGGCAAAGTCACTGCTGGTTGGAGTCATACCTAGCACACAGGAATATGGTTGTGGTTTTTGGAGGTCAGTCATCTCAGCCCCAGGACATCTCTGCAGGAGCTCTACAGGGTAGCGTCCTAAGCCCAGCCATCTTCAGCTGCTTCAATGACTTTCCCTCCATAAAGGTCACAGGTGGGGACATTCGCCGATAATTATACAAAATGTTCAGCACCATTTGTGATTTCTCAGAATCAGAAGCAGTCCATGTGTAAACACAAC
>NC_063360.1:33000093-33040619 GCF_021869965.1 Rhincodon typus | reverse complement strand
AAGATCTGGACAATATCCAGGCTTGGGCTAACGAGTGGCAAGTAACATTCATGCCACACAAATGCCAGGCAATGACCATATCCAATTACAGACAGACAATCTAATCACTGCCCTTTGATATTCAATGGTGTTAGCTTCACTGAATCCCCCATTAACAATATCCATGGTGTTACCATTAACTAGAAACTCAACCAGACTTGTCACATAAATGCAGTGACTACAACAGCAGATCAGAGGCTAGGTTTTGGTAATGCAAACAGGGACAAGATTTATACAATTAATGATAGGGCTATCAGTAGTGTTGTAGAACAGAGACCTAGAGGCTCAGGTACACAATTCTTTGAAATTTGCATCACAGGTAGACAGGGTGGTGAAGAAGGCATTTAACACACTTGCCTTCTTTGCTCAGACTTGAGTATAGGAGTTGGGATGTCATGGGAAGGCTGTAAGGACATTGACAAGGCCTCTTCAGGAGTATTGTGTCCAGTTCTAGTCTCCCTGTTGTAGGAAGGATATTATTAAGCTGGAGAGGATTCAGAAAATATTTAACCAGAACGTTGCTGGAAATAAAGGATTTGAGATGTAAAAATCTACTGGATTGGCTGGGGCATTTTACACTGGAGCATAGGAGCTCAAGGGCTAACCCTATTGATATTTATAAGGTCATGAGGGGCATAGATGAGGTGAATGACAATTGTGTTTTCCCTAGTGTGGGGATTTAAAAGTATGTCCCCTAGTTTTGATGAGAGGAGAAATATTTTAAAAAAAACAAAAAGAGGACAGAGGGGTCAACTTTTTTTGTAAAATGCACTGGTTCGCGTGGTGCAATGAACTGCCAGAGAAAGTGTTGGATGCAGATGCAATTACAACATTTAAAAAGACATTTGGATAAGTTCATGAGTAGGAATGGTTTGGAGGGATATAGGCCAAGCACAGGTAAGTGGGACTAGTTTGATTTGGGAATATGGTTGGCATGGACTAGTTGGACTGAAGGGTCTGTTTCCATGCTGTATAACTGACACTCGAAATACAGTCAATTTTATCTATTAATCTGACAAAGTTACATGCATATGAAAAACTCAAAATTCAGAAATGTTTAAACACAGGCATATAGTTTACATGAAGTTAAATGTTCAGTGGCACATACCAACAAACCCGAAAGGAGGAAAATGTGTGACTTATGAAGCACAAGGTGACTCATACAACTGAATAATGGAATCTGCAACATAACCTATGGAAGTCTTTTTGATTTGTACATCCTTTGCTTGCTGTGATCTGCCTGTAGCACTCGTAAACAAAGCTTTTCACTGTATTTTGGTACGTGACAATAAAACAAGATCAAATCAAAAATCACGATGCACCAGTGAAACACCATTTGACTATTCTCCATCTACTAAGTATAGTGACATTATTTACAGGTTTTATTGTTGGAAGTACTTATTTTAGTATCCAGACTTTGGGGAATTTCTAATTAATCTTCAAACTTTTGTTGTTATCAATTTTTTTTTCCATAAAATCCTATCACTTCTGGTGCTTCTTTATTGACAAAGAAACACTACTAAGAAAATAGAGCATATAAAGTCTCAATATAGGGTTTTTATTTTTAAAAAAGCTTTATGTATTTTCTCTTTAGGATTATTTTCTCAATTAATACAACAGAAGATTAGTACTGTACATGTTGAACTAAAAAGGACAGAATAACAAAAAATCTTATAGATAGATACAGAAGTTTTTGCAGCATTATTAGAAAAATGAGAACTCTATACAGGATAAAGGCTCTTAAGATTGGAGATATGAGAACACAACTTGGAAAATGGTGAGTTCCTTCACTTTTCCATTCAATTAAGTAACTTGAACTTTGATATTCAGAATGAACAGAAATAAATTTCCTGGGCAGAAAATCCTACAATAAAAAAAAAAGTGCAACAAAATTAGTTCAGGAATATATTTAGAAAGAAACGGCTCTAAAAATGTCAAAACTTCAAGAAACAATTCCTTCCACTGGATGGTGCTGTCACACAACAAAAAGAGGCTTCAATTTAAAAACATGAATGGTCTCAAAAAAAATGCAATAGTGCCCCAAATCAAATGAATCCTAACAGAGTAACTCTCAAAAAAAAAGGGAAAAGTGAAGGTCTGACCTCTCATCTACAAACATGAATTTTGCTTTGGTATGGAATTCTTGGGGTGGCAATGGCCTAGTGGTATTATCGTGGGACTGTTAATCCAGAGACCAAGTTAACCTTATGGATTTGAATCCCACCATGGGAAATGGAATTTGAATTCAATAAAAAAAAAAATCTGGAATTAAGAATAATGTAACCTATATGAATCCATTGTCGATTGTCAGAGAAACCCATCTGGTTCACTAATTCCTTCTAGGGAAGGAAACTACCATCCTTACCTGGTCTGGCCTACATGTGACTCCAGACCCACAGCAACATGGTTGACTCCCAACTGCCCTCTGGGCAATTACTGTTGGGCAATAAACACTGCCTAAAAAGCAATGCCCTTACCCCATGAATGAAGAACGAAAAAAAAGTTCTAACTACAAGATAGAATACTTAATTCCAAAATGGAGTGAGAGATTAGGTGTACAGACCAAACAGTTATACTCTAAATCCTTGTTACCTGCAGGGCCTAGGGCACAGACTATGGACCTTGCATGGACAGCACTCTAATAGATTCCCTACTGACAGGGAAGGGCCACACCAGCCAGGTTCTGGCAATTAGGAGAAAAAAAAAATCCAAATCTATGCTGGCCTGAAATCCGTGGACAACGAAGAATGGGCATAGGAGTTTACACTATTTTAAACAAAATTTGGATTGGAAAATCCAGACATTCAAGAAGCAAAGCTATTTTGAGAAAACACTATGTTGCTTGGTAGCTATTGCCAGAAACGATTCTCCAATGAAATTTAAATTTCTTTACTTGGTCCCTTAAGTACCAAAATATAGCATTTATTAATAGCTTGCTTGTTAAGGCTTATTTCACAATTTGGATGAACAGAAAACGATATCAGACCCATTCCGTAACTTAACTACAAAGTGCACTTTTAACAGGTGCAGATTTTCTTTCTCCTTGATGTTCACTTGGCTTCCACTCCATGCTTGGTCAAAGAGTTTGAATATGGGCACTCGTTCCACATAAAGAAAAAGCAATGTATGTCAAGGTAGAGGCAAACATTATTCCATTTCACTCTGAAGTTGTCAGAAGTGGAACTATCAACTGTACAGTCTTTCTTGGAAAGTCCTTCTGCGTCAAGAAGGCCTTAACAATATCTACCAAAAAAGAAAAGCTATACCCTGATCCCTCCCCAGCTACAAGAGACAAATCACATCCACAGTTGATCTGCTGGTAAGGAAGTTGCACTATGCTTCTGGTGCACCTGGTCTCCAAGTTTGAATATTTTAAAAGTACAGCCCTAACAAAAACCTTCCTTGTGACACTAAGTGTGACACCCCTGCATATGTTGTTACAATTCCTTCTAACTGCTTTGTTCTTGTGCAGGACACAATTTTGGCAATTGCATATCTCCTGTGGAATGGAACCTACTTTCCAGGAGGAGATGGAAAAGGGTCACAGGTATGGCAATAGATGGAACTTTGAATACGTCAGGAGTTCACCTGGAATTCCATGCTTGTCAGGTGTCTGTTTACAAACCAGAGTCTATGGCCTTCAAGTTCAAGTGATGAGGGTTTATTAATAACTCATTCATTGAGGAAGCAGCAGGGAAGCATCAAGCACCTCACGTGCAAAGCTCAGATGTTCAGCACAACTGAACATCCATTTTCAGCGAGTACATCACCATCAACTTCAAGGGAGGAATCTGGTGATGGCAACCACAAGTTATGTTTAAAAAAGTTACAGATCTAACCAGAATAATCAGCAGTTTACTGCAAGCTGGATTTATTTAGTTAATCTATAGCAACTTCTCCAAATTAAAAAAAAAAATCAGAATCAGAGGTTTCAATTCCTTACAAAAAAAATACAAGAAGGGACTTCCACTCAGAATTCCAAGTTTTAAAATGAAGTGTTGTGGCAATTAGATGGACTGCAAGCAGCATCCTAGTTTAACATATCTCGGTACTTCCGTAGCACAGAATTTGATCTGTTGTTACACAACACCAAAAATTCTTCCCTTTTTCAATATTTAATACTGCTTAAAATAATTTATCACTATTGAAGAGAGACAATTTAAGACAATATTTCAAATAGACAATTATCCACCACAGGTGGAACAGATTTCACTGTTTAAGGGAGGAACAATACCATTAACCCATCCTCTAAACAGGTACAACAAAACAGATCATCCCAAATTGAGTAAAAAGGAAAATCTAACATAAAACTTCTGAAACAAAAGGACAAGCTAGAAAGGCCATCTGTTAATTCTACTGCATTCAGCCAGACAACTACATGAAATGAGTATTTTTACAAAGGAGGGGTTAAAATTTCAGAAGAACTTTCCCAAGGACAAATAAAGACAGAAATTGCTGGAAGAGTTCAGCAAGTCTGGCAGCACGTGCGAAAAGAAATCACAGTTAACATTTCATGTCAAGTGACACATCCTCAAAACTGATTTTTTCTAATATACAACACATGCAGTCCTTTTAGTTTTTATTTCCCAAGTGTATGTAAATTAGGTTATTCCACTTAAAGCATACATGGCTGCGGATGGAATGGACTAAATTGTTTATACATAACCTCAATTCATTAGTGCTCTGTAACAAGCCATAATTTTGCACTCATCCATTTTACTGGGTGGAAAATCACACGCTAGGATAAAAGCGGGAAGCTGTTCCACGAGGTTTACAGCCACAATAAACACTTAGCAAGATGGGAAAAAACTGAAAGCCAGAAGAAAGATTTACGACAGAAAGTGATAAAGTCTAAACAATCCCAACAGCATGCATTTAGAATTTTTCAATAAATCCCTAGTGTGGAAACAGGCCATTCAGCCCAACAAGTCCACACCAACTCTCCAAAGAGCATCCAATGTAGATTCAGCACCCCAACCCCCACCCTATCTTTGTAACCCTGCATTTCCCATGATTAATCCACTTAACGACACATCCCTGGACACAACAGGCAATTTAGCACAGCCAATCCAACTAACCTGCACATCTTTGGACTGTGGAAGGAAACCCATGCAGAGACAGGAGAATGTGCAAACTCCACACAGACAGTCGCCCGAGGCTGGAATTGAACCAGGTCCCTGGCAAAGTGAGATAGCAGTGCTAACCACTGAGTCATCGTGTCACCCCTGCTATTTACTTCCTACTATACCACTTGAGAGGAAGCCAGCATCTGGAGTTCACAGCAGTCACCATAAATCAAAATTTAATGTAGTTTAGGCTCTTCTGCTTTGGTCAAGATTCAGGGCAAGAGAACAAAATTGTGCTTATGTACAAAGACAGATATATCTAGAAGAAACTAAGTTCAGGCTACTCCAATTGTCAAGGTTATATTTTGAAAGAAAATTCTTTGAGCTTAGTGAACGAGATCTTGGATCCAAGAGGTAAAACTGTTCGGGCAGGTGGCATCATTCTGAACACTTATTCAGGAAAAAAAAAAATTCGAGCACCAGTTTAATAACAAAAGATTGAAGTTAATTGAAATATTCTCTTTCCAAACAAATATGCCCACATAGTAAGAACTGCCGATGCTGGAGTCTGAGATAACACAGCGTGAAGCTGGAGGAACACAAAAAAAGTGATGAAGGAATAAAAGAATTCAATTTATTTCATTTACTCACCCTAACCACCAATTAAAGACACTGTAAAGACAATACTTAAACTTGCATTAAGCTCAAACCCAGTACAATTATATCAAATTATTCAATCTGACAAATGTATTCATTGTGCAGGGTTTTCTTTTCCTTCAATCCCCAATTAAAACTGTACTTTACTACTGCTTAGCAGTCAGTTTGCTTTCCTTGGACTAAAAACATGGGAAATGGACAAAAGGCAAGAAGGTTCTGTAACTTGGACACAAATATTCTTTATTTTCTACAAGGCGATTTATTGGTATATCATGTCCACTGGTCTTAAACCAAACCCTTTCAACAATTCCAGGATAGTCCAAATGACTAAAACTAAGAGCAATCTGGCCAAGTGAAACATTTGAATTGGATGATAGAAAGAAGGACAAAGTCGGGGAAGGGCAAGCCAACTCATCACAATACAGAGAAGTTAAGAGTTTCATTTTCTTCAACAGCAGATAATCAAATTTAATTGTATAACTTACGGAATCAGTTTTGTGGTAAAAACATAGAAACTAAAGCAACAGCAAGGAGAGTTGGAGCCAGTTAAAATAGCAGGGGAGGGAAGAGCAACTTCAGAGCCAGAAGCAATGAGGAGATTGGAATTGTCAATTAAAGCAGCAACTGAAGGAGATCAGCTTCAGACAATACATATACATTAGTGCCTGCCCGTACAGCAAAACTTGGTCACCATCATCTTGGTTATCCCTGACATGGGCAAAGACCTTGCACCACAAGGACTGTTGCCCTATTCATTACGGAACAGCCCCCAACACAAAGAACCCACACATAGAAAGGTTTCACCCCCTCAGAATGGGTTTTGAGATCCAGAACAGTAGGATACTCATGGGCAATTCCAGCAACAGATTGGAATTGCTATTACAGCTAGAGAAGTCCGACACTATGACACTGACTGCCTCAAGTGAGGCACAGCAGGCAGGTCAGCTCAAAAGAACAAAGTAGCAAACACACCTTCTGGAAGGGCAAATTCAACAAGAAATCTATAGAGAGATAGTAAGAACTGCCGATGCTGGAGTCTGAGATAACACAGCAGGCCAGGCAGCAGAGGAGCAGGAAAGCTGATGTTTCAGGTCGGGACCCATCTCCAGAAATGGGGGAGGGGAAGGGGGGCTGTGATAGCAGGTAGATAGTGGAGCAGATAGGTGGGAGAGAAGATGGACAGGTCAATGAGGCGGGGATGGGGGTGGGGCTGGTCTTGGGATAGGGAGATTTTGTAGGTAGTAAAGTCCACGTTGAGAACATTGGGTTGTGGGCTTCCAAGGCAGAGTGAGGTGCTCCCACGAGGAGCCCTAACAGTTCATCAACTTTATTAACACCTTCCACCCCAACCTCAAGTTCACCTGGACTATCTCTGATACCGTTCTCTCCTTCCTGGACCTCTGTCTCCATCTCTGGTGACCACCTCAAAACTGTTATCGATTTCAATCCCACTGACTCCCACAGCTACCTAGACTACACCTCTCACCCACCTTCCTGCAAAAAATGCGATCCCCTACTCCCAATCCCTCTGCATCTGCTCCCAAGAGGAAGTGTTCCACTCTTGAACATCCTAGATGTCCTCATATTTCAAGGACCCCCTCCTCCCTCCCCCCTCCCATCTCCTACCCCCCCCGAGAAACGCCAAAATGCCACCCGGAAACTGGAGGAACAGCACCTCATATTCGGCCTTGAGAGCCTACAATCCAATAGTCTCAATGAGGACTTTACTAGCTTCAAAATCTCTCCCTCCCCCCCGCCCACAACTCCATCCAAAGACCAGCACACCCCCTCATCCCCACCTCACTCACCTATTGTCTTCTCTCCCACCTCACTGACCAATCCCCACCACTACCTAACTACACTTGCTTTTACTAGCTTCATTCCCGTCTCCTTGACGGGTGTCTTCTCTCCCACCTATCCGCTCCACTACCTACTATCACAGCAACCCCCTCTTTATTTATTTCAGAGTCCCCTTCCCCTTCCCCATTTCTGAAGAAGGGTCCCGATGCGAAACATCAGCTTTCCTGCTCCTCTGATGCTGCCTGGCCTGCTGTGTTCCTCCAGCTCCACACTGTTAGTTATCGAAAAACTCTTATAGAGTTGGTTTTGCCATTAAACAACAAGTTGACTATCTCAGGATGAAATCCTGAAATCGCTTATTTCAGTCTATCTCCACTAGCCGCAGGAAATTTAATGTCACCAGACAGAAGGCCTCTGAAGGCCAAGCTTCACAGGTCAGTGAGCAGCACTGAGTTGGCTGTGAAGCAATGAATAGGAACCACAGAAGGTCCACTGTTCCTGATGTGTCTTTAAATGCATTGTACACAGAGCTTGTAAAGAGACTCTAGGTTTCTCTACCAGGAAATATCAAGACTGGGTTGACAAGAATGACCAAAAGATGCAAGAGCTACTAAATTACAATCACAAGGCACCAAAAATCAATAGGAAAGAAAAACAGGTTGACAGAAAAATAATGGCAGATGTCAAATACAAAACCAGTGATCCAAAAGACCAGATGGTGGGCAGATAAAATGCCAGAAATCCAACTTGCAAACAGCCATAATGTGCTGAAGAATACTTGCATGATCAATCAACACCATCAACAGCCCAAGCACACAAGGACCTACTCAGAGATAAGGAGAGTAGCATTCAACAGGCATTAGAAGAAATTCTTAAAGAAGCTCCACAGAGATTCAGTTCTGGTAACAGGTGCCCTTGACTACATCCACAGCATACTACATGCCACCACCACCAGGAAAAGTTATGGAAGGTGTCACTAACAGTGCAATCAAGCAACAAACACTTGCTTAGAAATAACCTGCTCACCGACACTCCGTTCAGGTTCGACCAGGGACGCTTACTCTTGGCCTCAATATTGTCTTCATTCAGATATGGACAAAAAGGAGTTGAATTCCAGAAGTGACTAGAGCAATTGACTTCCCTTAACATCAAGGCCACATTTGAAGAATTGTGGTATCATGGAACCCTAGAAAGACTGACATCAGTGGGATTGAGGGGAGAACTCTCCACTGACTGGAGTCATACCGGATACAAAGCAAGATGTATGTTCGAGGTCAGTCATCTCAATTCCAGAACATTTCTGCAGGGATTCTTCAGGGCAGTGTTCTCCGTGCAACCACCTTCAGCTGCTTTGTTAATGACCTTCTATCATAAGGTCAGAATGATGCATCAACTCCTTAGATACTGAAGCAGCCCAAATGCAACTGCAACAAATCTGGACCGACAAGTGGCTAAGTGACATTTACATCACAAATGCAAGGCAATGTCCATCCCCAGCAAGACAGAATCTAACCATATCCTTGGACATTCAAAGGCATTAATCTCACTGATTCTCCACTAATAGCATCCTGCGGGTTGCCATAACTAGAAACTGAACTAGCAATGCAAATACTGTGGCTGCAAGAGGTCAGAGGCTAAATGGACTGCAGTGATTCAAGGTAGCAGCTCGACATTTTCTCAATGCCAGAAAGAATGGGGAATAAATGTTGCCCTAGCCAGTGATGCCCACATCCTACAAATTAATAAAACAAACTAAGCATAAACCCAGCCCAAGATTGAAAAGGCCATCCAACAAGATTTACCAAGTAACCTTTCTCCTTCAAGCTCAGTCATGACAAATGGTGGCTAGGAGGGCAGAGACAACACTTCAAGGACATTCATCAATCCTCCTCCAAAGCGGCATACGCCCACCAGCTCATGGAAATTTCTTGCCCCGGAACAGCCAAAGTGGAGAAGAAACGTCTCCAATTGGCCCAGGTGAAAGCCAGTGCAATGTCCCTTGCATCGACCCATCCAACTCTTCAAACAACAACTGCACCACTTGTAGCAGTGTATCAAAATGCAGCACTGGACAGTTTAGTCACTGCTGGAACGGAATGAAGTCATCCTGGTCAAAGGATCACTTAAAATGTTACGGTACATATTTGTACCATCTAGTCTTGCAAAGTAATCTCTCACCAGGACTTCATTTTTTCCTTCTGTTCTTTACCTTGACCCCTCACAGCAAACTTTTTACCTTAGCCGTGTCACTATAATGCAAAATTTAAAAAAGCACTGGAGGGAGTTTGCAGTAAAATTTCATGGAAGCATTAACACTTTAAATTTAACACCAAAGTACATTAGAAGACTGTTGCAGGCACAACATTCAGCCTTGGGCTGATAAGCAGCAAGTGGTGTGTGTCAAACAATGACCAGTTCCAAAAAAAAAAGGAACTTTACTAGCTGGCTTGACTTTTGACACCATTAACAGTGAATCCCACACCATCGATCTGATCAAAGTCTTCAAGATATTAACAGGAAAATAAAGGGTAAAGATGAAGATAAATTATTTCTATCCCTTTGGGACTCCAGAACTAGATGGCATAGTCTGAGAATTACAGCCAAACCACTCAAGAGAGATAATAAAAACAATGTTGCTGGAAAAGCTCAGCAGGTCAGGCAGCATCTGTGAAGGAGAAAACAGAGTTAACGTTTCAGGTCCGGTGACCCTTCCTCAGAACTGATAGTGGCTGGGAAAACATTAGTTTATATGCAGAAAATAGGGAGGTGGGTGGGGTAGGGAGTAAACGATAGGATAAGAGCCCAAAGGGAGAGAAAGACAGTTGGACACACACAGGAGTTGCTAACGATTAGTTGTTAATGGGGACTGTTAGTGACTAACAACAGGGGGTATGTAGTGGCAAGCTATGTGGTAACAGGGCCTGGTGTGTGGGGTGGGGGGGTGCTGGGACATGGGAGAGTTTAGGCCCTAAAATTATTGAACTCTATATGGAGTCCGGAGGGCTGTAGGGTCCCCAAGCGGAAAATAAGGTGTTGTTCCTTGAAGGGAGCCTCCGAAATGCCCACATTCTTCCTCAACCGAGGACTCCCCAGCTCCGTTGTCGACAGGGCCCTCAAATCGGGTCCGACCCATCTCCCGCACTTCTGCCCTCACCCCTTCTCTTCCCTCCCGCAACAGCAATTGGGTTCCCCTTATCCTCACCTACCATCCCACCGGCAGAAAATCATCAGACGCCATTTCCACCACCTCCAGACACATATTGCCTTCCCCTCCCTTGTCCGCCTTCCACAGGGACCGTTCCCTCCGGGACACCCTGGTCCACACTTCCTTCACCCTCAACACCTGCCCTCAGCCATACGGCACCTTCCCCTGTAACCAGCGAAGGTGCAACACCTGCCCATTTACCTCCTCCCTCCCCACTATCCAAGGGCCCAAACATACCTTCCAGGTGAAGCAACACTTCACCTGCACTTCTGAGAATCTAGTCTACTGCATTCACTGCTCACAATGTGGTCTCCTCTACATTGGGGAAATGAAGCGTAGACTTGGCAACCGCTGCGCAGAACATCTACATTCTGCTCGCAAAAAAGACCCTGAACTACCTGTTCCCTGCCACTTCAGTGCACCACCCTGTTCCCTGGCCAACATCTGTCTCCAGCTTGCTACAGTGTTCCAGTGAAGCCCAATGCAAGCTGGAGGAACAACACCTCATTTTCCACTTGGGGAGCCTACAGCCCACCGGACTCAATATTGAGTTCAATAATTTTAGGGCCTAAACTCTCCCATGTCCCAGGCCCCCACCCCACACACCAGGCCCTGTTACCACATAGCCTGCCACTACACACCCCCTGTTGTTAGTCACGAACAGTCCCCATTAACAACTACTCATCCTCCCAGCCTGATCGTTAGCAACTCCTTTGTCTGTCCAACTGTTTTTCTCTCTCCTTGGGCTCTATCCTATCGTTTACTCCCAATCCCACCCACCTCCCTATTTTCTGCATATAAACTAACATTTTCCCAGCCACTATCAGTTCTGAGGAAGGGTCACCGGACCCGAAACGTTTACTGTTTTCTCCTTCACAGATGCTGCCAAACCTGCTGAGTTTTTCCAGCAACTTAGTTTTTGTTCCTGATTTACAGCATCCGCAGTTCTTTTGGTTTTTATTTAGTCTTTCACTCGAGAGATGTTTAGAAGCACTATGAAGGGTGGGGGAGGTTTGGAACTCTTCAACAACAGTAGTGGATGCACGATTAGTTGTTAATTTTAAATCTGAGAGATAAGACCTTTGCTGAACAAAAAAAAAAATTCAGGGATATGGACCAAAGAGGGGTATCCGGAGTTATGTCACAGTTCAGCCATGATCTCAGTGAATAGTAGAATAGGCTCGAGGAGCTGAATGGCCTAACCCTGTTCCTATATTTCTGTTTGACTGGCACTCCATTAAAAAAGGTCCTAACCGATGGTACTACTGGACAAGTAAGATTCGAAAACAAAACTTGGCCTGATAGTTTTTAAAGTTTTAGTTCACATGGTGCTCATTCACTGAAACAGTCACATGAGACTGGAGTCTCTAACAGCAGAAGTTTATTATAGAGACAAAAAACAAACCCCACTGTCTATAGAAGAGTTTAGAAAAAGAAAATCTTAAATACAGTCAAATTCCCCAACACTGCTGAGTGATTCAAATCCAGATAATGTTTGATATAAAGGAATCATTTAAGCTAGGCTGAATGGGTTCTTCTCAGTTTCTCTCCAATGAACTGTGGAGTACTCTTATTTGACTACTCAAAACAGCTTAGACTTTCTCAGCTTTTTGGTCTGTAAGTTGCACAAACTAAAAACTTGAGGTAACTTACTCTCTTAACTACTCTGGAAAAAACTCCTTTTTAGCAAAGAGACTATATTGCTTTTGACCAAGGTCAGATCTCCCCCAAACACTGCTATAAAGACTTATAATCTACATTTTTTGCCCCACCCTTGGCAAAAATGAAACCAATATATGTTATTTTAAAATCTGAACTCTCAAAATGATTTTAACATATATAAATCACATATCTTTCATAATAATTCCAGACACTACCTTAAACATTCACTTTATCAAACTGGCTTCAGTGCACTCCAAAGATACACTAAAGCAGATTACCAAGCTTACTTAGGCAGCATTTCCTGCTTCTATCATCTCAAAAGGACAGGGGGTACACATGCTTAAGAACATTAGCTCTAGGTTACACACTACACTATCTTGGAAATATATTGCTATACCTTCACCGTCACAATTCAACAGCACTGTGGGAGCAGCTTCGCTACGTGGACTGTAGCAATTCAAGGCAGCAGCTCACTATTTTAATTAAGGTGGTGCAATTAATTGCTGGCATTGACAGCAACACAAACAAAAAAAAGGCCACAAGCTGGTCAAACAGGTAGGTTTTAACAACCATCTTTTAAAAAAAATGTTGAAAAGTTTAAGGAATTCCATAACTTAGCCAGCAAGGAGACAGTGATGGACAGATGAAAGGCTTATTTATCAAAAGGAGGGTTTCAAACAGAATGTATTTCTTTCCATTATATCTTCTGGTTCTGTGATTTTTAATTACTGTCAGCACTCAGCTCTGTAGATTTTTAGTAGCAAATTTCCATCACTGCAGTTTCAATTTATTTTAAACTGTCACTGCAATGTGGTTTTATGTAGACTGTACAGAAGATTCAGAATCCTGACAGCAAATGAATTAGAACTTGCACTTGTCATTACTCAATTTTGTAATCTTTAAAATCTATGCGTATGCTTGTGTTCAGTGTTGAATTTCACTAAGTCTTTACCTTCAAAAACAGCTCCTGCAAACTAGAAACTTAGAAGAAACTCAGGAATGAAAAACTAGATTAAAAGTTTCATTACACATGAACTATAAAATAGCAAGTCAATTGCTGTTGCATGCATCAGCCCAGTACAGAAGCAATAGATCAAGTTTCAAATGCTAGTTCAGAAGACTGGCTGCAGTAATGGCCTATTCCTGCTACCAATTCCTACATAATCACCCTATACATTTACGTAAAAGGCCTACAGAAAGAGACTCAAGAAATAGTCACAGGAATTTATTCCAGTTGCCAGCTTGGAGTTTCTAGACAGGTTAAATACAGTTTCACGCCACAGCAAGGTCAGAAGCTCTGAGCCAAGTCACTGATAAGACAGAACAAAAACATCAAATAGTCTGCAGCCCCACTTACTGCCCTGAAAGGTTTGCAGTCTTTATGACTGGTTGCTCCATTATGCATTTATCCCTAATTTATACAGAAGCTACAGAGAATGGCATGACCTTGATCCAGACCTTTCTGGCAGTTTTTGCTTTATTTTCAGGGAAGTAAAATAACCTATGTCTGGAATTCTCACCCAGAAGCCAATGCAAGTGCTTTTCATTCAAATTATGAGACTTGGATTGATACTGAACACATACTAAAGACAATAAACAGCATGTTATGCTGCCTATTTCAAATGCACAAAAACAAAATGTATAACATTTTGTTGCTTTGTTTAAGTCAGAAGTAGAAGCACTGCACTTCTGGCATTGCAGAATAGGGACAGAAGTTGCAACTCCTATTGATAAAACATGCAGATCGGCATTAGTTCAGAAGAGGATAAGGCTGTTTTGTACCCAGCGTGAATGTTGGTATACCATCTAGCTTTATAAGAAAAGTCACTTAGTCACTGTACTGAATGGCTGCCAATACATTTAGAAAAATGCTTAAGTGCTAAAACTTTTTTTTTGTTTAGTTAGGTTTATTTTGGCTAAAGTATCTTTAACGCTAAAAATCACAAGCGTTTTTGAAGGAAACTTTAGGTACAACAGTCTCAATGATCTGAATTAAACTGAATTTAAGTTCAATTGTCCACAAGGCTGAGAATGGAGCCAAGCTCCTAAACAGAAAACAGTGAATTTATTCAGCTATTTTCTATGACAAAGAAATTATTTTTGGACAAAATTTTCTAACTCTGCAGATGCTAGAAAAAGTTGAAAATAAAAGCAAAATATAGAAAAAGGTACAAACAGCTCTGGCAGCTTCCAAGAGAAAAAAGTGAACGCTTCACATTTGTGACCAATCATCTGTGCAGTTCTAAAAAAATGATCAGCACCTCAAACATTAACCCTGCATCTCTCTTCAGACATTGCCAGACTACTGAGCATTTCCTGCATTCTGTTTCTACTTACTTTTCAAAGTCACAATGATTCAGAACTACAGCAACTTTCAGTCACTATTTTTGGGGATATCATTGAAAAAAAAAGGACACAACAAGTGGAGGTAATTAGTTCCAGAAAAGGAGAACGCTTTACCCACACCAATGCAGAAGAAATGGACAAGCTGATTAACAAGAGGTTTATGCCATGTAATGAACACCATGTTAGGGCCATTGATTTACCATGGTTAAATAAATAATTGGATTTTAAATGGGTTCTACTATAGGTCAAGGTTTGTTTACAATACAAATCTACAAGAAAGATTAATTTACACAAAATCTGACATTTTGATGTGCTATAGCTGCTGAAGACTGCAGAGATCCTATTGTATCATTTCAGAAGCTACAAACCATTAATAGAAAAGTTACTTGGTTATCTTGAAAATTTAACCAGAGCATTTCTAAAACTAGTGAAGATAATCTTGAGTACTAGGTTGGTATTAAACTATGACACTAAGATATAGAAAGCGTAAAGTATGTAGAAAAGGCTAACAACCATTACTTCTACCTCCATAACCCTGACAGGCTCAATTGCTACTTAGGTTTGCCTGTTGCTGAAGCTTGTACCAATACCTTTCATTACTTCTAACCTAGACCATACTAAGGCTACCCTGCTAGTCTCCTGTCTTCTACTTTACAGACTTGAACTCATCCAAAATTCTGATGCCCATATCCAAGATTGCACCAAGTCTTTCTCGCACATCACCCCCGCTTACTGACCTCCACTAACTCTTGATCCAGCAACATCCCGATTTAAAATTCTCATCATTGGTTTCAAACCCCTTTATGATCTTCTCTTCCTTTTATCTCTAATTCCTTCCAGTCTCAATTTTCAAATATCTGTGGTCTAAAGCTCTGGAATGCCCTAGTTACACATCTATGCAAGTCTGCTGCACTTTTCTCCTTAGCATACTCTTTAAAACTTGACCAAAGTTTTTTAAAGAGATGTGGTCTATTATATCCTAGATTTTACAGTGCTCAGTAAAGCATTTGAAACTTCAGCACAAGTCTTGAGTGACTAGACTACATGATCAGCAAATCTGCAACAAATTTACAATTAAGTTGATGATAAAAAATTACTTTTTTATATGTAAATACACAATATCACTACTGTACACTAACAGTAGCACTATTAAGAATATAGTAATGGATGAATCATTCCAATTTTACAATTCACTCCAATATTAATTCAAAACTAGTATTTCTTATTGTCAAGTTTTCACAATTCAATTTATGAAACGTTTTTTCATTCAATTTTCACAAAATTGCTATTTTATTTCCTACAATTGTTCACAAGTATTTCAGGGCACAGGAAAGGTTACAGAAGAATTATATAGGGTTAGTGCAAAGAGATGGAAATGAAGAAATTAAAGGACAGTTAGAAAGCAGTTACTAGTTCAGGGTGCCAGTTAGGATCTTCAGCGGTTGTCCAGGGAACAATAGCAAAGTTACTTAAGAACTCACTAAGTAGCAGGGACTCTTACTTGAAGATGGCTAAAACATCGAGAAAAAAAAATTAAACTTTTTTTTTGGGAAAGTAAAAATAAAAATTGGCTGTCTTTCCAGTGGGGATTTCACTACCTCTGTGTTGAATTACCAGTCTTCACCAACCAGGTAATCTGGAAAGCTGCACACAAGTGTTTTATTAAAACAAAAAAAAGTTGCCAATTATTTAATAAACAAAATAGGTAAGATCTGCACAGCTTGCAACCATCAGCAATAATTGAACATTTATTATATTGAAAATCTGTTAATTTATATTTTGACATATTCAGTAAAGTGAAAATTATGCAATTAAAACACAATTGTCATAATTTCACTGTTTTGTTCTTTGAAATAATGCTGTTCTTATCATTTTACTTATAAATAACAATGCCATGATTAATGCAGGTGTTCAGGGCAGAATGAGTTCACTAATAAGTAAAGTTTAAAAGCAGATTAATGTCACTTAAATTTAAGAAGTGATACATGTCTCACTTAATTACTCTACATAAAACTTTGAAAGTTTTTTGATAAAATGGACAACGCCTGGCTAGAATATCAAAGACAATAGCAGCAGCCCTACAACAAATACAGAGATTAACCAGTACAAAAGGAAAACAGTTTAAGAATATACAGAACATGTAGAGTGCAAACTACAAGATGAAAATTAGACTTCATAGAATCCCTACAGTGTGGAAACAGGTCCTTCGACCCAACAAGTCCACGCCAGACCTCAGACATCCCACCCAGACCCACCTACATATCCCTGAACACTACAGGCAATTTAACATGGCTAATCCACCGAACCTGGACATCTTTGAACAGTGGGAGGAAACTGGAGCACCCAGAGGAAACCCACGCAGACACAGGGAGAACATGCAAACTCCACACAGACAGTTGCCCAAGGGTGGAATTGAACCCAGGTCCCTGGTGCTGTGAGGCAGCAGTGCTAACCACTGAGCCACCGTGTCACCCATAAAGATTAGTTCATGTATCATCTAGTAAACTGCTACATGGACCTCCTGTGGTTCCAATAATAATTCAAGATTAGATTAGAGTTATAGACACTTGATGTGTCTACCTCCTCAGTTCTGAAGGCAGCAACTCCAATAGCTCATAATATCATAAGAAATAGGAACAGAAGTAGGCCATTCAGCCCTTGAGCCTGATCCACCATGCAATAGGATCACAGCTGTAGAATCCCTACAATGTGGGAACAGGGCATTCAGCACATTGAGTCCACACCGACCCTCCAAAGGAGTATCCCATCCACACCCACCCTATCCCTGTGGCTAATCTAACTAGTCTGCATATTCCTGGACACTATGGGTAATTTAGCATGGCCAATCCATCTAACCTGCACATCTTTGGACTGTGGGTGGAAACACATGCAGACACGCATGTGTGGGGTTTGCACATTTATCCAAGGGTAGACTCAAACCCAGTTCCCTGGCACTGTGAGGCAGCAGTGCTACTCATTGAGTCACCCTCTTATATCCACTTTCATGTCTTTTCTCCCATAACCCTCAATTCCCCTAAACTTTAGTTTTAGTCCAAACTATTTCTCTTCATTTGTTGACAAGCTATTCCAACTCATTCACCGGACATAAACGTGCACTTCCCAGCATCAGAAAAAGGTCGCAAAAAAACAATCAAAAAAGGACTGCTTCTTCCACTCCCAGCCTAAGGTTACAGATGACAATTATTGTACCCAACTATGATAGTAAGAACAACTAATTCATTACAAAATCAAGAATCAAACCTATTTTAGAGCTACACTGGGAAGGCTTTTATGCACTTTCAAACATATTACCACATTAGAGATGCAGCATAAATGTCAGTAGTTAGTCATCTAGATGGCCATTTAGGCACCTCTACAGTTTTAACAAAAAGCATTCATTTCATTGCTTAGTTTTTCTAGCTCAGTGGAAAGTTCATTATTCTCTTCCATTCCATCATTCTCAAAAAGATCAGAAAATAAGTCTGCTACAGATGACATAGGGAACTCCTTACACAGGACTGAGAGCCCACAGCAGACTTTACCTTGTGTGCAAAGTGAATAAGTCATACCTAGGAGCCTTGAAAACATTGTTGGCCATTGAAGCACACTATATGAAACTACAGTGATTTATTTTTCCAAACAAGCTTCAGACAAGAACGATCAAGTGTGATCCAGAACTAAGTCACACAGACAAGCAACAATATTCTCTGATATAATGACAGAATTTAGATTTACAACTCATAACTTAACATAGGTTACTTTAATGAACATCGAGTTTGCTTCTACTCCTGTCAGCAGTAATAATAGCTTGCAGTCGTTTCCAACGCACTATATAATCCATTATTTAAAAAACCAAATCCAGAAACTGTTCAATCTTGTTAGAACACTTCATGATAAGCACATTCTAATCATTAAGTCCCCTAGTAATGTAACAAAGACACATTAATGCGGCAATGTTGTATGTGATTCCCTCTATGGCAAGCACCTCGATACAAATAAAACCACAACCCATATGAAGTGCAATGACACGAAAAAAAAGTACAGTGCCCACTGCAAATTAAATAACGCTGCACCCTGGATGAATATACCAATAAGATTTTTTTTTTAAAGAAAAAAGACAGCCCCATGGCTTCTTTACTAGCTCAACTCGTCTCTGCCTTCACACAAACGCACTAGAGTTGGATTTTTTTTTAAAAAAAGCATCGGCTATGACAGAAAACACGAAGTTGCGGCGACCCCAGCAGCCATGATAGGTCCCTCACAGCACCCCCCGCCCCCCATCTGTAAATGGCGCCTTTTCTTCACCCACCCCCACCCCCTTTCCATGCCCCACCCTACCATTTCACACTTTTCTTCAAGAAGGGAATAATGTAGTTGAAAATAACTAAGCCCCAAGGTATCCTTCATGCCACACCCCCTCCCCTCTACGTCTCGGTCAATAGTCCTTCTTTGTCATCCCCTCCTTTCCTCCTTCTGTCACTGAAACCCCGACTCTGTCCCTATTCGCGTGTCAAGGCCCAATAACAGCAACCCTTCCCTTTGCCCCCCCCAATCCTCACCAACTGCCACTTACCCCGCGCACACTTACCCCTTGGGTTTTAAAGGCCCGCACGAGACCCAACCAACTGCCAGAACCAACCAATCTTCCAACGCCTTCCCGCCCTGATGGACGCACAGAAACGCCAATCGAAACCGCAATGCTGCTCGACCTCTGGCCAATGATCGGTGAGGTAGGAGGCGGGATTTTTCGGTGGCGCCAGCAGGTTCGGCTGAGCCGGAGTGCCTGACGTCACGGCTAACGGATCCTGGACGGCTTCAACCCGCACAACCTTGATTGACACAGCATTAACCAATTGGAATGCTAATCGTGCTGTTGCCCGGGTATGGGAACAGACGAATCAAAATTAAGGGTGAGGCGGGACTTAAATAACTGCCTTAATACTGGCGTTTTCCCAGCCCCTGAATAGCGTGGGCGTTGACAAAAAAGTATTTTTTATTCACTCTTGAAGCACTGTAGGCAATGTGGCTTGTCTAGACCCACAATGCCTTATTGAAGGGAATTCCAGAATTCTGACCTAGCCACAGGCAAGAAATGGTGATATATCTTGCTTGGCCTGCTGTGTTCATCCAGCCCTGCACCTTGTTGTCTCGGATTCTCCAGCATCTGCAGTTCCTACTATCTCTGATATATTTCCAAGTCAGGATGGTGAGTAGTTTGGAGGGGAACTTGCAGCTCGTGGTGTTCCGGTTGTATCTGCTGCCCCAGTGTTTCTAGATGGAAGTCATGTTGGATTTGGAAGGTGCTGTCTAAGGAGCTTTGGTGAATTTCTGCAGTGCATCTTGTAGACATTATACACTACTGCTACTGAGCATCCATGGCAGAGGGAGTGGATGATTTCTGTGAATGTAGTGCCAGTCAAGTGGGCTGTTTAGTCCTCGATGGTGTCAAGCTTCTTGAGTATTGTTGGAGCTGCACTGAATATGCTTTCATAGTGCTGATTTGTGCTTTCTAGACGGTGGACAGGCTTTAGGGAGTCAGGTAGCGAGATACTCACTGCAGTATTCATAACCTGTCAACAGTTGTGAGAATCATGTGAGATTGGCATGAGGAGATTCCCAATGCCATGCAACCAAGTTTGGAACAGCAAGACAAGATTCTCCCTTGTGAGTGATGACAAAATCATGGGATTGTAATAGTACAGACTGAGGCTATTCAGTCCATTGTGCTTCCATCAGCTCATTAAACAAGCATAATTGTGAGGTGAAGTGACAGCTCTTTATATCAAGGCCACATCTGACCAAGTGTGGAATCAAAGAAGCCTAGCAAAAGTGGAATTCATGGAAATCAAGGTAAATTCACCACTGTTTGGAGTCATACCTGGGTTTTAGGAAGATGGTGGCAGTTGTTGGAGGTCACTCACCTCAGAGTCAGGATATTTCTGCAGGAGATCCTCTAGGAGGTGTACTAGGCTCCACCATCTTCAGCAGCTTGATCAATGACCATCATAAGGTCAGAAGTGGGGAAGTTAGCTAATGTTTGTGCAATGTTCAGCACCAGTTGCGACTCTGCAGTTACTAAAGCAGTCCATGTTCAAATGCAACAAGATCTGGACAATATCCAGGCTTGGGCTGACAAATGGCATATAATATTCATACCACACAAATGCCAGGCAATGACCATATCCAATAAAAGACAATCTAACTTTGTGACACTCAATGGTGTTACCATCACTGACTCCCCCACTATCCACATCCTTGGGGTTACCATTTAACAGAAACTCAGCTGGTCTCACCATGTAAATACAGTGGCTACAAAATAAGGTCAGAAGCTAGGAATACTGCAGCGACTATCTCACCTCCTGAATCCCCAAACCCTGTCCACCATTTGCTTGGCTCAAGTCAGAAGCGTGATAGAGTATCCCCTACTTGTCTGCGTGAGTGCAGCTCCAACAACACTCAAGAAGCTTAACATCACCCAGGACAAAGCAGCTTGATTTATTGGCATCATATCCACAAGCATTCGTTCCATCACTGTCACTGAGTAGCAGCAGTGTGTACAATCTACAAGATGTACTGCAGATATTCACCAATGACAATACTTTCCATGTCCACTTCAAAGGTCAAGGGCAGCAGACACATGGGAGCACAACCACTGCAAATTCCCCTCCAAGCCGCTCACATAGAATTCCTACAGTGTGGAAGCAGGCCATTCAACCCATCAAGTCTACACCAACATTCCAAACAGGATCCCACCTAGACCACCCCCCTCAACTATATGTGTAACCTTGCATTTACCTTGGCCAATCCAACTAGCCTGCATATCCCAAACCACTTTGAGCAATTTAGCATGGTCAGTCCACCTAATTTGCACATCTTTGGATTGTGGAAGGAAACCCACGCAGACACGGGGAGAATGTGCAAGCTCCACACAAGAGTGGAATCAAACCTGGCTGCCTGGTGCTGTGAGGCAGCAGTGCTGAACCGCTATGCCATTCCAACTCAACCTTCTGAGCTTGAAATATATCATTATTCCTTCATGGTTGCTGGATAAAATTCCTGGAATTCACTCCGTAAGGGTATTGTGGGTTTACCTACAGCACACAGTCTGCAGTGTTCAAGGAAGCAGCTCACCACCACCTTTTGAAGGGTAACTAGGGGTGGGAAATAACTGCTGGCTAGACAGCGATGTCCATGTCCTATGAGCGAATAAAAACAATTCCATATGTTAGTTTTAATCATTTGTGTATTGAGGTGTTGTGATGGCATGCCAAATTGCAGCTGTGCTGCAGAGTTTGCTCTGTTTCTGAGACAGGAGATGCGAAATGTAATATAAATGCAAGTTCCTCTTTTATCACAATATGTGTCAATTAAGTATCCTATGAGGCACCAATATCTTGAGAGATCAGGATAACATTGATTTCGAGAATTAAATTTGAGCAGTTTTTCAGGGAACAAATCTGTGGAGCAATACCTCACAGTGGATCTACAATTTAGCATCATTTCCAGATAAACAAATGGAGACATCTAAAGCTAGACAGAAAGTTTACTGATTGTGAGTGGTAGTGTTCTTTTATGAACATTTACACCCTCGCACCAAATTCCTTTTTGCACTATTTTAGTGCAGGGTGTACCAACAACAATAACTTATGTTTCTATAGCAATATAAATGTAGTTAGATACCCCAATGTGATTAAAAGGACCATTACCAAAGATCATTTACCATAACCCTTATATGTAGAGATTCGGACAGGTGAAGTCCTAAGCACAAACTTAGTCAAAGGGAAAAAGAAGTGAATGAAATATATCAAGAGCTGGGTATTGTATAGAATTATTATATTTACAAGTATAGGAGTTGGGATGTAATGTTGCAGTTATACAGGACGTTGGTGAGACCTCTTTTGGAGGACTGTGCGTGGTACTAGTTGCCCTCCTATAGGAAGGATGTTATTAAATTAGAGAGGGTGCAGAAAAGACTTCTAAGGATTTTACCAAGATTGGAGGTTTTGAGTTAAAGGGAGAGACTCGATAGGCTTAGACTTTTTTCACTGGAACGCAGGAGGTTGAGGACTGACTTTATAGAGGTTTATAAAATCATGAGAGGCATAGATAAAGTGAATAGCCAAGGCCTTTTCCTTAGTGTAGGGGAGCTCAAAACTTCAGATTGAAGGCCTGTGACCAGCGGTGTGCCACAAGGATCAGTGCTGGGTCCACTGCTTTTTGTCATTTATATGAATGATTTGGATGTGAACATAAGAGGTATCATTAGTAAGTTTGCAGATGACACCAAAATCGGAGGTGTAGTGGACTGCAAAGAAGATTACCTCCGAGAAGAACGGGATCTTGATCAGATGGGCCAATGGGCCAAGAAGTGGCAGATGGAGTTTAATTTAGATAAATGTGAAGTGCTGCAGTTTAAATATATTCCAATGGGAAGATTCTGGGAGTGTTGTTGAACAAAGAGACCTTGGAGTGCAGGTTCATTGTTCCTTCAAAGTAGAGTTGCAGGTAGATAGGATCGTGAAGAACGCGTTTGGTATGCTTGCCTTTATTGTTCAGTGCATTGAGTATAGGAGTTGGGAGGTCATGTTGCGGCTGTCAGGACATTGTTTAGGCCACTTTTGGAATAATGCATGCAATTCTGGACTCCCTGCTACAGGAAAGATGTTGTGAAACTTGAAAGGGTTCAGGAAAGATTTAGAAGGATATTGCCAGGGCCAGAGGATTTGAGCTACAGGGAGAGTCTGAATAGGCTGAGGCTATTTTCCCTGGAGTGTCGGAGGCTAAGGAGTGACCTTGTAAAGATTTATAAAATCATAAGGGGTTAGGGTAAATAGACAAGGTCTTTACCCGGGGTGGGGGAGCCCAAAACTATAGGGCGTAGGTTTAAGATGAGGGGAAAGATTTAAAAGGGCCCTAAGGGGCAACTTTGTCACGCAGAGGGTGGTGAATATATGGAATGAGCTGCCAGAGGAAGTGGTAGAGGCTGGTACAATGACAACATTTAAAAGGCATCTGAATTGGTATATGAATAGGGAGGGTTTAGCGGGATATGGGCCAAATGCTGGCAAATGGGACTAGATTAATTTAGGATATCTGGTCGGCATGGACGAGTTGGACTGAAGGGTCTGTTTCCATGCTGTACAAGCCTATGACTCTTTGACTCGAGAGGGCATATTTTTAAGGTGAGAGGAGAAAGATTTAAAAGGGGCCTGAGGGGCAACTTTTTCACATAGAGGGTGGTTCTTTTGTGCAATGAATTGCCAGAGGAAGTGGTAGATTCAGTTACAGTTGCAACATTTAAAAGACATTTGGATAGGTACATGAATGGGAAAAGTTTAGTGGGATATGGGCTAAACACAGGTAAATGGGACTAGTTTAGTTTGGGAAACTTGGTTGGCTGAAGGATCTATTTCCATGTTGTATGGCTCTGTGACTCTACAAATCACTCCTAAGTGCCAAGTCCTTCTTGTCATCACTGTCACAGGAAAATGTTATTTCAGGAATTTCCGTCTGTTAAAAGATTTTAAGGCTGGTTGACACGGTGCTATGGTGTCTTGATCGCTCAGTATTTTTAGCCAAGTCCATACAAGATCTTCACGTGGCATTCTACTCATAACAACAACTTACATTTATTTAGCACCTTTAATCTTGCAAGATATCCCAAGCTGCTGTACAGTCAAGTGTCAGATCTACCAAGGGGTAAGAGAATTAGGAATGGTGGCTGAAAGCACATTTTTTGAGGCAGCAAAACAGAAGTTGCTGGAAAAGCTCAGCAGATCTGGCAGCATCTGTGAAGGAAAAAACAGAGTTAACATTTCGGGTCTGGTGACACTTCCTCAGAACAGTTTTTGAGGCAGCTTTTAAAGGTGATGAGAGAATGCAGTGAACAGAGGAACCCGATGAGAGTCCTAGAAAGTATGGTTTCCACTTACAGTAGAAAAGGAGGGGAGATTGGGGGAAGACTATAGACTGGGTGTTATTAGATGTCAGCTGTTCAATCAGATGTAACTCAGGGTAATAACTCTCTCAAAAATAGAAATATCACAAGATAAGTTTTCACAGAACATTACATTTCACTGAGGAGATCCATGTTGGTGAGATTATTGCCAAAGAACCACTCAACACATGGCTGTTCTTTTCAGATCTGGACACACTGGGAGTAATTATCTGTCTTCTCTCTTGACCAAAGAGGAAAAACAAGTAACAATCAATTTATATTAACATGGCATCACTCATATGGAGGTGTCCCAAAAAATGCCTTACTGAGAGGCAATCAGGCGCTAATGGCTAAAGAACCAAAGCAATAGGATGTGTGACCAAAGCCTTGTTCGAAATACATGGGTTGTTATGCAAACTTTGCAGGATGATAGAGATGCGGTAATGGAGAGGAATTTGGGATGTGAATTCCAGAACGTGGGACCCACAAATCAGTGGGCATGGCTACATACAATGGGATGAAGCAAGATGGGGAATGCAGTCAGAATAATGGGATGGTGGGGTAGGAGATGTTTGATTGTAGGAGAAATATTTTTATAAAAATATTCCCACTTTTAATGATAGTATCCTCTACATATCGAGTTACATTGACTGTGATAAATATATTGAAGGCAGTGAGTTATATTAAATCATGTGCTACTTTTGGCAAAACACTGACAGAAATTATTAATATAACAATTGCGTTCCTTACTTTCAGACCACACACAGTCCCAATCTGTCCTTAGTTCATAAAGGTTACAAATCAGCTAGCCACAGCATAATGCTTTCAAAGTTAATAACCTATAAAATTTCTTTTAAACAACTATTCCCATAGATCACATTAGTGGTTGATTGGTACATCATGACACAGAATACAAAGACTGTGAAATGTTTAATGGGACTGTATGAGAAAATTCCTTGACTGCTCCTCCAATGTATCAGATGGTAAAGACAATATAAAACTGAACCAAATAGACCAGATGGCTCCAGATTTTATTCCTAGTTTGTACTGAATTTGTTTAAGGGGCTAATTGCATCTCATGTTCCTATCCCAGCTGTGCTAGTATTTTGGATATTTCAATTGGCCTCAGTACCTCTGTAGTGGAGGTGGGGAAATAAAACAGGGTTACTGCTCAATTTACTGTCCTGAAATCTGTGTGTGTGAGTGTGAGAACAGTATGTACATGAATATTAATCAAAAGTCTGGATTCAATTCAGCTGTATTGCTCCTCCCCCGCCTTCTCATATTGATTAGGTGTAAGGTAACATAGTGATTATAATACAAGATTAATATTCTAGAGACATAAATTCAACCCCCACCAGTGCAGCTGGGGAATTTAAATTCAGTTAGTTGCTATAATTTTCCACATATAAAATACATTTTCCCAAAAAAAATCTGGAAGTAAGGATGCATGGCATCAAATTGAAATGGCTTATTTTGCAGCCTAAAATGATACACATTCACACACTCTCTCTCACTCACACACTCACATACTCACACTCTCACACTCACACACACACTCTCACACTCACACACATTCATTGACGCAGGACAGTCATTTGAGATGGAACCCTATTTCAGTGTTCCTCCTTTTCGTACTGCAAAATCTTTGGGGCCAGTCGAGCTACCCAAAATATTAACACAACTGAAATAGGAATATATAGGAATATAAGAATAGGAGTTTGAAACATTGGTGATTTTGTGGAGGTTTTATATAAAAAAAAGTTAGGAGTGTGCAGTTAGCCCCTTGAGCAAATTCAGAATCAAATCTGTAACCATCTGATCCATTTGGTTCAGTGACAAATTACCTTTGCCATTTGACCCATTGGAGGAATGGTCGTGAAAATTCTTTGCAGATGCTTTATGAATAATAATATACACTTACTGTCAATGCTCCTTTTCAATGGAATTTCTATTTAACTTGTTTCTGAAGCAAAAACAAGAATGGAATGTTTTTATTAAGGTCCTGCCCAAAACATCAGCTTTCCTGTTCCTCTGATGCTGCCTGGCTTACTGTGTTACCTCAGCTCCACACTTTGTTATCTCTGACTCCAGCATCTGCAGTTCTTGCTATCTCAGTGAGTAATAACCCCACTGCAAAGCTTCTTCCAAGGATGCCCACCTTGAAGAAGTTGTCCTCCTCCCTCCGGAAAGACCTCAATGGATCTCTCTCCCACTGCAACCCTCTGGTAATCTCTTCGGCCCTGAAACTCGTTGACCACATACTCAAACAAATCAGGTACTACAACCACATCTCCTTTCTCAGTACCTGCCTACGAAACCGGATCATCCCCAATGGACTCAAATCTACATTCAGTCCATCCCAATTTGGCCTTGACTGCGATGACCTCTACATAAACAACATCCAGAGCCTCCAAAAACGGCTTTCTCTATGGATCCTCAAGCACATGCTCTCAGTAATGTGCTGACATCTTCTGGCACTACAATCAACCATACCTCATTTCAGAACCTTCCCCTCCCAGACCTGTAAAGGACGCCTTCTGTTTTCAGGAAGAAGGGTCCCGACCCGAAACGTCAGCTTTCCTGTTCCTCTGATGCTGCCTGGCCTGCTATGTTCCTGTAGCTCCACACTTTGTTATCTGTGACTCCAACATCTTCAGTTCTTGCTATCTCGTGGAATGTTTTTATTCATTTTTGGCATTTATAAACTAAGTTCCAAGCATACATACTTTAATATCTCAAGCTAGTCAAACAAGCTTGTCTGCATGTCACATCTATGCTCAGTTGATTGATAAAGACTGCCCATTTATTTGGTGCACATGACTGTTGGCATATTTTGCAGAAGTTCAGGAGGTGGCCGCTCAGCAAACTAGGGTGAGAATGGAACCCTTAGCTTAGTCAGGTTTGCTGACCACTTATTTATCAAAGTGGTTACTTTTGCCAATATCTAGGAACATATTATACGTGGTGATAAGGTAAGTTTGAATCTTTTATCATGAACACCTGTGTGTGCATTGTATTTGAGTGTGCGTTATATTCGGAAAAATACAGTAAAGCTGAAATTAAAGCATTAATGTCAGTAATAGTGACCATGAAACCACAAGATAGACTCTAAGGTTTTGGAGAGGATTTATAGCTCGGGCTGTGGGTGTTGTGGTTGGTTGGCTCGCTGACCTGGTTTGTTGTTCCGCAAACATTTCATTACCCTGCTGTGTAGCATCATCAGTGCAGTCTCCGATGGAGCGCCGTTGTGTTTTCCTGCCTGGTTTTTAAAATCTGGAGTCCGTTGAGCTGGATTGCCTCACTTCCGGTTTTCCTTCGTAGTGGAGTGTATATGGGATCGAGTTCTATGTGTTTGTTGATGGCTTTCTTCGTGGAGTACTAGGCTTCTAGGAATTCCCGTGCCTGTCTCTGCTTTGATTGTCCCAGGATCTTAGTGTTGTCCCGGTCGAATTGGTGGTTCTCTTATCCACCAATTCAACTGGGACAACACCACCAAAGAAAGCTATCAACAAACACATAGAACTCGACCCCATATACACTCCACTACGAAGGAAAACCAGAAGTGAGGCAATCCAGTTCAACGGACTCCAGAGTTTAAAAACCAGGCAGGAAAACACAACGGCGCTTCATCGGAGGCTGCACGGATGATGTTACCCAGCAGGGCAATGAAACGTCTGCGGAACAACAAACCAGCTTGGCGAGCCAACCAACCACAACACAAGATAGAGATAAAGGACATTTGGGTTCGGTAATGCCCTTTAGGGAAGGAAATGTACTTGACCTATTTGTGACTCCAGGCTTATGACAATTTGGTTGATTTTCTACTCTCAATTGTATTAAAGAAGGTGGATCATCACATCTTCTCAAGGACAATTAGAAATGGATAATAAATGATGATCTTGACAGTGACATTCAAACTCCACATATCGATTTAAAAAGAGCTGACAGTTGCTGTCCAAGCTCAAAAATGGCCATTTAGACAATGCTGAAGGTGTAACTTCAACTCACAAATCTGAATGTCCTGCTTTTCATATGATCAGGAAGTACGTTATGGTAAATCATCACTGCTTAGATCTCATCTGTGTAGTACACATATAATCATGAAGTGCTTAAAGCCTAGAAACTGACCTTATGGCCCAATTGGTCTATATCATTGTCCAGGCAGCTGGGTAATACACTTACATTTACTCAAGGCATTCAGTAATATACCACTCAAAGATGAATAGGCAAAGAAAGGGTTCATGGAAATGGCATTAATATATTAGTTTGAATTGGGGTCTAATTAACAGACAGGAAGCAAAGGGTGGGTATTAGTGGAGGGTTTTCAAGTTGGTAAGCAGAGACTAGTGGAATGCTAGAAGGATCTCAAATCCCTAAAGAAATATCACCAGTGCTGTTTCTGCAAAATTCTACAAATCCGATGGCAGGACAAGGGCTCCAATATCAGTGTCCTTTCGCAAACCAACAATGCAGCACCAAAGGACTGGTCAATCAGCTGGGTTGGGCAGGCCACATTGTCTGCATGCCTGCCACCAACTCTTCCAAAAACAACTATCAGCTGTGTGTTTTGTCATGGCAAGCAGTGATCAGGAAGAGAAAAAACGATTCAAGGGCGTCCTCAAAGCCTCCTTGAAGAGATGCAACATCTCCACCAACACTTGAGGATCTCATGCCCAAACTGTAGAAGAAGGTACCCACAGTGCTAACAATCCTGAGCATTTCTAATAGGCCCAGGCAGAGGCCAAAATGGATGCATGGAAGGGGTATGCAAAGGTATGATCACCCAGCCCACCTGCCACTTCAAATAACATTTGGGCCACCTGTGGCAAAGTGTGCAGATTTGTCATTGAATTATTTACTTACCTAAGGACCCATAACTTCCGGAGTTGGAACAGGTCATTCTCCGTCTTGAGGAACTGCATAAGAAGAAGGAAGAGTGGCTGCAAAGTTTAATCACTTAGGTGAAGAGGCAGAGAGTGATGTATCTAGAATTAGGAAAAAAAATACAAAAATGTTGGAGAAACTCAGCAGGCCTGGCATCATTTGTGGAGGGAGAAACAAAGTTAACGTTTGGAGTTCAGTATGACTTGTTCAGAACTCAGTATAACAAAATATGTAAGTTTGCTGATGATACTAAGGTATGTGGAAATGTAAGCTGGGTCATGCACGTAGGAAGGCTGTAAAGAAATATTCTGAGTGGGCAACAAATGGAAGAACGAGTGTAATAAGGGGGATGTGTGAAGTTGTTTATTTTGGTCAAGAGAATAGAAAAGCAGAATGTTTCTTAAAGGCATGAAACTTGTAAATGTCAATTTCAAAGAGACTTGGGTGAGCTTGTACTGTACACGGAACATAGGATACAGGTACAGCAAGCAATTAGGAAGCAAATAGTATGGTGACTTTTATTGCAAACAACAGTGCAGAAATTTTGCTCCAATTATAAAGGGTCTTGGTTACCAATTTTGGTCTTCATTTTTAAGAAAGAGACAGTATAGAGAAGGTTGGTCTGGTCTAGCTGTGTGGCAGGACATACAAGGGGAAGTAATGGAGGTGTCTGAGGCATTAGCTGATGTAATGCTACTTTAGTAATGTGTTTATTTCCACGCTGATCCTTTTATTCTTCTACACTCATGACCCCAACTTGATTGCATTTATGGATCTTTAGAACCTAAACAATTTGACAAAAATTGTCTCCAAAGAACCTTTCAAGTCAGAAGGAGGTCATTCAACCCGTTACATGTGTGCTGGTCCTTGTTTAATTAGTCCCACTCCCTTGTTCTTTTCACAAGGCCTTGAAATAGTTTACCCTTTTCAAATATATGAACAATTCCCTGTTGAATATCACTATTGAAGCTGTTTCTGACTGGCAGCGCATTTAGATCATTCAATTCTGGTCACCTAAAAATATTCTGGTTACTGATCCTCCTGCTAGAATGATTTTGTTTTCTTCACCAATGTTCCCTTTGCTTATTAGTTCAGATATTATACTCACGTGCACCTTCTACGGATGACATTCTCATTACTACACCTAATGATTCAATCAACCTGAGTGAAGTGAGCTGAACATGATGCAATCACAGTGTTAACAATCTCTGCTGACTCAAATCTTCTCACTCTGAAGCTATAAAGTTAAACCTAGGTTAGAGCTTTTTTTAAAATTAACTCGTGGAATGTGGGCATCACTGGCTGGCCACGCACTTATTGCTCATCCCTAATCACCCAGATGGCAGTTAAGTATTAACCACATTGCTGTGGCTCTGGAGCCACATGTGGGCTCGGCTAGGCCAGGTAAGGATGGTAGATTTTCTTGCCTCAAGGACATTCGTGAATCACATGGGTTTTTCCAACAGCTGACAATGGTCCCATGATCATCATTAAATTCTTAATTCCAGATTTTTTATTCGCAGGAATTGAATCCAGTCCACAGAATATTACCTCCCCTACAGAGTACAAATCTAAGAATAAATCAACAGATCGAGAGTTTACAAAAGTAATAAAAGGGTAAAACTAAAAGCTCTGTAATTGATTACATATTCTATTCAGAACAAAACGGACAAATTGGTCTCACAAATAGAAATACTTAAGCATGATCTGATAGCCACTACAGAGACATGGCTGCAGGATGACATAGATTCAGACCTGAATGTTGAAGGAATGGGACATTTAGGAAGGACAGAAAGCTAGGACTCCCAAGATACTGCATTTAAATCATCCATGTCATGTATTTCATAGCCAGGATGGTCTCCGTTACAATCCATTGTCTTTGCTGAAATAGCTGGTCTTGCGGTGAGGAGACAGGAGTAGGTAAGAGCAGGGTGTTTTAATAGGACTGTACCAATTCAATGATCAGGTCAGAATGTGAATCAAAACAACAGGAAAGCTGATCACAAATGTAGAGGAATGATCAACTGTGCCAAGTTTAACCTATATAAACTTTATTCCAAATTTCTCCCATTTTCCTTCCTTCTTGCTTAGCTGTGTTTGACATTCATTACCTAGGGACCGGTATCTCTTTGTTATTTTGTCCAAAATTGCTCTGCAGGCTTGAACAGAAACAAAATACTGTTGGGGGTGTTTGTCAGTTTTTTTTTTCAAAACTATACTTTATTCATAAAAAGATCTCTTTGTATATATACATTGACACAAAAGCAGTTCAGTTCTGCACAGTTGCATATCAAGTAAACACACAAAACGTTTGAGTTTGACTATCCACAAAACCAAAGACCTCCCTTAGACATACAGTACTAATATTTACATATATTTGACACTCTAGGAGTGTCCGATAACAGAACAAACCCCCATTTACCTTCAGCAGAAAGACCTCAGACAGTGGTGTTTCCCCACTGTGCCTTGGCAGCAGCTGCCCCAACCTTTAATGCATCCCTCAGCACATAGTCGTGGACCTTGGAACCAACGCTTGGTTGGGGTCAACTTCTTGTTTTGGAAGACCAACAAGGTTCGGGCAGACCATTGCGGGTGTTTGTCAGACGCATTGAGTAGGATTGGCACCCATCCCATCAACAACTGAGCAGAAAAACCTGAGCCTCACAGGTCACTAAAGTGCCAGCACATTCAGTTGAGGGTGACCAACTTGAAAGGTACCAGAGGCCTGAGCTGAAGAATCACTACTCACTGGTCACATATAAATTACATTCCCAATATATGTTTGTTATGTCCAAACAGTATTCTAAACGCTCAGTTTAAGCTTACTTCTTACTGTTGTCCTTCAGTATACTTGATTGATTGATGAGCTACTTCCAAATGTTTTTTACAACAATCTCGACAATCAATGCAGTCTGTTGTCCTCCCATCACTCCCACGGCTCTGACTGCAGCCTAAGGCTCCATCTTCATAAAACCTAGCAAGAGAGAGTTCTATTCATAATATTTGTCCCTTGTGACCTACTGAATGTTAAATCTCCAGAGAGCTTCAGCTGATCTAGAGGAGAATGAGTAGCTTCTGTATAAAAACAAGTCATTACTTTTAATTCCTTTCCTTTAGTTTTTAACACTCATTAATTTTTCCTTTGTCTTATCCCAAAGACATTTCACTGTTGTTTAATGATTACCCACCAGGATTTGTTGTAATTTGGCATAATATTGCTCACCCTTCATTCCTGTGCTCGCTGACTTATAAAAACTGAAAGAACTGCGGATGCTGTAAATCAGAAACAAAAACAGAAACTGCTGGAAAAGCTTGCAGGTCTGGCAGCATCTGTGGAGAGAAATCAGAGTTAACGTTTCAGATCAAGTGACTCTTTCTCAGAAATGAGGAAACTCTGAGAAAGTGTCACTCCACCCAAAAAATTAACTCTGATTTCTTTCCACAGATGCTGCCAGACCTGTGAGCTTTTCCAACAATTTCTGGTTTTGTTTCTCACTGACTCATGCTGGCTCCTCATCTGATAATGCCTTCAATTTAAAATTCTCATCTTTGGTTTCAATTCATTTGGATTTGCCTATATCTGCAACCTCCTCCCTCCCTGTACTGTCAGAGATCTCTGCAATCCTCCAATTCTGCCCTCACACATCCCAATTTTAATCACTCCTATATTGGTGACAATGTGAACTAAACAAACCAGATTTATAAGTCCAATTAAGACTGTGCTCCCTGGGCTTCAGGGATGACCTTTCAGAGGTTAGGTGTTGCAAATTATCCACAGACCGTCAGTGGTACCAAGTCCTAGTATGTTCAAATACTTTTTCTTTAATTTGAATTAAATGACCCCATGTTTTCTGATGTGTTCATTGTCACTTTTATATAAGAGCCAGCATTTAAAAGTTGATGTCTGTATCTGCAATGTCCAATTTCTAAAAATACTTTCTGCTCCAGAAATTAAGCTTTTGTATTAAGGAGACATTACAATCCAAAACCCTTAAGCACAAATAGTCACCATTGTCACCATTGTGGTTCGTGCTCCTTTGAGACAAAGGATAAGATGAACATACTTTAAATGTAAGATGCAGCTGTCAACCATATGCCGCTGGTTATAAAAATGCTGTTTTTTTTTCTGTACTCAGTTTAAAATGAAATACAGAGGCAGGCAGAGCAGAAGAAAAGAGAAACAAATATTTCCAATTGCATTGGATGCCCTGAAGAGATTACAATAATGGCACATCAGGATGAACTGAATTGAATGCAAGCTTGCGGGGACATTATGTCTTTAGTCAATCCATTATGCACCAGTAAATTACTGCCACATGAACACAGCTTTGATGCATAAATTGACAGGGGAGACATTGTAGCAGTGACAACTTGATCCATTTCCATTATCCCAATACTCATCCCCTTTGAAACATATAAATGTACAAATTGGGAACAGAAGCAGGCCGTTTGGAAGTTGGCTATGCATGGAATGGAGGGATATGGACCAAGGGCAAGCAGAAGGGATTAGTTTAATTTGGTGTCATGTTTGGCACAACAGCGTGGGCCAAAGGGCCTGTTTCTGTACTGTTCTATGTTCTCTTTGCCTCCTCAAGTCCACTCCTACATTCGATAAGAACATGTCTGGTCTGATTGTGGTCATTACTTTTCTGTCTATCCTTGATAATTATTGACTCCCTGGTTAGTTAAGAATTTATACAACTCTTGCTTAAAAATATTCAAAGACTCTGCCTCCACTGATCTGTGGGAAAGAGGATTTCACAGACTCATGGCCTTTTGAGAGAAAAAGAATTCTCCTCATTTTAGTCTGACATAGGAGACGGCTTACTTTTAAGCTTTGTCCACTACTTCTAGTCTGTCCCATAAGGGGACACATCCTTACAGCATCTGAGCTGCCAAGTCCCATCATGACATAATATGCTTCAATAAGACCACCTCTCATTCAATTAAACGCCAATTGATATTGACCCAAGCTCATAAGAACTTTTCTCATGGCACTTTGCATGTAATTGCAGAAGGTGTAACACCTGCCCATTACCTCCTCTTTTCCCATTGTCCAAGATCTCAAGCACTCTTTCCAAATGAAGCAGCATTTTACTCATATCTTCCTTCAATTTAATATATTCTACTTGCCACTAACAATGCGGTCTCCACTACACTGGAAGACCAAATGCAGATTGGGTGACTTGACCTTTTTTAGTTCTGTGAAGGTCAACACAAGGTTCAGGAACTGCAACTCAAAATCAGATTAGGCACTTTACAGCTTGGCTCAACGTTGAGTTCAACTATTTAAGACTGTGACCTATGGCCCTTTTTGATTTTTTTTTGTCATCTGCCAGTTTGAGTCTTATCTTATATGCTTTATGCTTTCAAACAGAGCTAATAATTATGCTGCCATTTACCCTCACCTCTGACAAATGCTTTGTCCCTTTCCCACAATAATTACCACTCTCTTTGCCTTTTGTTCCATTGCATCTTTGTTTTTCAATCTCTTCCACTCTCTACTCTATCCCCAAACATTCTCTTTTGTTCTCACAATCCACCCCCCAATTCTTTCAATGATACAAAAGCAATTGTATGTCTGCCTCTGAGATAATAAGGACTGCAGATAGAAGCCAGAGTCCATAGGTGTGAGGTTGGAAAAGCACAGCAGGTGAGACAGCATCCGTGGAGCAGAAAAGTCAACGTTTCTAGCCAAAACCCTTCATCAGGACTGGGGAGGGGAAGGAGAGCCCAGAAATAAATAGGAGGTGGTTGGTGGGGCGAGGGCTGGAGGAATGGTAGGAGAGATGGTGATAAGGGGTGATAGGTGGGGGTTATTGTGATTGGTCCGTGGTGGAGCAATAGGTGAGTAGGAAGATGGACAGGTTAGGTTAGGTCAGGTCAGGAGGGAGAGGGGTGGACATGGGATAAGGCTGGGAGTGGAGGGATTTTGAAGCTGGTGAATTCAATGTTAAGGCCTCTCTCACCTTCCTGGACCTCTCTGTCTCCATCTCGGGCAACCACCTAGAAACCGATGTCCATTTCAAGCCCACCGACTCCCACAGCTACCTAGAATACACCTCCTCCCACCCACCTTCGTGCAAAAATGCCATCTCCTATTCCCAATTCCTTCGCCTCCGCCACATCTGCTCCCAGGATGAGGCATTCCACTCCCGTACATCTCAGATGTCCTCGTTTTTCAAGAACCGTAACATTCCCCCCCTCAGTGGTCGAGAACGCCCTCCACCGTGTCTCCCGCATTTCCCGCAACTCATCCTTCACACCCCGTCCCTGCAATAACAACCAAAAAAGAATCCCCCTTGTCCTCACATACCACCCCATCAACCTCCGGATCCAACGCATCATCCTCCGACACTTCCGCCATCTGCAATCCGACCCCACCACCAAAGACATTTTTCCCTCCCCATCCTTATCTGCTTTTGGGAGTGACTACTCTCTCCGTGACTCCCTTGTCCGCTCCACACTCCCCTCCAGCCCCACCACACCCGGCACTTTTCCCTGCAACCGCAGGAAGTGCTACACCTGCCCCCACACCTCCTCCCTCACGCCAATCCCAGGCCCCAAGAAGACTTTCCACATTAAGCAGATGTTCACCTGCACATCTGCTAATGTGGTATACTGCATCCGCTGTACCCGTTGTGGCATCCTCTACATCGGGGAAACCAAGCGGAGGCTTGGGGACCGCTTTGCAGAACACCCACGCTCGGTTCGCAATAAACAACTGCACCTCCCAGTCGCGAACCATTTCAACTCCCCCTCCCATTCCTCAGATGACATGTCCATCCTGGGCCTCCTGCAGTGCCACAACGATGCCACCCGAAGGTTGCAGGAACAGCAACTCATATTCCATTTGAGAATTCTGCAGCCCAATGGTATCAATGTGGATTTCACAAGCTTCAAAATCTCCCCTCCCTCTACCACATCCCAAAACCAGCCCAGCTCGTCCCCGCCTCCCTAACCTGTTCTTCCTCCCCCCATCCCTTCCTCCCACCTCAAGCCCCACCCCCATCTCCTACCTACTAACCTCATCCCATCCCCTTGACCTGTCCGTCCTCCCTGGATTCACTTATCTCCTCCCTACCTCCTCACCTACACTCACCTTTACTGGCTCCATCCCCACCTCTTTGACCTGTCTGTTTCCTCTCCACCTATCTTCTCCTCTCCATCTTCTATCTGCCTCCCCCCTCTCCCTATTTATTTCAGAACCCCCTTCCCCTCCCCCATTTCTGATGAAGGGTCTAGGCCCGAAACGTCAGCCTTCCTGCTTCTATGATGCTGCTTGGCCTGCTGTGTTCATCCAGCTCTACACCTTGTTATCTCAATGTTAAGGCCATTGGGCTGCAAGCTTCCAAGGTGAATCATTCAAGATGGCAGCAGAGTAGGATGCTCTGGTTGGAGCTCCTCTGCTCACCAGTCCCTTTACCTTTTCTCCCTCTTTTTTTACCTCTCCTCTTGTAGTTTTCCCTTTCTCCAACAACCCCCCACTCCCTGCAGAGAGTGGAGTTGCTGAGCGAGGTGACCAAGTCCCGCGGCGGACCGGAGCAGGCACAGGCCAAGTCCCGCAGTGGACCGGAGCAGGCACGGGCCGAATCCCGCAGCAAACCGGAGCAAGCACGGGCCGAGTCCCACAGCAGGACCAGCACAGGCAGCGTGGCCTTGTGCTCTGGGACCTGCACCATGAGGGCCAGAACACCACGAGCTGCGAGCTTGGAGCAGCACAAGGAAGAAGCTCGGGAGCAGCCCCGGAGCAGCGTGCAGGCAGCAAGTCCTGGACAGAGACAGGTGTGGCGGGACAATCCTTACCTTAGAACTTACCCTAGAATACTGTAATGTTAACCTCTTAATATTTTCCTAGTTTTAACATATTTTCAACTCTAATTAAGCATTTACTTCTGTTCCTCTGCTGTGTCCAAGAATTGTACCTCGGTACTTTTACCTAAGATGTTGCCATGAGAAGGCAGACATTGTAAAAGTTTTTCACTGTACTCCTGCAATGGCGTACACGTGACAATAAAAGGATATTGTATTGAAATATCAGGCGTGGTTCCTCTAGTTTACGTTTGGCCTGTCAGTGGAGGAGGCCAAGAATGGACATGTCGTCAGGGGAGTGGGAGGGGGATTAGAATGGATGGCAACTGGAAGGTTGGGTTGGTGGTTGCATGCAGACTGTCTGCCTTCCTTCAGTTCTGAAGAATTCATCATCAACTCAAAACGTCAACTTCATTTTTCTCTCTTCACAGATGCTGCTAGATCTGCTGAGTATTTCCAGCAATTTCTGTTTCTATTGAAATGGTACAAGTTTTAACAGGACCGAGTTTGAGATTTACTGCTCCAATAAGTATCTCTGTACTACGTTTATTTGACACCCGATCAGTCTTACACAATATAGGTCATGAAAACCATTCAGGCCAGGAAGACCCTCTAATCAGGCCATCCAATCATTTCTTAAATGATTTCAAACTGTTTGCAGCATTGGCATCCAATCTGACCCTGAGCTGACCTTTGAATGTCATATCCTTTACATCACTAAAAGCTAGCAGTTCCCACTGTCACAAAATTCATTGTCTCGTTCACCTCAGCTGCTGCTAAAAGTTTCATTCATACCTACATTTATTCCCAGGCCACCAATACATCAGATTTAAAATTCTGACCCTTGTATTTCAATTTTTCCATCCCTTTCCCTGTCCCTATTTATGTAACCTTCTCCAGCCCTATATCCTTCGGGATGACTGGGATCCACTAATTCTGGCTTCTTGCATTCCCTAATTACCATGGCCCATGGTTTTCAATTGCTGAAACCCTAGATTCTGGAATTCCCTCCTTAAGCTTCTCCACCTTTCTGATCTCCTAAATGTGCTCCTTCAAACATAACTTTTAAGCAAGCTCTTGGTTACCTGTTCTAAAATGTCATTATATGGTTACATTATTATTGCTATTTTCCTTCTAACAATCTATCCAGAAGATCATTGGGCCAATCACCTTCCCAACTAAAAACTTCCTGATATAGCCCCTAAATTTATATCTTTCTCATTTGAATCCATACCCCTTTCATATAATGTCACAAAGTAGCATTAAATAATTATTTTTGCTCTCATCTTTTCCACATTGTCTATTACATCCAATGGTATAAATGTAGTGTCATGATGGAGAGATAGTTAAAGTGTGAATATCTAGGATACACTCTTTCACCCATGTCAGCACTTATAAGTTATGAAGAAACAGATAAATATGTACAGTAAAACATAGCTAGAGAAAAATGAGAGACGAATTGATGGAGTGAAAGAGAGGTAGACATAGAAATTAAGACAGAAAGCTAGTAAGGAATAGGAGGAGGCTAATGGTAAGGTGAATGGAGTGAAAGAGGACAGGATAAATGGAAGAAAGAGAAAGGTAAGTAAAAAGAATGCAGAAAGAGAGACAGGATTGATATATGGAAGAGTATAGCAGACTGAGAATAACAGAGAAAAAGGAGAAGATGTTAAAGAGAGAGAGGGAGAAGTAGCAGGCACAGCTTTAAGAAATTGACAGTTGATTGCTCCCTCTGGGCCATACATTTCCAGCTACTTCAATAATGTGAACTTAAGTGTCTGCAAAACAAGCTGTTTGGAAAATATTTCGTGTTGCCTGAGGTGAAACACTGCAGTCGGCTTTTCAATCTGTTTCCTTAGACTTTTCTCTTACCTTTTAGCAGTTCAAAATATTGATCAAATACAACAAAATCAAAATACTTACAATTCCTATTGAAAGATCTGATCCCAAACATTTGGGGTCAATTTTATCTCATGTATATACAAGGGGAAAGAGAAAAGTCTAAAGGAAACCTAGGGAAAAGCTGACTCCCACTGGCGGGTAGCCCCTTCTAGCTTCCTGACCAAAAAAGGGCCAAGAAGTCAGTGGGTGTCGGTTTGAATGCAGACGTGGGCATGTATATCAGCTTGGTCTATATGCGGGCACAAAAATCTGTATGAAAGTAGTTGAGGATTTTTTTTTATGTGTTCATAGGATCTGGGCAATGCTGGTAAATCTAATTGTGTTTGGGACAGTGTTGGCGAGCTGTGTTCTTGAGCTTTACGTCCTTGTGGTGTAGGTACATCCATAGAGTTGTTAGGGAAGGTTGGAAAATAAATATGGATATGTTTACAGGTCTGTATATCAGTGTGGTTGTATATTTAGGAACATGTATCTGTGTGGATATATAGGTGATAATATGAATCAATGTGGATGCATTTGTGCATATGAATATCAGTGTAGTGGTGTGTGTGAGTATATTTGTACATTTTCGTGTATTGCATTATTCATCAGGGTGGAGAATGTCAAGTGCGGAAATAATCAAACATTTTTCACAGTACAAAGCGCTAGTGGGTACTCCAGCCCATGGGATAGATAAAATGTACAGCTACCCATAAATTATCTTGACAGGAGAACTCAAGTGCAACATCAGAAAAATAAAGACTCCTTCCTACCTCACCACTGTTTCCATTTCCCAATCTCCGAGCAGTGCCAAAATATTCAGAAATCAGAGGAAATGTATGCTCAGTGTATTTGCATTAACTCAGAGGAGTAGCCAAAGTTCTTCTCTGCCAAGACCAATGTTTTCATCCATAATTTTGGATGTGAAGGAATTAAATAATACTATTTACTAACTCCTCTGACGTATGCCTTCCTTCCTCCTCCGACTCTGGCACTCCCAAAGTTCAACTTTCAATGCATTCAGATGTTAATTTACAAAATAATAAAAAAATCTACATAATTATAACATATGGATGCAATACTGAATTGTTGATGTTTAGCTATTCCTGATGACCCTTTCCTGATGAGTTACTCTGCATAATGAACATGAGAAATACTGTATCAGAGATAGTAGGAACTGCAGATGCTGGAGAATCCGAGACAACAAGGTGCAGGGCTGGATGAACACAGCAGG
>NC_063360.1:32990619-32999693 GCF_021869965.1 Rhincodon typus | reverse complement strand
TGCTGCTTGGCCTGCTGTGTTCATCCAGCCCTGCACCTTGTTGTCTCATGAGAAATACTGTATCTGCTTTTGACATTCAAATAAGAAAAGCCAGTCTTAAACACAAAGGGAAACACAAAACTGTTGGAGTCAAAAACACAAATTTTGACCTGAAAGGCAGGAGGGCTGAGATTCCAAAATACAAAAATGAAAAATGACATCAAACAGAAATAGTTTTCACCTGTTTCCAGATTCACTAAGATAACATTGGGGCTTAGCAGATCAAATTATGATGTTCTGTAACAGTCTGAAAGGGTTCCTACTGAAAAGAGCGTTAAGTGCCTCCCACGATGATGTTATGATGTGGATGCGGTGGAAGAACAGCTTAGGATCTTGAAAGAGTAAAATCTAACATTTGGCTCTTCACAGAATCACAACATTATTATAAGATAGAATGAGGTCATTTGGCCCATTGTGCCTGCACTGGCCCTTCAAGCAAGCATCGTTATCTAGTGCCGATCTGCTTTTTCCCATTTCCATGCATGGTATTCCTATTCAAATCATCATCCATCTTGAAAGCCTCAACTAATCATGCCTCCACCATAGTGGACTCCAGGCAGTGCAATCCATGGCTCAACTATTCACTGTGTGGGAATGTTTTTGTCTATCACCGTTAAATCACTTTAGGTCCATGCCCTTTCATTCTTGTTCCTTTCACAAGCTTCTCCCTATCTACTCTATCCAGCCACTCATGATTTTGGAAACCTCAATCAGATCTTCTCTCAGTTTGCTTCCCTCTAAGGAGAATAGCTCCAACATCTTCAATCTATCCTCATAACTGAAGGTTCTCATTCCTGAAACCACTCTTGTAAATTGCTTCTGCACTCCAGTGCATTCACATCTTTCCTACAATGTGGTGCCCACACTGTACACGTACTCCACTGAGGTCTAACAAGTGTCTTATATGAATTCGACATCATCTCCTTGTTCTTGTTTGTACTCTATGCTCCTATTAGTAAAGCTGAGGACACTGTACACTTCATTAAATGTTTTCTCCCTCTGTCCTGCCTCTTCAATGATGTGTGCACATATACATCCAGGTCATCAGCTCCTGCATCCCCTTTAGAATTGCACCTCCTTATTTTATGTTGTTTTTCGTTGTTCTCCGTATCAAACTAGCCACAGCTTTGCTGCAAAGGTACTTGCAAATATAATGTGAAGGCCCTAGAATAGAATTTTAATGCACCTGGGAATCCAAACTTCCCCACAAGAGGAAAGTAGGGATACCTGTGCACTGGTGTACCACACCGCTATGACCTGTGGCTACAGCAATAGACATCAACACTGAGAATAACAACCCACACCAATTGGTTGGAAGCTTCATTTGTGGCACTTTTGGTGGAACTTGTCTCTGAAGGATTGCCCTCTTTAGCTGTCAGCAATTGTATGTCATGAAGGCTGCCCTTCTGAATTGGACCAGTTTACTGCATTATCTTTCCTAAATGAAAGGATGCTAGATAATGCAATGTTGCGGTTGGATGAGTGGATGCAGGTCAGCATCTTGATAAGCCAACCACACCTTGTCTAGTTTGGACAGTGAATATTTGGCAAACTAATCCATTTTCAAACTCTATTTTGTGTTCATCTAACAGATAGATAAATGTGAGGTACTGCATTTTTGAAAGGCAAATCAGGGCAGGACTTATACACTTAATGGTAACATCCTGGTGAGTGCAGGTTCATAGTTCCTTGAAAGTAGAATTGCAGGAAGATAGGATAGTGAAGAAGATGTTTAGTAAGCATGCCTTTATTGGTCAGTGCATTGAGTGTAGGAGTTGGGAAGTCATGTCGCAACTGTACAGGACATTGGGTAGGCCATTTTTGGAATACTGCATGCAATTCTGGTCTCCCTGCTATAGTAAGGATGGTGTGAAACTTGAAAGGGTTCAGAAAAGATTTAGAAGGATGTTGCCAGGGTTGGATGGTTTGAGCTATAGCGAAAGGCTGAATAGGCTGGGGCTATTTAGCCTAGGGCTTCAGAGGCTGAGGGGTGACGTTATTGAAGTTTACAAAGTGATGAGAGGCATAGATAGAATGAATAGCCAAGGCTTTTCCCCCAGAGTGATGGAGTCCAAAACTAGAGGACATAAGTTTAAGGTGAGAGGGAAAGATATAAGAAGGACCTCAGAGGCAATTTTTTCACACAGTGGTGGTGAATGTATGGAATGATCTGCCAGAGGAAATGATGGAGGCTGGTACAATGCCAACATTTAAAAGGCATCTGGATTGGTATATGAATAGGGAGGGTTTAGAGGGATTTGGGCCAAATGCTGGCAAATGGAACTAGATTAATTTAGGATATCTGGTCAGCACAGACGAGTCTGTTTCAATGCTGTACAGCTCTATGGCTCTATGCTGTAAGTGCATCACCACACACTTCTCTGCTTTGAAACTCATCTGTCACCTATCCACCCACACTACTAACTTCACTAGTCTCTGTAACAATGTCTATCATAATAATGGAATTTGCACATAATTATTATCATGCAATAAACAAATCTTGTTTGAGACAAGAGCTTTTTCTCATTAGATTACCAAGTTGTTTTTCTCAATCGCATTTTTTAATTACTTGAGGGACATGGGCATCATTAGATGGTCAGCATTTATTGTTCATCCCTAGTTGCCCTTGAGAAGTGGTGGTTAGCTGCCTTTTTGAACAACTGCAGTCCATGTGCTGTAGTTAGACCCTACAGGTGATGGGGAAAGTGATGGCCTAGTGGTATTATTACTGGACTGTTAATCCAGAGACCTAGCTAACATTCTGAGGACCCAGGGTCAAATCCAGCCATGGCAGATGGTGGAATTTGAATTCAATAAAATATCTGGAATTAAGAATCTAATGATGACTATGTGTCTATTATCGTTTGTCAGGAAAAACCCGTCTGGTTCACTGATGTCCTTTAGGGAAGGAAACTGCCATCCTTACCTTGTCTGGCCTACATGTGACACCAAACCCACAGCCATGTGATTCACTCTGGACAATTAAGTATGGGCAATAAATGTTGCCTAGCCAGAGATGCCCTCATCTGGATTTTGACCCAGTAACAGTGAAGCACAGAAATATATTTCTAGGTCAGGATGGTGAATGTCTTGGAGGGGAACTTGCAGGTGGTGGTGTTCCCATGTATGTGTTGCCTTTATCCTTGTAGATGGAAGTGGTTGTCGGTGTGGAAGGTACTGTCTAAGGATTTTTGGCGAATTTCAATTTGTAAATAGTACACACTGCTGCTACTGAACATTGGTGATGGAGGGAGTGAATATTTGTAGATGTGGTGCTAATCAAGCAGGCTACTTTGTCCTGAATGGCGTCAAGCTTCTTGAGAGTTGTTGGAGCTGCACCCATCCAGGCAAGTGGATTCCATCACACTGCAGACTTGTGCCTTGTAGATGGTGGACAGGCTTTGGGGAGTCAGGAGGTGAGTTATTTGCTGCAGTTTTCTGAGTCTCTGAGCTTCCCTTGTAGCCATTGTATTTATATGGCAAGTCCAGTGAGTTTCTGGTTAATCATGGCCGCAAGGATATTGATAGTGGGGAATCCAGTGTTGGTAATGCCGTTGAATGTCAAGGTGCATTAATTACATTTGTCTCTTATTGGAGATGGTCATTGCCTGGCATTTGTGTGGTGTGAATGTTTTTTTGCCATTTTCCAGCCCAAGCCTGGATGTTGTCCAGACCTTGTTGCAGTTGTAATTGAATAGAACCTCGTGGTAATAATCTAGAATGTAGAATCTGCCATTGATGCTAGAAAGAGCCTTTCAGAGCCTTTGAGATGTGCAGCAGCAACGGTGAGCTAGGGGTTCCATGGTATTGCAGCACAAGTCACACCAAGGCAATTATAGATTGCAACATGTCTGTAGCAATGGACCCAAGTCAGAGTTCAGCTGGAGAGTGAACTGACATTGGAGACGCCACAAGTAAAGTTAAAATCCTTTGTGGCAAAGAGGAAAACATTAATAAACAGTGCAATTTACAAGCTGGGAAAGTAATTAAAGTGCACTCTAAGCATTTCCTCCACAGCGAGCGGACACTATGAGGCCCAGCTACAGGGTGGAAAATCAATTACTAAAGAAGCAATTTAAAAAGAGAGTGCAGACCCAGGGAAGTCACAAAGCCAGAATTAATGTGATAAAAGAGCAATTTAGAAGTCTAAGCAGACAGTCTTACAGAAGAAGGAAGAAGACTGTTGGGGTTGCAGAAAAGGCAGGAAATCCATCGCCTAAACCAGAGTAAAAGCGGAAAGCACTTATTTAAACTGCACACAGCAGGATTCATCCAGGAAAACACTGTAATTGCAATGAGGATTGTAGTTAGGACCACAGACAGTGTGAATCATCTCGGAAAACCCCATAAAGGAGCAGCAGAGTGTGGAGCTGGAGGAACACAGCAGGCTAGGCAGCATCAGGGGAGCAGGAAAGTTGACGTTTTGGGTCAGGACCCTTCTTCAGAAATGACCCTTCTGAAGAAGGGTCCCGACTCAAAACATCAACTTTCCTGCTCCTCTAATGTTGCCTGGCCTGCTGTGTTCCTCCAGTTCCACACTGTGTTGTCTCTGACTCCAGTATCTGCAGTTCTTGCTATCTCTCATTAAAGAAGCAGGATTCTTTTTATAGAGCCACGAAGAACTGATTCATTTAGTAAAGTCATTAAGACAATGGGAATTGTTATTGAAGCCATAGGCAGAGGGATTCATTCATTAAAATCATGAAGGAAATGAAAGTTATTTTGAGGCCTCAGTCCCCTATTGTACTCCCTGTACACCTATGAATGTGTTGCTAAATTCTGAATGAATGCCATCTACAAGTTCGCTGAAAACTGATCCTCGTTATTTGAGACTAACAAACCCGTTGTTCGCTCTTCGTCAAGAGTTCAACAAAAGAATGTGAATGAGATCTTTGTGAAATAACACTAGATTATTAAGATACTATTGACAGGGGACTTAAAAGAAAAAGAGAGTTGTGGGTTATTTCATTCAAGTCGAGGTGTTTAATTTTATTCATGTAAATGGCTTTGCTCAAGAGAGCTAAATTCCTGTGAAAAGGGCTTCAGTGAGGGTGTCAGTTTATTTTAATCTCAATTCATTCAACCAGCTGTAAACTACTAGGCAGTAGATATTAATCATTCATTTCAGAATGAAAAGCTAATATGCAAGTGTTAAAGTTGTAGGCAAGCACATTGTACCATGAGATTATTGTTATAGAATCGATAACAGCATTCAGGGGCATGGCAGAAGAGAAACAACCACAATCAATCATATTTATATAGCACACCTAAAATGATTAAACATCCCAAGGTGCTTCACAGGAGCGTAATGAGCAAAATTTGACTGTAAGCCACATAAAGCAATATCAGGGCAGGTGGCCAATAGATTGATCAAAAAAATAGATTTTAAGGAGCATCTTAAATGAGGAAAGACAGGCAGAACCCAAGGCCTAGTCAGCCCCCAACAGTGAGGAAATCAAATTCAGACATGTCAAAAGAGAAGCACTGGAGGAACACAAATATGTCAAAACCTTATAGGGATGGAGCAGATTACAAAGATCAGGAGGAACAAAACAGAGAAAAAAGGATGAGGATTTTAAGGCAATATTTAAATGAAAACTTGTGTAGGTCAATTAGAAAGGACAGCATGGAGACAGAAGAGGTAAAACAGACTGACACAGAGACAGATGACTTGATGATCAAAAAGTGGAAATTATATGCAGTTGACAAGATTTATTCCCTTGATATCAATTACAAGGTATGATTTTAATAAACTGGCTTTGATGATAATACATTTTATTTGCAATCTTGTTGTGTAATCTTCAGGAACTAAAGTTATGAAACTCACAGAAAGAAACAAATTGACCAACATTCTTTGCATTAAAGTTAAAATGCTTTATATAATATAATCTAGTAATAATACCAAACAGGACACTGATTTCAGGATATGGTCAGAAATCACACAACACCAGGTGTTGTCTTATAGGTTTATTTGAAAACACAAGCTTTCAAAGTCTTACTCCTTCTTCAGGTGTTAGTGCAGGATATGCAAGATAGACATAAACCTCTTTGATATGAGTTAAATTGTAGCAACCCAATTACTGTCTCTTCTGGGAAAAACCCCTCTCCCCAACCCCCTCCCATTGGACAGGTGTTGTCATAGAATCATTGCAGTATGGTTCATTCTTGAGAAGTGATGGAGAAGTGGTTAGAGGGGAAAATAATTGGGCTATGCAATCACTGCCCTCCCGCTATCAGAGGAATTTAGTTCTGGGCTGGGATGCCCAAGCTTCAACTTCCTGCCTCCACCCTGCCAATTGACGCCCGTTTGTGGTCAATTAATGACTACTTCAGAATCTTTTCTTGCCACTGTTGCAATTAACTTTATTCCCAGCTGGCATGAACATTGGCAACCTTAACATCTGATAAAGCAAGGGAAGCAGCCTTTAATCTGGGATACACAGTGTCACTGGCATGGGGAGTGTGCAGAGACTGTATTGCTGAAAGCCACCCCCCACTCTTGCCTCTGGACATCTTCATCCCGTGAGCCTCACCCTGCAATTTCACCTTGAAAAGTCAATGATCATGCCCAGTGCTGTTGGACCTTGGTATCACTGTGTTCCCATCAGCCTCAGCTTCTGACACACAGCTACGACCCAGTGGCTGCTGTCCTCTGACTGGCTGGCAGCGTCAGCTGGGGTGGGGCATTGCTGTCCGATGAAGTGATCTGCTGAGAAGCCACTAGGCCTGAGGTTTTTCAATTTGCGTTGGTGGGGGTGTCCTACCCATTTTGGAATCTGCCACCATACTTACAAAATAAAATTGGAAGATTCCACCCTTTCAACCTTAAAGCATGGAAGGAAGCAAGAACATTTTCCAGTCCAGTCATGTAATGTTAGCGTCCTGCACCCCAGACCAGGGACAGACTGGTTGGGTGTCCTGACAAGAGGTCTCAGACTTGATCACTGCATCATTTTTGCATGCATCCCATTTTGCACTCTACTGACTGGCCGAGTTTAGGGAATGCTATCAGAACCCAGCAAAAGCAACTGAATACTGAGCAGTTCCAGTTAATGGTAATAGCTGATCATTGCCTTCTTCTACACCTCAACTTCACTTCTGAGTGCTCCCGACAATGTTTTACAATGTGTCCAATTTCATCCTGATTGAACCTTCACTACTTTGGTCAGTCACAGACCAGAGACTCCCATAAGTCAACAGTGGTGTTTTACCTTTTCATTTTACATCCCTAAAGTGCTTTCACTGTCCACCTGCTGCAACCAAATTCCTGCAGAGCAATTACTTTGGGACTCAAGTGCCAGGCATACAAGTGACATGTCCTGCCCAAAGGAAATGGTTTTGAATAACTAGCACTTTGTAAAGTTTTAGAGTAGGTTTGTAGCTTGGGTTGTGGATGTTGTGATTGGTTGGCTCACCGAGCTGGTTCGTTGTTCCGCAGATGTTTGATTACCATGCTGTGTAACATCATCAGTGCAGCCCCCAATGAAGCGCTGTGTGTTTTCTCACCCGTTATTTAAACTCTGTTGAGCTGGGTTACCTCACTTCCAGTTTTCCTTCGCAGTGGAGTATATATAGGGTCTAGCACGATGTGTTTGTTGATGGCCTTCTCAGTGGAGAACCAGGCCTCTAGGAATTCCCGTGCTTGTCTCTGCTTGGCCTGTCCCAGGATCCTGGTGTTGTCCAGTCAAACTGATGGTTTTCCTTATGCATGTGGATGGAGATGAGTGAGTATTGGTCATGTCTTTTTGTTGCTAGTTGATGTTCATGTACTTTTGTGGCTAATCTTCTTCCTGTCTGTCCAAAGTAATGTTTGTTGCAGTCTTTGCAGGGGATGTTGTATATTATTATTAATGCTGGTCATGTTTGGTTGGGAGAGGCACTATTGATATGTCACCTTACTTGCCATTGGATTTGGAGGATCTTGCCAAGGTGTCACTGATGGTACTGCTTCAGCACTTTGAGGTGCCTGCTGTAGAAGGTCCAAGTGTCTGAAGTATGTAGAGCGGAAGGATCACTGCCTCATAAACCTTGACCTTAGTCTCAGGTTTGAGAATCTGGTCGTCGGACACAAGTACAAACAGCAATGCGATCATAACTAGATAATCTGATTTAGTAATGGTGGTGAAATATTATGAGGACACCAGAAAGAACTCCCATTCTCATCGCTGAAATTGCATCATGGCATTTTTTTTCTCTGTCTACCCAAGCAGACAGACAGTTTAACATAGAATATCCCAAAGTGGTGTCAGGACCCAAAATAGGATTACTCAAAATAGGGTTAGCTGAAATTGTAGAGTCACCAGCTCTGAGGCAGCATTGACAGCTTTGGAACTCTGGATAATTATAACAACTGTGCTCCTGTTCAAACAGCCCCCTTATTAAGCCCTCACTGAGGGATCATAATAATTTTTAAGCCTCAAATGGGGTCCCATTGGAAAAAAGCTTGGGACACACTGGTGTAACATCTCACCGAAATGAAGATACCTCTGACAGTTAGTCTAGGTCACATGTCCAAGCATCTCGAATGAATTTCAAGCCTGAGAGGTGTTTTCTCGAAGGTATGAGAGGATAGTGGTGGCCTTTATAACTGTAGCCCAGTCAGAGACCTTCACAGAAGAGAATATTGGAGGGGTGGGGAAGGGATTTAAATGAAAAGATTAAATACAAGCCAAATGTTAAAAAAATGCATAGTATGCATAATAGTAATGCTGTAAAAAGCTGCTAGTAGTATGTGCATGAAATCTTTTACATCCGCTTTATTGAAAATGTCTTTAAACACTGAATTTTTTAAAATTTTAAATCATTTTTGGACAAGTACATGAATAGGAAAGGTTTGGAGGGATATGGGCCAAGCGCAGGCGGATGGGACTATTTTAGTTTGGGAACATGGTCGGCATGGACTAGTTGAACCGAAGGGTCTGTTTCCATGCTGGTTGACTCTATGACTCTGTGACAAAATAGCAAAGCTTCTGAATAATGCCAGAGTTGAGTGCTACAATTTGAAAATCATGAGACTGAGGTTTATTTCTAAAAAG
>NC_063360.1:32975449-32990119 GCF_021869965.1 Rhincodon typus | reverse complement strand
ATACTTTGTAAGACATTCTGCGACCCCAGAGTAATCTGTCTTTATACATTTGTATTGTTTTTAAAGAAAAAAATTTGGGTGGAGAGGTGCAATATTTGTTTAAACCACATACAAAGTCCAAAATTTTATCAGAATTTTGTCATCGATCAGAATCTCATGCAATACAGTAAAAGTTCTGTACCACAGTTCAGTTTGTTGTGCCATTTGTGTTTAGATTTCTGCTCCTTTCATTGTTACGTATGTGACTTTGAATTCTCATCACCATCTCCCTCAAGTTTTCCATTCCAATTTTCTTACACTTCCCAAAGATCTAAAGCAATAAAATGCACTTAACCAATCCACAGTTACTGGAATGTCCTCCAGAGGGCAAACCATTCTTCAAACTGCGGTCCTTCAAGCTGAGGCACATCAGATCTTGAACAAGAATTCTGATTGCTGTTTCATCCTTACCTTTTATGATGAGATTAATGAGAGCTATGTAATTTATATATCGATAGGTGTCATTAGTGGTAATGTCACTGGACTAATCATACTGAGTCCCGAAACTAATGTCCTGGGGCTGTGGGTGCGAATCTTACCATGGCCGATGTTGAAATTTGAATTACATTTTACCTAAAAAATCAGTCCAATGTCAACCATGTAGCCATTATCAATTGGTGTAAATTTCCATCTAGTTCACTAATGTTCTTTAAGGAAAGAAATCTGCTCTGCTGTCCTTACCTGATCTGACCTGCATGTGACGAGACCCACAAAAATGTGATTGAGTCTTAATTGGACTTGAGATGGACTAGCAAACCACTTGGCTCAGGGTCAGTTACCAATGGGTATAAATGCCAGTGATGCCCATGTCCACTGAATTTTAAGAGAAAATATCAGAGCCTTGATCAGGCCCCTATCTGATGTATTCTTCAGTTTTGGTCACTTAATCCCAAATTTGGACATCTCCCACGAAAGAGAGTGAGTGTTCATTCATCCATGCTTATAAAGTGTTACGTAGACTATGTAAAAGGTACACATAAATTAGCCTGTCCATCTTAACTGAGGTCATGTGACAGAACTTGCCTTGTAAATCCCCCTTCAACAACATATAAAAATCAAGGAATAATCAAGCATTTAAAATTATTTGATAGTTCAGAAACAATTTCCTCCTGTGTAGGAGTCCAGAGCAAAGGGGCATTGCATAAAATTAGAACTAAGCCAAATCAGTGTAAAATCAGGAAGCACTCCTGATCTAGTGGAGATCTAGAACCCTGCAAAAGCTTTTGACTTCTGGATCAATTGATATTCCTGGCATTGACTCTATATTTTTATTTAAATATTTAGATTTGACACAGAGACAGGTAAATGAGGGTAAAGCATTGGTTGACCAAGACCTAAGTGAAACCAATTTGAGGGGCTAAATGGTCTATTCCAGTTCTCCGACTATCAGTCTCTGCTGCACTCCACACCTGAGAACAACTAAATAAGCAGAGTTGGTAGTAAGTACTTCACTGCTCTCTGTAGCTTAGTATCATTTTTGGAGGGTAGTCTATTCAATGACCATGGGACAGGGCTATTCTAATGGCTTTTAGTGATCTACATGAAGTAATCAATCAACAGCGAACCCCACAACATTGAAATACAGTGCAGCTTATGTCCATTCTGCACTATTGTAGCATTGATAAATCTCTTAAAAATTGAAACTGCTCCAATGAGTCACTTGAGAAAGTCAACAATTTAGAGTGGATCTTTCATCTGATATTCTACCTACCACAACTGCCATTTACCTATTTGCAGAATAATTAGTAGAAGACTTCTTTTACTGTGGTTGAATATATATGAAAGTAAAACACTGAAATGTTCTACTTGAATCTTTGAAGTTTGTGCTAAATCGGTCTGTTTTTAATTAAAGGAGAAATAGCTGTATCAGTGTGTTAAATTTAGAATTTTAATGCCTGTATTAAAATGTACACTTATGAAAAAACATCTTATGCTCTTGTATTTTAAAAGTGCACATGAATTCAACTGTTGGAAAAGGTAATTATCAGCTCACTTGAATCTGATTACTGGGTCTACTGCTCTTAATTATAGCTTTGTAGTGTGCATATGTCTGAAAACTTGAGTATTGTGACCTTTGACAGCTGAAAATTCCTCCTCCTCTGCAAAATTAAAATTGTTGGAAATGGTCAACAGGCCAGGTAACCTCTGTGGAGCAAGATTACTGTTGCAGGCTGATGTCCTTCAGAATTGGAAAATGTTAAAGGTAGAGCAGGTTTTAGGCATTTACAGTGGAAGAGGAGAAGGAACAAAAAGGAAAGTGTGTGATATGGCAGAAAACAGGAGAGATTTTTAAAAATTTTATCAAACTGTTTATCCACACTTTTATAGCTATCAAATCCTGAAGTGAGACTTGAACCAAAACCTTCTGCCCGGGCGTAGGGACACTGTGACTGCACCAGAAGACCGTATAAAACTACATTTATTAATTGTTCAATTATTATGACACATCAGGGCAGCTGCGACTCAAACCTAGATTTTGGGGCACTACCACTGTACAAGACGACCTGAAATATAACATTTTGTACCATTGGGGAATGATACACCAGTTTTTATTTTTAACACAATGGCAAGGATACAAACGCTGGAGGAATACCTTAGCTAGTGAAAGAGTTAAACTGTCATCAGTATATTTGGATGGGTTATAACATTCCTCTGTGACCATCACATCCTGAGGCAGGAATTGAACACTCGTTCTGAGTACTATATTTGAACAGCGTGGGAGACTGGGGTTGGGTATTAGGATGGGATAGAGAATTAAAATGCGTGACAACCCTAAACTCAAGACTGCATGAATCCTCAAACCAGTATTCAGAAAGTCACTCACCCAATCTGTTTTCCTCCAAAGGAGGAAAAATCTTCCAGCAATAATTTTCATTTGTGATATCCATTTGATGTTTCTTGTAATGCAGAATGGTTTGATTTTATATGGACTTAGTAACTTGGAATCATCCTGTTGACTATTCCAGGCTCTGACTTTTAAAATAGTGCAAAGGAAGCCCTCCTGGTCCCTTAATGCTGGCTACAATTATGCTGGCAACTGTAAACAAAATCCTCTTTCACTACTCCCTCACACACACTGTAATATAACTAAGAAGGCTAAACCATGCTTCCTTATGTCTGAGCATATGAACTATGTTAACTCTTACCCAGGAACCAAGCATGTATTGGTCATCTCTAGGTCACAGTAAGCTAAGAGGGGAAGTTGACAGGTGACCGAGAGCTATCATTAACTTCTGAATCATCTCTTACACTAAGTACCATTAACAAAAGGGTTCAGGCATAGTTTTGATGTATTCTTGAACCACCTTCATGAGACTAACCTCTGGTTGGTATTTCTGGTCTCTTACTTAGCTGCTTCCATACACTGTTATTGGAGTCACTAATGAGTCTGTCCTAAGGTCAGATGCGTAATATAGAACAGATTGATCCATGACGTAAAGCAGCATCTGCTGGGAACCGTGGAATACATCAATTCATCAACTTGGGTGCCTGATGACAAGCATAAATTATAATCAAGGATTTGAGACAAAGTATGGACTGGATCAATACACCACAGCAATCAGTTGCATACAGATGCTGATCAAGATAGTCATTTGACCATAGCTTTGCACCTAACTGACAGCAGGACAAAATGAATGAAACCTCATTTTAACTTTAATTCTTTTTTAAACACAATTGCTGTATCATCGGGGCAGTGATAATATAATGGTCATGTTATTAATTAATGATCAGAAAGATGAGTTCAGATCCAATTAAGGGAATCAAAAGAATTTAGTATCAGTAATGCGCAGTTTAAAAATAAGGGGTCTCCCATTTAAGACTGATGAAGAGGAATGTCTTCCCTACAGAGTGGTGAGGCAGGAATCCTTGATTACTGTTCAGGCAGACAGATTCTCACTAATTAGGAAGTCAATTCTTTTTGGAGTGGTGGCAGGAATGTAGTGTTAAAGTCAGATCAGTCATGCTATTATTGAAAGATATAGCAGGTTAGAGAGGCCAAATTGATGTTAAAACATTCATTCTTGGGACATGATGAGCTCAGAAGGCTGAGGTCAGTTAGGAGTCAATCAAATTGCTGTGGATCTGGAAGTCACATGTAAGCCAAAACAGATAAGAATGGCAGATTTCCTTCCCTAAAGAACGATACTGAATCAGATGGGTTTTTTTCTTCCAAAAATCAACAGTAGTCATAGGATCACCATTAAGCTAGCTTTTTAATTCATTTTTTTTTATTGAACCCACTATTGTGTGATTTGAGAGCATGTTCTTAGATATTAGCCTAAGGTTCTGGATCACTGGTCTAATGGCATTACCACTACACCACAACATTCCTCAGTGGCCTACTTCTAATAAAAGGAAAGTACTATGGGCATTGGAGATCTGAAATATAAAGAGAAAATAGGTTCAACAGCATTTGAGATTTTAAAGTTTCAATTCTTTTATGACTTTCTCTTTTGCAACCAGTCAGCAGTATTCAAAAAATGGCCCTTCCTTCTTAATGGGATTTGAGATTTAAATAATGGCTTTAAACTGGGAAGAAGTGTACTTGGAATTGCGTGTTGCCTTGCCCCATGCAAGTTTATTTTAAAAATACTCTTCACGAACAATAAGTTACTTTAAACTGTAAAATAGTTGACAGTTGCCATTTAAGATTGCTTTTTAAATAGACCTTTAAAGCAGTCAAAGGGCAATTATCAAATATAATTTAACAACTAGTCAAGAAGATATCAGGACAACATTTCTCAAAAAGGTTTATGTAACATTACAAAAGGAGGCGGGGGTGCAGAGGAGGAGGGAGATGTTGAGAATTTAGGTATGGCATTCTTTAGCTCTTATTGCAAAGCAATAAATATTGGGGATAGACCGATCCTGGAGTGCAGTTTGTTCGAGGCGCTAAAGAGTTAGACAAGGAAATGGAGGGATTTGAAAATGAGAATTTTAAAATCACAATACAGTACATGACTTGTTCAAGCTAGTCCTTCTGTATTAGGACAAGACACTGATTTTTCCAAGCAGCAGCACTGTACACGTTAACAGCTAACACAATTTCTAACCACAGGATGGTGCTATTGCTTGACTTCATATTAGACAAAAATATTTTCAAATGCACTAGGCAGGGTATAAACCACCTTTTAGTTATGCTTCTCCTGATACATTGCAATTTAATTTTCAATGCTGTGATGTGGCTTTACCAGACACTGAGTGTCAACTCTGCACCCTGAGGGATTTGGAAAACAGAAACCATAATAAAACCATAAGTCATTGCCCTGCTTTGACAAGTATTACTTTATAACCTTGATGAAGTCTCCTGAGTTACCACACCAGACTGTCTCCTGTTATCTCAATAGTTAAAGTCTCAAACAAACAAACAAACATGGGATTTGAGTTTAGCCCTGTAAGTTTTAGGTTACAATTTAATGAATAGCGAGTGATATTTATGCCCCCCAAGTGACAAGCAATTACTAGTTCTGATAACAGAGAATCTAACCATTTTACCTTGACATTCAGTATCAAAAATCCAGGAGGTTATCATTGAGCAGAAGCTGAAGTGGGTCATTGATGTAAATACAGAATACAAGAGCAGTGCAGAAACTGGGAATTCTAAGATGAGTAACTCATTCCTGACTCCCCAAAGCCTGTCCATCTACAAGGCACAAGGAATGAATACTCCCCACTTCCTGGTTGAGTGTAGCTCCAACAACTCTCAAGAACATTAACACCAGAAAACAAAAGCCACAGTTTGATGGGCATCCAATTCACCAATTAAGTATTCATTATACAAGATGCACTGCTGCAACTCACAAACACTGCTTTGACAGCACCTTCCAAATCCACAACAATTGCTATCTAGAAGAACAAAGACAATAGATACATGAAAACACCACCTCCTGCAAGATAGCCTTCTATCTGTCCCTAACAGCACGATGGATATATATAATATATATACATATCAAAGACAGACCACAGTGATTCAAAAAGATAGCTCAATATCATTCTTCTCAAGGGCAATTAGAAATGGTTAAAACACTAGGCAGCAATGCTGACATCCTATCAAGAATTCAAAAAATCTGGTTGTAAAATATTTTTTGATAGATTTTGAAGTGAAATAGGAATCTCTGGTGTGCTGAATAACATTAGTTCTTTGATTAATATAACTAAATACAGATTACCTGATGATATTTCACTGCTGTTTATGAAACTTTACTATGTATTGTTTTATTATTGTTGTTGAGTAAGGGTACAGGTGTTAATAATCATTAACAATTATTCTGAATTATAGTAAATGGAATGTGTCAGATTGACTCATTTGATTATATTTTGCCTCTGAGTCAGAGTGTTATTGGGATTCCAATCCATACATAAATCTTCAGCCTATGTCAACTGAGGTAATGCTGAATTGATTGGAGACAGTGCTTCAGATGAGATGTTAAATTTCTGCCTGTCCACATATAAATATTTGAAGAAGAGTACAGAGTTTTCCTGTAATCCCAGTCCACATTCATCTCTCATCTAAAGCCCTAGAAAACAGATTCATTAGTCACTCATAACACAGTGTGGAGCTGGAGGAACACAGCAGGCCAGGCAGCATCAGAGGAGCAGGAAAGCTGACGTTTCGGGTTGGGACCCTTCTTCAGAAATGGGGGAGGGAGAAGGGAGCTCAGAAATAAATAGAGAGGTGGAGTGGGGCTGGGGAAGATAGGTGGGATGGTGATAGGTGTGTGCAGGTAGGGAGTGGTAGGGATTGGTCAGTGAGGTGGGAGGTGCAGATAGGTGGGAGAGAAGATGGACAGGTTATGTCAGGTCAAGGAGGTGGGGATGAGAGGGAGGGTCGGACATGGGATGAGGCCAGGGATGGGGAGATTTTGAGACTGGTAAAATCCACGTTTAGGCCATTGGGCTGTAGGCTCCCAAGGCGGAATATGAGCTGCTGCTTCTCCAGTTAGCAGGTGGCATCATTGTGACACTGGAGGAGGCCCAGGATGGACATGTCACCCAGGGAGGGAGAGGGGGAGTTTAAATAGTTTGTGACCAAAAGGTGTTGTCGTTTGTCATGAACAGAGTGCAGGCACTCTACAAAGCAGTCTCCGAGCCTCCGCTTGGTCTCACCGATGTAGAGGAGGCCACATTAGGAGCAGCGGATGTAATAGATCACATTGACTGATGTGCAGGTGAACCTCTGTCTAATTTGAAAGGTTTGTTTGGTGCCTTGAATGGACTTGGAGACTGTTTTGCAGCGCACCTGCGCTCTGTTTGCGACAAACAACACCTTCCGGTCGTGAACCATTTCATCTCCCCCTCCCACTCCCTTGGTGACATGTCCATCCTGGGCCTCCTCTGGTGTCACAGTTATACCATCTGCAAACTGGAGGAGCAGCACCTCATATTTCACCTCGGGAGTCTACAGCCCAATGGCCTAAATGTGAATTTCACAGTTTCAAAATCTCCCCATCCCTGGCCTCATCCCATGCCCAGCCTTCCCTCTCATCCCCGCCTCCTTGACCTGACACAACCTTCCATCTTCTCTCCCACCTATCTGCTCCTCCCACCTCACTGACCAATCCCCACCATTCCCTACCTGCACTCACCTATCACCATCCCACCTACCTTCCCCAGCCCCACCCCTCCTCTCTCTATTTATTTTTGAGCTCCCTACCCCCTCCCCATTTCTGAAGAAGGGTCCCAACCCGAAACGTTAGCTTTCCTGCTCCTCTGATGCTGCCTGCCTGCTGTGCTCCTCCAGCTCCACACTGTGTTTTCTCAGACTCCAGCATCTGCAGTTCTTACTATCTCTTAATTAGTCACTTGTCTCATTATCTGTTTGTGGAGCCTTGCTGTGTGCAAATTGATTTGCTTTTTATATAAAAAAAATGTTGTTCAAGTTGTTGCTGGCAAGATTGGTTTTTATCACCCATTCGTGACTGCCCTTGAGATGTTAGTGGTGTGCCAACTTTTAGAAACGTGGTCCCTGGGTGTTTGTGCTGTTAGGGTGGGAGCTTCAGGATTTTGATTCAGTGAGTGAATGGTATACATGTCCAACACAGGATAGTGTGTGATCGGAGGTCATGATTACCCACACACCTTGCTGCATTTACTTAAGTACTAACAGTGAGAACACCTTGAAGGAAATTGTGAAACAAATTGAAATGGCTGAAGGCTGTGTAAGGCAGTTCGATAAAAACGTGTCTATTTTCTGGTCAAATATGTATCACCTCAAATCCTAGATCTGAGTGCAGATCAAAATAATCCAGGAAATGGGTTGGTGTGACTGAAGCATAAAGAGATATGTCATTTACCATTTCTCAAATTCTACTCACATAACTCATTAAAGTAGTTTAGATCAGTATGTAAATAGAGTGATAGGTTTGGCCGAAAAACTGCTTCATTGTGCATGCATTTCTTTTCTCTCTCGTACTCCCCACTAAATAGACACACAAAATATAAAATTTATCCTCTGGAGAGCATAGAAACACTGAAAATACAGATTGCAATGAAAATAAATAAGCAATGCAATTATGCAAGGAATCAGAAGTGTCAGGGATACAGGGAAGAATTAAAATTTAATTATTAGAGATGCAATTACTGACAAAATGGTGCATCCACCTCAATGGTGCAAATAGCTTTCTGCACTTTAATCGCAGATATAAGAGTAAGATTGTTTAATTTTGAAGACATGAAGTGTAAACATATCTTATTTTGATTTTCTTAATATTTAGATGTTCTGATGTCCACTTATAGTCAAACTTGCTGCGGCACAGAATGAGGCTATTCAGCCCTTTGAGGCCATGCCATACTTAGTACAGAAAATTTTTTTTCTATTCATTTGTGGGATGTGGGCATCACTGGTTGGCCAGCGTTTCTTGCCCATTCCTAGTTGCCTTTGAGAAGGTGGTGGTGAGCTGCCTTCTTGAACCGCTGCAGTCATCCTGCTGTGGGTTCACCCACAATGCTATTAGGGAGGAAATTCCAGGATTTTGACCCAGCAACAGTGAAGGAACAGCGATATATTTCCAAATGAGGATGGTGAGTGACTTGGAGGGGAACTTGGAGGTGGTGGTGTTCCCATATGTCTGATGCCCTTGTCCTTCTAGATGGAAGTGGTCATGGGTTTGGAAGATGCTGTCTGAGGATTTTTGATTAATTTTTGCAGTGCACCTTGTAGATGGTACACACTGCTGCTACTGAGCGTCAGTGGTGGAGGGGGTGAATGTTTGTGGATGTAGTGCAATCAAGCAAGCCGCTTTTTCCTGGATGGTGTCAAGTTTCTTGAATGTTGTTGGGGCTGCACCCATCCAGGCAAGTGGGGAGTATTCCATCACACTCCTGACTTGTGCCTTGTAGATAGTGGACAGGCTTTGAGGAGTCAGGAGGTGAGTTACTTGCCGCAGTATTCCCAGCTCCTGGCCTGTTCTTGTAGCCACTCTGTTAATGTGGTGAGTCCAGTTGAGTTTCTGGTCAATGGTAACCCTCAGGATATTGATAGTGGGGGATTCAGTGATGGTAACACCACTGAATATCAAGGGACAGTGGTTAGATTGTCTCTTATTGGTGATGGTCATAGCCTGGCATTTGTGTGGCGCGAATGTCACTTGCCACTTATCAGCCCAAGCCTGGAATTGTCCAGATCTTGTTGCATGTGAACATGGACTGCTTCAGTATCTGGGGAGTCACGAATGGTGCTGAACATTGTGCAATCATCAGCGAACATCCCCACTTCTGACATTATGATGGAGGGAAGATCATTGATGAAGCAGCTGAAGATGGTTGGGCCTAGGACACTACCCTGAGGAAATCCTGCAGAGATGTCCTGGAGCTGAGATGACTGACCTCCCACAACCACGACCATCTTCCTATGTGTCAGGTATGACTCCAACCACTGGAGTGTTTGCCCCTTGATACACATTCATTCTGGTTTTGCTAGGGCTCCTTGATGCCATACTCGGTCGAATACAGCCTTGATTTCAAGGGCTATCACTCTCACCTCACCTCTGAATTCAGCTCTTTTGTCCATGTTTGAACCAAGGCTGTAATGAGATCAGGAGCTGAGTGGCCCTGGCAGAACCCAACCTGGGCGTCACTGAGCAGGTTATTTCTGAGAAGGTGCTGCTTGAAAGTGCTGTTGATGACACTTTCCATCACTTTACTGATGGTTGAGAGTAGGCTGATGGGGCAGTAATTGGCCGGGTTGGATTTGTCCTGCTTTTTGTGTACAGGACATACTTGGGCAATTTTCCACATTGTCGGATAGATACCAGTGTTGCAACTGTACTGGAACAGCTTGGCTGGGGGAGCAGATATATCTTATATATCCCCCTGAATACCATTTAAATTTTTGTTTCTGTTTTTTGTGGGGAGTATGAAGGAGAAAATGCATGCATACTCAATAAAGCAATTTTCAACCAAGCCTATTGCTCTAATTACATACCGATCTACGCAATTTCAATGAGTTATGTGAGTGGAATTTGAGAAATGGTAAATGACATACCTCTTTATTGCTTGAGTTATGCCACTCATTTCCTGGATTATTTTGACCTGCGTTCAGGTTTAGGTGCTAATTCAAAACAAAATTAGAAGAAAATTAAAATAAACATTTGTTTCTGAATTGCTTCTACAATACATTCCAGTTCTACAAGAATATATTCATAAAAAATTGTTAAAAAAAATGCAGTATTTAATAAAAACTGTAATGGCCGAATAGGGGTTCCAATATAGCGAATACTGGAAATGTTGTTTGAATTTGGCTGAGTTAACACACAAGTGCAGCGGGTAATCAGGAAGGCTAAGGGAATATTGGCCCTTATTTCAATGGGGTTGGAGTATTAGAGTAGGGATATCTTACGGCAACTGTACAAGCTGTTGGTGAGACCACGTCTAGAGGATTGTAACAAAAACAAAGCTGATGGAAAAGCTCAGTAGGTCTGGCAGCATCTGTGAAGGAAAATGCAGAGTTAATGTTTCGGGTCGGTGACCCTTCTTCAGAACTTCCTCTGGAGGACTGTGAGCAGTTTTGGTCACATTATTGAAGGAAAGGTATCGTTTCATTGGAGGCACTTCAGAGAAGGTTTGTTAGGATGATCCCCAGTATGGAGGGATTGTTTTACCAGCAAAGGCTAAATAGGTTGGGACTGTACTCACCGAAGTTTAGAAGAATGAGAGGTGATCTCATTGAAATCTATAGGATTCTTAAAGGGCTTGATAGGCTAAGTATTAAGAGAATGTTTTCCCTCATTGTAGATTCTAGGACCAGAGGGCATAGTTGCAGAATAAAGGGGTCCAATTTAAGACTGAGGTGAGGGGGAATTTCTTCTCTCAGAGGGGTGAGTGTCTTTGAAACTCCTTGTCACAGAGAGCTGTGAGGGCAGAGTTCTTGTTTACATTTAAGGCTGAGACAGATTGATTTTTGATCAGTTTGTGCATCCAGGGTTACACAGGAAAGTGGATGTCAGGAATGTTGGGATCAGGCGTGATCCGACTGAAGGTGGAACAGGCTTGAGGGGCCTATTCCTGCTTCAATTTCTTATGGCTAAGGCTGATATAGTACTTCAATATCCAGTAGTTTATCTAAGTATTAGATATTTAGATATCTAATATTTTATTAGATATAAATGTGGGCATTTTACTTGAATACCCTGAATCAACAAAGCAGCTATAATTAAACTTTCTGTTCTGCAAATGTGCAGGACTCTACCATAATAATTGATAAGTGTTACATTTTATATCTGTATATGTTTCCAAATTTAAGGGCTTCCTCTTTCGGCATGGGAAGGCTGTGTACTGCAATGATGTGCAACCAGTCGCAGGATCATTGAGATAAAAGCAAAATACTGGAGATGCTGGAAATTTGAAACAAGCACAGGAAATGTGGAGAAACTCTGCAAGTCTGGCAGCAGAGAGAAAAACAGTTAATGTTTTGCATCCAGTATGACTCTTCTTCAGAACTGAAAGTTGTTGGAATTTTTAAAATATTTTTGAGAGAAGTGGAGAAGAAGCAGGGAAACAGATGGCATAGGGGCCCAGTGCAAAAGACAAAGGGGTTGTGAAAGAGAAAGAGAAAATGTGTGTGATTTAAGGTGTGATAAGGAGAAAATGGGTCCTCGTTAGAATCATACAGTTCAGAAGAAGCCCTTTTACACTGCTATCTACACAAGAGATAACAATGTGTGGAGCTGGAGGAACACAGCAGGCCAGGCAGCATCAGAGGAAAAGGAAAGTTGACGTTTCAGGTCGGGACCCTTCCTGCTCCTCTGATGCTGTGTTCCTCCGGTTCCACACTTTGTTAACTCTGACTCCAGGATCTGCAGTTCTTGCTATCACTATCTACACAAGTCCCACTTTCCCACACTAGGCCAGTAGTACTTGAATGTTATGGCATTTCAAGTGTTCATCCAAGTGCTTTTTAAAGGTTGTGAGGTTACCTGTCTCAATGACCCTCCAGTGACAGTGCATTCCAGATCCCCATACCACCGTCTCGGTGAAAAAGCTTTTCCCAAATCCCCTCTAAACATCTTGCCTTTCACACTTGTTACAGACCCTTCAACAAAGGGGAATAACTGCTTTCTATCCACCTTTTCTGTGCCTCTAATAATTTTATTTGGCTCAATCAGGAACCCCCAACCCTCTCAGCTCTAAAGAAAATGATCCGAGCATTCTGAAGAAGGGGTCACTGCACTTGAAATGTTAACTCTATTTTCTCTCCACAGATGCTGCCAGACCTGCTGAGTTTCTTCAGCAATTTCAGTTTTTGTTTCAGATTTCCAGCATCCGCAATTTTTTGTTTTATTAACCTGAGCTTATCCAGCCTCTCTTCATCATTGAAATGTTCCATTCCAGGCAACATCCTGGTGAATCTCCCTTGTATCCCCTTCAGTGCAAATGCTTTGTCCCCATAGTGTAGCGACAAACACTGCACATAGTACTCGAGCTGTGGAATAACCAAAGTTCTGAACAACTTCAACATAATGACCCTCTTCTTATGATCTTTGCCTCAACTGATAAAGATGTGTCCCCATATGCCTTCTTAACTACATATCAACCTATTCTCTTCAGGACAAGCATCCCAAGATCCTTGTGTTCCTCTGAGCTTCCCAATGTCCTGTCATTCTTTGTCTTATTACTTCTTCCAAAGTGCATCACCTCAGATTTATCAACAAAGTAAACAAGACACAAGCAAGACAAGATGGTGGCGGGAGTAGGGAAGAATGTAAGAAAAATGAAGAGGAGGAGCATTTGGGTTGTTATATTTTCAGATACCACTGGTGCCAGAGTATAGCATTCTGGTTTGGATAGTTCACTGTCACTAATTCTCCTTTCTCTACTGTTTTAAAATATAGACCAATTAGTCAAATTAGAATTGATAGCTCCTAAGGGGCACAGTAACAAAAATTAAAAACTCCAAATGAAACTTTTAAGTTAAAATTAAAATAACATTTTTGGGAATTTTGATGCACCCCAGCCCCTGTGGTGCCCACTGATCAGAAAAGACTCCTCCTTCCTCTAAGCTGCATCTAGAATCTGTCTAATTAACATTGGTAGAGGATAAACCACTGGTGAACCTAAAGAGAAGAGGCACCTGTCTCACATAACATGGTTAATTTCATGATGGCATCTGTGGAGAGAGAAACAGAATTAACATTTTGAGTCCAGCTGATGAATTGTTTCCAGAACTGAAATGTATTGGAAAGTTATATTTATATCTTATATTAAATTAATATGCTTGCCTTCATTGCTCAGAGCTTTGAGTATAGGAGTTGGGACGTAATGTTGAGGTTGTATAGGATGTTGGAGGTCTCTTCTGGAATACTGTGTCCAGCTCTGTTCACCCTGCTATCGAAGGATATTATTAAGCTGGAGAGGATTTGGAAAAGATTTACCGGGATGTTGCCGGGAATGGAGGTTTTGAGTTATAAGGTGAGGCTGGATGGTTTGGGACTGTTTTCACTGGAATGTAGCAGGTTGAGAGGTGACCATTTAGAGGTTTATAAAATAAGAAGGATACAGATAAAGTGAATGGCAGGTGTCTTTTCCCTAGGATGGGGTATTTCATGACTAGGGGGCATATTTTTAAGGTGAGAAGAGAAAGATTTTAAAAAGACATGAGGGGCAACTTTTTTTACAGAGAGGATGATTTGTGTATGGAATGAACTTCCAGAGGAAGTAGCGGATGTAGGTATATTTACAATGTTTAAAAGGCATTTGGATAAGTTTATGGATAAGAATTGTTAGGAGGGATATGAACTAAACTAAGACAACAAGGTGCAGAGCTGGATGAACACAGCAGGCCAAGCAGCATCATAGGAGCAAAAAGGCTGACGTTTCGGGCCTAGACCCTTCATCAGAAATGGGGGAGGGGAAGGGGGTTCTGAAATAAATAGGGAGAGAGGGGGAGGCGGATATAAGATGGATAGAGGAGAAGTGGAGAGGAAACAGACAGATCGAAGAGGCAGGGATGGAGCTAGTAAAGGTGAGTGTAGGTGGGGAGTTAGGGAGGGGATAGGTCAGTCCAGCTCGTCCCCGCCTCCCTAACCTGTCCTTCCTCCCACCCATCCCCTCCTCCCACCTCAAGCCGCACCCCCATCTCCTACCTACTAACCTCATCCCGCCCCCTTGACCTGTCCGTCCTCCCTGGACTGACCT
>NC_063360.1:32953613-32975049 GCF_021869965.1 Rhincodon typus | reverse complement strand
CCTACCTACTAACCTCATCCCGCCCCCTTGACCTGTCCGTCCTCCCTGGACTGACCTATCCCCTCCCTAACTCCCCACCTACACTCACCTTTACTGGCTCCATCCCCGCCTCTTCGACCTGTCTGTTTCCTCTCCACCAATCTTCTCCTCTATCCATCTTATATCCGCCTCCCCCTCTCTCCCTATTTATTTCAGAACCCCCTTCCCCTCCCCCATTTCTGATGAAGGGTCTAGGCCCGAAACGTCAGCCTTTTTGCTCCTATGATGCTGCTTGGCCTGCTGTGTTCATCCAGCTCTACACCTTGTTGTCTCGGATTCTCCAGCATCTGCAGTTCCTCCTATCTCTGAACTAAACTAGTTTAGTTTGGGATTATAGTTGCATTGGACTGGTTGGATCAAAGGGTCTGTTTCTGTGCTGTATGACTCTAATATTTTTCATAGCGGTGAAAAAGGAGCAAGGGACAGATGGTGTAGAGACCCAGTGCAAAAGACAAAGGGGCATTGGTACAGCATCCATTAACTTGCCAGGTATAATTTCAATGACTCTAACAGAATACATCTACTCCCCCGGGCATTCATTACAGAACTCCAGTCTGAGTGGCATCATCAGGTTGGGTGGAGCTCAGTGTAACAGGAACATTAACCCCTTCAGAACCATTACATTATACATTGGGTGGGTGGTATGGGGCAGGTGGGGAGGCATGAAGAAGGATGTCAAGTGATGATACATCTGACTCAATTTGACAACCCATAAGACACAAGAGTAGAAGTAGGCCATTGAGTCTGTTCTGGCGGATTTTGGAAAATTTCGGCCAGTGTTTTATCTTTGTATTGCGCCAAAAGATAAAAATCCCAACCAGAACCAGCACTTTCAGTGAGATTCCCAATGGATACCTAATGGGAGATCCCAGTAAACTTCTTTTGGCCAATAGGGCAAACTATCAGGTGCGGAACTATTCTTCACTCCCTGTGCCCCTCGGTCGGAACCATTTGACTGACACACGGCGCTGAGGAAGGCGAGTGAAAATCGCGGGGCGGACAACGTTGTTGTTAATTATTTCGCAGCGGAAACCTTGAATTCGAGTATAAACCAAAACAAACCCGATTTTGCTGCGTATTTTATAAAAGGAGGGAACGAGCCCCCCGGGGAGGGGGCTGTTTGACTGTGGGAGGCATCACCTCGAGACACAAACACACACAGAGCGCTTCCTGAATAAAAGGCTTTGAAGGTGGATGGGTGAGTCAGACATTTAATTATCGTCAATTTTGCAGGGAGTTGGTGGGGTGTAGTTTTTCATTTCTTTGTTGAGATGTTTGAGGTAGAAGCTCTGGCATTTCTTGTCTGTCCCTAATTACTGTTGAACTGGAGAATGGACATTGCTAGACCACTTCAGAACATCAATTCCATTGCTATGTCATATGTAGGCTAGACTGGGCAAGGATGGCAGATTTCCTTCTCTTAAGGAAGGCATGCCACTACCACCTGTTCAATGGTGGTAATGCCACTGGAATAAAACTCACAGCTGGTGAGGCTAATGCTGTAAGGATATGGGATCTAATCCCCTCCATTACAGTTGGTGGAATTTAAATTCCAATCAGTAAGTCTGAAATATATAGCTAAGCCTAGTAACAGTGTCCATGACGACCATTATTTGTTGTGGTTAAAAACGCATCTGGTTCACTAATCTTCAGAGAATGAACTCAGCAGTACTTACCCTGCTCTAACCTACAGGTGACTCCAGGTCACACAGCAATGCAGTTGAATCTTAACTATCCACTGAAACAGCTAAACTCACCACTCAGTTCAAGTGCGTTTACAGATAGGCAAAAAATGCTTGCCTTGTCAGTGATGCCCACATCCCATGAGAGGCTAAAGAAGAAAAATGTAAGATCTAATGCACAGGTAAAACAATCTCTTAGGAAAGAGAATGGTATGTTTGCTTTCATTAAAAGTTTGGAATATGAGTGAGGAAGCTTTGTTGCAGTTACATAGGACCAGGGTGACACCAAAATTGGAGTCTTTTTAAAAAAACAGTTCTCCTATTTAAGACACAACTGAGTTTTGTTTCTCTCAGAGGTCATTAGTCTGTGGAATTTCTTTCCCACTGGAGATTGCGTTATTGAAGATATCTAAGATTGAGTCGCACAGAGTTTTGATCAACAAGGAAGTCAAGGGTTATGGGACGGGGTTTGGCTGGGAGCATATAAAAGTGGTTTTGAGGCCGCAATCTGATCAGCCGTGACTTAGGACAAGAGGGCATAGCCTCAAGATTAGAGGGAGCAGATTTAGGACTGAACTGAGAAGGAATTTCTTCGCCCAGAGGGTTGTTATTCTATGGAATTCCTTGCCCAGTGAAGTAGTTGACGCTACTTCAGTAAATGTTTTTAAAAAAAAAGGTAGATTTTTTTTGAACAATAAAGGAATTAAGGGATATGGTGAGAACGCGGGTAAGTGGATCTGAGTCCACGAATGGATCAGCCATGATCTTATTGAATGGCGGAGCAGGCTCGAAGGGCCAGACGGCCTACTCCTGCTCCTAGTTCTTATGTTCTTATGACCTCTCAGAAAGTAGTGAATCTGTGGAATTCTTTACTGCAGAGGACTGTTGAGGCTGGTTTATTAAATTGACATTTTTATTTATTTAGTAAGGGAATTGAGTTATGGAGAAATGACAGAAAATTGGAGCTGTCTTCTCATGAATGGCAGAGCAGATTCCATTGTGCTAAATGGCCTGCTTATGCTCCTGAGTCTTATAGTGTAAGGGGTGCTGATATATGAATGAGCATGGGAAAGAGGGCTTCCTGAATTTAAGTTACTAACGTGCATTTTGGAGCAATGGCAGTTGCCTCTGTTAAGTGTTATAACTGAAAAAACCAAAAGAACTGCGGATTTTGTAAACACAAATTGCTGGAAAAGCCCAGCAGGTCTGGCAGCACCAGTGGAGAGAAATTAGTTAACGTTTCGGGTTGAATGACCCTTCCTCAGAACCCCATGAAGTGTTATAGCTATTTGTTTTCATTGGCATTGCCAGATTTGAATGAGGTGAAAAGTCAGCCTTTGCATTTATTTTTAAAAACATTTCTTTCCCCACTTAGATTAGTGGTGACACATGTGGTTTCAACCCATGCCTAATGTCTAACCTTCAGTGCTTATGTTTAGTATGTGATTGTAGACAATAAGTATTGCATAACTGTGAGAGGACCATAAATGTGTTTTTAATCAACCTGTGGCACACTTCCATAGAAGGTAGGGGCTGAACCTTGACTTTCTGGCCCTGAGATAGGGACACTTCCAATGCACCATAAGCCCTCACCATAATGTGCATATATACTCAATATCGCAGAAAGGTTCACAATGCCAATTAGCAGCTCAACCCTCAAGAATCCTACTAAATTATTCTGCACTGACCAATGCACTCGACTAACATAACTATTATAGAGATCCCTGCAATTGCTTTGTTTACAAAGAAAATATTTTCTTCATTAAAGGAATATTTAAGATGTGGGTAAATCACATTGTAATGTCAGTGGAAGGCTTTATTTTGACATTGTGTGAAAATTATACAGGAATTATCATACTGCAATTTCAAAGAAGAGTGATATTGAATTTGAAACATTAATTTTGTTTTGCTTGCCATGGATACGACCAGACCTACTAAGTTTTTTTCCATCACTTTGTTTTTATGAAAGTAATCTAGTGACCTGAAAAAATGATCTCATGTCATAGGTTCAACCTTTTCTGTAGCAGGAATTTAAATTCAATTAATCATTTCTTATAATCTGCATATTTATGAACATGAAACTATTATTTTGTTATAGTTTTTAAAAAATGTTTACTTCTCAGTCTCCATCTAGGGAAGGAAGTTTGTCCTTCTTACCCAGCCTGGTCAAAATGTGTGTCCAAATCAGCCTTATTTAATGCACTCACGAGCCACTCTGTTGTCAATAAGTCAACTCACCAGTTTCTCCTCAAGTCCGTTATAAGATGGACAATAGTGTTGGTCTTGTTGAATCTTTTTGTCTTGTTCGCAAGTGCACTAATGGCTACACTAGCAACCAGCTTATGATAATCAGCTGAGCTTTTAGCTCTGTTTGTTTACACATGCTTGATTTTTGGATCCAGCTTGCCAAAATTAGCTCAGTGACAGGAGACAAAAGGTGGTTGTAGAAGACTGTTTGTGTGATTGGAGCATGGTGTGCAGAGGCATACCACAGGGATCCCTTGCTGATTGTGATATTTATAACTGATGTAGATGACAATGTGGGGGGAGATGATAAGTTCGTGGATGACACAAAGATGGCTGGGTAGTTGACAGTAGGAGGAAGGTGTTAGGTTATGGGGCATAAAAGTGGATTGGTCAGATGGACAGCTCAGTGGCAAATGGAACTTAACCCAGACAAATGTGAGATGTTGCCTTTAGAAGAAGGAACAAGACAAGGGAGTGCATAGTGATTTGATTTGATTTATTGTGGTCATGTACCTAAGTACAGTGAAAAGTTTTATTTTGCGTGCAATACAGGCAGATCATAGGGTGATTGAACAGAGCAAGGCATACAAAATTGCAGCTGCACAGGAGATATGTAAAAGCAAGACCAACATTAGATTTGAAATTTGAGAGGTCCATTCAGTAGTCTAATAACAGTGGGGAAGAAGCTATTGTTGAACTTGTTGGTGCATGTGTTTAAGACTTTGTATCTTCTGCCTGATGGGAGAGGTTGGATAAGATTATAACCGGGGTGGGAGGGGTATTTGATAATGTTGGCTGCTTTTCCACAGCAACAAGAAGTTTCGATGGAGTCAGTGGATGGCAGGTTGGCTTGTGTGATGGTCTGCACTGTGTTCACAACTTTTCATAGTTTCTAATGGTCCTGGGCAGAGCATTTGCCATATCATGCTGTGATGCACCCAGATAGATGCTTTCTATGGTGCATCTGTAAAAGTTGGTGAGGGTCCTAATGGATATGCTGAATTTCCTGAGTCTCCTGAGGAAGAAGAGGCATAGTTGTGCCTTCTTGACTGTCTTATCAATGTGGGTGGTCCAAGACAGATTGTTGGTGATCATCATTCCGAGGAACTTGACTCTTGACTGTCTCCACCTCTGCTCCATTGATGTAGACAGGGGTGTGTCCTCCTCCTTCCTTCCTTTCGTTTTGCTGAATGGCAAGACACTAGAAAGCTCAGAGGAACAGGGGGAACTTGGGATGCTTGTCCACCAATAGGTTGGACAGGTTAATAAGATAGTTAAAAACGCAAATATGATATTTGCCTTTATCTGTCATGGCATAAATTATGAGAACAGGGATGTCATGCTGGAGCTGAACAGAATTTTCTTTAGGCCACTGCTGGAGTACTGTGTGCAGTTCTAGTTACCACACTGTAAGGAGGATGTGATTGCTGTGGGGGGCGGGTGCACAGCACGTTCACCCAGGATGTTGCCTGGCATGGAGGATTTCAGCTCTGAAGAGAGGGTGGATAAGCTCAGATTGTTTTCTTTGGCACAGAGAAGGTTCAGGGGGTCTTGATAGATGTGCATAAGACCATGAGATGCATAAGGCGAATTGAAGAAAACAGCTGTTCCTCTTAGTTGAAGGGTCAGTAAAATGGGGGCATAATTTTAAAGTGAAAGGCAGGAGGTTTGGGTGAATTTAAGGAAGGATAGTTGAGGTAGGAAACCTCACAACCTTTAAAAAGTATTTGGATGGGCTTTTGAAGTATCATAACATTCAAGGCTACAGGCCTAAGGTGGGAAAGTGGGATTAATCTAGACTAGTGTAGGTAATATTATATTTTTTGACAGTACAAAAGAAGGGCCTCTTCTGTATGATTCTATGCTTGAAGCAACATACACTAGGACTCACGATCCTGTTTCGTTCAAGCGTTGTGCCTTTTTAGAATAGCCTGGGAGCTCGGGTAGCCTATAGTTCCCTGTTGCTTACACCAAGGCAGTACTTCGGCCAATGAACGTTGATTTGCCAACCAATCATCATTTTTTCCTCTGTGGCATAAATTGTCATAATTGTTTGGAATTTTGGCATTCTTGTGTTTGTCCTGAGGGTTGCAAGATAAAAAGATTTGGCAACATTCAGCATTATTCAAAATGAGTCGTGCCATCCCATTGTGCCACTCTCCTCCTTCATCCTACCGTAAGTCATTAACTGATGTGTTAAAGCAGGAATGTTTTGTTACTTTTGCAGCATAAGTTTAAGAATTGAAGAAAGAAAAGAAGCAGATTTTTGTCAATGGTTTGTTTTTCTTCTTTCTCAGTTACAATGAATTTGGAGATATTCACAAATCGTTGGAAAGCTTGTTAAGTGGGACAAGGCTTCCCTCATTTTGAAAAAGAAAGATGAGAGAGAACAGAAGTCAGCTGTAAATTGAACTCGAGCACCGTCATCTCTATGTGTCTTTTAATCCACTTCCTGAAAGCAGATACAACGTAACTTGGATTTGAAGATGAATATTTTGGTGACAAAAGTCTTCTGCATGGCTGGGGTTTTCATCCTAATGATGTTCGGCTCATTATTGCCTGTTCGAATGATCCAAATTGACTATGAAAAAGCACACAAGTCCAAGAAGGTGCTCTCACTTTGCAGTTCATTTGGTGGTGGAGTATTTCTGGCAACCTGCTTCAATGCTTTGTTGCCAGTTGTAAGGGAAAAGGTGAGGACTGCATGTCTGTTAATTGTCTTTGATAGCAAGAGCAATCTGGAGAGGTTTGGAGACATAAATGTATAAATAGTTGATTAGTGAAACAAAACTTTTTTTTAGCAAATGTTCTTCTTTCAATAAGTTTGGTGATGTAAAATTCCCTTTTGAACATAAATACATAAAGAATAAGAGCATTGTTTTGTTTAAACTCATTGCATGGTTATGGCACAGAAGCAGACCATTCAGACCTCGTGTCCGCTCACCCTATGAAAGAGCAACCTGGCTAGCCCCACTCTCCTGTCCTTCAACTGCACCACTGCATTTCTTCTTTCTTAAGCTGCTTATCCAGTTCTCTGCCTCACCACAGTTCATAAACACTTGCTGTGTTTCAAAAAAAAGAATCCTTGTGTTGCCATTTGTATTTTGCTGTTCACTTTGTTCACCTTTCTTCGAGTGGGAATGGTTTCTCCCTGTTTATTCTGTCCATACCCCCATGTGATTTTGAACACCTCTTTCAAATCTACTCTCAACCTCTTGTCTCTAATGAGAACAGCCCTGGCTTCTCCAATCTAACCACGTAACTAAGGTCCCACATTCCTGGAATGTTTCTCTTGAACCTTTAGTGTATTGTCTTTAAAGCCTTCATAACCTGCCTACAGTATGGTTTCTTGAATTGTGCACAGCACTCCAATGGAAGCCAAACCAGTGCTTTGGAAAGCTTTTGGACTCTATGCCTTAATTTATAAAGTCCAAGATCCTTAATACCTCTTCATTTTCTCAACCTACCCTGCTGCTTTCGACAATTTCTGCACATGTACTGACAGGTTCCTCTGTTCCTACACCCTCTTTAGATTTGCATCCTTTATATTTTCAGTTTTGATCTTCCAACCAACCCTTACCCTTCTCTGCATTTAATTTAATTTTCCACGTCTACACTTAATTCTAAGTGATTTGAAAAGCATTGGTCCTAGTACCAACCTATAGGCAACTCCACAATATGCCATTCTTCAGGTCAAAATATAACCATTCACCACCTCTCTGCTTCTTGTCACTCGGCCAACTTTGCATCAAGACATCCACCGTCCTTTTTATCCGATGGTTTCCAACTTTGCTGGCAAACCTATTATATGACATTTTATCAAATGCCCTTGTTGAAATCCATATGCTGCCCATTGACATTCACATCTACCTCTTCCACATTATCGTCATTATCCTTCCCATTATTTCACTTAAAAATTCAAAAGTTAATTAAACATCATTTGAATTTAATGAATCTGCACTGGCCTGTTTTAGTCTATGCTTGTGCAAGTGTCTGTTAATTTTGTCCTGATTGATTTTTCTGAAAGATTTTTTACCCTAGAGGTGAAACTGACTGGCCTGCAGTTGTTGGCTGAATTGTTTTTGCATTGGGTGCAAAGATTTGCAATTTTTGGGTGCTGGGGCACCACCACTTCTTTAAAGGAAGTTTGGAAAATTACAGCCAGTACCTTCACAATCTTCTCCCATAGTCCCTCAATGTCTTTAAACATCCCATCCAGTCCTGTTCTAGAGAACAGCACAAGAGTGCTGCTGTAATTCCGGCCTCTTATTTGAACTGCCAGAGGCATTTGATAAAGTCTTACGTAACAGACTGTTAGCTAAGGTAGAAGCTCACAGAATTGAGGGTAAATTACTGACATGGCTTGGAAATTTGTTGACTTAAGAGGTAACAGAAAGTAGGGATAATGGGTAGGTACTGAAACTAACAGGGTGTGACAGTGGTGTCCCAAATGGATGTGTAAGGGCCTCAGTTATTCACATTATTTTCTAATGACTTGGATAATGGCATAGAAAGACATGTATCCAGATTTGCTGAGGACACAAAGTTAGGTGGCATTGTAGGCAATGTAGATGATAGCGCTAAATTACAAGGAGGTAGAGACTAGATGAAAGGTAAAATCTGTGGCAATGGAGTTCAGTGTAAGCTAATGTAGGTTATCCATTTTTTCCTGAAAAAGAAGAGATCAAGATACTTCCTAGATGGAATGAAGTTAAATACAGTGGATGTCCAAAGAAACTTGGGTGTTCAGGTACATAGATCTTTAAAATACCCTGAACTGCTACAGGAAATAATCAAGAAAACGAATGAAATGCTGGCCTTTATATTTAGAGGACTGTAGTATAAGGATGCTGAAGTTATGCTGCAGATATACAAAACCCTGGTTAAACCCCACTTGGAGTACTGAGAGCTGATCTGGGCATTGCACTTAGGAAAGAAATTTTGCCCTTGGAGGGAGTACAGTGTAGATTTACATGAATGACACCTGGTCTTCAGGATTTAAATTCCGAGGAGTTCTGTTTTTTCTAGAATTTAGAAGCCTTCAACATATTAACAAGAAAAGAAAGGGTGGATAAACTAATTGGTATTCTAGAACTAGGGAGCATACTCTGAGAATTAGATCATTCAAGAGAGATGTTTGGAAGCACTTCTATACAAAAATAGTGGTTAGATATTTGGAATGCTCTTCCACAAATGACTGTGGATGCTGGATCAGTTGTTAATTCAAAATCTGAGATTTTTTGTGAAGCAAAGATATTAAGGATATGGACCAAATGCAGGAATGTAGAGTTAGGCCACAGATTAGCCATGATTATTGAATGGTGGAGCAGGCTCGACAGGCTGAATAGCATACTCCTGTTCCTGTGTTCCGATCTTTGATTTTAATTGCACCACTACTCCCAATTGTTCCTTCAGCTGCCTGGACTTTTAGCTCTGGAATTCCCTCTGTGCCTCCTGACTTCTCTCTCTACCTCTAAGACATGTTTTAAACCAGGTTTCGGTCCTCTCTTCTAATATCTTATGTGGCTCAAATGTTGTTTGATAATGCTCCTAAGAAGTTCCTTGCCATGTTTTACTTTGTTAAAGGCACTGTATCTCTGCAAAATTATTATATTTCAGTTCTGGTTTTGCAAAAATGTCCAGCATCCACAATGGTTACTGCATTGTTCTGTCCTTTGGTCAATGCCGCAGTTCTCATTTAGACCCTGAACTCTTAAGTAAACTCACAGAGAAATTGCACCTAGCTGTAAAGGGGTACTCACCAGTATTCAGTTTTGGGTGTCGTAATTTTCCCTGCTATTATTTCCTGTTGATGCATTTTTGTAAAGTTCTCCATTACATTTACAGTGCTGTACAAATATAGGTTGTTGTTCATGTAAAATAATACATCCTTTACCTGTGTGTGGTTGTTACTCATGCATAGTGAGTTTTGGATAGGTTTTGTTAACAATGGTTGTATTAGCATAAAGAGAGTAAGCTGATCAGGCATTTAGCAGCAAAATTAATTAATGCTGGACTGTGTATTCTGTTTGCAGACTCTGATGGCCAGATGGATTGGAATAGAGTTTTTTCCAGAGCTATATATTGATGCAGCTTCTATTCAATGAATGGTGAATTCATGACGATGTAAATGAGATGAGGTTGTTACATCCACTGGGGGATGTAAGTGCTTGGAATATAGGCTGCCTCATATATTTGGAGTGCTCTTGGGTCATAGGGTAGATAATATCTTCAAATCCATATCCTCTGCTATCTCGGACAAGGGCAACAGGTGTATGGGAGTACTACCACCTGCAGCTTCCCCTTCCAGGTTGCACTTTATCCTGATTTGATACCGTACGGCCATTGTTCATCTTTACTGGATCAAAATCCCGGAACATGATAATTTCAAGGGCACTGTAGAAACATTCTCAACTCACCTTTTAGCAGTTCAAAATGACAGTATCTGATGAAGACTCGACATTAACTTGCTCTCTCTATGGATGCTGCCTGATCTGCTGTGATCTCCAGCATTTGTTGTTTTCAGTCCCCCACCACCCTCTCATGGTCAATTTAAGAAGGGCAATAAATGCTGCCCTTTCCAGCATTGCCTGACTTCCATGTAAATAATTTTTAAAAAGCATGCTTTTATCCACTTCTATCACCAGTCATCGTTTTGATTCTCCAAGTGAGACTGACATTATAAGTCTAAAGAATGTTTCGAATTTGGAACTTGCTAAAACGTTGCAATGAATAGCACAGAAACTAAATAGGCACAACATCGGGGAGAATGGAAAAGAAGGATATGGTGAAAGGGCTAGGTGAAAATGGGTGGGAGAGGAATCATGTAAGAGTTGGTCGTCATGAAATTGCAGCAAGTTAGAACCAACTTGAGAATATATAAACTCTGTTTACTGATACCTCCCATTCGTCCGGGAAGAATGAAAATTTGATTTGAAAGCTAGGCTGTAAAGTATAGGAGCAGGGTTCTAAGCCACAGCACTAACTCATCTCGAAGTACAATAAAACAAAGCATTGTGGATTCTGAAAATCTGAAACAAAAACAGGAATTGCTGAAGAAACTCAAAGTCTGGCAGCATCTACGGAGAGAAAGTAGAATTAATGTTTTTATTCCAGTGACCCCTGTTCAGAACTAATAGTATATAGGAAAAGACTGAAGCTGGTGGGTTGGGGTCTGGGGGAGTAGGGAAGGAAAGAAGGAGTGAAAGGATAAATGGAGATAGAGCCCAGAAAGAGAGAGGAAACGACAGTTGGAGAGGCAGAGGGATGGATGATACTGTGCTCAGGAGAAAGAAAAGCTCATGACGGGGTCCATAAGTAGGAGATGCTGCCAGACCTGCTGATTTTCTCCTGCAATTTCTGTTTTAGTCTCCAACTATTTTCAGTTGTTAACAGTCTCTCACCTCTGGGTTAGAAAACTGCTTGAATGTAAAAATGTCTGCTAACATTCCAGTACAGTACTGTGTAAATGCACCTCTTTCAAAGGTGCTGTCTTTTGGTTAAGACCTTAAACTGAGAACCTGACTACCCTCAGGTGAATGTAAAAGATACCATTGACATTTTCTTTCAAAGGACAGCAGGGGAATTATGCCCAGTGACATGTCCAATGTTTATCTCTCAATCAACATCACAGAAATAGATTACCTGACCGTACGTTATAATAAGTGACTGCTCCTCAAAAAAAGCACTTCATTGGCTGTAAAGCACTCAAAGTTGTTGTCCTGTAGTTGTGCATGACTGTATTTAAATGAAAATATTACTTTTTCTACTTTCATTATCATATGGCAATTTGTGGGAGTTTGCTGTACATAAATTTATTACCTCTTGTCTTACATTATAATGATAGCACATCAATGTTCCCTCTGAGGTTTTCTTCCTGATGCATAAGGAGGTGGACTGTTCAATTTCTTTTGCACGTCCACACACGTGGCAATTTAATGGCACCATTTTGTCCATGGATGACATTGGATCATTCATATTGTTATATGAACACACAGCACTGAGGGACCATTGCTACTCATCAAAGAGCACTTCATTAGTTATGAAATGCTTTGGGGCTTTCTATAGACATGAAAGAGGCTGCAGAAATTCAAGTCTTTAATTGTTTGCTTTGGAATAAAGTGGACAGAATGCAACTCTGAGGGAATGCAGACCTTGTATTGACTTCATCTTCTATAAATGTACATTGCATCATTTTAGGCTGTTGCCACAAAGCTCCGGCTCCAGAAAGCTGGAGGAAACACCAGCATCATTGATACCACACTATTATACAAAGAGGTGTGATGTGACTTGCCTTGGAAAAACTAACAAAACCTTTCAGATCTATTGCTGAATGCCCTCACTTAGTCATTCTTCCACAGGACACTAAAAGAATTGACACTGAGCACAGAAATCAATGCAATCCAAATTATTCAGTATTCCCCTCAGCTATTTTTTCTTACAAAAATATACTCTCTTCATAAAATGTGTTTAAAAAGTTACAAAACGTTTGGCCGAATGTTCCAGAATTTGCAAGAAAATTCAACATGTCCCAATACAGCATGTTCCACTTCATGCAATTATTTACAAGATCATTCTGCATCAAGTATACGATTTGAAGAAAAAAATTACAATTTGAAAATTCAACAAAGAATAATAAAAGTAACATTTTCCTTGACGTACCACATTCCACTTTGACGTGCCTCAATACATTTTCAAAACTCTTGGTTAACAGCGTGCATTCCTTGTAAGGTGCACAGCCCGAAGGGTACAACAGTGGCTGAAAGGTCCTAGGAATGACCATTCCCCATTGTGCCTTGCTGCCCCAACCTTTAGTGTGTGCCTCAGCATGTAATCTTTGACCTTGTAAGGTGCCAGCATGCAATACTTGGTTAAGGAAAATTCCTTGCAATGGAAGATCAAGTTCTGGGCAGACCAAGGAGTATCTTTCAGTGAGTTGATGGTCCTCCAGGTGTGGTTAATGTTTGACTCTGTTTGCATCCTTCAGCACATCCTGTAGAGCACAGAGGCCTGCATGGCAGAGCTTCATTGGATGAACCTCAATTAAAAGTCACTATTCTCTGCAAAGGCGCATGCCACAACGTGGAGGACAACAGTCTCTTCCCCACCTCGATGGCAAAGTGTGGAGGAGGTGACACTCTGGTTGTGTAGAACCAATACTTACATCTGTAGGGGGGCCCTCAAACTAGATGACACTTCCTTAACCTGACCTGCTTTAGTTCTGAATGAGCTGACTCTTGTGTTACAGTTAATTTCTAGCTGCTATCCAATTTCATGCATGTGGTGGCTGTTCTTGCTGTGTATGCCCAGAGTGTGCCAGCTCTCACCAGATGCCCTGTGAGTGTTCCCCTACTTCCCCTCCCACCTTTCCCTGTGTAATGTAATTGCAACTGGGGAACACAAATTACTATACAGAACCATGAACACTGACTAATTTGAATTCCCTTCTTCCTTGTCAAGGGACACAGAAACCAAAGTATCTCAGCTTTATTGTCACTAGCTGGCATCAACAAAGACTGGAAGTCAAGCCTGAAACTGAATTCACCAACAAAATCACTAAGGGAATCTCAATTCCCTGTTTTTTTAAACAGAAATTATGGAATTCCAACTGAATAATTTTTCTGAAAAAATCTTATTGTAAATATTACTGTTAAGTGTGAAATTAACTGTCAGAAATATCAGGTTTCTAATGGAATAAATGCCACCAATCTTGTTAATCATTCTTTGCTCAGTTTCAAACATTGTTCTAAAGACTGTTAACTTCCTGTTGCAGGTTCAAGAGGTTCTTAAGAGTGGAAACATATCAAGTGACTATCCACTGGGTGAGACAACAATGATGGTGGGATTTTTTCTGACGCTTTTTGTCGAACAATTGATTCTGACATTTCAAAAGGAGAAAACGTCCTTCATTGACTTGGAGACATTCAATGCAGGGTCGGAAGGGGGTAGCGATTCTGAGTATGAGAGCCCTTTCATTTCACCGGGACGAGGTCAAAGCAACCTGTGCAGCCGCAGCTATCATTCACATAGCCATTCTTTCAACTTGTCTGAGCTGCCTCATTCCAGCCCTTTGCGTTTGCTCAGCCTCGTGTTTGCCCTATCTGCTCACTCTGTGTTTGAGGGTTTAGCCCTGGGCTTGCAGGAGAAAGGAGCAAAGGTTATCAATTTGTTTATTGGAGTGGCAGTCCATGAGACACTGGCTGCTGTGGCATTGGGAGTGAGCATGGCTAAAGGAGGTGTGCTGATGAAAGATGCACTGAAGTTAGCCCTGATGGTCAGCGCAATGATACCAGCTGGGATAGGCATCGGGATGGGCATTCAGAGTGCCGATAGCCTCGGCAGTCACATCGCGTCAGTTGTGCTGCAGGGTTTTGCAGCTGGGACATTTCTGTTTGTCACTTTCTTTGAAATTCTGGTGAAAGAATTTGAAGAAAAGCATGACCGCCTTCTGAAAGTACTTTCTCTGATCCTGGGGTACACACTACTGGCTGGGTTTGTCTTTCTAAAATGGTAACATTTTGCCTTGGTTCAGCTTGCAGTACAATGAAGGCACGTGACTGTCTCACTCTATTTGATTAGTATCTCTGATCACAATATTGTTATTTTCTAATCTATCATTACATTTGTGGGTAGTGGTATAATAACCAGTGTCGTTGTAAATTTCTAACTGTTTTTATAGTTGCTGCATGTATAAGGTACAGAGTTGATACTGGGTTTACTTAGTATATTAAGTGCCAGTAAGCAAAAAGGTTTTTTGAAAAATACTAACTTAAATCTTTGCACTATAATAATATGTCAGTGTATCTCATGTGGCATGCTTAATTCACCTGAAATTGTTTTCATCAGTATGTCAACTTAGTGTTATACAAGGGGATATCTGCCTGTTACAACAATTCAATTCACAAGTCCATAATATTTTATTGCGATTCTAGTGTCAACATTGCTGAATATGTTTACATATGTGTATATCTGGTGTATAATGTTTAAATTATTGTCAGGGTTTTTAAAGTTTGTGCGCTGAATACTTTCTGGACTGCATAAAATGTATTTGTAAGCATTTAACAAATTTCTTCAAGTTTGTGTTTTTGATAGAAACAGCCTGTTTTCCTTAATACCAAAGGGGGTGCCAGTGTCAAAGTGAAAATACACAGGGATTATTTATTTTCCTTATTGTGCTCTAATCTCACAGCAAGAGGCTTGCACCTTCTATCTCAAGCTTGTTTTAAGCTCGCAGACGTCAGTCTGGCTGATGGTAAAGATTTAACAAGGGTCCTGAACTAAGGAGTGGAGAATTCATCTCCTCTCCAACTATTGATCCTCACGGCTCTTGGCAAGCACGTCTTTTTGTGGAAATCAAGCAAGGACAGAATTTGATTGGACTGTTATTTTCCTGGGATTTGTAGCCTGCTGACACACTGGATAAGCTTTGAGCATAAAGAAGATAATGTACTGATTTGCTGGTGACTCCAAAATTGTTTCTTGATTTTAGGATGGAAAAAAGTTAGGTTGGGCTGGATGCAGGCAAGGAGAGAAGAACTTCCTACTTTTATCCTGATTGAACACTTGCTCATTTAAGCAGCCGGTGTTAATTACTTCACTAAGGAAAACTGAATGGAAGGAAGCACTGAATCTAAATGAAATAATGCACTTCAGCCCTGGATTAATGCACTGCTGTTAAATATGATGTAGTGACTAAGCTTGCTCAGCATCAAATTCAGTTCTGCTTGCTAATGGTGCTTGATGGCACTGTTGAACTATTTATCTACACTGCATTAATTAATCTCCCCTAGTTAGGGGACTGTAGTCAAATTTGTTGCCACAGGTCTGGAGATGGAGAAAAGTCAGCATAAATCTGATAAGCAAATCATGCTGCTGGCGACACTGTAGAGACCCCTCTTCCCTTTTGAGGTCAGAATCAAACTCTGTCGAGATGTGATGCCTCCAGCACCAGCAGAGAGTAGTCTGGCACGTACATTTTTTTCGGGGTGAAGTACTGGAGACTATCCAGTGTCTGTGAAAAGCATGTACCAGCAGTCAGCAAAATAAACCTTGCTTGTGACTCTCCTTATTAGATAACTGTTGATGACTTTTTCCTTATAGACAAAAGGAGTTGGGCAGGAAATAGTTATGTCACCTGCCAGGAATTCAACAAAAATCAGGAAGGATGGTCTCTTCTAGATGGGATTGACAGAAGATATATGAAGGATGATTGCCCTCTTGGGCTAAAAGCAGTTGTCTGAGTAACACTTCATTTGGTGAATTTTTTTTCTTGTCTGTGAATTCCTTAGATGTCTCAGTTAATGACTTAGCAACGGCTCCATTTCCTATAGCATAGTGAGCCTGAGAAACTCTCACCTTTCTGAATTTCACTTCTTCCTTTTTCTCCCCTGAAGGCACTGACTGTGGTTGGGGTGCAGTCGCACAAGCCGTGCCAACTTGTACCTCACTCAAGAATTTCCTTCTTTGAGAGTATAGAGCATGTGATGGTGGGCTATTATTAATCAGCAACAGAAAGGAAGAGAAATTGTAATCATTTTTAAGCTTCTGAGTGTGTCTAAAGTAAATATGATGCTCTTCGACACCGATGGTGTAAGGAACTATATTACTGTAAATATAATGTATCTTGCTCAACAGCTTTTTCTTAGAACATCTTTTATAATTATGAGAACCTAGTCTCCTTTTAAGTGGAATGCAATAGTATGAGGTAGAAGTGTGGGGCAGTGAGTCACTTCATTAATAATGCTTTGCTGAATCAACTAAATTAGGGAAACCAGTTCTTTTTTAAGCTGCTGGAGAAATGTTAACCTATCCTTTAAGCAATATTAGGATATACTTGCAAGACAATCTTGCAATTTATGGTAAATTGTACATGAAGCACTTCAGGATTTTGAGACCTAATATTGTGTGTCAATGCAAGTTTTTTTTATGTGTTATCATCTGGGAACACTTATTTGTTTTTGGTAGATTTGAAATATGTATCTTTTACTTTTTAATATTGGTTTAACAGCATCTTCTTGCCTAAAGGTGAACGATGATTATTTGTCTATGATAACTTCAATTCTCCAATAGAACTGTTTTTTTTTAAAAAAAGGTGACATTTATCTAATAGGATATGCTATTGTTCAGGCCTGTGTTGTTGTAGTTTGCCTTGACTTGAGATGTACTTTCTTTGTAGGTGTTGACACCTATTCTGTTTGGTATTCACTCTGCCAGTAGTCTGTACAACCATCAGTCTGCTTTTCTATTAGAAGTTTGGATCCCAGTGTAGATTGAAAATTCAGTCTGGACAGTGAGCTCCATCAATATTTAAATGCAACTTTGTAGCAATAATAAAGGACTGACTGCCACCAGTGCATCAGGTGTAGAGTAATTTTGCCTTTTTTACCTGATCATAAAAGATCATGATCAATACAGACAAGGCTAGTCCTAAATTCAGTCCCAATCTCTGTTGAATTGGATTGCTGCTGGAACCACAAAACCTCCAAAAACTGGCAGCTTAGATTGGATGGAATGCTAAAATATCTGAAGCACGAGTAAGCCATACCCATAACTTCCTGCTTTTAATGGAATTCGGTGAGTTGCGGGTTATGGCAGGTTGTAGTGAGGATCGGAAAGGAAACTACCAACCAGCCAATTTCGGGTCATAGATTAGCAACTTAAATATGATGAAATTGTGTACCTCGTATTTGGCAATGCCTCTACCAATCAGACTCCAATTGCCAACAAGTTCTCAAGCAGGATAAATTACTGTTCCCTTTAAGATGTGGTATTATTGCACTTCTGTCCTGATGAGTTCCAGATGAAGAGTTTCAACAGCATGTTTCTTTTTTGCAGCAATACACCATTTTAAATCTTTTCTGAACCTGTCCAGTTTAATAATATCCTTCCTACAACAGGGTGACCAGACTGCACACAATACTCCAGAAGAGGCCTCACCTGTACAACCTCAGTATGATGTCCTAACTCTGATATGCAAAGGTCTGAGCAATGAAGGCAAGCATGCTCAACGGCCCTGTCTACCTGTGACTCAAATTGTAAAGAATTATTTACCTAGGTGTTTCTGTTCTACAACATACCCGGGGCCCTGCCATTAAGTGTATAAGTTCCTGTCCTTGTTTGTATTACCAAAATGCAGTACCTCTCATTTATCCAAATTAAACTGCATCTTGCCCTTTGACCCAATCGATCAAGATCACTTTAATCTTAAATAACCTTCTTCACTGTCCATAACACCATCAATTTTAGTGTTATCTGCAAATTTACTAACTAAGCCAGCTTCATTCTCATTCAAATCATTTACATAAATGACAAACAAAAGTGGACTCAGTATTGAACCATGTGGAACACTGCTGGTAACAGGCGTCCAGTCTGAAAAACAACCTTCCACCACCACACTCTGTCTCCTGACATTAAGCCAATTTTGTATCCATTGGCAAGCTCACCCTGAATTCAATGTGGTCTAAGTTTAATAATTAGTCCACTATGTGGAACATTGTCAACGGCTTTACTAAAATCCAAGTAAACGACATCTACCGCTCTACCCTCAACAATCTTTTTGGTTACTTCATTAAGTTTGTGAGACACTATTTTCCTCACACAACACAAATTGCTAACAAAAGTGACAGCTAGCTTGCTAATGCCTTTTAGGAAAGGTGTCCTTACCTGATTTGACTGGCATGTGACTCAAAACCCATAACAATGTGGTTGACTATCAAATGTTGCACGAAATTGCCCAGTAAGACATTCAGTTCAATGACAATTACAGATGGGCATTAAATGCTAGCCGTTCCAAAAATATCCACCTCCCATGAAAGTTTTTTAAAAAAAAAGTCAAACCCCAATCTTTTCAAACTGAACTTGTGATTTTTTAAACGGTATTTGTTTTGTTCTTTCCCTCCAGCATGTCCACTTTTTGTGTTTTGTCCAGCTCTCGTGCCAGCGCTGCACCTGAGTACCCTCTGTTGGGCGTCGCGCAGGAGGCCTGTTATTCATACTGTTATCAGTTTTGCCAGGTTTTCCAGACTGCTGCAATATAAAAAGGTAAAATGCTTGAAATAATCTGCAGATCTGTGATCTTTCATTTGAACTGGGTCCATGTCTGGTGATGTTATCTTTCTTTTTCTCCACAAATGGTGCTGTGCATTTCCAATATTGCCTTCCTTCTTATTTCAGGTTTCCAGCGTTTTGCTTTCAGTCCAGAGGGCCATGTCATAGTTCTTCCCAGGTGTCATTGTCAATGGGTTTAATTTGATGACAATAATCTGTAGGAAAATATCTCTCATTATTTTCAAACTACATGCCAATAGATTTCTCAAGGGATATTCTTAATCAATCACTTTATCTTGTTCCCTCATCAGTTACTGAACTGCAACCACCAGCCCCACTGCCTGTTTTGTGTCCTGCATCACTGAATTGCACAGTTTAGAAGGACAATATCTATAATTTTACAGTTTAGATGGACCTGGTATGAAAATTTTATGCATCTATTATTACACTTTACTGAAATTCTAGTAACTGCAAAGCCTGTTACTTTTCTAATTTATACAACCTGACTGGCTTATTTATAGCTGACAAAATGCTACATCAGTCTAATGTCAAACAAACAAAACAGAAATTGCTGGAGAATGAGAGTTTTAGATTTTCAGCATCGGCAGTTGTTTGTTTTATATCAGCCTAGCGTTCAGCACTCCCACTTTCTGGATGTAGGGAGCTGACTGCGGGTGTTTTGTATGAAGCCAATTCAGGGAGCAAGGTTATAAATTGAAGATAACACAAACTAAACATAAAAAAGTGAAGCTGCTTCTTTTTATTAAATTGAATAAAGCTACTGACTAATACAGGGAATAAATTGCAAAACTAAAATATCATTGGAATGTGGGACAATATGGATTTGAGATAGAAGTGAGTTAGGCAAGTGGCTGGCCAGGTCCCTAAAGAAGATCATATTACAACTTGAGGGTAACCGGTGACCCTTCATGGATGCCCTTCTGAGTGGGCCTCCGATTGAACAGCAGTGTCAGGGATTTGATGGTGCAGAGAAACAAGTGTAGCACAGAGAGATAAACTTGTAAGAAAAAGGAAGAATATAATTTCACAATAAAATTTCTAATAGTCTTCATGCAAGTTGCTACTTAGGAATGTGAGTTTCAGATAACTAGACAAGACCCTATCTTAGAAATGGGGTAAACTTTGATGGTAAGTTTTATTTTTATTAAGGCTTGAGAAGCTGGTCTAGGGAAGTGTGAAGAAATCTGCTACAAACTTGGATGAAACTACTGTTTTAACTACTGATTGGCTTCTGGCTTCTGATTGCCAAGGCAGGAATTTTTCCTTAAATAGGTTCAACAGCACTTGAAAATGCAGCTAAACAGAATCGTCAGAGCAACAGATTTTGTGAGAGAGAAAGCATGCACTTGTTTGTGTTTTGTACTGTCAATGTATTGGGTAACAATATATTGCTTTGTAGAAATACTAACATTTTAATTGAAAACTGTGGAATGTATTACCAACAATTAAATAAACTTCCAGATATCATTAAGTTTGTGATCTCAAATTTGTTTTACTCCTGTCTGTTTAGGCCCAACCATCTTCAGCTGCTTTATCAATGACCTTCCCTCTATCAAAAGGTCAGAAGTGGGGATATTCACTGATGATTGCACAATGTTCAGCACTATTCACAACTCCTTATATACAGAAACAGTCCATGTTCTAATGCAACAAGACCTGGACAATATCCAGGCTTGGGCAGGCAAGTTGCAAGTAACATTCCTGCCACGCAAATGCCAGGCTATGACCGTCACCAATAAGAATCTAACCATCACCCCTTAACAATGGTGTTGCCATCACTGAATTCCCCCACTATGAACATCCTGGGAGTTATCATTGATCAGAAACTCAACTGGACTTGCGACATAAACACTGGCTACAAGAGCAGGTCAGAGGATACGAATACAGCTGTGTGAAACTCCCCAAAGCTTATCCACCATCTACAAGGCACAAGTCAGGAGTGTGATGGAATACTCCCCACTTGATTGGATAAGTGCAGCTCCAACAACACTCCAGTAGCTTGACACTAACCAGGACAGTAGCAACAGTACGTACTATCTACAAGATGCACCGCAGGAATTCACCAAAGATCCTCTGACAGAATCTTCCACCACATAACCACTTCCACCTAAAAGAACAAGAACAAGGAACAATACAGCATAGGAACAGGCCCTCCGAGCCTGTGCCGACACATTTTGCCCTTCCAAACTAAAACTGTCTTCACTTACAGGATCTATACCCCTCTATTCCCTTCCTATTCATGTATTTGTCCAGTGCATCTTGAATGTTGCTTGTGTGTCTGCTTCCACCACTACTTCTGGCAACACGTTCCAGGTACTCGCCATCCTTTGTGTGAAAAACTTGCCCACCCCCCCCCCCCCCAATGCAACCTTTTACCATGAACATGTGTCCCCTAGCAATTG
>NC_063360.1:32945239-32953513 GCF_021869965.1 Rhincodon typus | reverse complement strand
CCCCCCCCCCCCCCCCCCCCCCCCGATCCTGGGGAAAAGCCTCATACTTTCCACTCTATTCATGCTAGTCACAATCTTATAAACTTCTTTCAGGTCTCCCCTCAATCTCCTGTGTTGCAGTGAAAACAAACCCAGTCTATCCAACCTTCATAGCTAAAATCCCCCATACCAGGCACATCCCGGTAAACCTTTTCTCTGCCCTCTCCAAAGCATCCACACCCTTCTGGTAGTGTGGTGACCAGAACTATATGCAATATTCCGTAATAGAAGGACGAGGGCAGCAGCCACTCATCATTCTTACTAGGAAACATATCACCGTTCCTTCACTGTCAATGGGTCAAAATCCTGGAATTCCATCCCTAATAGCATTGTAGGTCAACCCACAGCCGGTCAAGAAGGCAGCTCACCACCACCTTCTCAAGGGCAACTAGGGACAGGTAATAAATGCTGGCCAGCAACTGATGCGCACATGTCACAAATAAATTTTTTTAAAAAGTGAGCTTCCACTAGGCTTCAAACACATTTGGTATTTGATTTATGTCTCTGGTATAAAATTAATGCAAGAGTGTTGTGTCTCTTTTTCCTTTCAATTTCATTTCGTCCTTTTTTTCTAAATCTTCCATGGAATGTGGGTGTTGCTGGGAAGGCCAACATTTTTTGCCCATTGCCAGTTGCCCTCAAGAAGTTGACGTGAGCCACATTCCTGATGCACTGCACTCCCTGTGGTTTAGGTATGTCACTGCGCTATCAGAATGGGAGATCCAGGATTTTGATCCAGCAGCAGTGAATGAACAGCAATATGTTTAATGTCAGGATGGTTTATGACATACAGGTACTGATGTTCTCATGCATCCCCTACCTTTGTTCTTCTATGTGGTAGAGGCCAAGGGTTTGGAAGGTACTTTTGAAAAAGTGCTGGTGATTTGCGGTAGTGCATCTGGTAGATTCATCTGCCTGCCATTGTACATCAGTGTTGGAGGGAGCAAATGTTAGGATAGTGAATGGGGTGCCAATGGGCTGCTTTGACTTGAATAGCAATGAACTTCTTGTGTTGTTGCAACTGCACTCACCCAGACAAATGGAGATACTTCAATTGTGCCATGCCAATGATGCATTGTTTCTGGGGAGTCAGGAGGTGAATTACTCATTATAGGTGTCCCAGCTTCTGACCTGAGTCTCATCATCTGAATCAGCTGGCTCGAAGCAGGCTATATGTGCTAGTTCTATATGTGCTAGTCTGTCCTCTGATTCCCCTGTGGATTCACTTGTGTTAGCTTAAGTAGTAAGTGCTGACAAGCAATTCAGCCATGCCATCAATCCTAGCCACATTCATTGCTACCCTCAACTGATTACAGGCTGGATACAGATGGGGAAGACTAATCAATTATACCTCCCACTGCTGTCTTATCTATTGTAAAAACAACCATATTTTCTAGTGTGAATCATGGATAGTAATTTGTAATTGGAATTCTGCCTTGTTATTTTGCTGCATCTTTGCTAGGTAGAGGTGCCACCTAGAAAGCTCTTCTTGCTGACGTCAGATAACTCAGCACCAAACCAAATCAAACTTTCTTGATTGGAGGACTTGGTTTACTCCACAAAGAGCTACAAGGCGCAGTACAATGTCAGGACAAAAAGCTGTTTCTAGCTGATGAATTTTTGAAGGACACTATCTGAACTGATATATCTAAGTTGATAGTCAAAGCCCAAATTATTGCTATATTCTCTTGAATAGAATCTTTACACCTGGTTAAATTGTTAAATACCGTATGATAGTCAATGAGGAAAAGTGGAGATACTTGCCTTTTAAACCTTTGCTCATGTAATTGTCTGGAAGATGCTGCACAGTGAGTATTCCAGGATCTCCTTTGCTGATTGTTTTCCATCCCTTGCTTCGAAGTTTTAAATATATGGAATACAGATAATGGATAGAATGTACTGCAAAGCAGTCAGTGGAAAAAAAATAAAACTGGTTATTTCTGAGTGCAGAACTGTCATTGAAACTGGATATCAGGTTGCTTGCTATCTCACCCTAGCTGTACCAATACAATTAAATATTGGAAAGAGTAACACCATTGTTTTTGGACCCTACCATAAAATTCTTTCTGTCACCACTAATTTAGTTTTCCTCCCTGCATTCTGCCATGGGTTGAATGTCTCTTTTTATGATAAATTTGACCCTAAACTGGATTTAAGACCCCTTTACCAGATGAGATTTTCAAAAGAGATTTTAAAGCTGTGCACTCTGAGCAAAAAAAAAATCCATTGGCACTTTTCAAGAAAGAGGAAATGAATTATTGCTAGTGTCCTGGTCAATATTTACCCTTTAATCAGCATCACTAACGCAGATTCCAAGGTAGGTGTTGTGAATGTTGGCAATCTGTAATCAAGTTAGAAATTACTGGAGCTACTCAGCAGGTCAGGAAGTATTTGTTTTAAGTGTTACAGTGTTAACATTTCAGGTTAATGATCTTTCCTATTTCAGATCCACCTGAATATGACAGGTGAGGCTTCAGTATATCATCCAAGACACATCTAGCACTGCAACTCCCTTTCATACTGCACTAGATTTTCAGCTCAGATTTTGTACTCCAGTTTCTGGGGTAGCACTTGAACCCACAATCTGTTAACTTTGAGGTGAGAGAGCTACCCACTGAGCCAAGGCTGCCATACTGTTAAAACATGCCGTCAGTTTCTTAAAACTTTTTTCCTAATGATTGTCAGCAAAACACATACCTAGTAATGAGAAAGAACGTGGTGATCTTGAGAATTTATAGCCACCAGATTGCCAATGATGTCATTATCAAAGCCATGAGCCAAAATATGATGTATTATTTTAACACAGTCCTTCAGATGAAAACGAACAATTACTGAATTTTTTTGTATTAACTGCTGAGCTTCCCCCTCCTGTTTGAATTGTTTTGAAATGATGTACAATCTCTGATTAAATCATGGAGATTCATGAGTTTTTAGCTTTAATAAGTGATTGCAGATGTTAATTGCTGTGTTTAAGTAAGAATGAGTCAGTGGTTCTGCTCCTGGTGACCTGCAGGAATCTCCAGGGAAGCTATTCTCTTCTTTCCTCAACTGCGCCATAGTATTTGATGATGCTGTTCATAATCGCAGATTGCTCATCATCGTACACAAGGTGGTACCAGAGGAATTGTAGGAAGTGAGCATACTCTTTCTCCTATCATGTTGAGTCCACAGGTTTCCTTCTGTCACAACGAGTAAATGTCAAACACACACCTGGTGCCTTGATTATAGCAAGGATGATAACAACCAGAAGTGGTAATCACCTTGCTAAGAAGCCATCTGATGCAGTGAAACAATAAGATACGCTAAGCAGTGGACTGCACTAAAAATAATCATCTTATCTGGAACTATGCTAAGGAGCACCAGCGAACAAAAATTCAATAAACTCCGAAATTTTCCCTTCTACTAAATTTTCCAAGTGGAGTTGCCAACACTCCAAAATGAATTTAAAGTCTTAAAAATTACCCTGGGCACTGCTGCAGGCAGCTCAGAAAATTCATAGTGGCTGTGATGATACTACTTATTTCTTCTTTTGAAATAAAACTGTTTATGCTTGTTCTAAAAATACTGGGGATTTGTTAGTGGAAATGGTTGTTGACTGGCAGTGAACAATTGGGTATGGCAGAGTCAGTTCACTTTGGTGTAGGAAGGCAGGGTCTTGTGTGGAGGAAGGGTCTGGTGATCACTGGCATGAGTTGAGGCAAAGCAGCTATAGGTCATGATAGGAAACCTCCAACTTGAGTTGGCAACCCAAGTAGGACGTGGGTTAATGGGAAAGAGTTGGAAAAACTACCATCCTGACATGTAATTTCAATATTTGAATGTTTGTGGACCTCAAAATATATAGCAGATCATTTATAATAGAGACAGATTGTCACCTGTAATTTTGAATGCTTGTCCATCTTCTAGCAAGCTATGAGTCTAGCTTAAAAAGAAGCAGCAAGAGCTCTATCTGTGATCTCTTCCTAACCTTAAGGTGTGTGGGAGAATACAGTCCCTTACATTTCCTGGTGTGTGCCCATACCTTACAGCCTGATTAATACTGCTGAATATTAAATCTGAATGAGAAGCCTGATATACTTCTAGTCCCAAAAGAACTGTAGATGCTGTAAATCAGAAACAAAAACAGAAATTGCTGGAAAAATTCAGCAGAACTGGCAGCCTCTGTGGAGAGAAATCAGAGTTAACATTTCGGATTGAGTCAACTCAAAATGTTAACTCTAATTTCTCTCCACAGATGCTGCCAGATCTGATGAGCTTTTACAGCAATTTCTGTTTTTGATATTTCCAGTCCCTCCTATCAACAGACTCATCAGCCTGTAATGTTGGGATTTACATTTTTTTTAGCTTCACAAATGATTCCAGTTGAACAGATTTTGACAAACAAAACCTCATCTTCAGATGAAAAAATTACACATTGAGCATTCTTATCATCATCGCCAATCCCCACCCTCCCCTCCATCCTTCATTTTTCCTTAGGACTTCAGAACTGTACAACTCATTCTTCCATTCTTCACTTCATCCTATAATTGAGCGTTTTTTAAAAAAAGAAGACATTTAACCACTACTTCACAGACTTTAAGATTCAATTTGCTGTAATATCCATTTGCTGCTTTTAAATAGAATGCTAGATTCCAATTACCCAGTTCTTTCTAATCTCTATATCTCAATTATGCTGTTCACACCAACCCAACACTTGCCACTTTCAGCTTTCCAGGCCTCAAACTCTCAGATTCCCTTTCCAAACCTTTCTACCTATCTTTCTCCTTTTCTCCAATCAAATCGTTGCTTGGTGTTAAGACTACTTGTGGCTCCAACTAGTTGTGTGCTGCATGCTCCATCATGTTCCCAAATTTAGTTTTATCAAAGGTGTATTGGCTTGGGGAGTGGAGAGTATAAACAGGGATGGACTATTTGGTAGGGTATCCAATCTCATTACTGGTCATTGGTGATGTACAGGATGTTTATGGTGACTGACGCTGCAATGGTGATGGTTTTTTTTTATTCCCTCACTTGATGTTGACTGGGCAGCATTTGTTGCCCATCTTATTGCCCTGGAGAAGGAGATGATGAGCTGCCTTTTTGAGTTGCTGCAATCCACTTAGTGTAGGTACAGCCACAATACTATTAGAGATGGATTTCCATGATTTTGACACGGAGACATTGAAGGAATGGCAATATATTTCCAAGTTTGGATGGTGAGTGGCTTTGAGGGAAACTTGCAGGTGGTGGTGTTCTGATATATATGCTTCCCTTGTCCTTCTAGATGGTAGTGATCATGGTTTTGGAAGGTGCTGTCTAAGGATGTATGGTAAATTTCTTGTAGATAGTACACACTGCTGCTACTCAGCCTTGGTGATGGAGGGACTGAATGTTTGTGGACGTGGTGCCATTCAAGCAGGCTGGTTTTTTCTGGATGGTGTCAAGCTTCTTTATTATTGTTAGAGCTGCACACATACACACACTCCATCACACTCTTAACTTGTGTCTTGTGGATTGTAGGCAGTCATTGGGGAATTTAGGAGCTAAGTTATTCACTTAGCCGCTGACCAAAGGCAATCCCCCGGATGTTGATAATAGGGGATTCAGTGATGGTCATACAATTGAATGTCTAGGGGTAATGGTTAGATTTCCTTTGTTGGATTGGTCATTGCCTGGCATTTGTTGGCATAAATGTTGCTTGTCACTTTTCAGCCCAAGCATGGATATTGTCCAGGTTTTATTGCATTTGACCATGGATTGCTTCAGTATCTGAAGTGTTGTGAATGGTGCTCGACGTCATGCAGCCATCAGCAAACATCCCCGCTTCTGACCTTGCAATGGAGGGGAGGTCATTGATGAAGTAGCTGAAGATAGTTGGGCCAAAAACAATACCATGAAGTACTGCTGCAGAGATGCCCTGTAGCTGAGATGACTGACCTCCAGCTACCATGCCATCTTCCTTTGTGCGAAGAGATTTCCCCCTGATTCTCATTGACTCCAGTCATACACTCAGTAAAATGCAGCCTTGACATCAAGGGGAGTGACTCTCAGCTCAGCTCTGGAATTCTGTTTTTTTCAGTCCATGTTTGGACCAAGGATGTCATGAGGTCAGGATCTGAGTGGTCCTGGTGAAACCTGAAATGAGCATGAGTGACCAAGTTATTACTAAGCAATTGCTGTTTGATAGCACCATTGATTAAATCTGCTGGACATGCAGCTCAATGTCAGGCTTTGAATATTTTCTTCATGAAAATAGCCATTGTCTGATACTTTGATGGCCGTAAAACTAACTATTGTTTTCTCAAGCCCAGACTTTGTCCACCTCCTGCTCCAAACTGGCATGGTTGTTTCATTATACTAGGAATTTCCAATGGATCTGAAAATGAGAAAAATAAGCAAATGGAAGAAAGTTCTTTTTTATTCATTCATGGAAAGTGGCTATTGCAAACAAGACTAGCATTTATTGTCCATTCTTGCACAATTTTGTGGCTTGCTGGTCTATTTCAGAGTCAACAACATTGCTTTGGGCCTGGATTTTCATGTAGATCAGACCAGGAATTGACAGCAGCTTCCCTTTCCTAAACGATGTTAGTGAACCAGTTAGATTTTTGTGATAATATGCTAGTTTCATGGTCAGCATTGCTGTTACCAGTTTTTGCTTTAATGCCATGGTCTTAATGATGATTGATTTTGGGGATGTTCGTAGAGCCCTTTCTGCCATTAGTTATAGCCGTGAGTCCTGAAGTGAACACTTTGAGGATATGCAGAGGAACGTGTACATTGGTTTACTGAGAATGCAGGAAGGGAATGAAAGGCTGTTTGTAGATTTACCTTATTGGCAAGTTCTTGTTTTAGAACTCCTTGCCTAATTAGATAATTTACATGATAATAAACCAATGTCCACATAGTCTGTCCATCTACTGATATTGTCCCTTCATTGGCCTTGTCAAATGGTGCTTTAAAAAATTAGTTTAATTTCTAATGACATTGAGCACTAATTCACTGTCCCCAATTAAACACAAAAAATAAACTGCAGTTGAAATTGAAACTAATCCTTACGCTGTGTGTGCCCTCTGCATAAAAAGGATAACACCAGAATTAACAGCTATTACCCTAAGCACGATCTAATTTATCAACCTCAACTCCATCTAGGTCAGAAGTATGCAGCTAATTTAATCATCGCATCAAAGGCTTTCATTTTATTTCTTCTGTAGTGCTCACTGAGATCCAGGGTCACCCTCTGCTCTCTCGAGGCTTCCTTGCTGTTTGAAGCAAGTTGGAATACATTAGCTTTCTTTGAAATTCAATCCTCAAATGCCTGAGCTGGAAATTAAGTTGTTATGAATGTTATGTTCTTTCCTTTCTCAGTTTCCACTGAATATCACCCACCTAGACTCATACAATACTGTAAGATTGCTAAGATTTGTTTTTAAAATGAAAGTGTAGTTCTCCTTTGTACATCCCTATCTCACTGTTCTAGGCTCCAACAGCAGTGTGCACCTTTGCCTTTGACCATGTTGATAATTATGGTAATAGAATCTACAAGTTCATCAATTGATATCATCAATCATTCCAAAATGGCCCCGGAACGTGGTGACTCTTTGTGTGCTCTCCTAATCAAATTGTTCCCTCACATCTTTTATAATCATCTCCAAACTCCGCGACCTAGGACTCTGCTCCCCTTCTGCAACTGGATCCTCAACTTCCTGATCTGCAGACCGAAGTCAGTAAGGATAGGCGACAACACCTCTTCTACAATAATTGTCAACACCAGTGCCCCGTAAGGCTGTGTACTCAGCCCCCTATATACTCCTCATACACTCACGACTGTGTGGCCCAGTTTGGTGCTAACTCAATTTATTTAGCCTGGGCTTATCCAAAGGAAATTCGGCATGTCCACAATAACTCTTACCAATTTTTATAAATGCAGATTTACGAACTGCTTCTTCCCCGCTGTTATCAGACTTATGAATGGACCTCTCACATATTAGAGTTGATCTTTCTCTGCACCTTCTCTGTAGCTGTAACACTGTATTCTGCATTCTGTTCTATTACCCTGATGTACTCATGTAAAGTATGATTTGTCTGGTTAGCATGTAAAACAATACTCTTCACTGTATATTGGTACATGACAATAATAAATCAAATCAAATCAAATCTATGCTAACACAGTGTGAAGCTGGAGGAACACAGCAGGCCAGGCAGCATTAGAGGAGCAGGAAAGCTGATGTTTTGGGACAGGACCCTTCTTCAGAA
>NC_063360.1:32905080-32930239 GCF_021869965.1 Rhincodon typus | reverse complement strand
CTTGGCCTGCTGTGTTCATCGAGCTCTACACCTTGTTATCCTAGTACCAGAGGACACAGTTTAAGAATAAGAAATCTCCCTTTTAAGACAGAAATTAGGATTTTTTTTTTCTCAGAGGCATTAATATTCTGTGGAATTCTGTTCCCAGAAAGCAATAGAGGCTGGGTTGTTGATTCATTCACAACTGAGTTAGATTTTGGGTAAACAACTGAGGCAAGAATTATGGGAAGGGGAGGCAGGAAAGAGAGATTGAGGCCACAATCAAATCAGCCATGACCTTATTGAATTGCAGAGAAGGTTTGAAGGCTCAGATAGTGTACTCTTGGTCCGAAGTTCAATGTTGTTTATGTGTGGTTCAGTTTGATTTTTATTTAACCTTAACATTCTTTGCTTGCTTCTTTAAATATTACTAGTAAGATGCAATGGAATTAGCCTATGACAATCAACTTTGACAATCAATCTTCAGTTAATTTTCATAGTCATGTTACCTTGAGGCATTGTTTCTGCTCTGCTTCATTCTTCTATTTTTGACAACTGAAATAACTACAGACAGTTGATCTGTCAAAATGAAGTCCCATGGAGACAGATCTCATAATACTGGGTCTGCTTCCTGTTAAATTGGATGTAATTAATTTTATTTCTTACGTCTCATTTTTTTTCAATTGTTGAATTATGTGGGTTTCAGAATAATCCTTCCACAAATGCATAAAGGTGAGAATTTGAGAATACACCAAAAATGATGCTTCCCTCAAATTTTATGAATGAATCAATTATAGTGTTTTTATTACAACTCTAAATTAATGTTTTAATAACATCTTTAGAGTGTAATTGCAATGCTAGTCCTTAAATGAAAGATCAAAGTACAGTTTAACCAAACAATGGTTCTTTTGAAAGCCACATTTGGAACACACTTTACTCACCCAAATTTCAATCTTTAAATATGCTCTGACTGCACATAGCTACCTATTTATTCAAGCATGGATTGAACAATCTTTGGTGTTTTCTATTTGTACCATGATTCTTGGCTAGAATGTTACTACACAATACCTCTTTGTAACAATTCACACAGAAAGTACTGTCGAATCACTAGCATATCAATGTTTCCCCTCTGAAGTTACTGTCAATGAACGTTGCAACAATGACAAAACAACAGCTAGAGCTCCACACTGTCATGTTGCATTGTGAGTTAATGCCTTTAGGTATAGGCAAGACTTTTAGAATTCTTATTCTAGTTTAATTTCCCAGTTGCATACTATATTGCATTACGTTATCTGTGTCAAATAGGAAATCCATGGAAAGAGATACTTTGACAATGACAAGAGTAAACTCATAAGAACAGAAGATGTATGAGTTATAGGGTGCAGTGGTAGATTCCCTATCTCTGATCCAAGAGGCCTGGGTTCAACTTTCACCTGCACCAGAGGTGTGTAATAACATCTCTGAACAGGTTGATTCAAAAATATAAATGCACCAGGAAATCAGGTTCATGGTAATTTGCCTATTCCATAATTGGAAAATTGAATAGTAGGAACCATAACATTTTAAACAAATGCTCTACCAATCTGACTAAGGAATATGTTCCAATAGAACAATTAAACTCATTGTGAGACTTTTGTACAATTGAAAATTTTAAATTCTAGCTACCCAAAATAGGATGCAGGTAAAATCAACAAATCATTAGATGAGGGCAAGTGGAAGAAAGAAATGCTTACATTATGTTGATATTTAGGACAAACTGATGTCTGTTTGCTTCAGGATTAGAACATCTACGTGGAGACTTAGGACTTCACAGTGTTTTCTGTGGAGAAGCTGCTAATTAAGTAATAGTAGTTATTGACATTTTAGCTGTTACAACACCAAATTATAAATTCTGTAAAGATTCTGTTGTAGAATAATGTTTCTGTCTGTGTGGTGACACCAAATTCCTGTGCAACTCCTGATTGAAAGATGAGACAAGGTTAGAGTGGAATCAGTTGCTGAGATTTTAATGGATGAGACTGAATCGCAACTTTACCCAGCCTATCTTTCTAACTCTGTCCCTTCAAGTAGATATTCTGAATCTACCTAGAGTTAGAAAGATAGGAAGACTTGCACTTATATAGGACTTTTCATAACCACTGGGTATCACAAAGCACTCTACAACTAATGTAGTACTTTTTAAATGAAGTGCAGCCACTGCTAAAGGACTAAGGGCAGGATGGCAGGAAAAATCTTTTAAAGTTTAACTTAATGAAAATGAACATTTTTGCAGGTACAGCTGGCCATAATGAGAAGGTGCAACTGCAGGGAGTACGAAAAAAAATGTTTGATGTAAAGTAATCCTACTGATTACCGAGAGGAAACAAAAGCAGCAGAAAACATGGTGGGCATTAAAGTCAACCAAGAGCTTTTCATTTTTTTAAAAAAAAGCAACTCCTTATTTACTAGTGTATCTCATTCTTAAACCAGTAAAGAAATCCAAGTCAGGTGAGGCTATAGTTAGTAAATGGAAGCAACCTGAATACAATGGTAATACAATCTACCTGAGGATATTTAACTTAAAAAAAGATGAAATTCTGAGAAAAATCAGTAGTCAATTATGACATTATCAGCTTTCCCATTGCCAAGGAACAAAATCTGCAAACAACTCTTGGATAAGTCTGCCAGGTTTGGGGAGGTTTCCCCTGCACTTCCTCAGAGTAGTCTATAGGATCTTTCATGTTTACCTGATAGGAAAGACAGGCCAGTGGCTTAATGTCTCATCTGATAGGTGGCACCTCATTCAGTACTTCCCTAGAGTATCAACTGAGATTTTATGCTCTTATATCTTTGAAATGGAGCTTGAACCTACAGGCTTCTGACTCAGAGGTGAGATTGCTCTTTTGTGGTGGCATCCAATCACTCCCTTCATTTTTTGTTGCTAATCTGTAAATTTATATCCTCTGGTTACCAATTAACTGCTTGGCAGAAATGACTATCTTACCTCAGTGAAAAGAGCCTTTCTCATAACAAAAATAGAACAAAATTAACTCCATCTAGACTAATTTTTCTTTTTGAAAGTTATTTGAACAGTAAATGTGTTTCAAGTGATGGTTTGGACATTAATGAGTTGTATCCATGTTAACAGGCGGGGCTTTTCTACTAACATGCTATAAATAAAATTCAAAGCTCTCCTTGCTAATTACTCCAATTTAGCTTTTTGTTTTTTTTTATTATAATTCAAAAAAACAAGGAGATCCTTTAATGCAATGTAATTAAAACAGATGACTAAATCATTGGAAAAATGTCACAGCAGCAGTGATGATCTACGTCTTTCGTTAACAGTGGTCATTGGTAATAACTCTTGTCTTATTGTTTTATTATTATTTCTTTGTAGCTAAGGCGTCTGTGAGAAAATGCCTGAACAGAGTAATGATTATAATGTGGTGGTGTTTGGGGCTGGGGGTGTTGGAAAAAGCTCCCTGGTGCTACGTTTTGTCAAGGGAACATTTCGTGAGACCTACATCCCCACTATTGAAGATACCTACAGGCAAGTAATCAGCTGTGATAAAAGTGTCTGCACCCTGCAGATCACCGACACCACAGGGTCTCACCAATTCCCAGCCATGCAGCGTCTCTCCATTTCCAAGGGACATGCTTTCATCTTGGTCTACTCAATCTGCAGCCGCCAGTCCCTGGAGGAGCTGAAACCTATCTATCAACAGATCCTTCAGATCAAAGGCAATATCGAGAACATCCCTGTCATGTTGGTCGGAAACAAGTGTGATGAAACAGTCAAGGAGGTGGACAGTAAAGTGGGAGAAGCTTTGGCTAAGGAGTGGAAGTGTGCCTTCATGGAAACTTCAGCCAAGATGAATTACAATGTCAAGGAGCTTTTCCAGGAACTGCTTAATTTGGAAAAGCGCCGATCCATGAGTCTGAATATTGATGGGAAGAAGTCCAAACAGCAAAAGAGAACAGAGAAATTGAAGGGAAAATGCAGCATCATGTAGACTCTACTCTTCAGTCAAACTGGTGGCTTTGCTTACCTGAATAAGACTGTTAGAACAACTCTAAAGAAGACCATCAAAGCTGCACCATCCTCTGTTGCATACTCACCCTATATCCCATTCCCTATTAGCTTACTGGAAATCTGTACCTCACCAATATCAGATTTCATTATTTCATGCATTGCACTTTCTAGTTATTTGCAGTTAAGGCAATAACATTTCTTCAACATTCTGCACGTATAAATAACAAATAAATTAATCAAAGGCAACACTATGTGACTCAGAAACAAGCAGATGAACTTTAGCTGGTCCGCACTGGAAACACTCCTCAATGAACTTAATATAGGAGTTTCTTTGAGTGTCCATTCTTCTACGTAACCTTTTGCATTGTGAAGTTCTAGGTAGGATGGTAGTTGCATATATGACCCTGGTAGGTGCAGTTAGTTTATGTATGCTGGGTTGATGTGGCTGTTCGCCCATGGCCCTTCATTCTAACATCATTGACTGAATGTATTAACTTTTTTAATTTAAATACGTAAAAAGCACACACTGTAATCTCAGTAGATTTTGTAGCCTATGGTATAAATTGCCACAACTGAGTATAATAGCTATTACAATTCGATAGTAGTTACACAATGGTGATGCTGTCCAGCTTTAAAAGTTGTATAACTATTTTCAATCTTATTTAAGTATTGTTAGTTACTCTTCATATCTAACTATGGTAACTAGGAGTTACCAGGATAGGGACAAGCAATGACAATAGAAGCACAACATTGAGCAGATGGGAACAAGCCAAGCAACATGCAGACGCTGCACCAAATAGCCCACAGATATAAAACATGGTACAAGTGCCTATTGAAGGGTGGGGAGGTAGTAACAGAGATTATACAATTTATTTCACTGATGTTTTGCACTAGATACCCTAGTTTGGTTTCAACTTTCCACTGTTCCTACACAAAAAAAAATACTATATGAGCACAAATTAAGCACTTGGCTGCTTGGAAATTTCTGGAGTATGTAGAAAGCACTGGGGCACAGCTCTCAGTCCATTTCAAAGTTCTTTAAGGAGGCTGCTGTTTGCTTAATTTTAAAGAAAAGTCACATACAGTTCAAATTAGTGCAGAGAAAAAGCTAAGGAAAGATGCAGCAACTTAATGATTTTTTTTTGGCTAATGCACATTTAATGTTCTTTATTTAAGCGTATCCTCATCATTACTGAGCAGTATAGCAACAGATCCAGTAAACATTCCAACACACACATAGCTTATGCGACCATGACCTACTATATCGCAGAGAGGTTGGTTTATTGATAAACTTTTCCGCATTGTCAGCATATCAAACAATGATATTATTCTCAGGTCTGAGACTATTCTGAGAAGTATGGTTGCTTTGATCTTGCCAACACACACTTGATTTTTTTTTTAAGTTTGTGCTGAAATATTCTTGCATTTGTCATCATAAATGTTCTGCTAATCCTCATGGATAGTTCAGCAAATCACTTGACATCTTGATAGCAGTATTCTATTCACCAAATATTATCACATGGGGAATCATGCCCTGATTGTGTAATCTCAGCACATACATCAAAGTACAGCAATCCTTTGGATCAGAGGGATTCAGTGTCCACACGGGCTGCAGCATCAAAAACAACATTGTGTAAATGCATTATGTTCAACGGAGGAACTGTATTGAGATCGCCAAAAGTCATCTTAATGGTGTCCATTATGCAGTGGACTGCTTGACCTGGATTTTCAAATTCCCATTGCAAATTTGGATAGATATGATTTACTCATAGGGATTTACTCCTGATGACTGCCTGTTGGATCCAGAACAGTGATTGATTTGTTTCTTATTCTCAGTACACCTCAACCAATGATTTCCCCATTTTCCATCCTACACTCATTCAATCAGGAATATGGAATGATGCAAGGAGAATTCACACAAAATTTCAGTCTAAGGCATACATACCAGCTTTTCATAATGCTGATATTTAGTTAACTTACATAACATAATTCAAAAAATGGGTTACTACGTTAGTGAACGCAGGCTTTACTTAGACGTGCATGTGAAATTGGATTGAATGCTGCAGGCTGATTAATTACCGTGTCTGCACTCTGTGCAGTGCATTAGAATTTAGGCCATGGGGCATTAAAGTGTTCACCATGTGTAATAGATGTTTTCATCATAACATCTATTTACTCCAGTGCATGAAGGGATATCAGTTGACAATGCAGTTCCAACAGGCTAGAAATACACAGGAAAATATTTTTAATGAAATTTATTGTTTATTGTAGAAGATAGTCTTCCTTTAACATATGAACTGTTGCCATCACTCCTCTCTGTAACATGTTTGCTGAATGTCTTTTTATAAATAAAATGTTGGCAATTTGACTGCTGTTATTTCATGTGAACCGGAGACACTAAGCACAAAGTGGTTCAATAAGCTGAATCAAGGGGCTACATGAACAGATACTCTGTCTTAAATGGACATGACCCACAAGACAGGATAGTGATGCCTGGTTTTAGCCATTGCCTTCTTCAGACTCAGCTGATCTCAGCTAGTGAGGCAATGGCATGCCACATTTAATTTCAGATTCCTCCTGATTGCTACCTGTGACTCTTCCTGGAATGTGCAAATCAAAAATCACATTGTACATCATTAAGGTATCTCAAGAACTTCAATACAGCGCCACGGCATCTTTTATATCCACTTGAGAATGCTGTTGAGGTATTGATTTAATTTATCTTCCAAGTTTCAGCACTTCTACCAGTGCAGTGCTCCCTCAGTACCAAACCACCCTGGGAATGTCAGTCTAGATAAAAACATGAAGTGCTGGAGAAACTCATCAAGTTTGGCACCATCTGTGGAGAGAGAAACAGAGTTAACGTTTCAAGTCTTCTCCTGGAATGGTCAGTTCTAAAGAAAAGGCATCTTGGATTCAAAATATTATCTCTGCTTTTCTCTCTGCAGATGTTCTTGGGTTTTACCAGCAATTTTTGATTTTGTTTCTCATTTCCAACATCTGCTGTTCTTTGGTTTTATGCTGAGTTTCTCCAGCACCTTCTGCTTTTATTTCAGATTTCCAGGATCCACAGTATTTTGTCCTTAATTTATGTCAATCTGGATAATTACTCAACACTCTGGAGTGGGACTTGAACCCCCAAAAATAGGAGACAAGATTACTACCAACTGAGGCAACTGAAACTACACAGTAACAAATAAGAACAGGAGAGTTGCTTATATTGCCTTGGCTTGTTTTTATCCCTAAAGGGGGCAGGACAGATTAATAGGGTAGCTAAGAAGGCATATGGGACACTTGTCGTGGCATAGATTTAAAGAGCAGGGAGGTTGTGTTGAGGCTGTATGGGACTTTGGTTAGGCCACAGCTGGGGTACTGTGTGCAGTTCTCATCACTGCATTTTAGGGAGAATGTGATTGCAGTGGAGGAACTATGGAGGAGATTCACCAGTCTGTTGCCTGGGATGGAGCAGTTTAGCTATGAGGGCAGGCTGGATAAGCTCAGAGATAGTAGGTACTGCAGATGCTGGAAAATCTGAGATAACAAGGTGTAGAGCTGGATGAACACAGCAGGCCAAGCAGCATCATAGGAGCAGGAAGGCTGACATTTCAGGCCTAGACCCTTCATCAGCCCGAAACATCAGCCTTCCTGCTCCTACGATGCTGCTTGGCCTGCTGGATAAGCTCAGGTTGTTCTCCTTAGAGTAGAGAAAGTGAAGAGAGAACCTGTTTGAGGTGTACAAGAATTATAATGGGTGTGGACAAGGTGGGTAGAATGCTGCTATTCCCCTTAATACAAGGGTTAATAACAAAGGAGCATAATTTTAAGGTGAAAGGCAGGAGTTTTTGAGGGGATTTGACAAAAGGGTGGAATGCACTGCCTCAGAGGGTACTTGAGGTGGGAAACCTTGCAATCTTTAAAAAGCATTTGGATGAGCGCTTGAAATGTCATAACATTCATGGCTATAGGCCTAGTGCTAGAAAGTGACACTGGTGGAGATTTAGAATAGTTTTTTCACATTACATACTTGATGGGCTGAACAGTGTCTTCTGTACTGTATGATTCTAATGAATATCGAAAAACTGATTAACCAGTTGTTATTACATTGCTGTTTGTGCAAGTTTGCAGTATACAATTATTTTACTTTATTTTTGAGTGGAACATGGATGTAACAGAGTCAGACAGCATGGAAACAGACCCTTCAGTCCAACTCATCCATGCCAACCAAACTAAACTAGTCCTATTTGCTTGTGTTTGGCCCACATCCCTCTAAACCTTTCCTATTCACGTAAATGTCCAAATGTCTTTTAAATGTTATAACTGTACCTGCATCTACCATTTCCTCTGACATTTCATTCCACATATGAACCACCCACTGCATGAAAAAGTTGTCCCTTAGGTTCCTTTTAATTCTTTCTCCTTTTATCTTAAAAATATGCCCTCTAGTTTTGAATTCCCTTACTCTAGGGAAAAGACCTTTGCTATTCACCTTATCTATACCCCTCATGATTTTATGAACCTCTATAAGGTCACCTTCCAACCTCCTATGGTGCAGTGAAAAATGTCCTAGCCTATGCAACCTCTCCCTCTATCTCAAACACTCTAGTCCCAGTAACATCCTTGTAAATCTTTTCTCTACCCTCTCCAATTTAATAATATCCTTCTTATACTCCAAACGCAGCCTTGCCAACATCCTGTACAACTGTTGTTGACAAGGCCAGCATTTATTGCCCATCCCTAATTGCCCTTGAACTGAAACAATTGTGAAATAACTGCACAGAGGCCGGCATCCCATCATCAAGTCACCCTTTATTTACATGTGCACAGCACATGGACTCTGACCAGCCAGCTCAAAGCTGGTCCCTAGACTGAGGAGACCTTCCAAATCTTTTGTCTATACCTATCAGCCAGGTAAACAACCCCAATCAAAGATCTCATATCAATGAGATCCCTCTGGCCCTGGGTCCAATCACTACAGTTTGCTAGGCTAATTCAGAGGGAAGTTAAGTGACGACTACATTGTTGTGGGCCTCAAGTCACATATAGGCCAAACCAAGCTTGGAACCATATGTAGGCCAGTCTAAGTAAAGACAGCAATTCCTTCCCTAAAGGTCATTAGTTAACCAAATGAGTTTTTATGACAATTAGTGATAGTTGTCATGATCACTTACTGTAAGTGATCACATTGTAATCCAAATTCAACCAGCTGCCATTGTAGACTTTGAACAGGTGTCCCCAGAGGTTGTGGCATTTCTTACACAATAATGGTTACACTTCCTAAAAGTACTTAAAACATAGATACATAAAAACATTAATAACATTGGAAAACCCCATTTAACCCATCAACTTAAAGTTCTTTGTGCAGTTCTGAATTTGCTGAAGGCACTACATAAATGTAAGTATTCTTTTTTAAGAAATTCAGCGTCCCTAAATTGCTTCTCAGTTTAACTGCTGTAGGGAAAGAACAAAAAAGTATTTGGATGAGCACTTGAAATGTCATAACATTCAAGGCTTTGGGCTAAGGGCTGGAAAGTGGGACTGATGGAGATTTAGAGTGTTTTTTTGTCAGTACAGACTTGACTAGCCAAAGAGTCTCTTCTGTCTGTACACACAGCAAAAACTCAAAATTAGCACTTTAAATAAATGATCAATTCACTTGCTTCTGGTTGTTTTAGTTGAGGGAAAAATGCCCTCCATTGCACCCGTAAGCCCCACATGCTTCCCAATGGTTCACACACATATATTTTTCTTTGAATGGTCCATGTGTCCATCAAGGACATAACTATTTGATTGTGATTCCCACGTGGAACTGAATAGTTCATAGCTCACCCATTAGAAGTTTGTGTAAGGTACCAGATGGTGTAGTCAGGGAAAGGATAGAAATCTGAGTGAAAAGGAAAGGGATGATGTTGCAAACGTGTAGTCTTCATAGTGATCTCAGTCAGTACGGGAATTAAACCCACTCTTTTGGTATCACTCTGCATTACAAACCAGCCAACTGAGCTAGCCAGTCCCCATGTGACTCCAGACCCACAACAGTGTAGTTGACTATGAAATGTCAAGGTCAGTTCGCAAAGGGTCGACAAATACTGGCCTTGCCAGTGATCCCTAAATCTCATGAAAGAGGAAAAGCAGAACCTTGCTTGCTCCCCGGCCTTCAGATCCTTCACTGTGGAGAGCCAAAAGTGGGCTGATAGTTAATTTTGAAAATTTGTTTGAGAAGCAATGGGAGTGGATATGTGGATCAATCAGTGATTCCATTGGCAATGTGGATTGAACAAGGAAATAAGCAGCATCTGGAGGATGGCACAGTGCTGAGCTGTGTCTGGTTGCCACATATTTTGGCTGCCCCAACCAGGGGAGGGCAAAAGGAGGAGGGTTGAAAGTGGCACCAAGAAACTCAGCCAGACCCACTGTTTCCAAGTCTGGTGTTCCAACTCAGTTCAGTTAGGTTTCTAAAAAAATCAACATATCCACCAAATAAACAAACAAATCTTTGTATTTAATGCAGTGACCTTTACTGAAGCCTCTTTAAAAGAGGGAATTATTAAAAATATTCAAGTCGTTGGGAATGAGTCCCACTATTTACTGTTAGTTTTAAGTAAAATTTGACTAAAGATGCAAATTTACGCTAAGTTTTCTGATTTTTTATTGGAGGCCAAAGGGTTTAGACATTTAATTTTGTTTTTGGCAAACAATGCCACATGCAAACTAAATAAATTGTACCAAAATACAACTTTGTTCAAAGTTTTCCATGAAGATTCCCCTGAATGCCACTTCCATCAGGGGTTCTTAAGTTGCTTTGTACAGTATCAGGCTATGTATTGACTCCAGATTCAAGCTGCATTTACAAGATATGTACCATATCCTAACTCACACCAACTCTTGTTCATCTAGCACTACTACATATGCTTCACATATTGGTTTTGAGTCCATCAAATGTAAAATACACATCCTCGTTTCAAATCTTTCCATGATCTCTTTCCATCTTATCTCTGAAATCCTCTCCAGATATACAATTCTATAAGCATTCTTCCAATTCTAGGTTCTTGAGCATCCCAATTTTAATTGTTCCACCACTGGGGCCATTCCTTCAGCTGGCTGGGACCCTGGAACTCTGGAATTCCCCGCTTTAACCTTTCTCTCTCCTCCTTTAAGATATGTCCAACCTTTTTACTCACCTTGGAACACTCTAATATGTTTAAGGCACTATATAAATGCAATTCATTTCTGTTGATAACAGCATTATTTATGAAAAGCAAAAGCATTTCTTATCAAGGCAATAGCTGTAGTGTAAAATGCACTCTCAAATATCTTAACGCATGCTCCTTTCTTCATCTCTTCATTTTACAGTTCCACCATATGTGCTGCACAATTTTCAAGATTGCTTCTGCAAAGAACAATGACCAACTTGCCACCCTCTGACTCAGTTAAGATATTCATTGCTGTGATCTTATTGAATTGTGTAACAGGCCTAAGGGGCTGAGTAGCTTTATTTCTGTAACTAGTTTCTTACGGCAATTTGCTTTATGAGATCAAGTGGCCGCGCCATGTCTTGCCAGATGGATAATGCTTAAAGCACCAATGCATTTGCAATATCCTGCTTACGTCTCCTGCAAATGATAAAATATCCAGTTAAGGAAGATCCTCCTTGATAAATCCGGTAAAATTCTTTGAAGGCATGACCAAAAATGTGGAAAAGGGATTGAAGTAGATTTGATCGATATGATCTGTCTCTCTCTCTCTCTCACACACACACACACCAACTGAAGAAGGCTAAGCAAGTAGAGGAAGACTGGAAATTGTTTAGGGTGTAATTAGGGCAGTTTCTCAGAGTTGTAAGAATAGGTAACAGCATTTCATAGGAGAATACTCCTGTTCACCCTAAACATCAATGATTTGGATTTGGTTAGATGGAGTATTGTCCAAATTTACACAGGATTCTAAAATGGGTGGCAAAATAAATAATTCTGAGGACCTGGGAAGCAGCAAGAAGATATTAATAAGAGGAATGGCAAAGAAATAACAAATGGAATTCAATGTCAGCAAATGAGAGATAGAGTTCTGACCTTTTGGTTATTATGTTGCTTATATTATAAAAGGTGAAGTCTCCATAAGACTGCTCTCTCTCACTAGAGGAAAACAACTGGTTGTAGTTTAACCTGAGGGTAACCATGTGAGGGGAAAAGTTGAGAAGGAGAGTCCTTCATGGTAACCTCAACCTACAATGTTGGTATTACTCTGCATTGAAAAACCAGCCATCTACATAACTGAGCCAACCAGCCCCCAAGTATATTGTATACTATAGTCAGAGTATAAATGTTGGTTTACTCATTAAATTGAGATTCTTGCAAATGGTGCTGATGAAAATTAAATTAAAAACTTCAAAAAATGTGTCTTTGCTCAGCAATACTCAATGTTGTACTTCCAAGCTAATATATTTATTATACTTTGGAATGAGGGAAAGCTGAATGATATAGAAGAGCTCAGGGATTTGAGGATACAGTTTCTCAAGATATTAACAGCAGCACCTCTAATGGAAATAGCCATAAAAATGTTAATGAAATACTGATGCCAGGAGAATTATGAATCAAAATATAACAATTATTCTACATGAAGCTGTAGTAGAAGCACAATTGAAATGTAGTTTGAAATTTTGGACTCCACATTATTGGAAGGCTTTTGAGGAATTACACAAATGAGGAACACATAGTGGATGTGGACTCTTTAAGTATTTTTAAGGCAGAAGTAGGTTGATTATTATATAAAATAAAACAAAGAGCTGCAGATGTTGGAGATTTGAAACAAACAAAAACAGAAATTGCTGGAGAAACTCAGCAGGTCTGGAAGCATCTGTGGAGAGAAAACAGCGTGAATGTCTCTAAGAAGGGTCACTGCACTCGAAAGGTTACCTCTGTTTTCTCTCCACTGATGCTGAGTTTCTCCATTAATTTTTGTTGTTAAATTCTTGATTACCCAGAGGATTACAGGGGATGACCAGGCATGTAGAATTGAGGTTAAAGTCAGATTAGTCACGATCTTATTGAATGGCGGAGCAGGCTCGAAGGGCTGAGTAGCCTACTCTTGTTCCTTGTTCAAATAGAGCGGGTACAGCACAGATTGGAATCCTGCCTAGCAAGATAAAATACAGATATGAAAGAAGATTTGATAAGTTGAGGGTGATTCTATTAGAAACTTACAAGATGATCTGATAGAGGTTTACAATCATGAAGGGATGGGACAGTGAAGATAAATACAGAACTGCTTCAGTGTTTCAGGAATTATTTTTATTGGAAGGGCTATGAGTCTGTGGTAGGAATTACCAGACTTAGTAACTGAAGCAATGTCAACTTCGGGAGGTTTGATGGAATAGGATGGGAGTAGGTTTATGTGGATTGTAAATATGAGTTTGAATAACTGTGCCATAAATACAATGTAATGCTTAATAATTTGAATATTGCTGATAGAAGAAACATGCTGTCAACATCTTTTGACTTGCCCTCGTCGGGACAGATGCAAGAATACCAGATTTTAAATGGAGCAATAAACTATACTTCATGGGATACAGAGTGTTTATTGGTTGCCAATTAGATTTGATTGGTTGAGGCATCACCATTGAGAATGCACCGGGGAATAGTTGCACCAAAGGTTTTGTTTAAATTCAGAAAAAGCTAGTTAACTCTAGTTGAGACATGCCATGGAAAATGCATGAAGGAACAATTTAATTAAAAATGTCCAATGCCTGAACAAATTTCTTTGGGTTGCAGGGGATGAAGGCCTGCAAATAAATATGTGTAGCTTCTAACATGTGTACACGAACCACATTGTGAAACTGACTGATAATCTTAAATTGGTTGTTAGCGTAATTTTTGACACTCATGATTGTTCATTAAGTGCTGCCTGTTCACAGAAACACATTTATTATTGGAAGTTATAGCATGAGGTTTGCAAGCACAGACTAGTTGAGTATGAACATAGAGATAACAAGGTGTAGAGCTGGATGAACACAGCAGGCCAAGCAGCATCAGAGGAGCAGGAAAACTGATGTTTCGGGTCTGGACCCTTCTTCAGAAAACTGCAAAAAACTGAAGGTATGTGCTGTTTGATATGATCCATCGGTCACTGGAATGTGTGACCTACACACCTGCCATCACACTGGCACTAAAATTCATATACCACATTGCTCATTTGAGTGGTAGACATGGAAATTTTGGTTTTGGTCTTCTTTCATCTAAATGTTAATTTCTCTCACGCTCATACCCCCATCTACCAAATGCTTACCTGTCAGCCAGGACTCTTGGCAGATTTATCTAATCATTAACCCCTGGAATGGAGGGCTTTTATAGCAAATCCTCCCGCTGCCCCACCCATGATCAGTTCCCCATGGAGTCAAAGGGAGTAATGGGTAGGGAAGAAGACTAAAAACATCTATTTAAATTTAAGATAAATTCACAATATTAAATTCAATTGAGCAGAAGCTGGGTAGACAAATAAGTTAAACAGCACAAGGAAATGTTGATGGTGGGTGGATGGAAAGGTTGGAGTGGGATCAAATGGAATTTAACCAGCATCATAGGCTATCTGGGCTGAATGGCCAGTTTCTGTGCAGTCAATACTGTTAACGATGGGAACACTTTGCAAAATGGTAATACATTTGCTTAAATGAGGAAGCAAAAGGCACTTTGCTCATCTAGGTGGTTTCTTGTCATTTGAAGAATATTATTTAAGTACATAGATTTGCCTTGCAGGATTTCAATTACATTCTGTTAATTCAGATTTTCAACTGATGGAAAGTGCTTGAGCAAGCAGCGCTGGCTCTCTTGGGATTGACAAGACTGGAGTTCATTGCAGCATTTTCCAATCTGCCTTTTTCAATTTGAAACACAAAAACAAGGTCCAGAAAGTTCTTTAAGAATGTAATGATCATTTAATCAAAGAATTGTTCATTTTTAAAATGTATAATTAATAGCAGCACCGCCACTTCCCGCGCACCCTCACCTCCCAACAGCATGTTGGGATAATTATTTTAAATATATAATATGTTGCAAATCAAACAGAAAATGCTGACAATATCCACTTGGTATGTCAGGATATGTTTTTTTAAATTCATCCACAGGATGAGGGCGTCACTAGCTAGGCAGCATTTATTGCCCATTCCTATGGAGGGCAGTTAAGAGTCAACCACATTGCTGTGGGTCTGGAGTCACATGTAGGCCAGGCCAGGTAAGGATGGCAGTTTCCTTCTCTAAAGTGAACCAGATGGGTTTTTCCCAACAATTGACAATGGATTCAGGGCCATCATTAGACTCTTAATTACAGACATTTTATTGAATTCAAATTCCACCATCGAACCCTGGTTCCCAGAACGTTGTCTGGGTCTCTGGATTAACAGTCCAACAACAATACCACTAGGCCATCGCCTCCCCGAAAGGGAAAAACAAAGTCCCACTGCGAAGCCTCTGCAGTTCCTACTATCTCTGATTCACGTTTCAGGTCAATGCCTTCTCCATGAGCAGTGGTTATGTTGTGAAAAAAAGATTTTGTGCAATGCTGTAAAACGCGATGGCAACATCACTTTCAATTTCGAAGTGAATGGAAATTGAAGCAGTGCGGGCATTTCGTTTTCACTCCAATTTACCCTGTTGTACAAAGTTAAAATACCCCTCGGAGGGCTGCAAGAATAAAGAATATAGTTTTTGAGGGCTTACTCCCTGGTCTGTCCGGCGTTAGCTGATCTAAGGAAGTGTTCAACTTAGTTCTGCAGAGGATCATAGTGGATTCGAAACATCAACTCTGCTTTCCCTCTACAGATGCTGCCAGACCTGCTGAGTTTCTCCAGAAATTTGTTTTTGATTGTTAAAGATCTGTCAGGGTTGCAAGTCCACGGCCGTCCGCAGTTAAGGAATGTCAGACTGGATTGCAATGTGTGCCCATCGTGGCCGAATAGCCGATGCACAGCCACATGGGGAATTTCTGGCTGGTATCACAGGGAACCCGGGTGTCCAAGGTGTCCAAGGATAAGATTGGGAGAGAGTTCAAGAAATTCTAAATGAAAAGAAGATCACTCGACGTGAGGAATAGTTGCAAACATGTTGGGCAGTAAAATGCAGTGCATTTTCTTTCTAACAGTTTAGCAGTGACAGGAATGGACAAGATTCTCTGCATCGGTAATAATCTGAAAAACACTATCTGGAGGCTCGTTAATTATCCCATTGATTAATTACCCAGGAATCTTTCAGCCGTTAAACCTCAATGAGAAAGAAAATGCCAAGCCAATAATGCGTTTTGAAACTGTCCAGACCCAATGTAATTGGGTATTTGCTACACTTATGTAACGATTTGTTAACAACGTGTTTTAAAATATTGCTGCACACCTGCTCGGTTTGAGAAGTGCAGGTAATTTCTATCACCCCCCTCCTCCCGTGATTCCGTCTGTACGCTAATAGTGAGGTGCCTGCATTGGAGTCTAACAAATGCAATGCGATGTAAAGATACTGAGCAGTGTACGATTATAAATTGTGAATTCTCCTTGGGGGGATTTGGGAGCAGGGTAAATGCGTCATTGGTGCGCTGCCATAGCAACCATCTGCACCTTTGATATTTTAAGCTCTCGGCTGTTGCCTTCAGAGTGGGTTGGGAAAGGACAAGACTTGAATGCACAGTGGGACAAGAGGTCTACTCAGCTTGATGCTGACTGAATTCACCCCCGTCACCTTCTCACAGGAAACTGACCCTTTCGCTGCTGAACTCCCTTCGCCTTGTCTGACCCTCAGGAGCTGGGCAAACCTTGCTTTCTTCTAGCTGTGTTCCCACACCCTTGTCTCCCCGTTTCCGCTGGATAGTAAAGAAACCCACAGCACCCCTTAAAAGCAAAGACTTGCATTTACATGGCGTCCTTCATCACCCCAGGGTGGCCCAGAGCACTTACAGCCAATGAGGTATATTTGAAATGCAATAAACTGATAGGTTAGGAAATTTGCACACAGCAGTATTGGAATAATGACCATGTAGGGTCAGTTTTATTCAAATACACAAATTAGGAGCAGGAGCCTGCTCTGCCATTCAACAAAATCATGGCTGATCTGATTTTTAGAAAAAAATCACTCTTGGTACCTGAGCATTGCTAGCAGACCAGCATTTATTGTCCATTTCTAGTTGCCCTTGAGGTGGTGGTGAGCTGCCTTCTTGAACTGCTGCAGTCTGCCTGCTGTAGGTAGACCCACAATGCCCTTTGGGAGGGAATTCCAGGATTTTGACCCAGCAATGGTGAAGGAACAGTGATATATTTCCAAGTCAGGATGGTGAATGGCTTGGAGGGGAACTTGCAGGTGGTGGTGATCCCAAGTATCTGCTGCCCTCATCCTTCTAGATGGAAGTGGTTTGGGTTTAGAAGGTACTGTGTAAGGATCCTTAGTGAATTTCTGCAGTACATCTTGTAGATAATACACACTGCTGCCACTGAGCATCGCTGGTGGAAGGAGTGGATGTTTATGGGATGTGGTGCCAATCAAGCAGACTGCTTTGTCCTAGATGGTGTCAAGCTTCTTGACTGTTGTTGGAGTTGCACCCATCCAGGCAAGTGGGGAGTATTCCATCACTCTTGACTTGTGCCTTGTAGATGGTGGGCAGCTCTGGGGAGTCAGCAAGTGAGTTAGTTGCTGTGGTCTCAATTCCACATTCTCACAATCCCACCCCCCACACCTACCCTGATATCATTTGGCATTCTTGTTAATCAAGAATATATGTACCTCTTATTCAATGAAAACCTTCCTCCACTAGTCTCTGGGGAAGAGAGTTCCAAGAGCACACAATCCTTTGAGACAAAAAAAATCTTCTGCTTCTGAGTCTTAAATGGGATTCCCTGATTTTTATACTGTGTCCCCTCGTTCTAGTCTCTCCTACAAGAAGCATCAACCTTCGAGCATCCATCCCATCAAGTCCCCTCAGGGTCTCAAATGTCTGTATTTTTCAGACAATAGTGTCTGAGGGATAATGTTGGCCAGGAACTTTGAATAGTGCCATGGGATCATTTACATCCATCTGAGAGGCAGAGAAGACCTTAGTTTAAGGTCTCATCAGAAAGATGCATCTGACGGTGCAGCACTTCCTCAGAACCACACTGGAGTGTCAGACTGCAGAATAGGCTTTAGTCTCTGGAGTGGGGCTTAAGCACACAACAACCTGACTCAGAGCCATGAGAGCTACCCACTGAGCCACAGCTGTGTGCTCCTGGCATTAAAAAGATAATTTGTTCCCTGCTGTATGTGAGATGTTGCGAGCGCAGAATAGCTGTCGGAGACCAAACAGCCACTGCATCTCAAATCAACCCATGTTATGTGTTGAGACTTCTCAGAAATACAGCAAGGCACTATATGAATAGAAGGCTTTTGTTTTAATATGGCAATGTGTATTGGAATCACCTTGTTAGCCAAAGGGCTTGAGGCCAGTTCTGCCCAGCATTCAGTAAGAGCCACTGCATTTATATGACCCATGCTCTGATTTATTTTTCATACTTTCAGTGCTTTTTCCAGCTAAGCTGCTTGTCACCCATCAGTTCCCAATACCATGTGAACTACAGTAAACTATAAAGCTGTGGGAGAGGCCAGATAAAGTAATAAGAAAGGTAGATAAAAAAAGTGAAAAGTAAGATGAAAACAAAAAAAAATGAAGGTAGAAAGCAAGACAAGGAAAAGGGGGAGAGAAATGGAAGTTAGCGAGTAGAGAAATAAATATTTGAGAAGTAAAATTTAAGTGAGAGGGTAAACAATATAAAAAATGCAACAACAAACAAGAGATAGAAGTGAAGGAGAGAGATACTTTGTTTGCACATACATGCAGCTGGTGTGCTCAGCTGGGGCAGATTGGCAAGCTTTGGTTGAGTGCAGCTCAAAATTTGAGGACCACTGAATCTGAGAGTTTAGTCGAAAGGGGATGTACTTGCAGACATTATATGGGTCAGATATGGGTTATATATCAGGGTCAGGCATTATATGTATCATCCCTGCGTGTATGTGAAGTCCAGTGTGTCATCAAGGTGCCAGTGTTTGGACCTAAGTCAACATAATAAGAATGCAAAAATTGTCACAAACACTTGACGCAAAAGAAGGACATTATTATTTAGAAATCAGTGGAACTAGTTAATGTTTTTCTTTTTTCCCTTCCACTAGAGGTGCTAACCCTTTTCTGATGTTTGAATCCGTGGATAGTTGAGGTATAGAGCCTACATCTTTCCTAACTTCCTTATTTTCCATGCTTGTTATGGCACTTACCTTCTGAACCATCAGGGCAATATTTTATGTGGGTTTAGGTGTCAGCTGTGGCTCAGGGGTAACGATTTCAGCTCTGGATCAGAGCTCATGGGTTTAAGTACCACATCACAAGATGTGGAGGTGCCAGTGTTGGACTGGGGTGGACAAGGTCATAAAGTCGCACAACACCAGGTTATAGTCCAACAAGTTTATTTGAAATCACAAGCTTTTGGAGCACTGCTGCTTCGTCAGGTGAAGTAACTTCTGACCACATCACAAGACACAAAGCCTAGGCTGACTGTCAGAGGTCCTATCTATCAGATGAGAGTTTAAAACAAAGCAGAGTCTGCTGTCAGGTGAATGTCAAAATTCCCAAGAAGAGCAGGAGTTTTCTCCCTGGTGTCCTATTCAATGCTTATCCCTCAAGCAACATTCATTACAAAAGATTGTCGGGCCATTGTTTCTTAGCTGTGTGCAAATTGACTACTCCTTTTGCAAAATTCCAACACTTGGTACTTCACTGATTGTAAAGTGCTCATGAAATGCGTAATTTAAATGCAAGTTATTTCTGTTAATATAGCTGATTTTTAAAAAAATGTGATGGTGAAGGTGTTATGAAAGCAAAGATGGCATCTGCCACTGTGTAAATTCATCACGGAAGTCATTATCGGAGCACAATGGTAGAGTTTTCACACACTGTCCCCGACTGTTCAACAGTATCAACTGAGTTTGAAACAGCTATTTGAATTTTCACACAGTGAAATAACAATCCTGTGGATTTGCCATATAAAAGGCAATAGCTCACTCATCTACTGTTAATAATTAATGGAAAAAGTTTGTCTGAATATTGCCCTGATGGTTCAGAAGGTAAGTGCCATAACAAGCATGGAAAATAAGGAACCTAGAAAAGATGTAGGCTCTATACCTCAAGCATCCACGGATTCAAAATTGCAAGTGAGAATATTGATCTGAATTATACACTTCCCATTCGCAAATGTTTTTCCTGCTGTCATTTTCTTAATAAAACTCTTGTACAAGAAGCATCATGGTAAATCAATGTCAATAATTTCCATTTAATTTTCCTAGATCACTTTAAACTGTACCATGAGTTGCCTCAGTACCTCAAGTTTTTGAAGTCTCTCTAGCTTTGTCTGATGCTATAGTCACCTTGTAACAGATAAATGGCTTTGCCTATATAATGCATTTCTTTTAACCTTCATATTTACTTCCTGCCACATTCCTCTGTCACTTTTTTTGCTAATATACCTAACACTGTAGCATAGCATTAACCCCAACTGACTATGAGCAATGCCATGGGAGATTGTCTAGTTTTTGGACATACACAAATTTTCTATCTAGTGCACATCTGTTAATTCATATGTCCAACTTAAAACTGCCAAAGTGTAAAAAAAGAAAGCCAGTGATTTCCTACTATATTTTTAGACCTTGACAATCTGTTCCCTTCCAACAGCAGAGTTTTTTCAACACGCGTCAATTTACAGAAACCTCCCTTAAAAATCAGCCTGTAATGACCTCAGACTGTTGCTTTCACCTCCAGGACCTGTTTCCAAATCCAGATTGATGTGATGAATTTGGCTTTGTTAATGACTGTAAGGCCCCCATACAAGCCTATAATACAAAGCTTCCCAATTTTAGCTCTAATTCACAATATCATCAGAAAATCCTAATGATTTTGACAGTGGAAAATGAACAAAATGACACATTGTTGGGGCTGCGTCGAAGATGTCTTACACGACATCTGACTTTTGCTCCTGATCTGAGAGTGCAAACTGTAAATTGTTGCATTTCCCAGTAGAGTAATATCCTTCACTTTTGTGACTACAAATAAGATACCTTGAAAGAGAAGTCTTCAGCCATGGACTGTGACATATGCTGTGTTTCTTTGTCTCCTAGTACCATATGAGATGCTTTGGGTAGATTCACTGCCATTAATCTTCCTTATTGATCTAAGTTACGGGCACCAAGTAGGAAAGGAGGCCCACATGAATTCTTTGTTAGAAGAGATGCTTAGTCTTGATAAACAGATAAGTTTATTACATAAATAAAACAAAGAACTGTGGATATTACAAGTGTGAAACAAAAACAGAAATTGCTGGAGAAAGTCAGCAGATGTGGCACCTTCAGAAGAAGGGTCACTGGACTTGAAACGTTAACTTTGCTTTCTCTCCACAGATGCTGCTAGGCCTGCTGAGTTTCTCCACCAATTTCTGCTTACATTTGTTACAAAGTACTTAATAGCTAGTTACATTACACCTGAGTTACAGAATAATTTCTTGTGAGACCTCAGGCTGAATTTAGCAATAAGTGCACATGTCTATTTAGCTGTTTAGGGGTCGGTTAGCTCAATTGGCAGGATGTCTGGTTTGTGATGCAGGGTTACAGCAACAGAGTGGATTTAGTCCCTGTATTAGGTGAGGTCATCATAACGGGCCTCATCTTGTCAACTTCACTCCTCACCTGAGGTGTGACAGCCTCAGATTAAACTCACCAGCAGTTGCCTCTCTCTCCAATGAGAGAACAACCTCTGAGATTAAAATAACTTTCACTTACCTATGTTGACTGGTTAGCTCCTCCTGGAGACAGTTTCTCATATCCTGATGGATTAAGCTTTTCTCATGATGCCAGTTAACCCTTTTAGGTATGAACAAACTACAGATCATGGATGATATATCTCAACCTCATCTTAGCTCCACATCTCTTTATACTGTTACATGAATAGTTGATAAATCTCTGTTTTGAAAGTTCCAGTTGACCAAGCACCCACATCTGTTGGGTGGAGAGCTCCAGATTACTTCTATCCTTGGTACAAAAAAGTGCTCCCTGAATTCATTCTTGAGAAGTTTGTCTCTAATTTTAACTTGATCTTTTGTTCCTACACAAGGAAAAATGATTTCTCTTTCTGTAACCCATGAAAACCCTTTGGTTAGACCATTCCTCAGTCTTCTATAACAAAGGTATGAACAAACTACAGATCATGGATGATATATCTCAACCTTATCTTAGCTCCACATCTCTTCATACTCTTACATGAATAGATGATAAATTTCTGTTTTGAAAGTTCCAGTTGACCAAGCACCCACATCCAAGTTATTTATATATATCACAAACAACAGAGGTCCCAGCATGGATCCCTGCAGAACACCACTAGTCACAGACCTCCGGCCCGAAAAACACCCTTCTACCACTACGCTCTGCCTTAAATGGGCATGCCAATTCTGAATCCAAATGGCCAAGTCACCGTGGATCCCATACATCTTAATCTTCTGGATGAGCCTACCATGAGGGACCTTGTTGAAAGTCTTATTAAAATCCATGTAAACAACATTCACTACTCCACTCTCATCGATCGCCTTCATCACCTCCTTGAAAAATTCAATCAGTTAGTAAAACATGACTTGCCCTGCACAAAGCCATGCTGACTGTCCCACAATAGGCCATGCTTTTCCAAATGCACACAAATCCTATCCTTAAGAATTGTCTCTTATAGCTTCCCAGCCACCAATGTGAGACTCACTGGTCTATAGTTTTCTGGATTATCCCTATTTCCCTGCTTGAATAGAGGAACAACATTAGCTACTCACCAGTCCTCTGGGACTTCTCCAGTGACTAGCGAGGATACAAAGATCTTGGACAAAGCCCCAGCAATCTCCACTCTTCTCTCTCTCAATAACCTGGGGTAGATACCAATAGTCCCTGGGGATTTATCCACCTTAATGCTCTTCAAAAACCCAACATCATTGCTCTAGCATATTAGCATGCTGCACACAAATCTCACCATCCTCCATATCCTTCTCCTGAGTGAATACCAAATCAAAGTACTTATTTAGGATCTTGTCCACATCCTGTGCCTCTGAGCACAAGTTCCCTCCTTTTTCCTTGAGTGGTCCTACCTTCTCCGTAGTTATCCTTTAGTTTTAGTATATGTATAGAATGGCCAGAGATTCTCTTTAACCCTATTTGCCAAAGTCATTTCTTGGCCCTTCCTTGTTCTCCTAACTCTCTGCTTGAGTTCTTTCCTGCTTTTTTTATATTCCTTATGGGCCATGTCTGATTTTAGCTTCCTAAACCTTACATATGCTTCTTTATCCCTTTTGACCAAACTCATAACCTCCCTCATTATCCAAGGGTACCTTACCTTGTCTTCCTTGTCCTTCCTCCTTACTAGAACCTGCCAGTCCTGAATTCTGATCAGTAGGTCTTTAAATAAGTCCCACATGTGAAATGTGGACTTGCCCAATAAGAGCTCCTCTCAATTAACACTCCCTAGCTCCTGCCTAACACTGATGTAATTTGCCCTCCCCCATTTAGTCCTTCCTGCAAGGTCCTGACATATCCTTGATCATAGCTATCTTAAAACTTAAGGAGTTGTGACCACTGTTTCCAAAATGCTCTCCCACTGAAAGATCAGTCACCGGGCCAGGCTCATTAGCCAATGGTCCAGTATGGCCCCTCCTCCAGTTGGACTATCCACATACTGTTTCAAGAAACCCTCTTGGATGCACTTAACAAATTCTGCATTCAGTTCCTAGAAGGAGTCTGATGAAGTCTCACACAACTAAAACATGAACTATTTCTCTTTGAGAGAGGCAACAGAACCAAATTAAACAGAACTTCGAATGAGCAACTAAACATCAAACGTTTTTCCAAACTTGACTGCCAATGAACAATCCTGCAGAGGATCATACGTGCATGCTAAGCATCTGATATAAACCCACTGAACAGTATGTTTCATTCTCGAGGTAATTTCACACCACAGCACTATATGTCTCGTATTTTCCCCTCAATTTTCTTCCCCTGGTCTCCCATTCCATAGCTGAGCATTGATGCATAGGTACAGACTGCTTCCCAGCATTAATTCCAGTTCACTGTTTTATACCTTTGACAATGTAGTTAATTAGGGTACGGCTTTAGAACTGACCCTCATCTGAAACTCTCACACCTTTTCTAAGAAGGGTAACCTTAGATCAATTGCTCATCTCTCTCTCAAGTGCACTGAAGGCAATGGTATGCTCCCACTAATCCTGGACGCTAGGATCAGCAGAGGCCAGAGATGATACTTTGCACCAACCTGGTGTGTATGGCTTAGTAACTCATCAAGTGATGTGCTGATCCATCAGTAAAGGTTCATTTCATGTTATTTCAGTTCAGCCTTTAAACTGTTTCTAACACACAATGTTCAGGGCAACCTATTACATTGGGCCAATTATAGAAGCCCACTATTGTACGTACCATCCTACCTGATGCTTAGAATGGCAAATAATAATTTAACAAGCAATTTGTGTGATGCTAACTGTTCCTTTGGAAATGGAAATTTCAGCAGTCCTAGAAAGCAAGATTTGATGGAAACACAAGACAAGGAAGGTAAACAGAAAATGTTTAGTCCCAGCAGGTCAGGAAGCTTTGATGGAGAGAAAATAAGATCTAATGTTTCAGGTTGATAGCCTTTCATCAGGACAAGAATAAGTTTCATGTCTGAAAGGATGGAAAGCAGAAATGGTTAAATGAAGAAAAGAGTGACAGTGAAAGGCAAACAGAAAGTTTAACTGGGCAAGTAAAGAAACAAGGAAAAAGTCGAGAGAAACTATGCAAGGTGATAGCAGATGCAGAATGTATGGTGCAATAAAATAGGAGCAATAGTTGTGACCTGAAATGGTTGAACATAAAGTTGGATTTGGAAGGTTGTAAAAGGTCTGTGGGAGGGTTCTAGCTTTGATATTGGCTGATATTGGTTGATCTCAGCATCAGCAATGCTAAACCTAACAAGAATGCCTTAGACCAGGGAGGAGAAAATCAGTAAGGATTCTTGGATAACAAGGTGTGGAGCTGGATGAACACAGCAGGCCAGGCAGCATCAGAGGAGCAGGAAAGCTGACGTTTCAGGTTTGGACCCTTCTTCAGAAAT
>NC_063360.1:32870203-32904680 GCF_021869965.1 Rhincodon typus | reverse complement strand
AAGGATTCTTGTTTCTGATCATCATTCAGCAACGCACATAAGCATAAATATTGATAGGAATTGGCTCAGCTGTGATGCATTCTTCGGTGAATAGACAGTTGCTACCAAAGACACACTAAAGATAGGCCTCAGGGCTTCGGGACTGAAAGTCTATCAGAGTCCACTGTACTATGTCCCAGAGAGGATTTAATGCATTCAGATGAGATGAAAAACAGTGTTGGGAGCCTTCCACTGCTTGGCATGTTCCAATGTGATAATTATCTACACAATTTTTCTCAGTAACCACAGGAAAAGGATTTGCTGAAAATCTGACACATATGTGGGGATATACTTAATGTACTACATGAGATTGCTAAACAGTTCATCAACTGGTAAGTTTAGAATTTTCTGCTCGTTCAAACGATTACATTGAATGTTAGATAAATAGTGTAATTTACAATTAGTTACAATTCTGTTCTTGCAGTTAATTTTAACATTTCTGAGCTAAAAATGTTCATTCCTTATCGTCTCCAAATGGCTGTTTGGGTAACTGCCAACTTGCAGCTGAGCTGCACACATCAGGAAGTCCAATGGTATGTGCTGAGTTGGCTCACTTCATCTCTGACGTAGAGCAGCTTTCACATCAATCATGTACAAAAATCTGATGAATTAATATTGAAGTATAACCACAGCTGTTTGGTTGGCAATTACATAAGCCATTTTCTGCACAGCAAGATTCCACAAACATTAAGAGTGCAATAGAATCTTTTAAATCCAATTTAAAAGGAAAAAATACTTTGGTATAATTTCTCATCTGAGAAAATTGTACTGCCAACGATAAAGTTGTGTTGAAATGTCACCATGGGTTTGAGTATTCAAATTTTCAAGGTTTGAATTCACATCTAACTGATTTATGTTAACAGGGATGCTGTTAAGTCAACCTAACCATAAGCAACAGTCTCGAACCATCACAAAGGATACTGTGCTTCTAGTATTTTCAAATAATCTCTTCCTAGTCAAGAGATTTTAAAAGGATCTGAGGGGTATCTTTTTCAAACAGTGCATGGAACCAGTTGCCAGAGGAAGTGGTGGGGGCGGGTACAATTACAACATTTAAAAGACATCTGGAAGGGTACATGAATAGGAAAGGGTTAGACAGATATAAGCCAAATGCTAGCAAATAGGACAAGGTCAGATTGGGATGTCTGGTTGGTGCAGATCAGTAGGACCGAAGAGTCTGTTTCTGAGCTGTATGACTCTATGACTATTTAAAGACCTTTATTGTAAAGTCTGTAATTAATTGGACAGGTAGTGCTAATTGCCTTCACACATAAATAATACACTCGAGGAAGATATTGGAGGCCTCTTGCACCCTACAGTACTGTGTCCAACCCAGTATCAGTGCCTTCAGGAGAGTATTAGTCTTAATTAAGAGAAAGAAAATAAGTTTGCAGGTAAGTACAACCATCCTAGAATCATAGAATTCCTACAGTGTGGAAACAGGCCATTCGGCCCAACAAGTCCATACCGTCCCTATGAAGAGTATCCCACCCTGACTCATTCCCCTACTCCTGCATTTCCCCATGTCTAACCCACCAAACCTAAACATCCCTGGACACTACGGGCAATTTAGCGTGGCCAATCCACCTGCCCTGCGCATCTTTGGACTGTGGGAGGAAACCAGAGCACCCAGAGGAAACCCATACAGACATGGGGAGAATATTATCTAACTTTGGATAGAATGTGAAGAAAGTCAAAATACATTTACAACTGACATTTTCCTTCCTTCTGCCTGAGGACTCATTTTGTTTAGACCATCAGGTTTGATGCATGACCTATGGTGACCTTTTGTTTGATTCTGCTGCCCAACTGAGAACTGCTGGACCAGTGGTGGTGGTGGTGGTGGTGGGGGGCAGGGGTGGCGCTGGGTGGGGGGGTAGTTTGGCAAAGATGCACACCTTTTCCTATCTTTCCTACATTTTGAAATATTTGTGCCAATTTATAACATATAGTGGCCGACCCCAATGCTGGATGACACATAATTCCAGCTATTGGGTGAAGGCTGGCTAGGTTTGCCTGCAATTGGCCTTTCACATTTGTGTCCCCTACCAACACCAACCCCCGCTTCCTCACCAATCCTAGATAAATAACTTGATTACAACATGTCTAGACCCACATGTGAAGAATAGGTAAAGTACATGTGCTAACGCCAGGTAGTGGAACTATATTTAAGCAAGAAGAAATAGCCACAAAGCAGTAGTTTGGTCAAATGTGCTTGACCAGCTATTATTGTCTATTCTGTATTATTCCCTGAAACACCCATTATACTCTCCTGAAGAGAAATGCTGTTTACCAATATGCACAACTTGTGGAGTCCCAAAGGTCTGCATCCCAAGTTACTAAAATTAACTGAGCTCACAGTTATTTCCTAGCCCCAGGACCTGTTCTTCAAAGAGATGGGAAATCCAAATGAGTCATAGAAAATCCTGGAGGGATTAAGTTCCTTTGATCATTGTCACTGTAAATATATGGTAGATTCAATGCGCAATCGCAGGGTGCCAATGCATCATCACCAAAACATTTGCAGTATGGTGTCCAAGATTTGTAAACCAGCAAACTCTACCACCCTGAAAGACAACATGGAAACATCATCACTCTAAACTCACCTCTAAGTCACATGCAACCATACTAGAGTTATATCAACATTCCTTCACTGTCACTGGGTCAAAATCCTGAAACTCCTGCCCAACAGCACTATGGATGTACTCACCCCATGTAGCAGTACAAGTAGAAAGCCCACAAGTAACCTTTTCAAGGGTGATCAGGAATGGACAACAGATGCTGGCCTCGGCAGGATGGTTAAGAAGGTGTTTAGCACGCTTGCCTTCATTGCTCAGACCACTGAGTACAGGAGTTGGAACATCATGTTGAGGTTGTACAGGACATTGGTGAGGCCACTTTTGGAGTACTGTGTACAGTTCTGGTTGCCCTGAAATAGGAACGATACTATTTAATTGAAGAGGGTTTAGAAAAGATTTACCAGGATGTTGCCAAGACTGGTCTGAATTATGAGAGGATGGATAGGCTGGGACTTTTTTCCCTGAAGCATAGGAGGTTGAGGGGTGACCTTATAGAGGTTTATAAAATCATGAGGGGCATATATTAGGTGAATAGCGAAGGTCTTTTCCCTAAGGTGTGGGAGTTTAAAACTAAAGGCCATATTTTTAAGGTGACAGAAGAAAGATTTAAAAGGGACCTCAGGAGCAAATTTTTCACACAGCAGAGGTTCATATGAGGAATGAAAAGCCAGAGGAAGTGGTAGATGCAGGTACAGTTACACAATTTAAAAGACATTTGGATAGGTACATGAACAGGAAAGGTTTACGGGGTATGGGCTAAACGCAGGCAAGTGGGACTAGTTTAGTTTGGGAAACTTTTTCGGCATGAACAAGTTGGACCAAAGGGTCTGTTTCCATGCTGTATGACTATGATACTATTATCCAGAGCATCCACATCCTATATATGAATAAGAAGGAGAAAAACATCTGATGCCTTGCCCTGTTTCTCAAACCATCAGTGAAATCCTTAAGAGAAACAGGTACACCAAATACTGGAATGCAATTTTGATTTAAATTCAATTCAATTGTCAATCATTCACTTGTACCTTAGGCCATAACCTATTCTTCATAAGTGAGGCCTTAATGATAAGAACTGGCAGATTACTCAACTGCAGCGACCATCACACCTTAAAATAGAAGAAAGTAGATTAGTTAGATCCTCAAGTCTGTCTGATATTTAATAAGATAACGACTGATCTTATTGTGGCCTTCATTTTCATGCTTGGCCCCAGTAATCGGTTGCTCCCTTGCAGATCAAAAATCCGTCTAACTCGGCTTTGAATATATTTAATGATCCACTCAGCACTGTTCTCTGGGAAAGCAAATTTCAAAGATTGACCATCCTCTGAGAGAAGACTTTTCTCCTCATTTCTGACATCAGTGGGAGCCCCCTTGTTTTGAAACTGTGGCCTCTCGTTCTAAATTCCCACGGAGAGAAAACATTCTCCCAGCATCCATCCTATGAGCAATCCTCATCTCTCACTTTTTGAAAATCAGACCTGTTTTACCTTCACTCACAAAGCAATCCCTTCACCCCAGGAATCAGCCTAGTAAACATTCTCTTTACTGCATCCAACACAATCATATCCCTTCCTAAATAAGGCCTCTACTCGGTTACAGAAGGTCATGATGTCCTGTATGGTGGTTGAATGTCTCCCTTACCTTTTTACTACTCCCCTTGCAATAAATGCCAAAGCCAGCGCAAATTTCCAGCAGCAAGGCTTTGGCAGCAAAAACAGCAAGAGCCCTAGTTTTTTTTGTTGCCTTTAGTTGCTGAAGCCAGTTGTACTGCCCAACTGCTGGTCCAATTGGTTTTACAAATAGAACCACTGCGGGCATTGCATATGACTTATCCTTTATGTTAGTCCACTGCCTTCACTAATAATGTGTTGTCAGAACACCAACAGTATCTGGAGTAGAAACAACATCACGCAGTAAAAGAGAAAATGCTGGAAATGTTCAGTTTGTCTGACAACATCTATTGCACAGAGTTAACACTTAGTTAACTGTTGGCAACATAGTTAACTCTTAACTGCTGTCTAAAATGGCCTAGCAAGCCATTAAGTTGTATTAAAACTGCCACAAAGTCAAAAGAAAGGAATTAAACCAAACAGACCACTCAACATTGACCTAGGTGCCAGAAATAGTAATGACAAACCCAGCTCAGTCGATCCTGCAAATTTCTCCATACTAATGTTTTGGGGTTTGTGCCAATTTTAGGACAGCTATCTGACAGACTAGTCAAGCAACAGCATGATATTGTCATAATCACGGGAACATGACTTACAAACAATGGCCGAGATACCACAATCATCATCATTATATATGTCCTTTCCCACCAATAGGACAAAGGTGGTGACACAATGGCATACAGTTGGGAGAAAGTAGCTCTGGAGTCCTCAACATTGACATGGACCCAATGAAGTCTCATAGTATAAGGTCAAACATGGGAGCAGAAATCTCAAGCTGATTTTCACATTCTGCATACACTCTCCTCAACTGGTGAATTAGTTCTTACTGTTGAATATCACTTGGAGGAATTACCAAGGGTGGCAAGGGAACATAATGTAATTTGGGCACTGTAATATAATTTGGGCAGAGAACTTCAATGTCCATCACTGAGTGGCTTGGTAATTCTACTACTGATTGAGCTGGCTAGGTTCTAAAAGATATAACTGTTACACTAGGTCTGTGGCATGTGGTAAGCCAATCAACAAGAGAGAAATCCGTATTTGACCTCGTCCTCATCAGTCTCACTGGCACAGATGCATCTTTTCATGACAATATTGATAGGAGTGACCATTGGATAGTCATTGTGGAGACATAGTCCCATCTTTATATTGAGGATATCCTTCATCATGTTGTAGGCACTACTACTGTGCTAAATGGAACAGACTTTGAACAAATCCATCAACTCAAAATTGGGCTAAAATCAGGGCAGTGTGGCCATCATCAGCAGCAGAAATTCAATCTATAACAATTTGTAACTTCATAACTCGGCATATACCCATTCTACCATTACCATCAAGTCAGGAGATCAATTCTAATATGACAAAGAGTGTAGGAGGACATGTCATGAGCAGCACCAGAAATACCTAAAAGAAGGTGTCAATCTGGTGAAGCAGTGAATAGGACGATTTGCAAATTCAACAATGGAAACAGTATGGAAGAGACATGGCTAAGCAACAACACAACCAATGTGTCAAATTTAAGCTTTGCGGTCCTGCAGTATGAGTATATCAGTCATGAACAATGTTGGACAATTAAACAACTAGTAGAAGTCTCCACAAATATCCCCATACACAATAGTGGAGAAGCCCAGCAAATCAGTGCAGAAGTTACAGCTGAGCATTTGAATCCATCTTCAGCCAGAAGTGGCAAGTACCAATTCATCTCAGCTTTCTCCTGAGGTCCCCAGCATCATAGATGTTAGCCTCCAGACAATTTGATGACTTCTACTTGATATCAAGAAATAGTCAAAGACACTGGATAACGAAAAGGCTATGGGCCCTGACAACATTCTGTTAATGGTATTAGAGGTGTGTACTCCAAAGCTGCACCCAAAGCTAAGCTGTTCCAGTTTGGCTACAATACTGGCTTCTACCCAACAATGTGGAAAATTATCCTGTATGTCCAGTACACAAAGGGAGGAAAAATCCAAACCAGCCAATTACCCCCTATTATGGCTTGATCATCAGCAAGTGATGGAAGGGCTAGTTGACAGCACTATCAAGCAGCACTTGCAAAGAAATAACCTGCTCACTGACACTGATGCTCAGTTAATGTTGTGCCTGTGCCACTCAGCTCCTGACCTTCTTAGAGTCTTGCATTAAACTCAGAAAGTGGGATCAGAGTGACTACCCTTGACATCAAGGCTACATTTGACCAAATGTGGCAACAGAGAGCTCTAGCAAAACTGGACTCAAATACAATCTGGGTGAAAATCTCTCTGCTGGTTGGAGTCATACTTAGCACAAAGCAAGATGGTTGTGGTTCTTGTAGATCAATAAACTCAGCTCCAGGACATCACTGTAGGAGTTCCTCAGGGTAATGTCCTAGGTCCAACCCTCTTCAGCTACTTCAGAAATGACCTTCCCTCCACCACTGAGTATTCAGCATCATTCACAACTGCTCCAGCAAAAGACAACCTTACCATTACCTCTTGATTTTCAAAGGCATTATCATCACTGAATCTACCACTATCAACATCTTGGGGATTATCAAAGAACAGAAACTGAACTAGATAAGTCATATAAATATTTTGACTATAAGAGCATGTTGGAGATTAGGAATTCTGAGGCAAGTAACTCACCTCTGTCTCCCCAGAGCCTGCCCACCATCTACGAAGCACAAGTCAGGATTGTGATGGAATATCCACCACTTGCCGAGACAAGTGCAGCTCCAACCATCCTGAAGCTCAACACCAATCAGAAAGAGACAGCCTATTTGTTTGGCATCCCATCTAACAGCTTTAAAATTCACTCGCTTCACCACCAATGCACAGTGACAGCAGTGTGTAGTGTATACCATTATAAAATGCATCACCAAGTCTCCTTTGAAAGCACCTTACAAATCTGTGAATTCTATCACCTAGAAGAACAAGATAAGCAGGTACATAGGAAGACCACCACCTGCAACTTCCACTACTCCAATGTAGGAGTAGACTTGATAGGTTGAGTGGCCTATTTTCTCTCCTACATCCTATGGTCTTAACTGATATAAAAGCAGAAATGCTAAAAAAAACTCAGCAGGTCTGGCAGTATCTGATAAGAGAGAACAGAGTTAATGTTTCAAGTCTGATATGACTCTTCTTCCAGACTCTAAAAGTTCTGTTAATGTTAATTCTCTTTCTCTCTCCACAGATTATGCCAGACCTGTTGAGTTTCTCCAGCACTTTCAGCTTTTAATTCAGATTTCCAGCATCTGCAATATTTTGCCTTTATTCTAGCAACTGACATATTCATAGCATTGACCATGACAGCGCTTGAATTCTGGAAGAATGTTTTGAGCAACAATTCATTGTGGCAGGTGAAAACAGTAATTTCTTAGGGTGAGTGATTACATTAGAACGTAATTACCTTAATTACAGACATGAATATATCAGGACAAAGCGGTTGAGGAAAGCAACCCAGGAATTAAATAAATGGAGCTAGAATAATTTTGGAAACTGCAACTGGGAATAAAAGAGCTTCCCCACACCATGTAGATGTCCAAACTAATTCATAACACCACAAAAAAGTTCAATTTTGAAGATAGGCTACGAAAATTTGACTTAAGTTTCAAAGATTGAGGGGCAATTTTTTAAAATATTTAACCTCATGGGACCTGGGTGTCACTGGCTGGACCAGCATTTATTGCCCATTCCTAGTTGCCCTTGAGAAGGTGATGGTGAGCTGCCTTCTTGAACACCTGCAATTCATGTACTGTAGGCAGACCTACATGCCACTGGGGAGGGAATTCCAGGATTTTGACCCAGCGATGGTGAAGGAATGGTGTTATATCTCCAAGTCAGGATGGTGAGTGGCTTGGAGGGGAACTTGCAGGTGGTGCTGTTCCCATGTATCCCATGCATATGGAACACATAGATGCTACGGAGCATCTATGGTAGAGAGATTGGATATTTGTGGATATGGTGCTTATCAAGCTGCTGCTTTGTCCTGGATGGTGTCAAGTTTGTTTAGTGTTGTTGGAGCTGACCCTTTCCATCATACACCTGAATTGTGCCTAGCAGATGGTCGACAGGCTTTGGGAGTCAGTAGGTGAGTTACCCATTATAGTGTTCCTAGCTTCTGACCTGCTGTTGTAGCTATTTAATTTGTATGGCAAGCCTAGTTAGTTTCAGATCAATGGTAATCCTCAGGATGTAGATAGTGGGACTAATCAGTGATGGTTTTGCCATTGAATAGTGATGGACAGTGGTTATATTGTCTCCTATTGGAGACGGTCATTGCCTGGCATTTGTGTGGTGTAAATAGCCTACTTGACGGCACCTCATCCACAAATATCCAATCCCTCCTCGACTGTCACTCAGTAGCTGCAGTGTGTACTATCTACAAGATGGTTGGCAGAAATTCACCAAAGATCCTTAGACAGCACTTTCCAAACCCACGACCACTTCCACCTAGAAGGACAAGGGCAGCAGATACATGGTAACACCATTTTGAACTTATTTCTCTATTTTTCTAATTTACTCCTATGATCTGTAATGCTGGGATTTTTATTTCTTTATTTTTCTAGTTTTTTTTTCCCAAAGAACCTGTACTGAATAATCTGTATCTAAGTACCTTGTAACTAAGATGGTACCATAAGTGGTGACTTGAAAACTTTTCACTGTACTCATTTGAGTACATATGACAATAAACCTAATGTAATTCAAAGGAGCTCACCATCCTGACTTTGAAATAAATTGCCATTCCTTTGTTGTTGCTGAGTCAAAATCCTGGAATTCCCTCCCCAGTGGCATTGTGGATCAACCTACAGCACATGGACTGCAGAGGTTCAAGAACGCGGGTCACTACCACCTTCTCAAGGGCAACTAGGAACTGACAATAAAAATGCTGGCCCAGCCAGCAATGTCCAATTCCCACGAATGAATAAAAAAAATTTAACTTGAATAGATACAAGGACATTTTAATTCCTTTGCAAAGGGAATACTCTTTGAGATGGCATAATTGTAAAATTAGAGCTGGGTATTTTAGAAGTGAAACAAGGAAATTCCATATGGCACAAAGAACAATACAGTCTGGAAATCACTCCTCCCCCTGCCCTTTCTTTCGGTCTGTCTGTCCTCATAAGCTATACATCTGCAACATCTTCCAGATCTGATGGAAGCTTTTATTCCACTGAATTGCACTCTTTGGCCGCAGGTGACTTATGAAACAAGTTGTCACCTTGAATTACAGGCGGTTTCTGAGATTAAACATTCTCCTAATACTATTGGTGCCTTCTGAAATGTTATGAAAGTAATGTTGTTCAAATACATAAGCTTTGTTAATAGAATTTCCAACTTCATCTCAAGGGGGGTGACCAGACTCTTGAGGCACCAGTTAAGGTGAAGGATGAGCTCATTCAATTGCATGGTTTGCCCTTTGCTTTGCACAGGCTAATGGGAAATCTCCTGAAAGTACTTTGAAGTCTGGGAGGTAGAGATGAACAGTTCTGCAAGAGGTCGGGCAATGTTAACCTTGTCTGTAGAAAACATGCTTTCACAATTTAATGGCTTCAAGTTTGACATCCGGTTGATCACCATCCTGTACAATAATTGCCAAGGTTCAACCGGTTCAGATAATTATTAACCTTCTCACCCAGAATCCTTGATTGGACAAAAACAAATCAGGGTCACAAAAGCATGATTAAAATCCCTGTGGCATTCTGACATTGAAGCATCTGCTGTCTTAACCATTTGGCATGCAGTTTCCATTCAGTGAATCTACTCTTTGGACATGACATTAAATCTTCTTTGCCTGTTCATGTGGAATAATAAAAATCCTATGGAAATTTTCAAAAAAGAGCACGGAATTCTTGCAATATTACTGCCTCAACCAGCACCTTCAAAAAAACCCCACAGATTAACTAAATATTCATTCACTGCTCTTGCTGAAACAAAAACTGTACTTAGGGGTGTTCTTTTAAAAATAATTTAAGCACATTACCTAAAGCACATTAAGCCAATGATGTACATTTTTGGGAAATTTATCACTGTGGAATGTAAGAACTGTCGAGCTAATTTGCACACAGTGAGGTCCCCCAAACATCAAGCTGATGATGAGCAGATCAGCTGTTTAATTGTTGAGAGATGAATATTAACAACGACAACAGGAAAATCTCCCCTAGCCTTCTTTAAAATTGTGCTAGGGGATCTTTTCTTCCACTCAAGAGGATAGAATGGGCCTTGCTTTAACGTCTTTTTCAAATAACAGCAGCTCCAACACTGTCAATGCAGTGGAATATTAGCTAAGAGATTTGTGCTCAAGTCTCTGGAGTGAATTGAATCAAATACCTCCTGACCCAGGGAGAAGACGGACAGAAGTTCAGGGTCCTGTTGTTGCTCCTAGCCCCTGTCATGCCCCTGATCTCTGTCCCTTGTCCCCCAACCCGTGCACGCCGGTCTCACCACTGACCCAACTGGACCCCCGCAAAACACTGGCCCCTGGTTATTGGGCCCTGATGTACTCCTTTGTGCCCAGACCCTTGATAAAGAGTGCTGTCCACTATAATGCAGCAGGCAACCTGAGGAGGTATTTTGCTGGTTGAGCAATAAATATTGGCCAGGACACAGGCAAGGGCTGCTGAGAGATGATCTTCTAACCAAAACCATGGAATCTTTATGTATCTTTGAGGTGGGGAGACTGGACCTTGGTTTATCATGTGTTCTGTAAGACAACGCCTCTAACAGTGCAGCACTTCCTCATTATTGCACTGGAGCATCAGCGTGGATTTTGTACTTAAAACATTCAAGCGGGACTATAAACCCACAACCTTCTGACCCAGAGACAAAATTGCTACTCTCTGAACTACAAATGTAACAACGTGGAAATTTACTGAATCAGAATTGTTTTGTTTGTCCGAACAGTAGTCCTTGCAGTCTATTTCACACAAAAACACAAAATATCGTGAATTCATGATGCAAAAAGAGGCCAATCAGCTTATCATGTGTGTACTAGCCAGACTTGGCTCTTCGACCTAATCATATATTCCAGCTCTCAGCCCATACTCTTGTGAATTATGGCTTTTCAAATGCACGTCCAAGTATTTTCTAAACACAATGAAACTTCATGTCTGGTTATCAGTCTCTCTGCTGTTGCCTGTAGCTCCTCCTGCCGGGAGATCAGTTGTCATGGTACACTGTGCTCATCTGTCTTCTGCCAGCCTCTCACATCCACTGTCACTCACCTGCAACTGCTCTCTGACATCTGTTATCCAACTAGGCCTTGATTGACTCATTCTGCTACTCTCACTTTACCCTACAAAGGAGATCCCTGGTTTTTCAGCTCTGATGAAATGATCAAAATACTGAACTTTGTCACATTTTAGACTTTTAATTTTAGCCTCTCATCTAAGGGAAATCGATCCTTGCAAACCATTCTGTATAGACCCCACATTATTTTGTACACCTCAGCTTAATAGGAAATTTTAAAAATGCAAATTTTGTTCACTTTTTTAAGATTGAAACTCTTCAATGTACTTGTTTTAAAATGTGTCCATTCCCTTTTGATACAATGTCTAATACCTTTTTACCTGAACTAGTTACATAAGAGTGCCTGACATTCACAGTAAAACCAGGGACTGTCAGTATCTGTGGCTACAAGGAAGCAGCTGAATCACACCAAGATCAGCTCAGCTGCCTAAGAAAGGAAAGGAGTAGGAGAGCATGTTTAGCACCCACTTAGACACTGTGAGTCCATGTGAAATTGTAAAAATTAAAAGTATGGAAGACAGCGTGGTTTTGTTACATATCTTATTGCAGATGAGGAGTCATTGAGAAGAGAGGAGCACTATAAGAAAGAACAGCAAGCAATTGATTGACAGAAAAGTGGATGAATTGAAACCAAACTTCCACAGATACACTGAACAGAGCAATCGTGGTGTAGTCCGGGGCTATGCATTAAATCACACTAACAGCTGTCAGTGCTTCTCTCCTCCTGGGCTCTGCATGGAGGGCTGGCACTTGGCCAAGGTTTTTAGTATTCTGAACGGAAATGGAAAAGGACAGAAGAATTCTGACATTCAATTTCTAGCAGATTGCGTTGGGCAGATATTCGATTAACGTTACTGTCCACTTCGGTTGGACTGTTGATTTTTTGAAAATATCAGTGCTTGTCTTGTTTTATTTCTTGTAGATTTTGTAAGGTGCCCTTTACCAGTGATATCGTGTATTGGGTCTATTCTCCTTTCAGATCCCATTAGTTTTCCTTCTGCCTATAATATGAAAGTTCCTGCATTCCATTTTCAATAAAAACATCAAAAAAATGAAGGAAACAGAGAAGGTACATTCAAAATAAATTGATATTTAAATACTCTCCAAACCAAATCATCCCACAGCATTCAACAGACTAGTCAGGAATGTTGATCTCAGCAAGTAAAGCACATATCGTGTCAATATGAAATGCACCCAAAAAAATCTGTTAAATGTTGATCAAATTAGAAGGAGGGTAGGCCTGTCAGTCCCCAAACCCTGTTCTACCATTCAAACAGATTGTGGCTGACCTGCATCTGAACTTTATTTATCTGTTTTAGTCCCATATCCTTTAATGCTGTTCCCTTATACAAGCTATTTGTCTTAGTTCTGATCATTTTTATTAGAGACCTCAGCCTTAACAGCATTTTCAGGTTGAAGGTTCCAAATTTTCATCACTCTTTCAGTGAGGAAATGCATCTTGATATTGCCCCAAACACCTACCTCTAATTTCGATGTTAATTTCTGGTCCCCCTTTGTCTGGACCCCCTCACAAGAGGAAATGATTTTGTTCTCTTAAATCCCTTAGCCAGCTTAAACATTTCTAACCCAATGTTAGACAAGCATTCCTTCCTCATCACTGCTTAGAAGAGACAAGAAATGTCAACAGGTGTCAAGAATTGTCAAGTATTGTCAAAATGTATTTTTATGAATGAGAGTGCTTAGTAGTCTGCAATACAGAACGTTAAGTAGTAGAATTATATTTTTCTTCTCCTATATTTATGGGGGTACTTGTGGATACCCAATGAATTGGCATGGTAGGTGAAAGGGAAAGTGTGGTGGGTGTAAGTAGGCACTCTTCGCATAGAAGTATGAGGAGGTTATGGGGGATGCATAAAGGGCATTATATTATATGGGTTGGCATGGGTGGAAAATGGAGTGTTGCGGGAATGAGGAAAGATTGAGGGGTTAATGCTAGAGGAATGTTTTATACTTCTCCTCTTTTGGAGAGGTAAGGTACCACTTTGGATCTGGATTGTGGCACCTTTGGTAGAGGTAAATAACTTTTGAAGGGATGTAAGGCAGACCTTGGATTGTGAAAAGATATGTTTGTGCGTCAAAAGTACATAAATTCATGACACTGCTAAAGATGTCAAAGAACTATCAAAAAATGTGTAGAGGTAAGCAAAACAACGCCTGTACGCATAAACCAATATAGGGATTTGTGCTGAATGAGCCATTTCCTAAACTATCATTTTCACAATGGGGTGCCTTATCAAATGAGCATTTTGATAGATAGTTCCAAGTGCTTATTGAATGGAAATGTTTGATTGAATAAGGAACAAACACTTAAGAGATTGGATAATTAAGTGAAATGTTGTTTTCGTAAAGGATTAGGTAAAGGAATTTCAATATGTTTAATTTCTTTAGTTATCCTTCAGTGTCTTTCTTTCAATTGTGACATAATCAACAGATGCCGACAGCATGTCTCAAGTTTACCCATCTTGGGTACTGGTTGAGATGGCATGCAGAGACAAGGGCAATGGGTGGTGTATAGGGAGGACTGAGTTGGCCTGAGTTGGCTGAGAGGCTATGCAGGGCCATGGGGATGACTGGAGACATGGTGGCACAGGGAATATGAGAGCTGTGGCGATGGATAGATGGGCAGAAGGTGGTACTTGAACTATAAAGGGTCATGGCAGATGGGCACATTGGCATTGGATGGCATTGGAGGTGCCCTCAGGATGCTTAAAGGAGAATAGGGTTTCTTGGATGGGGAGTATGTAGGGTTGAGGGGAATGAGCAAGTAAGGAGTTTCATATTTTGTCTCTTTTTACACTTTGACCACAATGCTGAAGCCCCAGGGAAAGCTTTCCATCTGTCTCCTGCTGACTCCAGAATGCCAAGGCTAAAAATCAGAACTGCAGATGGCCATGTTAAAGATTAGGTTCACAGAGCTGGGATTTCTCCTGCCTATGTGTACACAACCCAGCAATGTAAGTTGGAGCATTGTTATCCTGATGAAGGACCCCCCATCAACCTGAAACGTTGACTCTGTTTCTCTACACAGATGCTGCCTGACCTGCTGAGTATTCTCAGCATTTTCTGTATTTACTTCACATTTCCAACATCTGGTGTATTTATTTTGCATTGGCCAAGGTTGTATTCCCTTGAGTTTAGAAGATTAAAGGGTGTGACAATTCTGTACAAGACAGTGTAAGACTAGATTGTCTCCCTCTGAAGGCTGTGGATGTTGGGGGTCAGTTGAAATGTTCAAGAATGAACTTCATAGATTTTATTGGCTCAGGACATCAACACATATGTAGCAAAGATAAGTGAATGGAGGTGTGATACTGATCAGTCACAATCTGATATGTTTTCTTGGGTCAACCAACACTGGCTATATATGGTCTGAGTGCTGCCCTATTTATTACCTCACAAAACATATACCACAAAGATCAGGTTCTTATTGAGACAGATATCTCCAAGTGGTGAGAAATCGGAATCCATTCACATTGAGTTAGTTACAGTTGGAGCTTGAGAGGAAAAAAATGAAGAAGCTGGAGACAGAAAGAGAGATGAAATGGAATTAGAACGAGTAAACTCAAATTAGAATTGCAAAGGTAAGGAAAAGAAACAGAGATGGAACACAAATATAAGCTTAAAATGCTGCAGTTAAGTAGAAGTGGATTCTGAGGAGGAACGTTTTAGTTATAAACTGAAGCCTAGCAATGGACTGTTTGTATGGGCCCTACCAAATATTAGAAAAGGATGTGGCACAATTGCTCACAGCTCAGACTTTAGCTCCTCATTGTGGATCCAAAGTTCCTCAAGCTGCTAACAGTTACTACAGATGTGAGAGGATAGTAGGAACTGCTGATGCTGGAGAATCTGAGATAACAAGGTGTAGAGTTGGATGAACACAGGAGGCCAGGCAGCATCAGAGGAGCAGGAAAGCTAACGTTTTGGGTCTGGACCCTTCTTCAGAAATAGGGATCTCTGAAATAAATAGAGAGAGGCGGGGAGGCAGATGGAAGATGGATAAAGGAGCAGATAGGTGGAGAGGAGACGGACAGGTCAAGGAGGCTGGGATGGAGCTAGTAAAGGTGAGTGTAGGTCGGGAGTTAGGATGGGGGTTGGTCAGTCAAGGGAAGACAGATATGTCAAGGAGGCGGGGATGAGGCTGGTAGGTAGGAGGTGGGGGTGGGGGTTGGTCACTTAGGTGGTAGGAGCGGATAGGTGGGAGAAAAGACGGACAGGTCATGGAGGTGGGGACGAGCTGTGCTGGTTTTGGGATGAGGTTGGGGGTGGGGAGATTTTGAAGCTTGTGAAGTCCACATTGAGACCATTGGGCTGCAGGGTTCCCAAGCGAAATATGAGGTGCTGTTCCTGCAACCTTTGGGTGGCATCGTAGTGGCATGGAGGAGGCCCAGGATGGACATATCGTCCAAGGAGTGGGAGGGGGAGTTGAAGTGGTTCGTGACTGGCACGTGCAGTCGTTTGTCAGGAACTGACCGGAGGTGTTCCGCAAAGCGGTCTCCAAGCCTCCGCTTGGTTTCCCCCATGTAGAGGAGGCCACATTGGGAACAGCGGATGCAATATACCACATTAACCGATGTGCAGGTGAACATCTGTTTAATGTGGAAGGTTTTCTTGGGGCCTGGCATGGGGTGAGGAGGAGGTGTAGCACTTCCTGCGGTTGCAGGGAAAAGTGCCAGAGGTGGTGGGGCTAGTGGGGAGTGTGGAGTGGACAAGGGAGTCACGGAGAGAGCAGTCCCTCCAGAAGGCAGATAAGGGTGGGGAGGGAAAAATGTCCTTGGTAGTGGGGTCAGATTGCAGGTGGCGGAAGTGGCAGAGGATAATGCGTTGGATCCGGAGGTTGGTGGGGTGGTACGTGAGAATGAGGGGGATTCTGTCTTTATTGTTATTGCAGCGAGGGGGTATGAGGGATGAGTTGCGGGATACCCGAGAGATGCGGTCGAGGGCATTTCCGACGACCGTGGAGGGGAAGTTGCGGTCCTTGAAAAACAAGGACATCTGGGTCCAGGAGTGGAATGCCTCATCTTGGGAGCAGATGTGGCAGAGGCGAAGGAATTGGGAATAGGGGATGGCCTTTTTGCAGGAAGATGGGTGAGAGGAGGTGTATTCTAGGTAGCTGTGGGAGTCGGTAGGCTTGAAATAGATATCGGTTTCCAAGTGGTTGCCAGAGATGGAGACAGAGAGGTCTAAGAAGAAGAGAGAGGTATCGGAGATGGTCCAGTTGAACTTAAGGTTGGGGTGGAAGGTGTTAGTAAAGTGGATGAACTGTTCGAGCACCTCGTGGGAGCACGAGGCGGCGCCGATACGGTCATCGATATAACAGAGGAAGAGCTGGGGGATGGGGCTAGTGTAGCTGCGGAAGAGGGACTGTTCCATGCATCCTACAAAGAGGCAGGCATAGCTTGGGCCCATGTGGGTACGCATGGCCACCCGCTTTGTCTGTAGGAAGTGGGAGGAGTTGAAGAAGTTGTTAAGGGTGAAGACGAGTTTGGCTAAGCGGATAAGGGTGTCAGTGGAGAGGGACTGGTCGGGCCTGCGGGAGAGGAAGAAGCGGAGGGCTTTTAGGTGATCTGCGTGGGGATTGCAAGTATATAGGGACTGGATGTCTATGGTGAAGATGAGGTGTTGAGGACCAGGGAATCGGAAGTTTTGGAGGAGGTGGAGGGCGTGGGTGGTGTCAAAGAACAAAGAACAAAGAAAATTACAGCACAGGAACAGGCCCTTCGGCCCTCCAAGCCTGCGCTGATCCAGAACCTCTATCTAAACCTGTTGTCTATTTTCCAAGGATCTGTATCCCTCTGCTCCCCGCCCATTCATGTATCTGTCCAGATACATCTTAAATGACGCTATCGTGCCCGCCTCTACCACCTCCGCTGGAAATGCGTTCCAGGCACCCACCACCCTCTGCGTAAAGAACTTTCCACGTATATCTCCCTTAAACTTTTCCCCTCTCACATTGAAATTGTGACCCCTAATAATTGAGTCCCCCACTCTGGGAAAAAGCCTCTTGCTATCCACCCTGTCTATACCTCTCATGATTTTGTAGACCTCAATCAGGTCCCCCCTCAACCTCCGTCTTTCTAATTAAATAATCCTAATCTACTCAGCCTGTCTTCATAGCTAGCGCCCTCCATACCAGGCAACCTGGTGAACCTCCTCTGCATCATCTCCAAAGTATCCAAATCCTTTTGGTAATGTGGCGACCAGAACTGTACGCAGTATTCCAAATGTGGTCGAACCAAAGTCCTATACAACTGTAACATGACCTGCCAACTCTTGTATTCAATATCCCGTCCAATGAATGAAAGCATGCCGTATGCCTTCTTGACCACTCTATCGACCTGCGTTGCCACCTTCAGGGTACAATGGACCTGAACACCCAGATCTCTCTGTGCATCAATCTGCCCTAGGGCTTTTCCATTTACCATATAGTTCACTCTTGAATTGGATCTTCCAAAATGCATCACCTCGCATTTGCCTGGATTGAACTCCACCTGCCATTTCGCCGCCCAGCTCTCCAATCTATCTATATTCTGCTGCATTCTCCGACAGACCCCTTCATTATCTGCTACTCCACCAATCTTAGTGTCATCTGCAAACTTGCTAATCAGACCATCTATACCTTCCTCCAGATCATTTATGTATATCACAAACAACAGTGGTCCCAACACGGATCCCTGTGGAACACCACTGGTCACAGTTCTCCATTTTGAGAAACTCCCTTTCACTATAACTCTCTGTCTCCTGTTGCCCACCCAGTTCTCTATCCATCTAGCTAGTACACCCTGGACCTGACGCGACTTCACTTTCTCCATCAGCCTACCATGGGGAACCTTATCAAACGCCTCACTGAAGTCCATGTATATGACATCTACAGCCCTTCCCTCATCTATCAACTTTGTCATTTCCTCAAAGAATTCTATCAAATTGGTAAGACATGAACTTCCCTGCATAAAACCATGCTGCCTATCACTAATAAGCCCATTTTCTTCCAAATGTAAATAGATTCTATCCCTCAGTATCTTCTCCAGCAGCTTCCCCACCACTGATGTCAGGCTCACCGCTCTATAATTACCTGGATTATCCTTGCTACCCTTCTTAAACAAGGGGACAACATTAGCAATTCTCCAGTCCTCCGGGACCACACCCACGCTCAAGGATGCTGCAAAGATATCTGTTAAGGCCCCAGCTACTTCCTCTCTTACTTCCCTCAGTAACCTGGGATAGATCCCATCCGGACCTGGGGACTTGTCCATCCTAATGCCTTTTAGAATACCTAACACTTCCTCCCTCCTTACGCTGACTTGACCTAGAGTAATCAAACATCTATCCCTAACCTCAACATCCGTCATATCCCTCTCCTCAGTGAATACCGACGCAAAGTACTCATTAATAATCTCGCTCATTTTCTCTGACTCCTCGCATAACTTCCCTCCTTTGTCCTTGAGTGGGCCAACCCTTTCTCTAGTTATCCTCTTGCTCCTTATGTATGAATAAAAGGCTTTGGGATTTTCCTTAACCCTGTTTGCTAAAGATATTTCATGACCCCTTTTAGCCCTCTTAATTCCTTGTTTCAGATTGGTCCTACTTTCCCGATATTCTTCCAAAGCTTCGTCTGTTTTCAGTTGCCTAGACCTTATGCATGCTTCCTTTTTCCTCTTTGCTAGTCTCACAATTTCACCTGTCATCCATGGTTCCCTAATCTTGCCCTTTCTATCCCTCATTTCCACAGGGACATGTCTGTCCTGCACTCTAATCAACCTCTCTTTAAAAGCCTCCCACATATCAAATGTGGATTTACCCTCAAACAGCTGCTCCCAATCCACATTCCCCAGTTCCTGCCGAATTTTGCTATAGTTGGCCTTCCCCCAATTCAGCACTCTTCCTTTAGGACCACTCTCGTCTTTGTCCATCAGTATTCTAAAGCTTATGGAATTGTGATCACTATTCCCAAAGTAATCCCCTACTGAAACTTCAACCTCCTGGCCGGGCTCATTCCCCAACACCAGGTCCAGTATGGCCCCTTCCCGAGTTGGACTATTTACATACTGCTCTAGAAAACCCTCCTGGATGCTCCTTACAAATTCTGCTCCATCTAAACCCCTAACACTAAGCGAATTCCAGTCAATGTTGGGGAAATTAAAATCTCCCATCACCACCACCCTGTTGCTCCTACATCTTTCCATAACCTGTCTACATATTTGTACCTCTATCTCATGCTCGCTGTTGGGAGGCCTGTGGTACCGCCCCAACATTGTTATCACACCCTTCCTGTTTCTGAGCTCTGCCCATATTGCCCCACTGCTCGAGTCCTCCACAGTGCCCTCCTTCAGCACAGCTGTGATATCCTCTTTGACCAGTAATGCAACTCCTCCACCCCTTTTACCTCCTTCTCTATCCCGCCTGAAGCATCTATATCCTGGGATATTTAGTTGCCAATCTTGCCCTTCCCTCAACCAAGTCTCAGTAATAGCAATAACATCATACTCCCAGGTACTAATCCAAGCCCTAAGTTCATCTGCCTTACCTACTACACTTCTCGCATTAAAACAAATGCACCTCAGACCACCTGTCCCTTTGCGTTCATCATCTGCTCTCTGCGTCCTCTTCCCCTTAGTCACACTGACTTCATTATCTAGTTCCTTACAGGCTTTAGTTACTACCTCCTTACTGTCTACTAACCTCCTCATTTGGTTCCCATCCCCCTGCCACATTAGTTTAAACCCTCCCCAACAGCGTTAGCAAAAACAGCCCCTAAGACATTGGTTCCAGTCCTGCCCAGGTGTAGACCGTCTGACTTGTAATAGCCAAATATATCAGTTCACTCACGTTCCGAGAGCGCAATTCGACCGCTCCCACTCAGCTCCGCTGCCAAAATGAAGAACTTACCTTCCCGGCAGCCCCCTGGTCCTCGCTCTGACTGCTCCCGCTGCTGCTGCAAAAAATGCACGGACGTAGGTGGGGAGTTCCTGGACCGGGGGGATAAAATGGAGTCGAGATAAGTGGAGATAAGTTCAGTGAGGCAGGAGCAGGCAGAGACAATGGGTTGACCAGGGCAGTTTGGTTTGTGGTTTCCTATCCAAGTACATGTCCAAATATCATTTAAATGTTGTAATTGTACTTGCCTCTACCACTTCTTCCAGCAGCTTATTCCATACACACGACCCTCTGTGTGAAAATGTTGCCTCTCGGGTCCATTTTAAATCTTTTTCCTCTCACCTCGTAACTATGCCTTCTAGTTTTGGACTCCTCTACCCTTGGAAAAAGACCGTGGCTATTTACCTGAGATAGTAAGAACTGCCGATGCTGGAGTCAGAGATAACACAGTGTGGAGCTGGAGGAACACAGCAGGCCAGGTAGCATCAGAAGAGCAGGAAAGCTCACATTTAGGGTCGGGACCCACCTGAAATGTCAGCTTTCCTGCTCCTCTGATGCTGCCTGGCCCACTTGGCTATTTACCTTATCTATGCCCCTCATGATTTTATGAACTTCTTTATGCCCTCTAGTTTTGAAACACTTGGAAATCGACCTTGGCTAGTCATCTTATATATACCCCTCATCATTTCATAAACCTATACAAGGTAACCCCACAGCCTCCAATGTCCCGGAAAAAAAAGTCCCAGCCTATCCAATCTTTCCTTATAGCTCAAACCTTCCAGTCCCAGCAGCATCCTTATAAATTTTTTGTTTAGTCATAAGCAACCAAACACTGTTCCCTTTCTCTGTTCAACCCCTTGAACTGCTCAACGTCAGCACTTCATTTTAAGTGCTAAATCACTCAAAATTCTCTACTTATATATGCTCCCAACTAAGCGGGTCTGCCTGAGTCACCTGATGAGAATCCAGTTTCAGCTGGTTCTTAATCAATCTACTTCTTTACCGCAAGCCTTGAAAAAAATAATAGCAGAGAAAGTACTCCACAGTAAAAAAAGGAGACTTTGAGATTATAATTAGCTCTTTTGCACTTTGAATTCCATGTCTGACAGGGCTGGAATGAAACATTAATCTCTGCTGACCGTAATCTACCAGCATTCATTGAATAGTTTAAAGCACAAACAAGGGATTGTTCAGATGGAGTTCATTGTTGCAGCCATTCAATGTAAAGATTGTCCATCTTGATGTTAAAGGCAATGTGAGAGCAGATGGATTGTCCGGAATGTAAAATGATGGATTCAATTAAGAATTTATGAAAAACATGATAAAGATTGTATGCAATCTGTATAAGCAATGAATGAGGATGAATGGATGTGAGTCTTGTGTTTTGTTGTCGATGTGTCAAAAATAAAGTTACCATTGGGCCAGGCCATAGGGCTGTTCTCTCATTAGAGAGAGATGACTGGTGGGGGTTTGACCTGAAGGTTGTTACACCTCAGATGAGGGGAGAGATTGAGAAGGAGAATCCTTCATGGTAACCTTAGCTGGTAAGGAACTGAATCCATGTTGCTGGTATTATTTTCCAATAAAAGCCAACTGAGGTGACAAACTCTGTGCATATATACTTTGTGATGAAACACACTTTTGAAATAGAGTTTCATCTCTGCTAAGGATGGAGGCATATAAATGAGCACTTTTAGCTTTTGTACTGTGGACTAAAAAGTGGGACAAGATACTGCTTTAAACCAAGGATTTGTAGAAGAGGAGTTTTAAACAGATATTTTAATGGAAATAATCGTGCATTGTATCTATAATGTTTCCTTATTCAGGTAGTGTGGGAGGATGCTGGACATTTCAGCTCCATGGGATGCTTGTCCAGGGCAATTTTTCACAGTGCCAGATCTTTGATTGTTATTTTTTGACTAGGATAACTTGTGTAAGTTCATGAGTGCTTAAAGCATTATAGCATCTTCGTTCGTTCCAGGGTGAATGGCAGCAGCTTTGTGTTTGAATGTTGCAGTGGAGGCTTATGGCCTGTAGAGGAGAGGGCATGTTCGTTCCAGGGTGAATGGCAGCAGCTTTGTGTTTGAATGTTGCAGTGGAGGCTTATGGCCTGTAGAGGAGAGGGCATCTTACCCTCTATCTCTCTTCTTTCTGAGTGAAGAAGATAAAATCCTGAGCAGCTAGCTACTCTTTCTCTTGCTTCAAATACCGTTCTTGAAAGGAAAAATGGAAAACAGTTCCTTTAGAAACATTGAAAGCATGAATCCTCAACTAGTGAATGAAACATTGAGGATTAAGGTGTCTATAGCCTCATGTCTTCATCAAACAGATGAAAAGACCCAGAAGGAAACTGAAGGAAAATATTTCATTGACACCTATTATCTGGACTGAGGCCAGGACTGTGCATCATTGACCTTATTTTTTTGCTTTTCACCTGTAGTATTTGTGTCTTGTGTTGTCTTTGTGCGTCTGTATGTGTACGAAATTCTATTTAAGAAGGGAGAAGAGTTTAAGTTCTGGAGAGTTATAAGTTAGCAATTTGTACTTCTTTTTTAGGATTGGCTAAAAGCAAGCTGTTCGCAATAAACAGTTGTATTCTCATTAAGTATGGAAATCTGGTGAGTATTTTCTTTTAATCAGAGTACAGCAGTCAGGCAAATTGAGGTCCTTTGACTAGTTTGCTTAAATATTTTCATGGTTGTGACAAATCTCAGAATAGAAGGGTTTGATTTTCAGTGCAGTACCCCAGTGGGTCATTATTTTTAGTTCAATGTTTACTGATGTAATTGTACATTACATGCAATGTAATGCATGCAATTACTGACTGAACACACTACACTACCTCGACTGCACTAAGTTAGTTAACATAGTGGTTAGTCTCTGAGACATGTTCACATGAGACTGCAGATTTTCTTTAACAACAAAACTGAAATTTATTACACAAAAGGAAAAATGAATAAAGAAGTTCTCTTAATATGTATACAACAATTAGATTGCCCTTAAATAACACAGTGAAACAAAGTTTCAAATAAAAACGAAAGAACTGCGGATGCTGTAAATCAGGAAACAAAACAGAAATTGCTGGAAAAGTTCAGCAGGCCTGGCAGCATCTGTGAAGGAAAAAACAGAGTTAACGTTTTGGGTCTGGTGACCCTTCCTCAGAACCTTCAACCTGCTTCCCCACACTGTTCCTTTCAGAGATTCAAGTCCAAAGAAATTACACCCACTATTTTGTGTTCTACTTAACTGACCATGGACTGTGAAGACTAATTCTGTGAGTCTTTTCCAAATCTGCCAATATGAACTTTTCCATAAATGTAAGAACCTAAACTTTCTCATTTCTAATAACCTGCAGATTTCTAACCAAACACTCCTGGTTTGGAAGTTAGGCAAGATATATTTTTGTTGAGGTAGATTATTCTGAAATACTTCTAGGAGAGAAAACTATACTGACTTTCAAACTCAATACTGTCTGCAGAACTGCACTAAACAACTTGCTTCTCAACTACATTTTTTAAAAAAATCATCTTCTTGAAGGGCAACTTCTTCATGCAGAGGGTGGTGCGTGTGTGGAATGAGCTGCTGGAGGAAGTAATGGAGGCTGATACAATCACAACATTTAAAAGACATACTGATAGGTATATGAATTGGAAGGGTTTAGAGGGTTAAAGGTCAAATGCTGGCAAATGGGACTAGATTTATTTAGGATATCTGGTCGGCATGGACATGTTGGACCAAAGGGTCTGTTTCCGTGCTGTATTTCTCTATGACTATGACTCAACTGAAATTAAAACTGATGGCCTTGAATGTTTCTTCTACTTGTCGTAAATAGCACAGTATAAATATCTAACCACTGACCCATGGAAACCACAGGGTTTTGCATTCACCTACTCTCTGACAAAATGTTGGATTTAAATACAGGTAGTTCTGCTATAACATGTGTTTTGTTAACGTAAATTGGCTGTAACACAATTGATGAATAGTGGATGCTGTTTAGATAATGTGAACTTCCTGCTCTACAGGTATAGCGATTTTCTATAACGATTTCCCTCTAACATGATTTTCTATGGTGATTTTCTATTGCGCAAGTTTACTCAAGATTGCAGCTATCACGTTATAGGACAACTACCTGTTCATTGATTATTAAATATCTTGGTTTTTTTCAATAAACCGTCCAAAAAGATACTTAACACCCATATGTCACTATTTTAAAATCCAAACTCCAAAAATGATATTAATATATATATTATACGTCTTTCATCACACTGGGACGGAATCTATGCAGTCATACAACATCCTCCATTAATCTTACGATCAAATAGGAACCGGGACAGTTTGGTATCTAGTGAAACTGTAGGCTGTTTCTTTATGCTTGCCTTTAAAGCTTGGACTGCTCTTTCTGTCAAACCATTGGATAATGGATGGTATGGGCTGTCCTTATATGTCGAATGCCATTCAACTTTAGGAAATACTCAAATTGCCTGCTGGTTACGATGGCCCATTGTCTGTGACCAACACTTCGAGTCTGTGTATTGCAAAAGATGTGCACAGTTTTTTTTATTGTTGTCCCCATGTTTGATGAATAAATTCTATGCACGTCCAGTCACTTTGAGTGAGTGTCCACAATGACTCAGAATACTGAGCCCATGAAAGGATGCATAATCAACATGGAGGCAATGACCTAGTGGTATTATCACTAGACGATTAATCCAGAGACCCAAATCACGTCTGGGGACCCGGGTTCAAACCCGCCATAGCAGTTGGTGGAATTTGAATTCAATAAATATTTGGAATTAAGAATCTAATGATGACTGTGAATCCATTGTTGATTGTCAGGAAAAACCCATCTGGTTCACTAACATCCTTTACGGAAGGAAACTGCCAACCTTACCTGGTCTGGCCTACATGTGACTCCAGACCCACAGCAATGTGGTTGACTCTGAGCTGCCCTCTGGGCCAATTAGGGATGGGCAATAAATGCTGGCCTAGTGATCTCATCCCTTGAATGAATAAAGAAAAAATAATGTAACCAAATCCAGGGTTTACCTGGTCATTCCCGCGAATGTGGTGGAGCTGCTGGCAGTAATTTTCGTCTATATTGGCACTCTGGGCACTGCCCCACCAATGCGGTTATGTTGGCATTGAATCCTGGCCACCAGACATAACTTCTTGCCAACATCATCATTTTGGAAACCCCTGGGTGACTCTGGCAGAGTTTAGCCAGTATCTGGCAGTGACCTTTGCTCAGGACAATTACTCTTGATCGCCATAATAATATGCCATCCTCTACTGTGTTCTGGTCTCTCCGGGTCCAAAAAGGTTTCAATTCTGGTTGTGACAGCCCTTTTGGCTTCCCCCTAGCTGTTTCAGTTTTGCCAGGACTGGATCTCTCTGTGTCGATACCGACAGCTGCGACTGGAAGGGTGTCCAGAAAATGTAAAACCATTACGGACTCTTCCTAACATGGCACCACCAGTGGTGCATCTGCCAGCGGGAGGCAGCTCAATGCATCAACATTTGCTACTTGGCCTTCCGGATGGTGTTCCAATTTGTAATTTTACACAGTATTAGAACGCAACCTGAATTCAGCCTGAAGCTATGGGCGGCACTGTCTTGTCCTCTTTTAGTAGATCTTGCAGGGATTTGTGCTCTTTACTGTTATAAATTTTTGTCCATAATGGTATTGGTGGAACTTGGAGTCCTGATGAAGGGTGTAAACCTAAAACATTGACTTTCCTGCTCCTCTAATGCTGCCTGACCTGCAGTGTTCCTCCAGCTCCACACTGTATGGACTCTGACTTCAGCACCTGCAGTTCTTGCTATCTCTATTGGTGGAACTTCCTGACTCCACATACGAACACCAAACCTTCCTTTGCTGCCTGGGCATATTTACGCTGTGCATTAGCCAAAATCCTGGATGCACACGCTATTGGGCATTCCTCTCCATTGGGTACCTATGAGCTAATACTACCCCAATGCCGTACATGGAGGCATCGCATGTCAATATCAGATCTCATTTGGGATCATAGTGTGCCAACTATTATAGCTGTTTCTTCACTTCCTGAAAGATATGGCCTGGTTAAGCAACCATTTCCAAGGCTGACTTTTTAAAAAGAGTTGATACAAAGCTGCCAGGATGGAGGCCAGTTATGTATGAACATTCCACAATAAGTCAACAATCCAAGGAAAGACCTAAGCTCCGGCGCAGACATGGGAGCCAGGGCACCTTTGATCGCCCTCACTTTATCTTCCAACGGGTATAACCCAGTCTTGTCAACTCTACAGTTCAAGTAGGTCTCTTGGGGTGCCTCGAATACACATTTTTCCCCTCTAAGGTGTACACCTGCCTGGGCAAAACATCTAAGGACTATGTCCAAGCTCTCTAAGTGCTCTTTATTGGTCTTCCCTGTTATTAGCATGTCATCTAGATAAACGGTGACCTGGGGTAGACCTTGTAAATGTTCTTCATTGTTCGCAGAAAAAATTGCACAGGCTGACAATACCCAAATGGCAGTCTCATATATTAGTACAAACCCTTATGGGTATTAATTGTAGCATACTTCTGGGAATCCTCATCTAACTGCAATTGCAAATACACAAGGCTCTCAAGTCAAGCTTTGTGAAGGACGGCCCCCCTGCCAACTTTGCTTATAGATCCTCTCTGCAAAAGATTAGGTATTCATCCAGCTGCGAAAAGCAGTTTACCATTTGTTTGAAATCTCCACAAAGGCAAACCAACCCATCGGGCTTCACAATCAGTACAACTGACGCTGCCCACTCAGTAAACTGGATTGGTTTGATGATTCCTTTGCTTTCCAGCCTTCTGATCTCTCCCCTTATTTTTGCCCATAAGGCAAAAGGCAGTGGGCAGGCCTTGCAGAATCATGGGATTACTTCCTGGTCAACATGCAAGGTGGCCTTACTTCCTTGGATAGTCTCTAGACCTCCCTGAAAAACTTCTCAGTATTTAATTAATGCTTCACTCAGGCAGCCATTTTCAAATCAAAAAATGTAGAGCCTGTCTAGGTGAATCTTTCTCGCCCCATCAAGTTTGGGCCTGAGCTTTTTACTACAATCACTGATAACCGAACCAGCTGGTTTTCATAAGAGATGGGAACTGAAGTTGTACACTTAATCTATAAAAGTTCTCTGGTATAGATTCTCAGTCTAGCCGAGATCACGCACAAACTTAAGAATTGGAGTCCACACTGAATTTTGTTAAAAACTGATTCTGCGATCCCTGAAATGGCTGTGCCGGTATCAACCTCCATTAAAACCGGGTGACCATTTAACCAGACATTTATTTTGATTGGCTCTGATTTGGAGGTTGCTAAGCATTTTAACTGTTCCAAACCAGTTGTACATGGACTTTCCAGCATGTGCACTCTCCTGGATATTGGCCTATGAGTTCTTTTGCTCAATTTAGGTCTAGTGGGACCGTTTTGCTGTGTCGAGTCTGCATACCAGCAGCAACAACAATTGCTTGCCGGCCTGGATCCTGAAAAAAATTTTAACCATTTGGCCGAGGCTTGACATCGTTTTTAGGTTTTTCTGTGGGCTGACCTAAAGTCCCTCTGTTCACAACATGTCTTGAGTGAGGCTATCCAATTGTCTTCACTCAAGTGGTGTTCCCTAAGCTCAGTGGGACTGGTGAGATTGTCCATTTTCATCGGTATATTCTGCAACTCGTATGTTCCACTTTCTGCATTTTCCAATGATAAAGCCAATTGTGGTGCCTGTTCAAAGTCCAGCTTTTGCATGGTTACATCAATAATCCCATATACCAAATGCTCTCTCAGCATCTCATTAATGGTTAAACCAAAGTCACATGCCTGTGTCAGTCAAAAATTTCCATACAGATTCCCTTGGTTCTTGAATTACCAAGTAAAACCAATCTCAGAATTAGAGGAGGCTTGGGTCCTAAATGTTCTTTAAATAAATCCATGAACTCTTGAAGGATTTTAGTATCTGGTGCCTCAGGGAAAGTTGGACGACTAATAACCAAGAAAGCTTCTTCAGATCCACAGTTGCAAACCATCCACAATTGTCTTCAAATCTCCCAGAGAAAAGATTTTCCTTTGGTTCCTGCTGCAAGAAATGCATCGGAGAAAAACGATAGGAGCATTTATAAATTATGTTATGATCGTTTTCTTTGAAAATTTTCATTTTGTAATGATAGTGAGGTTGGAAGTGGGTGAAAAGGACTATTTAGTTGGCAGTCATGTGACTAAATTTCTGGGAGTACATATGATAAGAGTTGACAACCTTATTCATACCTGCGACTCTCTTAATCCCATTCTATTTTGAGCTCCCAATCTTTGTTGTATTAATATGGGACTGCAAAGAGGCCCAGAGACTGGCATTTCTCCTAAAGACAGGAAAAATATGCTACAAGTAAAGGTGTTTTTTTTTGGTAATATTCTGGGCTAGAGTTTTGGCTTTCTAAAGAGATTTGGACAAGCATGATGCATTTTAGTCCTTGTGGGATCCATGACCACAAAATTGTGCCAATGAAGCCCACATGCTCCCTCACCATGGATACTTGACCATAGACGTAACCTCGGAAAAGGGGCAGACGATCAGGTGCTCCAACTTCCTCCATGATCTGCTGCCTAGGCCAGGCCCAGGAGCAGGCAAATGAGAGGGTCCTTCAACCTGTCTGTCCCTCTCCACAAGGAAGGCCCAAAAATCAGAAGTATGGGGCTGGAGTGCAACCAAACAGAAAAAAGTAACCCTTTTAAAAAACTAAATAGGAACTGCATAGCTGCCTTCCACCCTCTACTCGTTTTGAAATTCACAGCCATATATTATTAATTTGCTGGAGCTAGATTAATGACAGCAAAATATAGTGAATTTACAGTTTTCTACTGCCGTGAGTTGTTATAATTTAATCCCAAACATAGCATGATAAAAAAAAAGTCAACTTCAATTCTACCAAAAAATATTAGTTTGGAAATATATGTATCATCAAAAAAAATACAACAGTGTGGAAGATTAGATAGGGGCATGAATTATTCATCATTGCTACATCAAAGTGAGGCAAAATCCCATATTTCCGTTGTCAGTATCTTCCTCCACCTGCTGGGAATCAGCTCTGACGCAGTGCTCAGCCTGACAAGACATGCATAGTTCTTTGATGCGCTCTGCAAATAAGCTTGTGTTCCATGGCAGCAATCCACAGGAGGGATTGTTATCGCTGTGTCTTTAAGACATGGTATTCTTGCCTAAAGGTGTTGTGAGAGCCTGGGGTTTCAAAAAAAAATTCTCTTCTTTCAAAAGTCTTTTTCTGCCTTTCACCTCTTCCTGCCCTGAAGACATTGACATTCAGTTGGGGCATATATCCAACAGCACCAGGAATCCACTATTAATTGATCATTTAGTTTGTCCAGGCAGTAGACAGTGGGGTCTGTCACGGCTGAATCTAATCCTGTATCCATGAATGTACTTCCAAATAGGTTTCACTAGATAATAGTCAGGTGTAAGAGTTCTGGCAGTTCATTACTCTCTAATCCCAGGGTCACTGAGTATTCCCGATAGATGTTCATGGAGTGACAATCAGGAGCAGGAATGCTGGCTGATTCACTTCTCTTTAACTCAGAACCACTGAGGTCCGTTGTCCTTATCACTGCTTTTCCTGAATTCGGTTAACATTATTGAATAAAACTGATGACCTGGATTTGGCCAGTTGTTACGACCCAGTGCTGTATTTTAAAGATCATTTCTTGGGATGCGGGCAACACTTAATTAATTTATTGTCTATTCCTACTTGCCGTATGGAAATAGAGGTGCATCTTCCTTGAATCACTTATTAAAAAAAGACTTACTTGCAGAGTGCTTTTCTTGGCTACAGGATATCCCAAAGAACTTCAATCAGTGAAGCACATTTGAAGTTTAGGCACTGTTGTATGGTAGGAACTACAGGAGTCAATTTGTGCTCAGAAAGCTACCACAAACAACAATGTAATAATGACCTGCTTATCTTCGTGTGATAAGAACCGAACAAATTGCTGATGCTGTAAACCAGAAACACTGGGGGCTCTGAGGAAGGGTCACTCGATCCAAAATGTTAATTCTGATTTCTTGCCACAGACGCTGCTAGACCTGCTGAGCTTTTCCAACAATTTGTGTTTTTGAATCTTTGTATGATGTTGAATGAGGCATAACAATTGACAATGATGCCAAGCAGAATTTAGTGACTTGTTTGAAGTTGTGTCATAAAATTTTTCACATCCACCTATGAAAGCAGACAGGTCCTTGCTTTAAAAACTTATTTAATATACAGCATCTCCAAAAATGTAAGACTCTGTTGCACTACACCAGAGTGTAGGCTTACCATTTTACACTCAAGTCCTGATTTGGGGCTTGAACCCACAACCCACTGATTCATAGATAGAACTGCTTAGCTGACATTTGTAGCAAAGGTGCTCCTACAGCAGTGTTAGGGCATTCTGTGTATTCAATTTCCTTTTTAAAAATATAACTTACTTACAAAATTTGAAAAAAATTACTTTAACATATTTCACCTTAAATATTACAATATTTGCAAGAATATTGAATATGCCATCAGACAGCAAGATCCACTTTGTGATTATAATAGTCTTAATATACATAATATACTTTCTATGCCAGGTATACTGCCTGAGGCAAAGCAGTTCTAAATGGAAATTGCAAAAAAGTAAATAAATATAACTTTTTTCTCTAGGCATCAAGTTTCAATCTGATTTTCAATGTTTTCTTTGTTCTTTTAGGGACTTCATTGGTTGGGCTAGCATTTATTGCCCATCCTTAGATTCACAATGTACATTCTTTTTAAGGCACAAAGCCCAAGGGCTTCTATAATTTCCAACCCATCTACCTTTGGCCAAAGGACCTTAGGCAGTGACTTTTCCTGATATTCCAAGAAATGGAAGATGCAGTGGGGATTAGGGTGACTAAGATTGTGCCCAGGTTAGATGGTATGTGACTTAGATAATGACTTTAAGGTCCCACGACACTGATGTTCTTATTCTTATGGGTGGAGGGGTTACTGGGGAGGAAGATGCTGTCAGAGAAGCATTAGTGAGTTGTCCTGTCCATACTGCAGCCTCAGTGCAACAATGAGAAATGATACTTATCCAGTCAGGCAATGAGCACAACGTGAAGCAGTCAGTAAAAATTTAGCAAATGAACCAGGCAAGCAGAATGTAACACTGAAAGCTTCAACTTTCAGCTTTGTATGCAAGTGAATAAAGTCACATTGAAGAGAGATGACATCCAAATACTCCCTCAGTCATCTTATCAGTCCATCCTGGAGGCAGTTTGAGCAAACAATGTTACTGATTTATTTGAAACTGTATCTCTTCCTGTGTCGACCTTATTCTGTGTGATAGACACCAAATGTTGGCCAGTTCAGCATTCTGTTTGGTGCTTTAACACGCTGCCAAATGACTCTTTCTTAAAACCAAGATGATTTTTGAATTTGCTTCTTTACTGGTAGATTAAGAAAGAGAAATTGCTTCAAAATCTATAGATGAAATGTTATTCAGCCCATATTTACCCATCCAGGTGAAAAGGAAAACTGGCAGCATCCATCCAGACATTTAGATATTGTCTCCATTTCCATCAGAAAGCCTTCTCCAGGCATATAATGAAAGTGGGAGCTTATTTGAGGGCCAAACTGGACATCAAAGTGGCAAACAGTATGGTTCAGCATCAGACAGTTGCAAGGATGAGGGAGGTAGTCAGTCTAAGATCTCTGCGCTCCCTCAATTCTAACGATTTCCACATTAGTCCACATTTTAATCAGTGCAGTGTTGGACCATTGTTGTGCCTTCAGCTGCTCTGGAATTCCAGTACCAAAATTTATGCCTATCTTTTGTCTCATACAGTACTTACCCCTACATTCTTGATCATGTTTTTATTCACCTTTTCTGTTAGCTCCTTATATAGTTTTGTGTCAAAGTTAATTTAACAAAACTCCCTTAAAGTCTCTTTAGAAGGTTTACTATTTTAAAACGGTTATAAATGCAAGTTACCATTGTCTTTTAAGGAATACTTCCATGCAGCAATGAAGGCAATTGGGATATTTCTGAAATTTTGTTTTAAAATAATAATGAACTTAATAAAGACGATAATAAATTCAGATAATGAAGCAGTCCTTGTTTACTTGCAGCCAGACCTAGATAACAATCAGATTTGGGTTGACAAGTAATACTTATGTCAAAAATATCAAGTAGTGGTCATCTCCAAAAAAAAAGTGGGCTTACTGTTGTATGAGGTGTAAGGGTCTAAAAGGGCGAATACAGAGAAGTACCACCACCTATGATGATGTCATACTGACACGTGGGAGAATAGCTTAGAATCTCCAAGGAGTAAGATCTACCATCCAGGTCCTTTTCATAATCTCTCTAATAATGTACGTAACAGCAGTGTAGGGACTCCAGTAGCATGATGGTAGTGCCTCTATCTCTGAGACTGGAGGTCTGGGTTCAAGACCCATTTGCTCCAGATGTGTGTCATAACCTGTCTGAACAGGTTGATCGGACGTATCTATGACATTTGTGTAACTTGTGCTTGTTGCTAACATGTAATAAACTACATCCTGTTAACAGAAGAGCCTCTTCTTGCTTGACTAGCAAGTGATTTTCCTCGCTCACACCAGACCAAGTTGGCCCTGTGGATCCCTACCCTAAAAGAGGATGGTGGCAACAAACTGATCCCATTATGAGCAGCAGCACAAGCAGCCTCATACAACACAGTGGTTAGTAGGAAGGATTGCTCATACAACAATTACTATCATCCAATCCCCTGCCATCAACATCCTGAGATGATTATCTTTGATGAGACACTTAACTGGATGAGCACATAACTATTGTTGCTGTTAGAGGAGACAAGAGTTTCGTTGTCCTGTGATGAATAACCCACTCCTGGTTTCTCCAAAGCCTTTCCACTATCTACAAGACACAGGTCAGGAACGTGATGGCACTCTCTACATTTGCGTGGATGAGCATAGTCCCAACGCCATGTTAGCACTCATTTGCTTCACTGACAGTGCACAGTGGTACCACCTGTAAGATGCACTGCAGCAGATCGCCAATGATTTTTCAACAACACCTTCCAAGCCGGTGACTTATACTGCTAGATGAACAAGGACAGCAGGTACATAAGACCATCACCAGCTGCAGGTTTCCCTCCAAGTCATCCTGATTTGGAAGTATACATTGTTCTTTCACTGTCTTAGTGTTAAGATCCTAGGAGCCCATGCACTGTGAGTGTACCTACATTACATTGACTGCAGCAGTTGGAAGTTGACTAAGTAGTCTCAATACCACCTTCTCAAGGTTGGGCCCTTAAACCAATGAACTGAGATGAGAAAAGTAGACTCAATGATCGGCCTTATCTGTAATTAACATGTATCCTTGTGACTTCTCAACATCATCATAAAATTTCTTTCTATATCTAATACCTTAAGCTCAAAGTTTTATTGCTGTAAAGATTTTCTCATTGTCATCTCCAATGTTCCTTAATTGGTTCAGTTGATTACATCAATACATAACTGAACTGCGCAGAACTGCAGGAGGGTACATTTTCTGGCTGGAGGTTTAGACCATGTTGCTCAGTGTGATATTTTAGACAAATGTAAAATTCATTTATTTTGAGGGAGCAAAAGAAAGCTCACCCCCTCTACAGTTCTGAGGGTTGATACCTTCCAGAGGGAATCCTGTTAAATTAGTGAGAATAATAGTTGATTAAAATTCACAATACTCAAAAGGCAGTTCCATACTCTCTAGTGTTACACTGATGGGAATTATTACAGCTCAGGCTGAGTGTGTATGATATAACTGGAAAAGTGAGTGCCATTTGTCAGCCACATGGAATACGAACAGCTCTTTCCCTATTCACAGACACCAGAATGTTTACTCTTAAGAGGTTCTTGTAGTAACATTGCTGTTGTTCTGGTTAAAAAAGATTCTTTTTGGCCAGAATAAATTTATGAGAAATGATGAAGCCTTTCCAACACATTTTGTACATGCCATGACCAGGGGGAATATTTGCTGCGCAGTCAGGAGAATCAATGGAACAAATAATC
>NC_063360.1:32862953-32869703 GCF_021869965.1 Rhincodon typus | reverse complement strand
AGTGCGAAAATGTTTTCCACAGCATTAAATTAAGGAAGTAGTTTAGGTTGAAATGAAAAGGCGGCATTGCATTTGTACATAGTATGATCAGATTCAATCTGAAGGACTACACACAGATTAAGGGTGTGGATATGTAATGAAGTTATATTCATGTATGAGAAACTTTATGCAATGAAAAAAGATTAAGCAGTTTGGGTCCTTCATTGAGAATGGCAGCTTCAAGCTAACCACTTTATCCTTTTTAGATTGTGAAAGGGATTGAAAATGTCGACTTATGCAAAGTGTTCCCTCGGGTTCAAATTGTGAAAGGCACAAATTGAAAGATTAGAATACTAAATGTAACAAAATAAGACAGGCAGAATTCTTTTGTTCAAAAATGATTATTTTCATATTTTTACATTGCAGGAGGATTCGCAGGCTGATTCACAATTTGATGGTCCATTGGTGGATATTCCATCCATGGTCATAATTTTCTTCTAAAGGTGGTTAATCTCAGGCAACAGAAGTTTTTTTTTAACAGGCTCATACAACCCACGTAATTGACAAAGGGGCTGGGCAACAGTAGCAACCAGGCTCAATGCAGAGCTGAAGTCCAGAGGATTGAATTGAGTTGAATTGAAGGATTTATTGTTACTTGCTTTTTATAGTGAATAATACAGTAAAATACAGTGAAAAGCTTTATTTGTTGCCACAATCCTGCACTGTTTTGAATAGTTTAAGAATAAAATGATATAACTGAAAGACAGTCTACTTTGTTCCACCGCCACAAGTCCTCAGTTGGCTCACCAGCGACACCTGTGCCTCCACCACCTTACCACCACCTGTGCCAGACTGACCACTTTAGGAGTCACCACCCTTTAGGCACCATCTCTTCGCTGCTGGGCCCATGTCAACAACACTGCCACCAAGTCTCATGCTGAACTCACACTCACCCTGCAACCAGGAGTCCCTGGATCTACTGGTGCCACCGCCTTGTCGATATCCAGGAGTTCCCAATCTGAGTCCACTGCAACCACAACCAGAAGTCCCTGGCTCCACTGCCAGACCAGGGCACCACAAACAGTCCTAATCCAGCCACCCTCCTCTGAGATGTCACCTTGCTGGCGCCAATATCTAGAACAGTCTATTGCCGCCGCTGCCTCCGATCACTGGAGGAGCTTTGCCCCCGCTGCCATTGGCCTCGAACACCAGGAGACGTCCTTGTTACTACCACCTCCGACCGCTGGGAGGCTGTCGGCACTCCACACATGGCCCACACTCACAGCTGCACTGATGTGGCTGACTAACCTACCAAAGAAAAGAAAAACAAAAGAGAAAGAGCAGAAGTAAGAGGAAAAGGAAAGAAAAAAAGCAGACAGGATCGGATGAGCTGTGGATAAGTGGCCACATGCAGCTCGGCTACACTGCTACCATCTTGGTTTTCAGTTAGGGTTTTGAACCCGACACCCACATAATTTCCAAATCCCAATCTTGTGACACTTAGCTTGCCTCTGACCCTATCTGGGGCATGTGCATTTGAAGACAACGCTGTATTAGCAATGCAAAGTGCCAAATAGTAGTGTCACACATTATCAGGAAGTGGGAACTGCCTGCAGCACATAGTTCTGAAGATAGATGGCAGCAATGATGGGACCTGGTGTTGCCTTGCAGAACTGAGGAGGTAGCACTTCTAAAGGCCAGCAGCCCAAAGAAACACAGAACTGTGACGGAAGAACCTACACTCCTCCAATGGATCGCCTGTTGAACCCCTCAAAGATGGAACAGCTTATTCCTGCTAGGGAGAATGAAAAGGAGATTTGTCTCCAATGGGTTGCCCAGGAAAAGAACGTCCACAAGGAATGGAACAGCATTGGTAGCAATTGCTATTTTTTGCTATTTTTAATGGGGTGTTAACATCCAGAGTTATAGTGGGAACACAAAAAAAGGAAACATTTATTTTCCTTTTGTGTGCCTGATTTCTCAAAGTGTGATAAGGATAACTACACAAGCCCTGCTAAATAACAGAGAAGGCTGATGAATTAGTAATTGGGCTGAAAACATCACAAAGAAGACCAGGGTAACAAGGTCTAGAGCTGGAGGAACACAGCAGGCCAGGCAGCTTCAGAGGAGCAGGAAAGAAGGGTCCCGACCCGAAACGTCGGCTTTCCTGCTCCTCTGAAGCTGCCTGGCCTGCTGTGTTCCTCCAGCTCCACACCTCGTTATCTCAGACTCCAGCATCGGCAGTTTCTATTATCACAAAGGAGACCAGTCTATTCTGATTTGTATCATAAACTATCTACAAACAAGTGAAAGCTGTCAATCAATGTAAATTTTCTTATCAGCACGGTGTATCAAATTCTGGATTTTAAATCAAGGAAAATTACTCAAAATAAGCTATTGTAAGCATACATAGCATACCCGTGAGGTTCCAATGCATGAATTCTGTGCACCATGCCTTGGAAGTGGACATTGGTGTGTTGTAGGGTCAGTAGTCTCCATTTCAGAACTGCAGGAAAATGAAGAGGATTGACTGAGACAGCTAAGGTTGTTGTTGATGAGGTAAGTTAATTAAAATGGGACGTGATTCGGGGATGTAAAACTCTGAGAATCATTGGCCAGAATAAGTTCAAACAAATTAACTTTAAATTAGGACCAGAGAATAGCCATATGAAAAAAAATCTAGCTCCAAGCTTTAGATTTTCTAATAGGACTTTTTTTTTCCCCAAAGGTACTTAGTGACAATTGTTAGATTTGTAGCAAAGTGCCAGTGCACACACAATGTGCCGAATGGCGTCCTCAATGGTTTCTCAAATAAGGCAAGTCACAATTAGCTATGACATGATCTAATCGAATGGCTGAGCAGGTTTGAGCAGCTGAATGGCTTATTCCTGATGTTCCTATGCCAATTAATACCTTTATAAACTTTGAGTTCCAGACTAGCACAGGGTTAAGTGTTCTCAGAAAAGCAGTACCTTTCCAATTTGTCATGCTGCTGGGTTTGGGAGAGAAAAGATCAGCCTGATAGCCCTCCATTCATTTCCACTGGCAAGTGTATTTGTCTCGAACTGTGCCAGGTTAGGTGTGAGCTTGGCTGTGATGCCCGTATTGTTAAATATTCTGCTACTGCTCAAATGATAAGTGAATTTTTGTGTAGGTTATTAGACTGCAATCAGTGTCTGTATCTCACAAGTTCTTAACATCTACGGCAGAGCTGTGGAGAATATTAAACAGGAAAAAATTAAACACAAAATAAAATAATCTAATACTAATACTAAAAAAGAAAAGTTTTGCATTTATATAACACCTTTCACAACGATTTTCTGCTAAAGAGATTTTCTCCACTAGGGAAGAAATACATTTCCACAATGGAAAAACTTAAAATATAATCTTATACAATCTAAGGATTGGTGATTTGATGTATTCTCCCTCATGCTATAACCAGGAAAACAAAAGCCCAGTATCTCATAGCAACAGCTAATCGAACACTAATAATTTGTATCCAGGAAACAAGGTCTTATCAAAACTCTTGAATCACTTACCAAGTGATTTCTCTTCAGCAACATGCACAACTCAGAACAACATGTTTACATTCAGAAAGCAAATTTATTTTTCTCATTCAGAGGAAACCTTTTATTCAAAGCAATAGAATATTGGAAAAACAAAGGACATGTATTTATACAGCAACTTTAACCACCTCAGGACATCCCTAAATGCCTTACAACCAATGAAGTATTTTTGAAAAGTAGTGACTATTGTGATGGAGAAAACATGTCACCCAATTTGCACACAGTAAGCACCCACAAACAGCAGTATAATAATGGTCAGGTTATTTTTGTTTAGAGATGTTGGCCCAATTGTAACTATTGGCCAGGATACTGGGAAAAGCTCCACTGATCTCTGTAAAATAAATGTCACGGTATATTTTGTATTCTTCTGAGAGGGCTGACAAGGACTGGGTTTAACATTCTGTCTAAAAGATGGGACCCTAGTTCTCCTTATGTACTGTACTGGAATGCCAGTCTGGATTTATGGGCATGAATCTTTGGAATGAAGTTCAAATCTACGACTTTCTGACTCTGAGTTAAGAGTGCTGCCAAAACAACAACAGTTAAACTGTCTACCAGTGCTACCAGACAAAAGCTCATGCACAAAACTATTCCTAATCAATGTTCAATTTGAACCACAATCAGAGTGGTCACAAAACAGCTCATATAGCATGTGAAAATTAGAGACTGAATCAGGAATATGTAGAATCATTCTAATCTTGGCCATTTACACGCGAAAAGTTCAAAGGTTAGTATTTCATTCAATGACTATCTATGAGGACAGGAATCTGCTGTCAATCATCGTACTATCTAAGGAAATAGTTTTCACACAAGGACATTTGAGAAATTCTTTCTCAAAATTAAGATAATATGATATCAACATCCTACATCCGCCAAGTCAGTAAAACTCTCAAAACATTCCAACATAATTAGTTAGACGTAGTTATAGTGATAATTTGCTATAGTATTTTCCATCTCACTGAATAGCAAAACATTTGACTTCATTACTCTCTGCTGAAGTGAAGAACTCTTGTTTACTTCTTTCTCTGTTCTGTCTCCTTTTCTCCACATACTAAGATGACAACACTTTCCATCACTAATTTATCATTTCAGTTTGCAATACTGATTTTAATTTACATCTGGATCTTCAGCTGTCAAGACCTTAAGCTCTGGAATTCCCTTCACCTTAATATCTCCACCTTTCTCACCTCCTTAAAGTGCTTCTACCTCTGACCAGGTTTTTGGTCAGCTATCATAATAATTTTAGCACAGTGTGAAAATATATCTGATTATGTTCCTCTGAAATGTATTTGGATATTTTACAGGTTAAAGGTGCTCCATAACTGCAAGTTTCTGTTGCTATCCTGGACAAATGGATTGATTTTCCAAATGTTTGTGAGTTTCTTGCAATGGCACAGTGGCATGCTGCTGTGCTACACTGAGCAAGCAGGTCTCAGGTTAAACACCTGGCCTGTGTTGAGTATGCTGCTCTTAGCATGGGCACCAGTTGAGTTTCAATAATGGCCCTCAAGTTAATGAGGAAAAAAATCCACTCACTCAATGCTGCATAGTGACACTCGTGAGAAAACCTTATTTCTTTTTTTTAATAAATTAAATTCATTCACGAGGACCAGTATGCTAGCTAAGACAGAATTTATTTACTATTTGTTTTTGCCCTTGACTGAATGGTCATGGGTTGCCTTCTTGAACCTCTTTCCACACTGGCTAGAGTTACCGTGAAGGTCCTGCCTTCTCAAGCTCAGTCCCTTCCTGAGGCATGGAGACTATCTGGTGGAACTCACCACTAGCAGTCTCTCTGTCTCTAGTGAGAGAGCAGACCTATTGTCCTCTGCTACTGTGAGGACCTTACCTTCACTTCTTAAAACTCTGCATGTACATGTGGTGTAGATACACTCACAATGACATTAGTGAAGTATTTCTACGATTTTGACAGAGCAAAGGAATGGAAGGGTGATTTCCAAGTCAGGATGGTGCGTGGCTTGGATGGGAATTTGCAGCTGATGGTATTCCCATACAGTTGCTGCCCTTGGCCTTTTAAGGGGCTAGAGGTTATAGGTTAGGAATGTGCTGTCTCGTGTGAGGTATTAAATTGCATCTTGTGGATGGTACACATTACTGGCACTGTGTTGAATGCTGAGGGTAGATGAGGTGCCAATCAAGGCTGCTGATTTGACTTGAATGGTGTTGAGCTTCTTAATTGTTGCTGGAGTTTTACTCATCTAAGCACTGAATAGAATTCCATCATGGTACTGACTTGTGCATTGTAGACTTTGAGGAACCAGGAGGTGAGTTATTTGTCAAAAAATTCCCAGTCTGACCTGCTGTTGCAACCACTGTATGTATATGATTAGTTCAGTTCAGTTTCTGGTCAATGATAAACACCTGAATGTTGATAGTGGGGGATTCAGTAATGGTAATATCATGGAATGTTTGATGTTTGGATTCTCTCTCATTGGAGATAGTCAGTCATTGTCTAGCATTTGTGTGATGCAAATTTTACTTGGCACTTAATAAGCCAGGAATGTTTTTCCAATCTTGCTGCATTTGAATGTAGTCTGCTTCAGTATCTGAGGAGTCACAAATGGTGCAAAACATTCTGTAATCATCAGCAAACATCCCCACTTCTGACCTGATGACACAAAGCCAATTATTAATGAAGCATCTGAAAATGGTGGGCCTAAGACAATATGCTGAGGAGTTCCTGAAGTGATGTCATCCTGATGGAGACTGAGTGAGGTTTAGTTGTGAGACTAGGGTGACATTTACTGTATTGGTTTGAAAAATGAGACCTAGACAAGAACTGGAGGCTGGCATGGGAAACTGTGGCATGGTCAAAAATATCTGCTTTCAAGTGAGAAAGGAAAGAAATTGAGATGTGGATGAGGGAAGTCTCAGAGCACTAATAAAGTGCATGGATTAGCAACTGGGTCAAAAACAAAGGAAATAGGAACTTACAGTATTGGAAATTTGGATGTGCACTAAAATGAATGGCCATAAAGCAACTGTGCTTTTGTAATGAACTTTTGGAGAGCAGATGACAAAAATAATTATTTTCTAAAATTAATTCAAAAGATTTATTTTCATTCCCAATGTTCTTCCTGCTCCTCAAATATTTGCCAAGAGACAGCAGGATAACTCATTGAGAGATAGCAGGAACTGCCGATTCTGGAGTCTGAAATAACAAGGTGTGGAGCTGGATGAACAC
>NC_063360.1:32845886-32862553 GCF_021869965.1 Rhincodon typus | reverse complement strand
TCCCCCATTTCTGAAGAAGGGTCCAGACCCGAAACGTCAGCTTTCCTGCTCCTCTGATGCTGCCTGGCCTGCTGTGTTCATCCAGCTCCACACCTTGTTATCTAGGATAACTCATTGGCTCTTCTTCAAAATAGTGCCACAGAATCTTTGACGTCCATTCGAGAGTGCATTGGTTTACTGTCTCATCCAAAAGCAAGTGCTGCATTCACCATCTGAGCTATGATTCACATGCATTCACAATCTGAATTGCATGATTTGACTGCCTTCAAAGAAAATTAATTTCTATCAAAATTCTCAAAACATTGACTTCACATTGCTATTAGTGCCACATTAAGGGGATTGGTTAGCTCAGTTGGCTGGACAGCTTGTTTGTGATGCAGACTGAAACCAACAGCATGAGTTCAATTCCTGTACTGGCTGTGGTTACAATGAAGGATTGTCCTTCTCAACTTTCACCTTTCCTGAAACATTGTGATCTTCAGGTTAAACCCTCACCAGTCATCTCTATCTAATGTGACATAGGACTATGGCAACTTCACCTTTTACTTTAGTGCCATGTTAGTAAATGCCAACAGATGCAAAGTAAAAGAAAGACTCACAATTATCTTAGCCCTTATTAATAGGGTTATAGATTATAAGAGTAGAGATTTTATGTTGAACTTGTATAAGGCACTACTTCAGTGAAAAAGGGAGAATTAAGATGAGTTCTGAGCAGTGCACTTTATGAAGGATATGATAGCATTGGAGATTGTGTAGAAAAGATTCAGGAGGATGGTTGTAAGGATGCATAAATTCAGTGGTGAAAACTGATTGGAGAGGTTAGTTCAGTTTTCCTTTTAGAAAAGAAGACTGAGAGGAGATTTGATAGAGGTATTCAAAATCATGAGGGTTCAAGACACTGCAAACAGGGAGAAGTTGTTCCCACTGAAGAAAGGATAGAGAATAAAAGATTTAAAGTAATTAGCAAAAGAATCAAAAGTGACATGAAGAAGATCTTCTTCAAACAGTAAAGCTGGAATTTGCTGCCTGAGAATGAGGTAGAGGCATTCAAAAAAGAATAAGACTGTAATCTGAAAAAGAAGAATATACAAGGTTACAGTGAGATGGCCAAAGAATAACACTACGGGAATCACTTGTTTGGACAGCCGAGTAGACATAATGGGCCTAATAGCTTCCTTCAGCACAGTAACAATTATGTGATTCTTCGATGGCTGCGTTATCGTGAACACTACCACCAGGTGGAGCAGTGAGGGCACACCCTCAGGAACCCGACATTGCAGGCACGTTACCAATGTGTTTTGTGTTTATATGGCAATAACTGAACAAAGAAAGAATCGTTTTGAAGCTTCCATCTGGACTGATAAATTACAGAAACAAATAGGATGAAGAAGTGAAAGATGAAAGTGGAAGAGAGGTCCCATTCCAATTGGTTAACATGATGTGGAGGTCCCGGTAGTTGGACTGGGGTGGACAAGGTCAGAAATCACATGACACCAGGTTTTCGTCCAAAAGCTTTATTTGAAGTTTTCTGGCTTCTTCGCCACTTCACCTGATAGATATTTTTAATCAACTTGTTCAGACATGTTCTGACATGTTATCGACACACTTCTGGAGAGGTGAGACCTGAACTCTTTTGGCTCAGAGGTGGGACACTACCACTGCCTCACTAGAGTCCTCCCTTCATAGACAAAGTATCTTTCATCACCTGTGGACCTCTCAAATCAGTTTACAACCAATGAAGTACTTTTGAAGCGTAATCACCGCTGTAATGTAGGAAACATTAACTTTTGAAATGTAACATTTCAAGCCATCGTTACTTTACGCATATTCATTTTATTTTAAAACCTTATAATGTGGATTGGTCTTCGAACTGGCAAAACGCTGCCCCTAAATAACATAAGTTACAATTTGCATGGTGCAAGTTATTCGTTTTTCTTCAGTTGAACGCCAGGTGGAACCAGTGAACTCATATGAGAGGGAGTAGCAGGCAACAAACTCGCCAGACGGCGCCCTTTGATTAGTTTTAAGGTTGCCCATTGTACGTATATTTATTTCTGATTTTGTTTACAAGCTGTGTTCGTTTTTCTTAACGACTTTCGGGGTGTGGAGGGAGAGGCCAATGAACGTGCATTGTTTGGAATTCCAACCATTTCTGAAGTTGTCTGTAATTTCACAAAGCACCAATCCTGTGTGTTTCAACATGTTAACATACGACTGAAAGTTACATGTGAACATACCAGATCTCTGCAAATGGATAGATTCGAAGAATAGATACAGTCACAAATACAACGAAGATATTGATGGCATCTAATTTTCCAACAAATTTAGTGGCAGATAGGTTTTTCCTTAATAACAGACTGCCCTGGGTGCCAAACGATACCCGTAAACAATCAGGGTCATTGCAAAACATCCCAGAAATGAAGGCTACGGCTGTACACAGTGACTTTGCAAAAAAAGTCAGCGATTTTTTTTGTGCAAAGCATTTCCTAATTTTCCCGTTTATTTTATATCTGTTCACTTTTGGAAAGTGCATTTAGCTGTTGCAGATAAATTATTGCTTGTACAGTCTATGATTTGTTTATGCGCTAGGCGGTTGGCAGGCGGAGTTTCCACTCAACTGGAAAAACTTGTTACGTACGCGAAATATTCCCCGTCGGAAACTAGAGAGAAGAGAAACAAATTCTATTTCCAACTGGTTCTATTTGCTTTTAATCTCGGACTGAGTGTACTATTAAGTAAAGTACATTTAGTTATGTTTTGAAATTTAGAACAGCGAAGCATATTACATTTCCTGGTGCACCAACCAGGGCAGTTTAGAACAGCCGTTACACAAGATTTAATATTTAGTGTCACCTGCAATCCACACTCGAAACCTGCAACACAGTGTGCTGCACAAGACTTCAGATTTTGGTCTCGCTCAATAACATTCTTAAAAATGCAAATTGATGCAAACTTATGAAGCTTATTAATGTCTCAACCTTTTTCGCCAAGAGCTTGCAATTAATTTCGAACAATTTGAGGCAAACAATTATAATAATTTCCAGACAAGGTGTTCTAGCTCAAATGTTAAATGCAAAAAAAAATTTGAGTTGCATTAAGTTGGCAATGAATGCGGCTGTGTGGATAATAAATAGTATCAGGGCTGTTATGATGGGGAACTACCAGACAGCTCAGCATTATCATTATCTAATTTTACATTGCAACTGTGTGGTTTTATTCTAGAAGATTCATTCCAATACGGACACGACTGGCAGCTTCATAATGCCTTGTAGCACGCGAAACTGAGTCATCGAGAGGGAGAAAAAAAATACGAAGGGAGAGAAACAAGAAAATTCCCAGAAAATACGCCATCTGGGCTCCCATGTGCGGGAGGTTTAATATTAATCGCCGGTCGGAAGAGCCAATCGCGAGAGCCGTATGCAGATGAGCCGGTGGGTGGCATGTAACCTTTAAAAAGCTGTGAACGCCGCTGAGGACTCGCAGAAAGAAGCAGAGAATAGAACGGATTGTTGTTTGAATACGGATCTCGAGCTTTGGAGGATTGTTACAATCAGTGGCAGAAAGCTACAGCGAAGAAGACTTATCACTGTAGTCTTGAATCCGCGGGCTCTTTTTTTTTACCTTGGATTTAATTACAAAAACATGACTCTGGAAGATATCACTGGAACTGACAATACTAGCAAAAAGTAAGTTGCCAGAAAATCGACCGTTTGTAGTTGGTTTTAATGAGATCAAGCGGAAAGGATCGCGTATAGATAATCTATATCCGTTGGTTATGTAGTTTGCAGACTTTTTTTTAAAATGAATAGTTTGTAAGTATATATATTTTCATCTCTATCCAGAATGCAGCCAATTGATCAAGCTTTAGAAAAATTGTTGGTGACAGCGCAACGCCAGGGCTACTTAACTGTTGGGGTTTACGAGTCGGCGAAGTTAATGAATGTGTAAGTATTGAACGTGTTTTTTTTAACCTTCATAACAACTGGAACCAGTTGCGGACAACAACTTTAAAACTGCGATTTAGCATCCATTGACTTCCAGATTTTTGTTTTGCATTGTGATTCTAATCGCCCGTTCTACTCCGGTCCCATGCAGTGACCCGGACAGTGTAGTTCTGTGTCTGCTGGCGGCCGATGAGGAAGATGAAGGCGACATCGCCTTGCAGATCCATTTCACCCTGATCCAGGCTTTCTGCTGCGAGAACGACATAAACATAGTGCGGTTGCGGGGAGTCAAGCGCTTGGAAGAACTTCTGGAGTCTGGGGACGAGACTGCTGAACCCCGGGACATGCACTGCATGCTAGTTACGGTAAGAATAGCCTCTTTCTCCACTTTCCGCCTCCATCCCCAAGCTACTGTGTTCTGCAAAAATCGACGGTGTAGACACTATTAATATCTCTCCGAGTTAAAAATTGTAATAGTAAATACTTGTGCATCCGAGGTCTGTAACTATGCGTCAATCCGGATCAGTTAGCTAATCTCTTTTTCTTCAAATTGTTACAATGGTATTTAGTCGATCTGGCATTTCAGGGGTTAATCTTGCAATTTTTCGTAAAACGAAACGACGGCGCTTGGGAGGGTACAACTGACTGGAATTGACGTGCTTTTGACGCTGACGCGATGTTTTAATCGGTTTTTTTTTTCGTTCTATTTTCAGAACTCTCATACCGATGTTTGGAAATGTGAGGCGTTGGAGGAAGTCGGAAGCTATTGCGAGGAAAGTAGAAACAAGAACCAGTGGGTTCCTACCGTGTCCCTGCAAGAACGCTGAAGGTTTCAAACCAGCACAAGAAAAGGAAGCTGAGAAGAAAGCGTCTTTAATTAAATGAGAAATGTATGCCGTTTTCTTCTACAAAAAGATGCGGGTGGATGAGGAAAAATCATGTTTGCAAAGGCATTTTTTTGTTTTATTTTTTAAAAAGAGAAAAGGTAAAGAAGACGGCATACCCGGCGGAAACTTGGCTGTTTTTTAAAGCGGCGAGTGGATTGCAATCCGCTCCCGGAACCGAGAAGACAGCTGCAGTGGAGGAGCTGGACTGGAGATGTGGACACCCGATTTGGAAACGGAATGAAGGAGAGATTTTCGAAGCAGGGCTCTTTTGTATCTAGATTTTTTTTGATAATAGACTGGACTGATGCAGAAAGTGGAAGAAAGGATCTGTGAAGACTAGAGTACCACAGGACTGTAATCCTGGTGTGGAGGATAGATCGACGTTTTTATTTTAAACAGTGGTTGGCCGGCCGGCCTCGCCCCCTCTCCATGACTGATAGAGCCTTTTTTTCCGCGTCCTACTGGAGGCGGAACAACGTGCGAGCTTGCACTGGAACTGGATTTTGGAGCTGTTTGCATTTCTAAACGGAGCTAGTTCCCCCCACACGAGTTACCTGTACTGTTTCCTTTGTACACCAAGGGGATTTGCAGCAAATGTAAACTGAACTGTTGCACTTAGCTTCAATACTGGGATGTTTTGCATAGAATCCCAATGTTATGTAACGGGCATCGTGCAATTTAATTCTAAACTATTAATCTGAAATGTAGTATTTTTCAGCGTCTTATTTATAACGTTGTGATTTCCTCTTTGTCTTTTTTCTTGATTTATGTAAAAAAAAACTCTCGTTTCTATTACATTACAATAAATATTTTAACTTTTAAAAGTATATACTCGTCTGACTTTTCTTCCCTTGTCACAACATCCACTGCTTTGGAGAAGTGGGGTGAAATACTTGACTAATTTTTTTCTTAGTGGTTGGCAGCAAACAACACTTTGAAAAGCTAATGAGCTGGTTTGGATTGTACCTGCCTAGTTTAGAATTTGATCATCAAAAAACACTTTTGAGATTTTACTGTTTCACCCTGCCATTTGACCTTTGACTGGATATGCAAAAATTAATCAGATTTTCACTTTTAGCCATGTCAAGAAAATTACAACTGTAGTTTTGGCAGTGGAGGCCAGATTTTAGTCCAAGCTGCTCTGTTTGACTCAAAATTTAAATCAATGATTTAACTGCAGCATCACACCTTCCTGCAAAGTGAATTAATGGCTTCATTTTGTAGACCATTTTAATTCCAGTTATAACTTTCCCAATGCACTCCTGACTGGAGTTGTGGGCTTCTTGGTGTTTCAATATATAGGCAAGAATCCTGTAGGTTAAAGGTGGTGGGAACAGCTAATTCATCAAGACACCTTCACATAAATATATTTGCTTTTGAATTGACAAAGCAGATGTATTGGAGTTCAATGATTCCTGAGTTCAGCCAACTCCCAATGGGAAGCTAAAACTATGATGTATTAATGTTACAATTTGGATGTGGAATTGGTGATGGTGTTTGGGACTGTCAACAAATAACAGCCTTCTCAACGAGGTATTCATGATGCGAAGCTGTCTCCAAGGTATGTTCAAATTGTAACGTGGGAAAAAGCAGTCACACTAAAATATAACTTTTGTACAGTTGTTTTGACTGTGAAAATAAAACTGATGGTGAGCAGTTTTCCTGATGAGCAATGCAGTGCCAGGAGTAGATGTTAAGTATGTTGCTCTACTGTTTTGAGAATCTTTGGGTCACAAGCCAAGTACCTGTGATTATAGATGTGTCTTCCTGCATGATAATTGTGTTAACTTATTCAAAAAGTCAATCCTTTAAATTGACAGTGATCAAAAGACATTTTGTGGAACTTGGCAGACAATTCTATTGGTCAGAGAAAATTCAGTGTAAGAGGGCAGCCTTGCAAACTTCAGATTTTCCTGTTTTTAACTACCAGTCCCAGATGGCAGGATCAGTGAGGAATAATATTTTTCAGCCCTGTGATCTTAGTGATCAGGGCTCATGATAACTGAGGTCCCCAACTCAGATGTCACCCAATGTACCTTCTTTACAATACACAGGGGTGCCAACAATAGTGGCTATCTGCATTGAAATAGAGGAAAAGCCATGATCATATCAAATGGAGCAGGGCTGAATGGTCTACTGGTATGTTTCAAACCAACAATCAAATATTGCTTTAGAATTGCAAAGTCTCCAGATAGTTCAATGGGCCATTGATCTGGAAACTCAAGTCCATTTGAAGCAGGAAAACTTTCCAAGTAAACATAAATGCAAATTTTTATGATGCCTGCAACAAGCAAAATTAGGCCATTTGGCCCTTTGAGTCTGCTGAACCATTCAATACTGCTGATCTTATACCTGAGCTCCACATTCCTGCACTATTTCCATATCAGTTGAATCCCCTAATCTAAAGTCATACAGCATGGAAACAGACCCTTCGATCCAACTAGTCCATGTCAAACATAATCCCAAAATGAACTAGTCCCACCTGCCTGCTCCTGGCCCATATCCCTCCAAACCTTTCCTATTCATGTAATTATCCAAATATCTTTTAAACATTATAATCGTACACACATCCACCACTTCCTCAGGAAGTTCATTCCACACGCGAACCACCCTCTGTGTAAAATATTTGCCCCTCATGTCTTTTTTAAATCTTTCTCCTCTCACCTTAAAAATGTGCCCTCTAGTCTTGAAATCCTCTACCCTAGGGAAAAGACAACTACCATTCACTCTGTCTATATCTATCATTATTTTATAAACTATCACTCCTCACAACTCAGCATTCACAGCCCTTGTGGGCAAAGAATGCAGAAGATCTATAACTCTTGAATAAAGAAACTTCTCAATATCTCAGTCTTAAATGACTGACCCCTTAATCTGAAATTGTAATACCAAGGTTTAGCCTCCTCAGTGAGGGGAAACATCATCCCATACTGGATTTGCTGTTCTTCAAATTGTGTACTCTTTCACATGCACCTGAGACAGCAAACAGGTCTTGGTTTAGTGTCTTTGTATAAAAAATGATACCTTGGACAGGGCTCTGTCAGCTTAGGTTTTGTGCTTAAATCTCTATTGGGGTATAAATCCACAACTAAGTGACTCAAGAGGTGAAAGTGCAATGTCTGACCATCCCTCACAAAATCCATGATGGTGAGGCCGGATAACCATGGAAGCAGCAACTGAATTATTCGGATCAAGGACACTCCTGATTCAAGGCCTGGTCCATGATGCATGCCACCAGCATACACAAAGCAGATCTAACAACTTAAATTCAAGGAGTATGGTTCACAAAATCTGACTTAAAAGGGCAATCAGTATAAAAGGCTCTTAAATGGTATGTTTGAAGCTGGAATGCTATGCAATGGAAGCGGCTTCCCAATTGGAATTCTATGGTTGGACTGGGAATTTGCAATTTATTGAAATGATTAACTGTGATATTTTATTGACACTGATCACTGTGTCTACTGCTGAGACACAACTCTTCAGAGAACTGACAGGATTACAGTTTGTTAGATATTTGTCTGAATAGATCAGCTTACTACATCATTAGTCACTAACTACCAGAGTCTAGCCAGTGTATATATGTGCACTTCAAAGGTCCACCCTGGCCTGATAAGCTATCTCACATGTATCTCATTAGACATGTCAACAAAAATAAATTACACATCCCTGTTTGCTGTCCATCATCGCCTGCTGAAACTTAAATGTCTAGACATTATGTAAAAGGTAAATTGAGAGAAAGAATATTGTAAAATATTTTGTGACATCAGAACATTCTAAAGTGCTTTGCAACCAACTTTTCAAGTGTACTGGCTTTTATCATGTAGAAAATGTGGCAGCCAATGTGCACATAGCAAGGTCCCAGTAATGTATCAATGACCAGAAACTTTGCTTCAGTGATGCTGGTTGAAGGCTAAATATTGGCCAGAATAGACTCCCCTGCCCTTCTTCAAAATAGCGCGCAGGATCTGTTACATTAATGCGCTTTGTGGTTGCATCTGCTGTCAAGTCACTTCCTAATTTCACACGTTTAGAGGAATTAAACCGGGCAAGGAGCTGGAGGGATTGATAATGCCATTAACCCCTCTATACCGCATCATGTGCAGGAATGAGAAAAGTGTGGAAGAAACTTTGGAACAGAACCTAAACAATTCCCTCATGACCGGCGCAAATCCTTCAAGTTTCTTATAATAGTAGTAAACGATAACCATCAATACAAAATTGTTAAAAAGAGGTCTTTTAAAATGCGATGAGTCATATTTTTAAAAAGGCTATCTGAGAAATGTGGGCATTTCAGTAATTCTACAGAAAACAATAACTGAAATGAAAATTGAAACTTGCTCAAATAATACACAGCTTGGTGTTTACTCATTTCTGAATTTGCTTGACCTTTAAAGGAGGTATTTTCAAAGAAATTAGCTATTTGTACAATTTAACAATCTGCAGAAGAGCAATTACTGATTTTTGCAAGAATAGATATTATGGAATGACCAGTAGCCTCAGCTGTTGCATTTATTTCAATTATATGTAAAGTACATGGCAGTTGCAGAATGCAGTATATCTCAGATTACAAAGCATTTGGATTCTGGAATGCCAATTATTTCATGCCCTACCCATGTAAATTAGGGCTCCAGACTTTAAAGTGGATGTAGGATCGCACACAAAAATAAGTCAGCCAATTTCTTTTTATGATTTTTGCAAATCTTTTAGCTTCGTTTCCTCTCCTCTGCATCCTGACTTCTCTGTAGATAAGTGCTGGTACCTTTTAGTGAGAAGTGAAAGTTACCAAAGATGACTGATGGTGAATTTAGCCTGAGAATCTCCACGACTCAGTTGAGAAGGTGGCCTTCATGGTTTCCTTAGCTAGCACAGGAGTTGAATCTGCACTGTTCATAGAATCCCTACAGTGGAGATAGAGGAAATTCAACTCTTCAGGTCTACACTGACCCTCTGAAGAACATCCCACCCAGACACACCACCCACCCTATTCCAGTAGCCCCACATTTACCGTGACTAATCCACCTAACCTGCACATCTTTGGACTGCTAGCATTACTCTGCATCAAAAACCAGCTAAATGAACTAATTGACCCCCCACCTTCCAATATCTCATCCTGTGGTCACACGAGTACCTTAACAGTGAATCCTAGTCGAATATTCCCCTGCAGAGGCATTACTAGGAAATGATTTTCCCTTACATGCCATTCCTCTGTTAGGAAAGATCCTGAGCATCGATAATGGATAGGAACTCTTAACCTTTTCCTTAATCTTAGAGTTTTGAAGTACATTTTAGTACCCCTTAACACCTTTCCTCTGAGACTAACTCAATAGAGGTTAAGAATCAAATTTGGGACCTTTTTGGTTTTTCGGTTTAGCTATTCACTGGATAAACTCACTGAGTCATGGGGGAGCCCCTATCAGAAATTTTTCTGAGAAAAACCCACATAATCACAAGACCCTTCATAACGCCACTGCCTTTTTAAAACATAATATTTGAGTATATTTTATATTTAGGACAAAAAGAGATGATAAATATTGACATTTTTATTGATTTGAAAGTGGGCTTGGGGTTTAAGTCGGAATAGCACAAATGTAAAGCAACTGGGTCTGAATTGGGAACTTTGTCAAAGTTATTTTCTATTTCTTCCATCTGTGCCAGAATTTTCAGATCTGATCTACTCCAGGAGAAGGAATAACTAGAACAGGATGTGAGACAAATTTCACAGAAAGTACATAAAGAGCAAGAGTCTGACTGTATCTGCACTCACTGTTACTGTAAAGAAATCATTGTTTAGGCAGCCTAATCTAACTGTATTGCTGGCACGCAACAGTTTCATCTTTTTACCCATTCAATATATCATTGTGTCCCTCTAACCTTTTCCTCCCTCTATCCCCAAGGTTATACTGCGTGGCCCCATTTGTATTCAGTTATTTTGCAGGCACCATTAGCACGCTAACCAGTCATTGAAACTGAGGGAAAAGAGAGTATTAGATAATGTTTGCACGAGCAACTGCAACTGCATGTAGCAATGTCCCTGTGTGTTTGTCGTGCACTGCTCACTGATGCAGAGAGACCTCAGAACAGACAAGGATATGCTTGACCATGCATTTACACATACATCAACCTCTCTGAGAAGGTTGTTTCAGTCTCGTCATTATACAGCTGCACCAATACAAGCAACTACTGTCAATGTCCCTACCTCTAAGCCAGCAAGCCCAGGTTCAAGTTCCACCTATTCCAGAGTGGGTGCCATAAAGCATCTGAACAGGTTTGTTAAAAGTATCGACGAGCTCTCTGTGTTAGATTAATGGTTTGTTTACTGATTAAAGTTAGACACTGATTTAGGGGTAAAGATAAGATCATAATGAGCAAGAGGGTTAAGATGAGTTTTTTATATTAGAATTAGATTTAACAGTTTTACAGTTAGGTTTAGATTAGGGAGAAGTTTTGGCTTAAGAGGAGTTGTAAAGTGAGATTTGTTTTCCTTTATTATTTCATAGGATGTCGACCTCATTAACAAGGCTAGCTTTTGCTGCCCAACCTTAGTTTCCCTTGAACTGAGTGGCTTATTAGTCCATTTCAAAAGGCTGTTGAAAATCAACCACATTGTTGTAGGTCTGAAGTCACATGTATGGCAGACCCGGTAAGGCCAGTAGATTGGCTTCCCTATAGGTCATCAGTGAACCAGATGGTTTTTTTTAATGATAACTGATGATAGTTGTTATGGTCACCATTACTGGGACTAACTTTTCATTTCAGCTTTATTTGGATTGAAATTCCACCAGCTGTCAAGGGGGAATTTGAACTCTCAGCCCAGAGCATTAGCCTGGAGCTTCTGTACAACTAGTCCATTGATTTGGGGCAATAAAATATTGAAGCAGAGAGTTTATTCTGAGAAGCAAATTCCATGTAATGGGAGTGATTACAATGCAAGTCACATATATAGACACACATTCAATTTACAACATTCCAAAAAAGGTTATAAAAACTGTTTTACATACTCAACAGCAGTTCTTGGAAAGACTGGGAATTACTTTGCTAATTTTACATTTGCTTAAAATTATAAGAAGTGAACTTTTAAAAATGTGGTTACAACTGGTTACAAATATGCAAGTTGGCCAGTAATTGAGGATTTCAAAGTAAACAGTATTCTACAGCATTGAAGGAAGCCATTCAGTCCATCTCACAAAAAAAGTTGTCCCATTTTTTGCACATAGCCTTGCTATGCAGAGCTGATAACTTTATATTAGAGTCCAAGTCTCCCCTAAAATTCTAAGGTTCCTCTGGGCTCTGAAGTGAAACATTTACTTCTCATAGAGACAGATTAATGACTCTAGTGCACATCTGTAGATAGAGAATGTGAGTTTCAATTTCGCTTCAATTCAATGAGCCTTTATCTAATGCTTAGTGTAAAAAGTAAATTTGCATTTATATAGGAACTTTCACAACATCAAGATGTTCCAAGGCAGAATACAGGCAAAGATTTTAGTGAGGTTGCTTGAGGGATAATTACTGACCAGGATTCCAGGGAAAAGTCTCCTGTTCTTCCCTGAATAGTGCTTAATCATTCTTCAAATTATGTCCATCAGAAAGAGCAGACAGGGCAACAGTTTAACATCTCCCCTCAACTGGCACTTCTCATAGTGCAGCACACCCTCAGCACAGCACTAAAGTGTCAGCCTAGGTTTTGTGCTCAGGTCTCTTGAATGGGCTTGAACCTACAACAAACTGACTCAGAATGAGTGTGTTATCCATTCAATTAAATACTTTAAAAGTGCAGTCACTGTTGTAATGTAAGAAACACAGCAAAAAGTAATATATTAAGATATTATAAATAACAATGTGTTAAACGATTACTTGAGCACTGTTCTGGTGTGAGTGGGTAAAGAACATTGCAGGTTGGGGGCTGGATTATTGCTTAACAGTGCTGGGTTGGGGGAGGTGAATATTGCCATGTTGGGGAGGGAAATGGTGAGCATTGCTGGTTTGGCGGGGTGGGGGGTGGGGGGTGGTGAATATTGCCAAGTTGCTGTTGTTACTAGATTCACACCAAATAGTACTTCTGAGCTCTAAGTAAATCCACGTACAAACCAGGGCAAACACTTGAGATTTACATGATTCTGGCCATCTGATACCAGTGTTCTTGGAATCATGGAATAATTCAGGCACCATCAAACTGGCAACCAGAAGTTTAAACTCCCTGCTAAAGTACCATGGATGCACCCACATGGGAACATCCTCGGGATCTTGTGGTGCATCAATGGTGAAAGTTGAGTCGGAGGCCTCTCCCCAGATTGGAAGATTTGGGCCATTGAACATTTCCAGCATTTTCTCCTTATTATAGCAGAGGAAGTAATATTTTTAAAGAAAAACTATTAGAATATAATTAAACACTGTGCCTAACACAGTACTGCAGCTCAGGCAGTAGTTGCATACTCCACCCTCAACATAGGAACTAACATCATAAGCTTACATTTGGCAATGGCCCAATTAAAAATAAACAAGTTTCCTGATGGTAAAGAAAGTGAATTGCTCAATGTAACAGATTAGAAGTTGCCAGATTCAACTTCAGTTAGTGCTGCATTAACCCAGTCTTTCCTGACTTATTGGTGCTTTAGAATTGACTTTGGATTGAGGGTACGAAAGATTTGATCACTGTAAAGGTTAGATCTTTATTTGGGCTTTGGGTCAGGTTAGACATTACTACTCATCTTTCATGGGTTACCACCTGCTTCACAAGTTACTGGAGATCAGGAAAGAAGTCATAAATTGGAAAGGGGCTTCCACCAGTCCAACAGAGCTAAAGCCTCTACCTGAAGCTATATACAAGAACAACAACAACAATCACTTTCTCTGTTTATGGCCTATACTTGATACTGCAATTGTGTTGCACACATTAGAGTCATTCTCTTAAGTGAGAGATGGAGAGCCATCACCATAATGTTTCAAACTCAAGGCCCACCTTGGTGTCGTCAATTTGGGGGAATGTATCTTCATGTATAGATGTCATGGGGTGTGGCAATTGACTCAAGATGAGAAAGGAACTGGGACAATACCTCATGAGTGACATAAAGGACACTTCAAAAGGACAAAAATAAAGAACAAAAGTTAATGGCATTATCCTTTGTTTAAGTGTGAGTTAGCACTTTGTATTCAATTTAATTTTCCTTCAATAACACAGATCTACAATTTCCATCTTCAAGTTATGTTTACATATGTCTTTAATTGAGTAAAACCTCCCAAGGAGCTTCACAGAAGCATTATCAAACACTTGACTCAGACCTGTGTAGGAGATACTGAATAAGTGAGGGATGTCCTAGGCTGGATCTCTAGTCCACAATCTCACTCAAATATTGGTAAAGGTGCCATAACAACAAACTGACTCAAGTGAGGAGTGGGATCTATAGGTTTAATCTCCTGACCATTTTTTTGGAAATTTCACTTGTGTATAAGGGGATCAGTTGTGGTTATACCCCTTGCATGTTTATCTGGGCATACCTTCCAGGATCACACATTGATATTGGCCACTTGAGTGAGTCACTTAAAGGCCAGCCTGATGCCCAGGAAATCCAGAATCCAATGTTGAAGATGATGACTTCAGGAATGAAGGAAAGAAAGAGGAAAAGTAAACTGGACATTAGAAAATTCAATGTTTGGGTCACGTTTGGAAGTTATATGCTGGAGCAATGGTTATTTTGATGAGCTGGTCATGTTGATCGAATTGAAAGAAGCTAATGGATAATATAAAACTAAAGACTAGTAGATTGGATCATTTATGATCTTTCATTTATTATATATATAGATTAGTAGCTGTTTTCATGTTCAATATTGTGACTAAAATTAAACACAGAAGCAGACCATTCAACCCCACTAGTTATTCTAGTTATTTCTATTTCACTTAAACCTTGTCCAACTTCATTTCATCTAATGCTATCAACATAATCTTGTTATTTCTGAGTCACCTTCAAGGTGGTTAATTAATCTTAAATGGATTTCAGCTATTTGCTTCAACCAAGCCTTTCTGTAACAAGTTCCACACAATTACCACTCTCTATGTAAAGGCAATTTTCTCCTGAATTTTCTTCTGCTTTTATTGATGACTGTCCTGTACAATCTTCTTTGCAAGTGGAAACATTTTCTCTCTATCTACTCTATTAAACAACATCATAATAAGCGCCTATATTAAGGTAGAACCATGAATGTTTTGTACAATGCCAAGTTTTCACATTTAAAAAGTAACTGAATTGCGTATCAGAAGAATGTGAATTACAACATAGTTATTCACTTCTTATTTGATATTGATACTACAAATAAATGACATTCATTTGTTAAACTTCTCCCAGTAAAATGCAGCAACATTTACTTTTTCTGTATTGAGCAGCTCCTAATTCAATCAATGGAAATTATTTTTCCAAATTAAAATTTCACTGGAGTCATTAGTTAATGAAACGATCCTGTCCCTCTATGTTGATTTATTATGTACAACCTACACTTCCTTCCCTGTGAGTCCCTGGGTTACTTCCAGCAGCCCAAATTTATCCCAGGAACTCTGGAGAAATTGTGAAAGAATCATAGTCAAATGTTTTCTATAAATAAATATTGCCTTTATTTAGCATGTCCTCAGGGCATAATCTAAAAAGCTTTATATCCAATGAATTATTATTTGTTGTTTCTGGGCAACTTAGCCAAAGTTACACTCAGCAAGCTTCCATGATCAACAAATATGATGAATGGTCAGATCATTTCTTTTTGGAGGTTGTAGTTGCAGGAGGCATGTTAGCCAGGACTCAGGAGAATTCTCTTCTCCAAGTAGCATCATGGCATGTTTTTACATTCATCAGAATGTACCTGAACAACTGAAGAATGACAGAACCTTTAACAATGAAACATGTCCCTCAGTACCATGACTATCTGTTAGCCAAATCCAAATGTCTGCAGCCTTTTGAACTATGCAATCTTAGCCCCTCCTCACCTCTCCTAATGTCCTCACAAACTCTGTGGTGTGACTAGGTGCCTGCAAATTCAACATTTGGAAGTTTCCACATAAAAAGGGAAGGGGACCCTGGGGTGATACATCAAAGGGTTACTGATGCGCCTGGAACCAGAACTTAGCATGAAACAGAAGAACAAGTATGGGAAAATCAGAGGAGAGAATTCGTGGGAAAAGTTATTTAACTGAAATAACATTGACAAAGCTTGCTAGAGGGTTATTCCACATATCTATTACACTGTGAGAGAAAAATACTTCTTTATCACAATTTTGCTTCAGGCTTGTCAATTTGATTCTCATGTTCTCCTGAACTGTGATCCCCAGGTTGACTAACCTGACAATTGAATTGCATGTACCTTCCATCATTTTGAAGACGCCTCTTCAACTACTTAAAGACCTGATTAGAGATAAATTAAGAATAATTATTTCCCATTACAGACTCAGTGTTGATGTAACAATATTAGTGCTGTTTGAAAACAGTGATAGTCCTCATGTTACTTTTAAAAAAATAGCGCTAATGTTACTTAAAGATGAACATCAGTTTAAAAGCATTTCTGTTGCCTAATAGCTTTGGGGTTTGATGCACTGTCTGCTGAGAAATTCAGCCTTACCTTGCTCCCACTGGTGCATCCTCCAGCATTGCAAATTCTCTCTAAATTCTGAATGTATGCTGCCAATTAGCAACTCAGGAAGTACAGTACAAACGGCTCAAGACTTGTCCCCTTTAAGCAACTGCACATTGAAATCGTTTCAGAGATAGCAGGAACTGCAGATGCTGGAGAATCTGAGATAACAAGGTGTAGAGCTGGATGAACACAGCAGGCCAAGCAGCATCAGAAGAGCAGGAAG
>NC_063360.1:32844703-32845486 GCF_021869965.1 Rhincodon typus | reverse complement strand
TTTCGGGCCTTCCTGCTCCTCTGATGCTGCTTGGCCTGCTGTGTTCATCCAGCTCTACACCTTGTTATCTGCACATTGAAATCAACAGGTTGCGTACAACAGAAATTTAGAAATGAAACTGCCTACAGACCCTCTTAGATCTCTCACTCCTCCAATTCTGGACACTCAAACATTCCTGAATCTTGCTGCTTCACTATTAACGGCCATGTCTTCATCTATTTGGGGCCTCTAACAGCTGGAATTTCCTCCCTAAACCTCTCTGACTCTCGACTTACCTTTCCAACTTTGGAGAGATCTCTACATCTTTGGCTATGTTTTTGGCTGTCAGTTTTTTTCCATTCAATGTTAAATTGTATATATAAATGCTCCCATATGGGATGTTTTACTAGATAAAAAGTGCTATATAAATGCAAGTTGATGTTGTAGACCAGAAAAGAAAGGAAGAACATCTGTTTATCCAGCAATTTATAGTGTTCTCAGTACATCAGTACTGAAAGTACACTCACTGCCATATGAAAAATAAATTCAACAGCCAATTTGAATGTATATCAGATTGTTTTCATTGAATTCTTCAATACTATGTAACCCATGACTCCGAAGTATGCTATAGGACCTAATAGAAGTATCACATCCCGATAGTTGAAGATCATCAGCAAATTACATCATATCATATCAGAGTGGATTATTAAATACATTATTAGATAATCTACTTATATTAGAGAAGTTGAAGGAGGAATGTTGGCCAAAGAAACTCCATGCCCTTTGAATTGTCACCTCACCTAA
>NC_063360.1:32819203-32844203 GCF_021869965.1 Rhincodon typus | reverse complement strand
CAACTTTCATAATTACAAATGGAAAGAATACCTAGCATCTGGTGCGCTGAAACACTGCTTAAAATATTCACTTTGTTTTAGCTTTGCTTAACTGCTAATTATGCTAAACGGGATCAAGGAACTTGAGGAGTTGCACCTTATGTGGAAACAATTCCAAGGAGTAATTGTGTTTTTGCTAAAAGAAATAACAAATGTTTACAGTGAATTTATTCCTAGGACACTGAAACCTAGTGAATCAAGCACAGGACTGGCCTGGCACTCAAAACTCCCAGATGACTCAATGTGAATTGTATTTCTCATATTCCTACTTTAGTGTTAGTCCTGTTGTACTTTAAGAGCAAGGCGATTTGTAAAGGACTGTCCTTATCATGGTTGTTAGATAAATCCTGGGACAGAACATCAAGATCCATTAGTATGAGAAACCTACAGATACATAAACAAATAGGACCTTGCACTTTATTCCATGAGACTTTGTGACAAAACATGAAGACAAATAGTTGGGATACCCCTCCCCTGGAAGAGTCTGCTTGCAGAACCAGTAGTTTACAGTGATTGAATGAATCAGATTCAATTTTTATGATGTGGAATTTCAGGTTTATTTTTGAAAGCTGTGTATTTCTGATTGCATTCTGTGATCCAGTAAGTTTAGAATGAATTAATTAGTCACTAATTTTCTGTTGAACAGATAAATCAAATTTATTACAGGGACTATCAGCAGCATTTTGGGTTGCATTATCTCACTTTTCCATAAAAACTGCAAACCAGTGGTCTTGGCCATGTGAAACATGTTCAGCCATGGTGCACAAAAAGGATACCAAAATACTTCTATGAATATCTTATGCAGATTTGAAAACAGATTCCATAGTTATACATAAATTCCAACTCAATATCTTGAGTAATTAAAGTGGAGGTGCTCACAATCTATTCGTCTCTCCCTTATGAGCAAACATTGGCTAGAAACACTGGCTGCTAATGAAGACGTTCTATTTCTACAGCTAGAACAATGCATACTATATGGTCAATCCTCAAATGCGGGGCTTTGGTAGCATCAGGAGGAGTTGTTGCTGTCGCAAAGTGTGACTGCCATACTAGGATGCTTCAATCTTAAGTGGTCATTTATATTATAATACATGGATGCCTTTTCTTCTTCCTGTATGCAGCTTCTGGAGTCCATTCTGTAAATGCATTCCCTAAAATACATCAAGTACAAACAAAGTTGATCGCATTTCAATTCAGCTGGTAATGTTAACAATTTCTCAAACAATTGCCACTGAGCAAAGTTTCACCATTTCACTCCCAAGGCTAATTTAATATTCATATTTGCCTCTCGGTTTCAAATTGTTAATTTTAATAAGGTTACACACAAATTCTTGTGCTATTTTTATAAAATGTTCTGCAACATTAAAAAAGCCTACGTGAATGAAAAACAAGTGATGTTAATCACACTGTGAGCAGAATTTGTTTGAATTTATACATATGGCCTCTGCTGTTCCATTCCGCTGAACGGATAAAATGGCGGGGAAAAAAAAACTGTTACAGGCAAAACAATTTCTTATGGAAACGTCAGTATTGAGAAGGTGAGGTGTGGAGCCATTGCTGTTAGCCTCTGTTGTTTTTAAGAACGAACAGTGGAATCTCACATGATAACAGACGTTCTGGAGAAGTGATAAAAAGCAGCGAGGTGTTCCTCTGTGAATATTCTGATTTTTAAAAAAAACTTAGAGAATCACAGAAAGCTCAATACATAACTTCCACAGAAAGGTCAATTAGTGGTTTTTGCAAGCTTGAAACCCAGTTCCTTTTTTAAATTCCATATTTACAAGTGGTTAGCTCTCCACTTTGAGGATCCTCCTGAACATGCAAGTGACAGTACAAATCATTACTTCAAGTTCCTGATGTCAAAGTGGAGAACAAACAATCTCCATCTGTTGTTGTATATCTGTAAAATTAACATATAACAATTAATTCACATGCATGAGAGGAATTTCAAGTTTTCATTCAAAAGCAATCATATTGATAATTATTAAAATAAATCTTTTCCCCCCTCTTGCTATACTGAAAATGCAAGGGTGGGGTTCCACTGTCAAGTCACTCTCTTCCATTCCATATGAAGAATCACTCTTCATTAGCAGTGTTTCTAGGCCATATACCTACAAGGGGCATCACAAGCAAGCCAGCATGAGCCAACCTGTGCACTTTCCAACACTGGGTAGGATTCAGCAGAAACAGGAAATTTGGACAAGAGTAGAGCATTTCCCATTATCCTGACTGCGATCAGCTAAGTCAGTTCAGATTCGGGATCGCCTGGTCAATAATGTCAGAAAATGTTGAAATGCACGTCAGCAAAATCTGAAAACCTCAAAATTTTCAATTTTCAGATGCTGAATACACTGAATTCTCAGGATTCTCAATTTAATGTCCCCTTAAATTCTCCTTTCTCTTCTGCTCATGCATTGTGTTTGAAGATTAGATCTGCTAGTCTTGTACCATTTAGCGGTTAAACTTTATCATTCAACCCAGGGACTAAATAGAATATGACAACAGATTCCCTAACACAAGGCATTTCTCCATCTCTTCAATTAAATAAATGTTTTGCGCAAGTTTATCTGTTGTTACAAAGTTGTGTAGCGTAATCGTGAATTGGAAGGCAGGAAGCTAGAACTTGTTTGTAAAAAATGATAAGGGAGAACAGTGCATGGTTCCTTTAAGAGATAAGTACTTTTCTAAGCTTAGAGATTTATACAGGGAAAAAAAGCATCTGTACGCAGCTGAAGATGTACAGCCAGTTCTAAAGTGGAAACATGTATCTATTGGCTATGATTAGAAACCTTAGGCATGTTTTGAATGCTTTAGCAACAAGCTGGAATAAGCCAATTAATTTAAACCAAGCACTTAACAAATGAAAGCCAATTGAATTTAAAACTGATGGTTTTGACAACCTCGGACCAATGCTATTGTAAGAAAATTGATACGTCATCCAAGGTAAACAAGGAGAGGGTTTTTGAAAATCAGTGAGAGAGCAAACTGCCATCTGAGAAATAAGCACCTAGCTCTCACAAGAAATCACTAAGCTCTGTAAGAAAGCACCATCTTATCCATAAGAGGTACCACAGCACCTCAAGTTAAGAGCCTCCACAGAGGAAACATCCCTGTCAGCAGGAACAACAGAAGAAAGGCATTTATGATTGGAGAACAGCAGAAGAGAGGCATTTATAACGTGGAGAAGGCAGAACATTCCAGAAGAAACAAACATTCTGTGTGGACTTTGAGAGACTAAGTTTTAATTTATGTTTTTTTATTACTACTTGGGTTGTAGAAGTAGGACTTGTGTTTATTGGAACAGCATACTGGTAGAATTTAGTTCAGTTAGGGAATACTTAGGAGTTAGGGAGGAATTGTTCAGTTTGGCAGTAGTTGTATTAATTTGCTCACTATTAGGGTTAAATGAATAAATTGTTAGTTTTTATAAAATGAGTATCAGGGATTCTCTTTCATTTAACCTCCCTTTCTCTGTAACATTGTCAACAACTTATATTTACGCAACATTAACACTTTAAAAATAAGTCCTAAGCTGCTTTGTCGAGAAACACAAAGGAGTGTGGAGGAGTTAACTGAGTACTTGGTCATTGAGACTGCCAATATGCTGTTCAAAAAGTAGAGTGAAATACAGGAGCTACAGGCAGCAGAATTAAGAAGCTTCTGCCTTATTTTAATATTTATCTCATCTTAAGGATCTTCTTGTCGATAAAGTCCTTAACACTTTTGACATTTGTCTCTCTACACTCCATAAAGCAGCAAATCATTTTATATTCATGGCAATTTTGTTGCTAAGTGCATGGCAAAACTCTTTAACAAGTAATCATTTTAATTAAATGTAAAATACAATGAAAACTTTAAATTGGGCTTCCTGACTGATGTTTTCCCATATCTCTGAAGTTAGCTTCTACATTTGGCTACACCTCCAACTCACTATAAAAACAGTATTTGCCTTGTATGTAGTTAGGACTGTTCTTCATTGCTGGCACTCGGGGTTCGGCTCCGGATTTGGCTCCGTAACTGTTCAATTAGCTCTGGATTCTGCTGCTGCATCTGTTGTGCAAATTGCTGTCCTCTGTGTTTAAAAAAGAAAAAAATAAAGAGACCATTGAAATTATTTGTATAGACTCCATGCATGTGACAATCTGCTGTGATCAAAAACACTTTCCAGACATCTAAAAGCAACAGTGGGGGCCAAAAATTAAATGCAGGTCAATATCTCATCAACATCTACATGACTTGTTTACAGTACTACAATTTTGTGGACAAGTCACAGGTAGTGAAAATTCCAGCTTATGAACTAGTAAAACACTTGTTGTAATAAATCAGTAAGCCAATAATCTCTCAAGGCAGCCAAAGGCACCCTGTAAGTGGTGGCCATCTACTCAATTTTGGAATTCAAGAGTTTCCAAATTGATGACACAGGAGAGATTTCAAGCAAGGAAACAGTTCTCATTTATACCAGATCTTTTCTGCCCTCAGCCCGGTCAATAACACCTCACATTTAATGAAACACTTTTACTACTGGCATTGCTGTAAAAGTAGGACAATACAGAAGCAGGTGTGTGCAAAGCAGATGTAGTTTTGGTTTAATACCGACTCAGACAAGTATGCATCAACTGAGTGGAGGCTGACACAACCGCTGTGGTTAAAGACAAAGTATCCAAACTATACATCATTGAATATTTTAAGGCAGAAGCAGATATCATTTTGTTTCTCTAACAAAAATCTATTGTGGATAGATAAGAATATGGACTTTGGAATTGATCAGTCATGATTTTATTCATTAGCTAAGCAGGCTTGAAGGGCTAAACGGCCTACTTCTGCTCCCAATTAGAATGTTTCTAATGGACTGGAGTGAAAAATTATCTTTATTTTAGATTATGAAATCTGAACAGGAAGATCACTTTCATGACTTTAACTAAATGAAGAAAATGGAAACTTAATCAGTTAAGATGCAGATAATCCGTGATCTGATTGAAGGTGGAACAAATTTGATGAGCTGACTGACCTCCTCTTGTTCCTAAGTATACAAGATGATCAGTAGGAGCTCTTGTGATGCAGTGGTAGTGTCCCTATCTCTGAGGCAAGAGGCATGGGTTCAAGTCTCACCTGCTCCAGATGTGTATTAATACCTCTGAAGAGGCTGATTAGAAACATCAACAAGATGATCAATAATCAAAGTTGGATTTCCCATCTTTTATTCTACAGAAATATTTTTCAAGTTGAACAAATATCTAACGTTTCTTCTCGTTGTCATTATTATCAAAACATTTGCAGTTCTACCGGTATTAAGCATTCACTGCTCAGGTTTTGCCTTCACATCAGGTATCAGATGCTAGGTGTATATGCGTGCATAAAATCAGAAACAGGCAGAATAGGGCAGTACGTATCATTTTTTTAAAAAAAGAGTAAGGCTGACCTGAAAACCATTGGAAATCCTTCAAGAATGAAAATACAAGAAGCAAATGGATTTACTTATGAGCAGAGGCATGGACAGTTGATCTTTGCTTCTAACCTTACTTAAAAAGATCTTGACTTGTAACTGAAGTAGATAGGGAAACAATGAAAAGCAAACTCACGCTTGGATGAGGCCTGCAATATCATTGGCTCCTGCCCCAGTTCCTGCTCCACCACTTCCTACTGGACCATAGGACCCAGACATCATTCCAGACATTCTGTCCAACAGAATTGGAAACAAATCACTAAATTAATAGATTTATCAGAATTAACAGGGGGTAAAAGAAAAACATTTGTAGGAAAGGGACTTACAATTGTTGTACTTGCGAATTTTGCATTAGACTTGATGCCTAAAAAGAAGAAACAATTGAAAAATCAGTTTAGTCAATTAAAATCATTTCTTTCATTTGTTTTCATACAAATAAACATGTACATTTGCAAGAAACTTTTATATTCAAATTTCCTTTAAGCATTCAAGCATGAAGAAATAGCATTGCACATTACAGGATGCAAATGACATTCAAATAAAAGACTGTTACTGTGTGAAACTCCTAGTTGTAGCGCTGGTCTTCCAACTAAATTTGGGGGAGAAATTTAGAGTGTCGAATCTACCTTACTATTACAATGGAGAGATGATCTATTGTTACTGGGCTAAGTGTTCAAGTCAAATAATGCTGGGAATATGTTTAATTCATCACCATATTCTGCTTCCATCACCACCAACTTGTGTATGTCACTCTACTGCAGTATGACAATACTCCAACCCAGACATAACTCAAGATTGGAAGGAAAGAAATGGAATCAACCTGTGACATCAGGAAGTACACGTGGATGCAGGAGAACATTTTCATGTTTGTATCAGACAAAAATCCTGATGACAACATTTTCAATTGGTTCCCACTGAGACACCTTGTAGAAATATTATTAATGGAATAATCAGAGACTGGCAAGTAATCTTCGCTGGAAAAACAACCAAAATGCTGGCTGCACAGTAGTAGTGGAATAAATTCATCACATGGAATGTTTTCACCCTATGGAGGTTATTAGGGGATAAGCGGTCTTGAAGGGACAGCCAATTAGGAAAATAAAAACAAAGTCATAAAAAGGAGCAAGTAAAAAGAGACACCAAGCAGAATTACCATATTCATGAAGCCTGGGTTATTCAATAAACTTGCCAGATCGAACCCACCGCTGCCTCCTGTCTGGGTGAAAAAGAACAAATTCTCTGTAAGCTAAAATCGAGAGGATTCTGGTTGCGTGAAATGGGAAGGAGGACTAATATCAATCATAGAGTCATACAGCACAAAAACAGAGCCTTTGATCCAACCAGTCCATGCCGACCATAATCCCAAACTAAACTAGTCCCACCTACCTGCACTTGGCCCCTATCCTTCTTATTCATAAACTTATCCAAATGGCTTTTAAACTTTATAAAAGGAACCCGCATCCACCACATTCCCTGGCAGTTTATTCCACATACGAACCACTCTGTTAAAACAAAAAAATTGCCCCCCCGTGTCTTTTTTTAAATCTCTTCCTTTCACCTTAAAAATATGCCTCCTAGTCATGAAATCCTCACCCCAGGGAAAAGGCACCTTCCGTTCACCTTATCTATACTCCTCATGATTTTATAAAACTAATAAAGGCCATCTCTCAACCTCCTATGCTCCAGTGAAAAAAGTCCCAGTCGATCCAGCCTGTCCTTATAACTCAAACCCTCCATTCCTGGCAACATCCTGGTAAATCTTTTCTGAACCCTCTCCAGTTTCTGCAGTCTCCACATCTGGAGAACAAGTCCGCTCGACTGTCCAATCAATCATTCTGCCAGTTCAGGAGTTGGTCAGTTGGTCAGCTAAGTTTGAAGTAAACAATTCAACTAGTTTCCACTCTCAAATAAAATCATCCCATTCGGATAACGAAAAGAAAACTTCCCAACTCTTGTACAAAGAGTCACAAGATTCTTGAAGTATATCTGCCAAAAGCAAATATTTTCATTGTCTCTCCTAACTTGCCATAACACCAGGTTAAAAAAAAGAGTGCTGTATGTAAAATTTGCCCTTTTATTAAAAAGGGAAACGTTGTTTACAGCCCTCAAACTTGCACAACTACACAACAACGAAATACAAATTGGCCCCATTAAGTTACTGCACTGATGTACAGAAAACAATTTGATAGCTCACCATGCTCAAATAAATAGACCGCAGAGGACAAAAGAAAATTAAGAGGACGTGCTGGTTGCAAAGTAGCGGGCACAAAATGAGACTATGTTTAGGTCCATGCTGGGGTGGCTGGAAACAGTAGACTCCTCTTCTAACACGCTTGTACAGATTTCAGGATTTATTCCAATACTGAACAACAGATTGAATTGCTATAACACTACATTTGGAAAGAGGAGGGAAAAGGACAAAATACTTAAAATGTGATTAATGATCATGGTCTTTGATTAAAGACTTCAATGACAAAAGTACTTTTGACTCAAAGAGAAATGGAGACCGTTCATGCAGGATGTTGCAGAGAATAACGTAGAAGTGTAATCTTGCCTTAAATTGCAGGCAATAGTGATCAGCTAAAAATAATCTATCTTCAACAAGACACAGGTGGTATGATCACCAAATGACACCCACAAAATTTAAATTTAATTAAAACTTTGCAAGATTTGTGTATATTTAGAAAAATATTTGACTTCACAACACAGGACATAGACCATTTAGCTCAATTAGTCTATGCCAGAGTTTATACTCCACAGGAACTTCCTCCACTCTAATTACTTATTACCTTGTGCACATATCCAATATTTCTTTCTCCCTTGCGTAAACATCAAGCCTCCCATAAAAGCATCGATGTTCTCTTCTTCAATTACTCCACATTGAACAAAGTTCCATTCTTGCCCATCAGTGAAAAGGAATTCTAAATACTTCAATCTGCTGATGACTATACAATGTTTATGCTGCTTTATTTCTAATCAAGCATGAGTTCACTGCAAGTTTTCAAATCCACCTCATCGTGCGTCTTCATGATTGGAAATCATCAGACCTCAGGAGAGTGAGCACCATCTACCCACTCTTTCCTTGCATTTGTGTTGTCTCCTAGAAATACCATTATACATCTTTTCTGTGCTTTCTCTGGTTCTTCAATATTATTTCTGCCAGTATAGGCACTATATTTCAAATGTGGTTTAACTAGGATTCTAAACAAATTTCTAACCTGCTGGCTAGAAATGAATCCAAGTAAATCATATGCACTTGTTACAGCTTTAGTTTGAATTGCTGCGTTTACCTCCACACTGTTATCTTTACATATTTCCTTTTCCTCGACCTCATTTAGTTTCTTTCAGTGATAAGAGCCTTTTACACTTGTGACTAAAATGAACCTGCTCACAGGATAAATAGGTTCAGATGTAATGGAATACAAGTAGTAACTTTCTTTCCTCAACCACTGAATCACTGTGTCCCCTAAAATATCCTTGCTGAAATTGGCCACTCAGCACAGATTGGGGATCAATCCTCATAATGCGTTAATTACTCAACAACTAAATGAAGGCATTCCCTGCTGAGGCAGTCTGGGGTACCTTATTTTAAAAACTTGTCATGAAGACCAGCTCTACGTTTTCTCCCCCATTCTTCTGCAAAGGACATACAACCGAAGTAGTCAATCTTCTAAAATTCCTTTATAAATTTGAAATCATGCACATGATCATACAGGATTTGCAAAGCATGTTTTCGAAGATTTCTAATACTTACTCCTAAAACAAAAATAGACATGTAAAACAGCACTGTACGGTAAGAAACAGAACGTTTGTTCTACACTGCCAGATGGATCAACTCCATTATAGAGTGAGGAGGCTTTGATATCAGTTCAACATGGAATTACAACACACAGCATTTCAATCTAGAGATGTTCTGGGCAGTTTCTTTCCTACAACAGCGTAACTGACTAGTACAAATAACCCCTCTCCCTCTCCCTCTCTCTCCACCCCCCCACCAACCACATCCCACCACCCTAGTACCCCATTTGCTAAAAGGTTTCATACTTGATTTTTTTTGTTAAAAATGTCAATGGTTTAAAAACACAGTCAGAAAAATTGAGAAAAAAAAGAGGAATACTTGGATTTGAAAATACACTATTTACTCTCATTTCACAGAATTGCTGGAACAAAATTCTGGACCTAGTTTCTGTACATTCACGTTACTGTAAAGACAAGCCCTTGTAAATTGATCTCAGACAACAGTTTGCTTTTATGTGAACTTAATCTTCGGTCCTCACAGGATGTGCAGATCCTTATTTCATTTCAGCACTTACTGGACTTGGTGCATCCTTGATCTTCTGTTCTGCTATACTGAGGTTTGCTTTATAAGATTCATTTTCAGGGTCCAGCTCCAGAGCCTTTTTATAGTAATTTACTGCGTCACTGTATTTATTTAGACTAGCCAAGGCCAAGCTGAAATGAAATCAAAATCAATTAACAGTCTTTGTCTAGGTTTCTATTTTAGATTTCTACACAAATGTATAAATATGAAATGCTAAAATTTCATCATAAATGTGCTAGGATTTCACAAAAAGCAATAAAAACCTTTAATTTAAATAGTTTGTTTTATTCTTTCATTGAATGTGGGCATTGTTAGGGAGGGTAGCATTTGTTGCCAATTCCTAACTGTCCTTGTACTGAGTGGCTTGTTAGGTCATTTTAGAGGGTATTTAAGAGTCAATCACATTGTACGTAGGCCAGACCAAGTAAGGACAGCAGATTTCTTTCTCTAATGGATATTAGTGAATCAGATACATTTTTATGACAATAAATGATAGTTGTCACAGTCAACAGTACTGAGACTAGCTTCCAATTCCAGGCTTAATAGAATTTAAATATCCCCAGCTGCCATGATGTGATTCAAGCCCACATTCTCAGAACATCAATGTGGGCATTATGATTAATTGTTCAGTGACATTACTTCTACAATGCAATTTCCCTTCACCACATCCAAAGCCCTTCACAGCTAGCTAATTATTTTTGAAGGTTAATCATTACAAAGAGTAGCAACAATAATAAATGACTTTTTTTAAGTGATGAGTTAAGGGAAGAACTTTTAACATGATTTTGAAGAATATCTTGCAACATTTTTTTGAATCATACCATGGAATCTTTTTGCTACCATCTGGGCAAGCAGAAGGGCCTAAGTTTAAGGTACTAAAGATGGCGGAGTTCAGATGCTCTCTCAGCTCTCCAATAAAATATCAACCAATGTAATGGGTTCAAGTCTATGACTCGAGCTCAAGACCTTACGTATCAAGAGATGAATCATTTACTGAATAAGGCAAGAGATACTTGCACCTCAGGTTGGGTAGTATGACTTGTCAATGACGAACAGTACAGTTAAGCACACTTCAAAAGATTCAGATATACCTTTATCCTCTACAGACGCCAAAATGAGATCAATTGACTATGACAATTTTTGCAGTTTACATGACAGCAAATGAAACAGAAGCTCTTATTCTGTGCTTGAGACCTTTCCTCTTCCTCATGCAGAGTCTAAAATCTCTACTGAGATAGGCAACTGAGACTGTGGGAAGCCAATGCTGGACGAGGGCAAGATTCTAACTAGGCTATCCCTGAACATTACGAAATATATTATGCCACACCAACAATCTGAAACCATCTTGTTCTTTTATTTGATTGCACATTTAAATCCTGAACTGAGAATTACTTCTTTATTCCTTTTCCTATGACGTTGAAGCTCTGTTTTTAAATATTTACGAGTTAAAGCAACAGCATTTCAACAGTTTATTATTGGAATTATTTAGGAAGAATTGTATTGATGCCTCTTAAATATCAAGGAATAATTTTTTTCCTCTACTCAACAGAATGCAGCTTATCTTCCATTCACACTTTGTACACCACCCTTGTAAGTGGAATAATATCCCTAAGTACTGCAAAAAAGTCACAAGGAATAATATAAGAGCTGTGGTTTGAGGAGGTGATAAATAGGGATAGGGAAGTCTCAAAAATATAAACACAAAGAAAAAGAATCTTCATAGAGAGAGATTGTAGAACATAGGGTCACATAGGTCACGGGTGAGAATATACACAACAAAAGTTTAGATGAACTGAAATAAATAGAGGGTTGCAGAGGGAAGGCAGCTGAGAAGGACATCAAGCATAATGGAGTCTGAAGTGGTAAAGAATTCTGCAGATGTACTACCCTTAGAAAAATTCCTTCTCATCTTGGTCTTAAATGGACTCTCCTTTATCTATCATATGTGTCATCTCCTCAAAATTCTAATAAATTTTGTCAGTCATGATTTCCTCATGACTCTCTAAATCTAAATTTAAATGCTCTGCTAGTACATCCTTTATAATAGACTCTAACATTTTCCTAATTAAGCCAATTGGTCTATAGTTACGTGTTTTGAATGATTTACATTAGTACTTTTCCAATCCTCTGGGACTTTTCCAGAACCTAAGGATTCTTAGAAGATTACTACTAGCATCTCCATTAATTGGAGTAGCTACTTCCTTTAGTTTCTTAGGATGTATCTCATTGAATCTAGAGAAGCTAAGCTTCATTAGTTTCATTAGGGTCTGAGCTTTATTAGTTTCATTAGTACTCTAATGATGATTATTGTATTTATTTCTTGCCCCATTTTTGCCCCTTGATTTAGTATTTTTGGAATGCCCTCAACCTGGAAGACTCATTTTTTAAAAAAAAGTTAATTAATTGCTGCTGTCATTTTCTGGTTTCCCTATTATTTCCCCAGCCTCATTCCCTAAGGGGCCTCTGTTATTTTGGCCTCTCGTCCCTTCTGTATATTGGAAAAAGAAGCTTTTGCTGTCCACGTTTAGATTACTTGCTACTTTACCTTCAGTTTATTTTCTTCCTTTATTATTTCTTTGGTTATCTTTTGTTTGTTGGGCAACTTTCCCAATCCTATGGTTTACCGTAAATCTTTGCCACATTGCATGTTATCTTTTTCAATTTAATACAGTCCTCAACTTCCTTAGTTAAGTGTGGTTGGTTCATGCCCTTCTTAGAATCCTTCTTCCTGGAATATACTTCACTGACAGTTATGAACTATTTTCCTAAAAATCTGCCATTAGTCCTCAATCTTTTTTTTCTACTAAACTTTCCCATTCTACTCTAGCCAACTCTGTGTATGCATCCCTATGTAATTACACTTAAGTTTAGCACAGTTGCTTCTGACCCAACTTTCTCACTCTCAACCTGAATGCTAAATTCTCCTTTATTATTGTCATGTTTCCTAGAGATCATTCATTAAACCTGCCTCTTTACCCATTACAATATCCAAAACAGCCTAATCCTCGATAGTATCCACAGCACATTTTTCTCAGAAACTATCCCAAATACACTATTTTTTAAATTCTTCATTGCCACCTCTACCAATTTGATTTTCTCCAAGCTACACAACAATTAAAGTCACCCATGATTAATGTACTTCCATTTTTACATGCCCTCATTATCTCCTGAATTATTTTCTGTCCTACAGCACAAATACTGTTAGTGAGCCTATATGCTACTCCCACGAGTGTCTTTTCCCATTGTTATTTCTTACCCAAACCTAAATGGATTCTACATTTAATTCAAGACCATTTCTTGCTGTTGTCCTTATTCTACTGTACATTAACAAAGCTACCCTAACACCCTTTCCTCCCTGCTTGACCTTTCACACCTCTGAATATTTGGATCCCAGCTTTTAACTCCTTGTAACCATGTCTCAGTGATGGCTATTAGACCAAACCCACTAATTTCTATTTGTGCTGTTATTGATTTATTTTGTTCCAAATACTATGTATGTTTACATACCATTAATTTTGCTTTTACTATTTTTCCTCCCCTTGACCCTATTTGCTGCTTTTTAAAAAAATGCTTGTACACTCTGTTCCTTCCTGTGTCACTCTGAATATCTGCACCACCACCATATCCTTTCACTTCCCTTCTCCTAAAGCTTCCTCCCACTAATTAGTTTAAATGAAAAAGTGATAATAGAGGTGGAAATCACCAGTCAACACAATGGAGAGGAACGGAGATCAGAAACTCAAGTTTGAATTGAGTAGGATGCTCGGATTACAAATAGTCTGCTTCAATCCAAGAAAATAACTAAGAGGGCTGAAGTTGGCACAAGGTTAGGGAATGATAGCTTTGATCTTCCAATCTCAGCTTGAAGAAATTCATTTCATCCATGACTCAATGAAAGAAAGCAAGGATCAATGATTCGGTATTAACATATCTCTGGAAATAGACGTGTCATACCAGTAGTAGCTGGGTACCTAGTCAGATCAGTTGCATAATAACTGAGCAGTAGCTGTAAAATATCTAGGACAACAGCAACCTAATAGCTTCAATTCTTATTATTAAAGTTGCAAAAGGATGGCTGTTTGACGTACAAGGGAAATGGTGTGTGGAAGCATTAGCCTCTCCCGCAGTCTCACAATTTATCTAGTTAAAGGTTAATCTTTAGACACTATTCTTGCAGAATGCCATGGCCAAAATTAGTTTGTACGCAGTCTTTCACTAGATTGGACACAAATCACAAGTATGGAATGAGATAAAGGGGACAGAAAATGAGAAATAAAAGTAACAGATAAAGCAAACCCAAGTTAGCATAAAAGCCACCTGGCCATCACTGCCAACTTAAGCTGAAGGGGAAACATTGCCACCAGAGGGTCCAATGTCATTTTACTGCTGCTGCCACCATTTGGTATAGCACCTACAGTCCTATGGGATATATCTACTCACAAACAATCCACCATCCAAAATATCAAGGAGAATTCTTTACTTAGTCTTGTGGTTTAGGTCACAATATTTAGGACTACACTGCAATGTATTTTTGCTGAAATGTCAGCATAGATTAAAAATGTGTTAAATTCATAGCTACAGATGCCACATATTCAAACAATAAAGGCTCAGCTGGTGAAGACGCTGAGTAGCAAATATACAGACCAGGCTTCGTCTGTGGTGTGGCAAGTCAGCATATATCAAATTACTTTGAAGATGCACACCTGTTCTCGGCCTTCTGGGTTAGGGGGACGAAAAATACAGGATTTCTACTGCCATATCCTTGCTAGTAAACTCTAGCAATGATGTGGACATCCAGTACTGACGACATCCTCCCATGTTCAAGTTGGCTAGATTGGTAAATGAAGAGGGTCTACTTGAGTAGAGTGCCCAGAACCCTCCTCTACAGAACTTTTGGAAGTGGATCAGGAGAGAAATGGGTCTTTTAAAAAAAAAAAAAAAAAAAAAAAAAAAAAAAAAGAGTTCTATTTACCCCATTCTGCCATAAGCTTTGCTATAGCTTGGGTCAAAAGCTATTGCCTTTTCACAGTCTTGCACTGCTCCAGTGTAGTTTCCTAATTTACTCAACGCTGCTGCCCTGCAAAAGAACACAAAAATGGTGACCAGCAAAACCAGGTAACATTGCATCCAATAAAGCTGGGAACATTTTAATACTGGATTTTGCTATAACGAAGCAAGTTAGACACCTATGAACCACGCCATGCACACATAGTTTAAAAAAAAAACTGTAGTTAAGAAATGGATTGCTCAGCCCGAGCTTCTCACTTGCTCAGTATTAACTATCCGAGATGCTGCAACCTTCATACATCTCAACCTAATTATAAGCTTGGCTTTCCATTTCACTGATTACCCTCTCTCTCTTTTAATCAGCCATCCACTAACTGTTTGTAGAAGATTCTCTCTCTACCAGTAATCTGCATCTTAGGCCTAAATATTACTATTGTTATTTCCCTTCATTTTTCATATCCAACATTCATATCAATGACTGAAAACAAAGAATGCTGGAAATCACAACAGCTCAGACAGCATCCGTAGAGAGAGAAACCAAGTTAATGTTTCAAGTCTAGATGACTTTTCATCACAGCTTCACCAGCTCTGATGGAGTCGTCTAGACTCAAAACATTAGCTTGCTCTCTTTTCATGGATGCTGCCCGAACTGCTGAGATTTCCAACATTTGTTTTCAGTACAGATTCCAGCATCGACAGTAATTTGCTCCTTCACTCATATCAATAATTTGGATGAAGGGACCAAAAATATGGTAGCCAAATTTACCAATTACACAAAGATAGGTAGAAAAATGAGGGGAATTAAATGCAAGAGTAGGGAGACTACCCTTCAGTTATCTAGAGGGATTGGGGAGACCGCATTTAGGGCACTAAATACAGTACTGGTCACTGTACTTACAGAAGTAAGTCAGTGTATTGGAAGCAGTTCAGAGATTAATACCCAGAAGGAGTGGATTGCCTTATGAGGAAAGGCTAGACTGGTTGGGTCACTTTCGTCTGGAATTTAGAAGAATCAAATGTGGCTTAATCGAAACACAAGATATCAAAGGGAATTGACGAGGTAGACATGGAAAGCATGTTTCGTCTTGTGGGGGGGGGGGGGGGGGCAGGGGTATGATCATAGATTAAACCTTTTAAACTTTTTCCTCAAGGGACAGAAATTTTTTCGTCATACAGGCAGTGGATGAAAGATTATATCAGTGGTATGCACGAATGTAGAGTTGGTTGTGAAAAAAAAAAATCAGATCAGCCATCATCTTATTGAATGGTGAAGCAGGCTCAATGGGCCAAATGGCCTACTCTTATTCTTTGTATATTTACAAAAAGTAGAAAAGCAAAATACTGTGGATGCTGAAAATCTGAAATAAGACAGAGTTTTTCCATCTTTGTTCACTGCTGCCATCAACAAGACATTTCCCATGTGTTTCCCTGCATAACCATCTTTCTACTTGAAGCGTAAAGGAATGATAGAAGAACTGTCGGATATTCAAGGACACGACAGTAGCAATTATGAATTGAAATTCTCTTTATTTTCACTCGCTAATTTGAACCAGTGCCCGCACATGTCCAGTTATATTGAACCTTAATTTTGTATTCAATTTACCCAGTCCATTTACTATTTTTTAAAAAGTGCTACTTTGAAGAAGAAAGGCATTCAACCTTTAGCACCTGTACCACATTCTCTGCATACCATTTAGAGGGGAGGACCAAGACTCAAAACACTTCTCTTAAAAATAATGTTACAATGTCTTAATATTCTACAAAAACTAATTCATAAAAACTGAGCATAACACACCTAATAGCCAATTTTAAATGCTTCCAAAATAGCAGCTGGCCTTTTCTTTTTTTAAGTTAAATTTTCACAGGAATTTATTGTTTTTGTTTCATTATTGGACAAATAATGATACACAGCATTAATAGAGATTCAATTCTAAACCTTTGCATCCTCAAAATTCAAAACGGGCAAACCACAAGAAAAAAAACAAGTACAAATGTGTTGAAGCTGCCCAGTCATCAACAGACAACTTTTGGATACTCATGGCTTCCCTCAGCACCTCCTCAAAGACCCTATTAAGTGACTTCTTTTTTAATGAGATTGAATGGATTCATAATTCAGTCCTGACAGAAGGCTTATTGATTCTTCTTGTCAGCCTCTGGAACTTTAATGTCACTTCTGTGCCATCAAGATTGATGTACAATTCAACAATTTGCACCCTTCGCAATCTCAGTCAAAAAGCCCTTTACGACCAGCAAAGTACTTCTGATATGTCGTCACTATTAGCAACAGAAGAAGTACGAAAGCCAAATTGCACACAGTAAAGTCCCACACACAGCGATGAGGTAATGACTAAATAAGCTGTTTCTGTAATCTTGGCTGAGGGATAGTTGCTGGCTGGAACATAACAGAGAAGCCCATGGGATCATCCCAAAGGACAAACAACATTTTGGTTTAACTTTGCTACTAAAAGTCAATGCAGTGCCTCAATAAATTGCATTCAAGTAAACATCAAACTTCAGGATTAATTTAAGAGATATCATTTCAACTAAATAAAAAAAGTTGCCTATAAGGCAAATGAAACACCAGCACAACACTGGAACTTCATGGGAGTCAGCATACAGAGGTGAGTGAAGTGGCCATCACTAAGGGGAAGCTGAGAGAGCTCTGAAGGTGGATAAATCACCCAGACCACATATCCTGCATCCCAGTTTCTGAAGGAGATAGCTGAGAAGATTGCAGACGCATTGATGACGATCTTTCAGATACCAATGGAATCAGGGAGGTCCCAGAGTGCTGGAGAATGGCTTATGTAACACCCCTATTTAAAAAGGGAGAGAGGCAAAAGACAGGAAACTATAGGTTGGTTAGCTTGACTTCGATCGTTAGTAAGGTAGTACAGTCAATTATTAAGGATGAGATTGCAGAGTACTTGCAAGTACACGGTAAAATAAGGCTGAGCCAACACTGCTTCGTCAAAGGGAGGTCATGCCTGACAAATCTGTTAGAATTCTTTGAAAAGGTAACAGGCAAGTTAGACAAAGGACAGCCAGTGGACATGATCTATTTGAATTTCCAAAAGGCACTTGACAAGATGTCACAAAAGGAGGCTGCTAAACAAGAGACCATGGTATTAAGGGCAAGGTACTGGCATGGATCGAGGATTGGCTGATTGGCAGCAGCAGTGAGTGGGACAAAGAGACCTCTTTCAGGATGGCTGTTGGTGACTAGAGTTCTGCAGGGGTCAGTGCTGGGGCCACAACTATTCACGTTATACATTAACGATCTGGATAAAGGAACTGAGGGCATTGTTGTTAAGTTTGTGTCATCTTCAAAGATAGGTGGAGGGACAGGTGATGTTGAAGAAGTGGGGAGATGTAGAAGGACTTGGACAGGCTAGGAGAATGGCAAAAAAACGGCAGACAGAATATAATGTGGGAAAGTGTGAGGTTATGCACTTGGGTAGAAGAGGAGGTATAGACTATTTTGTAAATGGGGAACAGATTCAGAAATCTGAAGCACAAAGGGACTTGGGACTCCTAGTTCAGGATTCTCTTATGTTCTTATGTTATGTTCTATGTTCAGGTTAACGTGCAGGTTCAGTTGGCAGTTAGGAAGGCAAATACAATGTTTGCATTCATTCCAAGAAGGCTAGAAAAGAGCAGAGATGTACTGCTGAGGCTGTATAAGGGTCTGGTCAGACTGTGAGCAGTTTTAGGCCCCATACCTAAGAAAGGATGTGCTGGCATTGGAGGGGATCCAGAGGAGGTTTACAAGAATGATCCTGGGGATGAAGGTCTTGTCAGATGAGGACTCTGGGTCTGTATTCGATCGAGTTTAGAAGAATGATGTGGAACCTCATTGAAATTTATGGCAGACTGATAGGCCTGGATAGGGTGGATGCGGACAAGATATTTCCACTAGCAGGAGAGACTAGACCCGAGGGCACAGTCTCAGAGTGAAGGGACGAACCTTTAGAACTGAGACGAGGAGGAATTTCTTCAGCCAGGGTGATGAATCTATGGATTTGATTTCTTATGTCAGAGGTACAGTGAAAAGTGTTGTCTTGCATACTTTTCAGGCAGATCATACTATACAAGTGCAGCAGGTTACAGCTGCCGAGAAGGGCGAGAGCCAGAGCGAGAGACAGACATCAACATTGAGATAGGTTCTAGATTAGTAAGGGGATCCAGGGTTACGGGGAGAAGGCAGAAGAATGGTATCAAGAAACATAATCAGCCTTGATCGAATGGTGAAGCGGATTCAAATGGGCCAAATGACATAATTCTGCTCCGTTATCTTATGGGTATCAGGCAGAACCCAATGATTGGAGTGATTCATAAAGCTGACAGGCAAAGTACATACCCCCCAGAATCCACGAGTTCATGACTTGTGAATTCACCTATATCCACGCCAAATAGTAAATTGCAACAAAATTCAACATCTGTGGCAAAACTCACATACACGTGATCTTTTACAGGCTCTGCATTCACGAATTTTGTCATTTGTAGGGGTTCTCAGAAATGGAACCTTCGTAGATATGGAGGAATGACTGCACGCACATGTACACATTTTTCACTTATTATTAAATTGAATATATCATACTAGCATATAATGTAGCACACATCTATAAGTGGTTTGTAGACAGGCTCAGCAGTCTGTTACAATACCAAATTATTCCATGCAAATATTTTGCCAGGCTAGCCTTTGATTTCGTTTCTGTGAATTGCCTCATTCCACGTTTTTCACACTGCTCGAGTGAAGTGCGAGACTAGGGAACTATAGATAAAAAGCTGAGGGGCAAAATAAAAGATATCACTGAACATGAATGCGCCCATTGATAAATAGCTCATCCGAAGTTGCTTTTCAGTTAAAGATTAGTTTGCACAAAGGTTGTGTCAATCTTTTTGACATATAGAAGAAAACAGTACTGGTATCCATCATACCTATTGCAATAATAAACTGCATTGCTTGGATTCAATTCAATGGCTTTTGTGTAGTAATCCACAGCACACTGGTAATTTTCTACTTTCATTTGCTCATTTCCTAAATGATGAAAAGAAAATCAGAATCAATTCCATGTTTATTAAGGAAGCCTGGCTATCATTTATGACCCAACTTGTAATCAGACAGCAGCTTTTAAGGTTTGAACACACTTCTAATCATGAGTCCACTGCCTTTTCCAAACTGTTTTCTTGCTCATTCCTTTTTATTTTTACAGCTTGTAATTCCCAAATTTGTTAGTTAAAGCTTCAAAACATTTGAGTAACTGGAAATGGCTCCAACATAATTTCGCAAAGTGCTAATATATACATGTTACATAAAAGCCAAATATGGATGATTAAAAGTAAATGTCAAATGGTCATAAACCTCAGGACAAGCTGAGGTTATAGGTTGCCTATTTCCAAAGATAAAACAGCTTTCTTTTAAATATTTCCACAAGATTCAACAAAATTCAACAGACAATTGGTCTCATACTGAGGTAGTAATAGAGCCATGCTCTAGAACTGGAAACAGCCAACTTATTACAGAATCATATACCACTAAAATATAAATGGCATTTGGCCTACTCTGTCTGTGCCAGTTTTTGGGATATTCAATTGATCCAATACCCTGGTTTTTTTTGATCATTTTTTCTGAATGTGCCATTTGTAGTAACCTTTGTTAACTGAAAAGAGATTTACAAATAAGATTGCAGACTCTGGTAGGTCAACTATACTGACTCTTCTGAACCTGAGGTAGAAGTTTTAAGTTGTGGATCTAAGTAAATTACTAGTCCAAATATTGAAAGCGGGTATGCCAACTCAGCAAAAAGTTGGCAGAAGTTCATGGCCAGAAGCCATGTTTGATCCAGTAAATAAATTTAAGTACGGCATTATGAAGTGAACACACATTATGACAAATATTCACTGCAAGCAATGATTTTTACCTTCAGTTTTCAACTGCTCAGCTTTTGCGATATCTTCAACAGTTGGAGAATTAGGCACAGAGTGCACAATCACATTAGGTATCTCCTGTAAACAAAATGTGGGGTGGGGAAGAGAAGTGTTATATATCTTAGTTTCAACCTCAATATCAGACAGCAAACAAATTTCAACCAAGCCCTTCTACAGCAAAGGGATTCAGGTAGGATTTTACAAATGGCAAATGAAAAAAGGCATTTAGTCAAATTTCAGCCTAGCATAATGTACTTTGACATAGGATCTGGTAATATGTTTGAGGAAATCCAAGTTTTATTGAAGCACCATTGCACTTTTAATGTAATGCAGTTAAACATAAGGGCATCCAATTTGGAAATAAACAGAAATGTCTTATTTAGTTTCAAGTAACTTCCACTTCACTAATGCACTTATCTCATGGATCACACCAGCTATGCAACCACTTGGAAGTCACAACAGTCAAAGTAGTATGAACAAAACAAAGAAAGGCTTATGCTTGGGCATGAAGGAGGGGTGAAAGAGAGGGAGATGTACAAAATTAGAATATTGTTTATTATTAAAAAGGTCACCCAACTGCAATAATTAGTGTTTAAGAGAGAGCATGTTAATTAAATGACTAACACTCATACTATGATACACAGCTACTAATTCTAAAAAGGTCACAATCACGAATGAAATAGATTTGTTAAGTGACTGAGGATATCTTTGAAAGGACATTTTCCAGTTTTTGCCTTGGCAATAATTTCATAATGCCCCTGGTCACAAAGACTTCACATCACTCAAATCATTCAATAGAGAAGGGCTATGGACTACCAATATTGTTGCTAGACTAGTAATTCAGAAACTCAGCGCATGTCCGGAAGACACAGGTTCAAATCCCATCATGGCAGATGACGGAATATGAATTAAATAAAAGAAAAAAGAATTTGGAATTAAGAGTCTAATGACGATCATGAAACCATTGTCGATTGTCAGAAAAAAATCCATTTGGTTCACTATTATCCTGTAGAAAAGAAAATCTGCCATCCTTAACTGGTCTGGCCTATATGTGACTCCAGAACCACAGCAATGTGGTTGATCCTTGTCTGCCCTCTGGGCAATCAGGATGGACACTAAATGCTGGCCTAGCCAGCGATGCCCTCATCCCATGAGTGAATTTAAAACAAAAATTATTGGACTGTCCCTATTCCCTAATGTATCAAGAGCAGGAAAACACTATTTATCTCTCTAATTTACAGGGACACTGATGATTGCTATGGCATGCTTATATACAATGTATTCCTGGCCTTCCAAAGGTATAAAATCAGGGTTTTTCCAAGTACTTGTCTCAGTCACATACCGTCAGTATCAAATAATTATCATCAACAAAACCCATGGAATTGAAGGTAGGATATTAGTATGGATAGAAGGTTGGCTAACTGACAGAAGACGGAGTGGGGATAAGTGGGGGCGGAAATATCAGGAATGCAACCTGTCACTATTGGTGTTCCACAGGGATCAGTGCTGGGACCACAATTATTTACCATACATATTACTGACTTGGGAGTGACGATGACAATCTGCAGAAGAATAGAGACACGTTAAGCAAGTGGTCAAAACCTTGGCAGATGGAATATATTGTAGGGAAATGAGGTTATGTACTTTGGCAGGAGGATTATAGGAGCTTAATAATACATAGAAAGCTCCAGACTAAAAAGGTTTGGGAGTCATCAGTCAATCTCAAAAAGCTAGCATCTAAGTTCGGTGGGTAACAGAAAAGGCAAATGGAATATTTAATCAGTGAAGGATTACAAAGTTATGGGGTAAAGACAGTAAAGTGGAGTTGTGGGTTATCAGATCAGTCATGGTCTCGCTGGATCTGCTCCACTATTCAACAAGCAGTGTGGTCTCCTGTTCCCCCTACGTCTCCTGGTCTTATAGCATTTTTATTCCCAAGCTAGTGCATTAAGGAGCATGGAGCTTGTACATTGTTCTTCATTCTAGTTGATGCTAAGAATCAAAGAAGAATCAACTTGTACATCTGGAAGCAGCAGTCAGGTCCCCTGTCAAGTTGTGCAGAGCACAGACACAGATACAGATAGACACCATTTTTAAATGCATGCTTTGGCAGAAAGAATGGAAACAACTTTTTTTTGGAATGAAAGCTCACATAATTGAAAAATAATATAAGTAAATATCAATTTAGACAGGTCATGCCCTAGGGGCTATATTTTCTCTCCTACCTCTTTAACAGCAGCCGTAAAAATCTCTGGGAGTGTCCGAGACACAGCAAGATCCTCATTATCTGTGGAGATGCCAAATGCGGTCTCCAAACACTGGGTGGCAACTGAGGATAAGATCAAAGACCACTATTTAAAATACGATCATGGATTAATCTAATAGTTTAGCCTTCATTTTTTGATTCCTGAACTGTTTTAAAGTTGTTCAATTAAAAAGAAAATTCACAGAATGAGTGATACTGGCTAGATCAGCATTTATTGCCCAACCTAAATGATCTCAAGAAGATAGTAATGCGCTGCCTTCCTGAACGCTACATTCCATTTTAGTGTAGGGACATCCACAGTGCTATCAGGAAGGGAGTTCCAGGATTGTGTCCCTGTGACAGTGAAAGAATTGCAACGAGGTTACAGTTCCAAATCAAGATGGCGCATGTCTGAAAGGGGAACTTGCAAATATCAGCTTATTTTCTAGCTTTCCCGATAGGGAATGACTCCACTATTCACTGCTGCTCTCAGTGCGAGACTTTGCACAGAAGCGCTGGTAACCCACAAAGCATATTTCACCAAAGAATCCAAAATAGAGTGGACTTTCCCTGATCTCAACCAATCATACAAAAAGAATTTAAAAAGGTACATAAAACAGTTCTCTGGTGTCAAGTTAGTGTTCAACTTTAACTCTACAGTTTATCATTTTCACTATACTCCCATCACAAAATATTTGTCACTTACCCTCTAAGCTTTCCTGAGCATCTGAAGTCAAATCTCCGGATTGGAGCTGATCACGTAAAAACTGAATGATGGAGTACGCAAGGCGTTTATTGTCTGTCATTATTGGATGTCTAGGCTAAATTTAAGGTCAGGGCAGAGCACTGAAATAAATACACAAAAACAAAAATTACTCAAGTAACCCCAAAGGGTTTCAAAACCATACTTTAAGTTGCTGAATTAATTTCAAAACCATACTTTAAGTTGCTGAATTAATTTGCATCCTCAAAAGGGGAACAAACACCTTTCTGTAACTCTCACTCTGTTGATTGCTTTTTACTTAATCTCCACGTTGCATCTCACTTTATAGTGTGAAATGTTGGTTTCAAGGATTCTGAACCAATGTAAACAAAGTAGAAAAAGATCTTTTTTAAAAAAAATCAAGTGATAGATACTTGAAATTAAAAAAGCAGAAACTATTTGAAATGCACAAGATATTCTAATTACCAAGAGGTTAACGGACTGAACAACCTGCAAGCTGGCCAAATCATTTAAAACACTGTAGCGTGGCAAAGTTGAATTAACAAGGACAAGTACCCTTACAAGTCACTTGCCGTCTGACTCCGAGTCGCTGGGTCAAGGTCCAGGAGCTCCCTTTCTCATGGTATTGTGGATCTATCTACAGCAAACAGACTACAATAGTTGAAGAAGGCAGCTCACCATCACCTTCAAAGGACATCTAGGTATGGGCAATAAATGCTGGCCCAGCCAGTGGTGCCCATATTACGAGTTAATAAAAAATTAAAAATGACACAAATAGCAGTCGTTATTATGAGAAGCACAAGAAAGGTATGCTATCTGAAATGAAAACAAAGTTTGAAATACACAACAAGGCCAGTTTGAAAAGAGGGGGTCCGACAACCTACGTTTCTATTACACGTAGAAAAATGTCCTAATTGAACTAAAACAGATGTAAGCTAGAAAGTAACAACTATGCAAAAAGGAAGGACAGTAAGGGGGAGCAACAAAAAGCTAGGAAGAATAATTGGGCTTAAAGGAAGTGGTGGGGCAGTTCAGAGAAAGAATTCAAGAGCACAAATAAAAGTATTTTAATTGGAAGTACATGGAATCATTTACAACATCAGGACATCCCTAATGATTTACAGCTTTTACTTTAGGAAGGATGTGAAAACATTGGAGAGTGGGCGCAAAAAAAAAATCACAATAATGGTTCCAGGGATGAGGAATTTAAATTTGGATGATAAGACCATCTTATATGAGCAGAAATAGGTTGTTCAACCCATTAAATCTGCTCTGACATTCATTGAGACA
>NC_063360.1:32811955-32818703 GCF_021869965.1 Rhincodon typus | reverse complement strand
ATGGCTGATTTGATAATCCTCAACACCACTTCCCTGCTTTTTCTCCAAAACCCTTCATTCCTTACTGTTTGAAAAACAGCGATTCATGGATGAGAACTTGCAGATCCCTCTGGACTGTAGCATTTTGCAGTCTTGCCCCATTTAAGCTCCTCTATTCTTCCTGATAAAATGCATAACCTCACATTTCCCCACATTATATTCTATCTGCCAAGCTTTTTGCCCACTTGCTTAACAAGTTTATATCCCTCTGCAAACTGTGCCATCCGTACCACTTGCCTTCCCACCTATTTTTGTGTCATTCACAAACTTGGCTATATAGATTGGAGACGTCAGGACTGTACTCTTTGGAGCAAAAAAGGGCATGGAGAGATCTAATAGAGCTATTCAAAAAAGAAAAGAGCTCTGAACCAAATAGGTAAAGAGAAACTATTCACACTTATTAAAAGGATCGAGAACAAGAAGGTACAGACTTAAAGCAACGGCAGAAAGGATATGAGAAAACACTTTTTTGACAGAGTGAGTGGTTAAAATCTGGAATGTATTACCTGTTCATGTGATATAAACCATTTCAATGCTGGCATTTGAAAGGGAATTTGACAATTATTTGAAAAGGCACAATATACAGAGTTTTGTGGAGAATGGAAACAAGTGAAATGTTCAGACAGCCAATGTAGACAGTAAGCTGAATGACTTTCTCCTGTGTTGTAACAATTGTGTTATTCTATCTTTGTCAGCTAGTGTCAGAAGATGACAGAAAGAACAAGAGAATACCAAAATATTTGAAACTCAGGGCAACAAATACATGTGTACGCATAATAACAGCAGATAGGCAGAGATGGGAGATTTGACAGAATTGGAAGTGGGTTGCCTGTGTAATGAAGGGACATTCAGGTCAAGCGAAGGGCAAATAGGACTTAAAGTTTAAATCGTTTCATTTATCAACAAGCTCAGCCCAGGGAGAGGAACAGATTTTAGACAGGAAAAGATTTACAGTGGGTGCTGAAGACATCTCATTTTCTCAAGGTGGCTCATCTGGACGTCAGGCAAGCAGCTGAACAACACAGAGGAGCGGCAAAGCCATGTAGGATAGGAACACAGAAGACAGGAGCAGCTATCAGTCCTTCAAGCCAGTTCCACCATTCATCACGATCATGGCTGATTGTCCAACTCAATAGCCTAATCCTGCTTTCTCCCCATAACCTTTGATCCCATTTGCCCTAAGTGCTATACCAAGCTGCCTCTTGAATACATTCAATGCTTTGGCATCAACTACTTCCTGTGGTAATCAATTCCACAGGCTCACCACTCTGGGTGAAGAAATGTCTCCTCATCTCCATCCTAAATGGTCTATCCTGAATCATCAGACCGTGACCAGTGATTCTGGACACACCCACCATGGGGAACATCTTCCCTGCACCCACCCTGTTAATCCTGTTCGAATTTTAAGTCTCTATGAGATTTCCCCTCATTCATCTGAACTCCAGCAAAAGCAATCCTAACCTAGTCAATCTCTCCTCATACATCAGTCCTGCCATCCCTGGAATCAGCCTGGTAGACCTTTGCTGCACTCCCTCGGGAGGAAGAGCATCCTTCCTTGGAAAAGGAGACCAAAACCACATGCAATATTCTAGGTGTGGCCTCCCCAAGGCCCTGTATAATTGCAACATCACATTCCTGCTCCTGCACTCGAAACCTCTCGCAATAAAGGCCAACATATCATTTGGCTTCTTTACTGCTTGCTGCACCTGCATGCTTACCTTCAGCGACTGATGCACAAGGACACCCAGGTCCCGCTGCACACTTCTCTCTCCCAATTTACAGCCATTCACCTACGTACTAACCTCTTCCCGTCCCCTCGACCTGTCCGTCCTCCCTGGACTGACCTATCTCCTCCCTAACTCCCCACCTACACTCACCTTTACTGGCTCCATCACCGCCTCTTTGACCTGTCTGTCTCCTCTCCAACCTATCTTCTCCTTTATCCATCTTCTATCCGCCTCCCCCTCTCTCCCTATTTATTTCAGAACCCCCTTCACCTCCCCCATTTCTGAAAAAGGGTCTAGGCCCGAAACGTCAGCTTTCCTGCTCCTCTGATGCTGCTTGGCCTGCTGTGTTCATCCAGCTCTACACCTTGTTATCTCTAGTAATCTACCTTCTTGTTTTTGCTTCCAAAAGTGAATAACCTCACATTTATACATGTCAAGGATTTCAAGGATGAGAATTGGATGTTAATCGGAATCAGGATCCTCTGTCAGAGTTGTTCCCATATGAAGGGTTCACAAAGGTCAACTATCATCCCACACACAAATATATTCATGCCACATCTGCAGCCGAGGATGGAATAGTGACTATAGATAAAGTTACCAAGCTAATATTCAGATCTGAAGGCTAAGGGAAAGATGGTACATAGTTGATAGGACATGTAGAGCTTGGTAGGGAGAAATGTGGAGATGGGAACGAGGGTTCACAGTAGCACTCATCCGCTCTTCATCGGTGAAATGAAACCGGAGAATCTCTGGTCTGTATAACTCAGCATTGCACTAGGTGCTTCCTTGCTCCATTACACTCTATAGAAGAGTTAATACCCACAAGTGGGGATCCAGATTCTACAGCCAGAACATGGAGAACAAATTTCAGTATTGCTCTCCGATTGCCCTAATTAAATGAGCAATGCAAAAGCACTTTTTCAAAATGCTGATGTAATAGAAGCTCAAAAGTATCTCTGCTAAAAATGCCTTCACCACATTTGTGCAAGATAAATGTGCCTGCAAATTCAATTCCAAACATTTCCAAAAATGGTCTACTAAAATGATACAACCAAGGCAATAAAAATAGAATAAAATATATTCAGAGTAAGAACTAAAGTATATTACTAGATTGATTTGAGCCACAGCTACATTTCATTCAAATTAATCCAGATTTACCTTCCATTGCTGACACTGGGTTTCAAGGAGTTGTCTCTCTTATTATCTCCTGGGAAACAATAATTTACTTTGCTGTCCAATAAATTTTCTTTCTTTTGTTGAGAGAACAGATGAGCTTATCAATTGTAACATGTGTAGATATATAACAGTACCAGGTGGAAAGGAGGCCAAACCCAATAAAGCAAGTCCAAATGCAGAATGCCTTCTCGATTTCTCTACTGATTTTTTAGGAATTTCTTGGAACACAAAGGATCAGTCAGCATTTCCTGGCTGCATAATTACATTCTGCCAATTTTCTTCAGTTTAAATAATAAAGTTTAAAATTTACAATAAACATCTTGAAATGTGCTTTGTGACAATAACTCAGAGGCTGTAGTGATGCATTAAACTAGCAACACCAGTTTCTTAACGTCATAGAAATAAGGAGTTACTGCCCACTAAATCCATCCTCGCTGTTATCTTCTTAAAATAAACAATAACCCAAGAAAAATATTTCTGACGTGCACAAGATCGTGTAGGAGTATAATGAGTTCACAAGGGCAGAAAAAAAGTGCTAGCTTATTATGTAAATTAGTATTATAAAACAAATTCAAATTGGGAAGATTAGGGAAAACTCAGCTCGGCAATTCTGATATTTTCTTAGAAATCTACAAACACACATTTATTTTGTGGATGGTTGCTTGACGTGATTTTAAGATACATAGAAAGAAAATTATTTCATTATTGCCACTAATTACTCTTATGTAGTCTGACTTGGAACAAAAGCAGGTATTATCCATTGCATCTTTGCAGTGCCATTGACACAGTTATAATGTTGCTTGACAAAAAGAATTTTACCAAGAAACTGTCAATAATGTTTATCATACAAATTACAAGTCTTGACCAGTTGAGATGAAGAGCTCACCTAATGATGAAAGGCTGAACAGGTTGTCCCTGTGCCCATTGGAGTTTACACGAATGAGAGATGATCTTAGTGCTACCTTTAAGATGGAGACAAAGGGAAATATTTAATTGACTCAGAGGCTTAATCTGTACAGCTGTCTTCCTTGGAAAATGGTGAAACAAGCCACTGTTCTTAGTTAAGGTTAATTCATATAGGCTTTAGAGAGAAAAGGGAGTCATGGGTTTAGGGGTCAGACAGCGAAGTCTGACAACCAACTCGGCCATTCTCTTGTGGAATGCCTCGAAAGGCCAAACATCCTAGTCCTGCTCCCAAGTTCCATCTTTCTAAGACTCCACCAACCGGTCTCACGTTTATTTCTGCCTTTAGGATTTCGTCAGCAATGATTTAGCTGCTTAGTCCATGAAGTTGAAACCATAACAGACCCTGGTTAAATATGCAACTTAAGGAGATCATCATGTTGAAATAAAAAGCATACAAAGAGACAAAGTCAGTGACAGCCCTGAAGACTGAGATAAATACAGAATCCAGCAAAGGAGGACTAAAAAGATAACAAAAAGAGAGAAAATAAACTATGAGAAACCATTAAGAAAAGAGCCCCTGGTATTGAAGGTAGGATGCTGGCATGGAAAGAGAATTGGCTAACGGGCAGAGAACAGTGAGTGAGGAGAAGAGGTTCTTTTTCAGTTGGTGACCTACGACTAGTGGGATTCCACAACGATATCACTGCTGGGACCACAACTGTTCGCGATATTTATTAATGACTTGGAGGAAGGAAACAAATGCACTGCAGCCAAATTTGCAGATGACACAAAAAAAAATGGTGGAAAGGCAAGTTGCGAGAAGGATACATTTTACTGAGATATTGATAGGTTAAGTAAGTAGGCAAAAAATTGGCAAATGGAGTATAATGTGGGAACACGTGAAACTGTTCATATTGTAAGGGAGAACAAAAGAATATATTAAAGTGGAAAAAAACTGCATAAAGCTGCAACATAAAAGGGGCTTGGGTTTACACACAAAACATAAATGGCTAGCACACGTGCAGCAGGTAATCAGGATGGTTGGTGGAAAATTGGCTCTCATTTCGAGGTGGTTAGAGTGAATGAGTAGGGAAGTCTTAGTGTAACTATACAAGGTACTGGGAAATCATACCCGGAGTATGGTGAGTAGCTTTGGTCCCCTTATTTAAGAAAATATATTATTCCACAAGACGCAATTCAGAGAAGGTTCACAAAGACCACCCCCTGCATGAAAGGATTGTCTAATGAGCAAAGGCTAAAATGATTAGGTTTCTAGTTGCTGGAATTTAAGAATGAGGTGATTGGGGGAGGCAATGGCCGAGTGAATTACTGCTAGACAATTAAAACTGGAAACTCAACTGGATTCTGGGGGCTGGGTTTCAAATCCCATCACAACTGAAAGTGGAAGTTGAATTCAATAAAGAATCTAGAATTAAGGGTTTAACAATGACCATGAAACAATTGTTGGAAAAACCCAACTGGTTCACTAATGTCCTTAAAGACGGAAACTGCCATCCTTACTTGGTCTGGCCTACACGTGACTCCCGACCCACAACAATGTGGTCGACTCTTAACTGCTCTGGGCAATTACGGATGGCCAATAAATGCTGGCTTAGCCAGAGATGTCCACATCCCATGAGTGAATTAAAAAAAACCCTCATTGAAACAAAGAATTCTTAAGGAGTTTGACAGGGTAAATACTCAGAGAATGTTTCCACTGGGAGAGTCTAGGACAAGAGGGCATAGTCTCAGAATTAAGGGGCACCAATTTAACACAGATAAGGAGAAATTTTCTTTCTCAGAGGGTTGAGTATTGTTGGAACTCTTTGCCACAGAAAGCTGTGAGGCTAGAAGCCTTGTGTGCAGTTAAGGCTGAGATGGATAGATTCTTCATCAGTAGGGGAAATCAAGGATTATGTGGAAATGGCAGGAAAGTGAGGACTGTTGGATCAGCCATGATCTTATTGAATGGTGGAGGATACTTGGTGGGGCTGAAGGGCCTTCTCCTGATCCTTTTTCTTATGGTCTTATGGTGCAATTGATCACCAAAGTTTTAAAAATCTCATGTCACTGGTCATGCATATATATTAACCTGTTGAGTGCTCTGCTAATTCTGGGAAACTATGAAAATTTTGAGAGCTTCCTCAATGTGAAACCCATCATCCTTAATCCAGTGGTAAGTTAACTGATCTGGCTGCTATCTAGACAATGGAGCCAGATTGAAAACAATAAACAAAAAAAGAGTTGGCCCACAGATACCAGGCCCCGAGAATCTAAACAAAATGGCACCATATATAGATCAGTGCTTCCTAAACATTTCCCTGTGATTCCATATCAGCGATTGAAAATTGTTGCTACCTCGCAATGAAAACTGTCAGATGAGAAGCACAGCTGTCATAACTTGTCTGCTTTTGTTGCTTCAGAGCTCACCACCACAAAATTTCAGCAAGTGACACTGCTTGGAGTCCTGACCTTGACTTGAAGAGGCCCTGCTTTAGATGATTAATACAAGCCCTTACAATTTTGAGTTAGGACAGTAAATTAACAATTATCAAACCTCTGCCAGACCCTATGGCACAGTACTGAGGCACTCATGTCTCACTTTTAAAACCAAGTTAAATCCGGAATTCTCTTCCACAGAAAGTAATGCAGGCATGGCCACTGAATATTTTTAATGCTGCATTAAATAGTTTCTCGACTGACAAGGGCGTCAGTAGGTATAGTGGGTATGCAGTAAAGTAAAAGCCATAATCAAATCAGTCACAATCTTGTCAAATAGCCTAATTGATGTGTTGCAAGTTCCAAGTCAGCTTGAATGATGGAACAAAGGCATACTGTTAACAAAGGCATTTATAAATTTTAAAATAACTCCATCTGAAGGTAAACCGAAAGAACTGTGG
>NC_063360.1:32810430-32811855 GCF_021869965.1 Rhincodon typus | reverse complement strand
GGCAGCATCTGTGAAGGAAAAAACAGAGTTAACGTTTCGGGTCTGGTGGCCCTTCCTCAGAACCAGTGCATTTCTGGTTTAAAGTGGTAGTTCTACTGATATGCTGTTCACATCCTCTAAACATGGAAGACATGTTTTTAAAACACAAACTCTCTCTTTCAGGCATGTTCTATTTAGCATTTTAATTGAAAATATTAAATTGGTACTGTCTAAACAGTATGTACTTTAATTCACAAACACCAGCTTCTCACATCAACATCCTTCCTCAGTAATAATTTAATAATAATATTTGAAGGAAAAAGATTCTTTTTAACCACTGGTTGATGAGTGATTTTTACTGGTGAGTGTATAAATATCTATACTGAACAGATGCTGAGCAGCACAACAATTAGGGACAAGTGAAATGCAAATCATAACCGTATTATATGTTCAAATAGGTTTTCCAACAAGTTTACTGGAAGTCACACAGAAAATCACATGAATTAAAAAATAAGAAACAGGAGCTACTGTAGGTCATTTGTCCTTCAAGCCTGCTCATCATTCAACAAGACCATGAATGATCTTATACCTCAAACTCCATCTTCCCATTATCCCCATAGATCTCAGTTCACTCGATACCCAAAAATCGGACAACTTTGATCACGAATATATTTAATTGAGCATCCACTGAATTGGGGAATAGAGAATTCCCACATTTCACAACTTTATTCTGAAACGGTAACACTCTACCCTAGACTCCCCTATTAGGGAAACATTTACTCAACATCTACCCTGTTAAGCCAATTAAGTATCACAGGCACTATGATTTAGATCACCATTTAGTCTTCTAAAAATCCAGGCAGTTTAGGCCAAGTCTACTCAATCTGTCTTCATAGGAGATTTCCTCACCCTAAGAACGAGTCTCGTGAACCAGACTTGTCAAGAGAACACATCGCTGTCCTTCCTTTGGTAAGGAGACTAAAACTGCACACCACTCCAAATTTGACCATGCCAATGCACAACATAATTGGTGCAAGACTTACAAAGTGCAGTAATTACTGATTTGTGAGGAATTGTAAATTGTGCACAGCCCATGCAATGAAATAAATGTGACTATCTGGTTTGCACGATGGTACCGTGATAAATGTTAGCCAGAAAATCCAGGAGAACTCTCCTGCTTTTCAACAAGAACAAATTGCTGGAGAACTGCAGATGCTGGAAATCTGAAACAAAATTAAATTGTTGGAGAAACTCAGATCTGGCAGTGTGTGCGTGGAAGAAAAGCAGAGTCAGCCTTCATTCAGTGTTCTGATTAAGGATCACTGGACTCAAAATGTTGACACTGCTTTTTCTCTACAGACACTGCCACACCAGCTGAGTTTCTCCAGCAATTTAATTTTGTTTCAGATTTTCAGCTCTGCAGTTCTTTGTTTTATCTTTTTTTTT
>NC_063360.1:32736731-32810030 GCF_021869965.1 Rhincodon typus | reverse complement strand
GAACCAGACCCGAAACGTTAACTCTGTTTTTTCCTTCACAGATGCTGCCAGACCTGCTGAGCTTTTCCAGCAACTTTGTTTTTGTTCCATCTAAAGGTACTTTCTACATGAAACAGTTTGACACATTTAAGGGAATACAATATAATAAAGAGACATAAATCCTTTTCTCCCCTTCCTCAGGTTTATCGAGAGAGAGACAGAAATAAATCTCCAAGATCCCACCCTAGAGTACGTCACACAAAATGCATTAAAAAACATCATCTCAACTACAAAGATAAAGTTGGAAATATAAAGATTTGTCAGCAACTATGGAAAACTATCAATTTACTATTTCAATCTCAGACTTCAAGTATACATCAGTTCATTTGGATCTCGAAGGTACTATTTAAAAGGATTATGGAAAAAGGTCAAGTAATAACATTCAAATATATTTGCAAGAAGAGAATAATGCAGAGCAACGTGGAAAAGAGCAGCATTTTCCAGAGGTCTGATAGGCCAAACAGCATCCTTTCACACAGTAACATTTTGTGATTCTATACGAAAATTTCTCATTTTTAAATGGCTGAAAATTACTGATTAGTCAAACTTCCACAGGACATTCACAGATCTTCATTCCTATACCTAACAAATGGGAAAGTATCGCCCGCATCAACACATTTTTATACAATGATTTTCACGAACATATGCCACGAGAATAACATCTTCCGGAATTATCAAATCACCAGCCAAGGGCTGTAACCCAGCAACCTTGGTAGTTGGTGTGTGCATGTGTTTGTGGTGGGCGGAGTGGTCGGAAGGATGAAAAATACAATTTAAATACTATTTATGCCTGACCAGGTTTCTCCTTGGAAACAAACTGCTGTGTCTTCCAGTTACCTAGCAAGTTCGTGCAAGATTACATTTTTAACCTGCAAATCTACAAAAACATTTGCCAGCATACTTCAATTTATATGCATAAAATTTATAACACTTTCATGTATTAATTCAGTGGATAGATGTGCATGCTCTAGTTGTGATTAAGAGCAGCTGATACTGAGGAAAGATCAAGGCACATTTAAGAACCCGATTGGGCACACGTGGTATAGTCATAGCATCCCTACCTTGGAGACAGAAGCTGAAAACGAAAACATGCCAACAAATACACCCACCATTACAAATTTATTCTAAATAATGCTTAATACTCCCTGCCTACAATTCAGATTAAAGATATATTCTGGAAATCCATCACATTTCATGTCAAGCTACCAAAACATCCACTTACCATGGTAACGAGGATCACATCCGAATTTTGATCAGAGTTCAACAAAATACATAAAAGGAAAATAATGTAAATACTGGAAATTTAAATAGAAAATGCTGGAAACATTCAGAAGGCTAGACTGCATCTGTGGAGAGGGAGTTAATGTTTTAGGTTGACGCAATGTTAACCATTTCTCTTTCCATACATGCCACTTAACCTGAGCAATTCCAGCATTTTCTGCTTCTGTAACACAAAATGAGCGTTGTGTGTCAATGTTTTAGGCAAGAATATTACAGAGTGAGATTAGCAAATACTTAACAAATATATGAATAAGGAACAGCCTAGAAAATGATATCTAGTAAATTTCTGTTCCATTGTATAGGTTTCCATTTGAGTTTTTTGGATTTATGTTTGATTTCAGTATGGTGCACCAGCAGCGGCTATTTTTTCCCCTATTATCATTTGGGACTCCCTGAAACAACTGAGGGAGCTTTTATTTTAACCCACTGTTGTTCCTCTTGCAAAAGTATTTGGTGGGATTGGTGTGAAGGGAACTTTATTTCCAGGTATCTAGGTACAGCTTCTTTAGTTACAAGATCTTAGAAAATAGAGAAATAAAATGCCCAGCATTATAGAAATAAAATTTCAGAACCACTGTCTTCCAAACCAGATAACACTGGCACCTAGCCAACAGTCCACACCGGGCCCTGGTTGCAGACCACGCTGGGCTTCACCTTGAGGATCATGAGGTTGGGAGATCGCTTCAGACTGCCACACTGAGCTGAGGACACCATGCCAGGAGGCTGCTACACCAGGTCCGTAGGTCGCCAAGCCACCCTGGGAGTCCACTGCTCCATGCCAGGACATCACCATGCCACATGGGAGGCTGCTACACCAGACTGGGAGGTTGCCACACCACACCAGGAGGCTGCGAGTCATTGCCAGATGCCAGGAGAGAAGAAGAGGCAAAAGGAGACAAGAAGAGGAAGAACGGCAGAGCGGATGAGCTCCAGCTGGAGTGTCCTACTCTGTCACCATCCTGTATTTTAAACCCTTGTTGTCCCTCTCACAGGAGTATTTGACGGGGATGGAGCTGACGGGACTAAGTTCAAATGAGTAGAGAAAGGTTTCCTCTATTTCAACCCCTTGTTTTCCCTATCCCAAGAATGTCTGATGGGGATGGTGTCAAGGGAACTTTATTCCCAGTTCAAACTGGTAAAGGAAACTTTACTCTGTATTTCAACTCATTGTTGTCCCTATCCCAGGAGAGTTTGATGGGGATGGAGTTGAGGGAGCATCATTCTTTATATTAAAAAAAAAGTTGAAAGAACTTTGAGTTGAAAAGAGTCGAGGGTCGTTTCAGTTCCAAAGAGTTCAGGATACTTTACTTTCCTATTTAAAAAGAGTACAGTGAGTTTTACTTTGTATTTAACCTAGTGCTGTCCCTATCCAGGAGGTGTAAGGGGACTCAACTTTTCCATTTACATTATCGTTTAAAAGGACAAGGCTGCTTAGTCCTTTGAGCCTGCTCTGCCATTCAATAAGATCATGACTGGTCTGATTTTAACCTCAACTCTACATTCCTGCATATCCGAGATAATCTTTCATTGCCATGGCAATCAAGTGTCTACCTAACTTTGCCTTAAAAATATTTAAAGGTTCTGCATCAAATGCCGTTTGAGGAAGGGAATGCCAAAGACACTCAACAAAAGATATTTTAAATTGCAATTTAAAATCAAGAGGTTCGGATGGTTATACTATGGAGAAACAGGCCATATTGCCAATCCAGTCTAAGCTAATGTTTATGCTCCATACACGCTTTCTCACATCTTTCTTTATTTAACCCTTTCCTCATATTCTTTTCACTTTCACATGTTCTGTACTTTCCCCTTGGAGTGCATTTTGTTATTCGCCTTAACTACTCTGATAACAGTTTCAGCGTTCCCCTCAGTTGAACAGTAGGCATGAAACTTGGTTGACGTACAAATGTCTGTATAACCCAGAATTGCTTTATCAGGATTCAAAATATTTAAATGCCTGCTCTGAATCAGCTACAAAAGACTTGAAGCACTCATTTTAATAAAATTTTCCCCTAAAAATATAGATATTGCCATATTGACCAGAGGCTTGAAGCGCAGATGGCCCCTTTACTAACACTGGTGCTGCATATTGGTAAACATTCACCCCACAAGACCCAAAAACCAACGAAGAATAAGCTGTCAGATCTGCAACTTTGCTGTGACTTAAGGGTATATAGACAAACCTTAAGCTTTCTTACGGGCCTCCCCACCAAAAAAAGACTGAGACGAGGGAGAAGGATGAGTTCTGCTGTACAGGAGAATTAGATGCTTTATCTCTTCTTTTCTCCATTAAGAATTTAGCAAGAATTTGCTTCAACTACTTTCAATTGTCACAGGTGTAAGGAGACACACATGAATTTCAGAAAAATATAGACTAAAATTATTAGATGAAAAGAAATTGTTATTGTGAACTAAAGGATTTTGAAATCAGAGCAGTTTCACCATTCCAATTAAATATTTGAATTAAGACTTAGATAACAAATCCAAGTCCTTGTGCTCTATCCAAGATTTGGGATGTTAAGTGGACACAGTTCAATTTGTCCCCATTACTTGCCATCTAATGCATGAGAGTTATGAAAAGCTTTCTTTTGCAATCACCCTTCATTGATATAATGACTCAGTCTTAAATCACTGTACAAACTCAATGATAAAAAATCATTTGCGGAGAAAGATCAGTGAAAACACTGAAACGCAAGCCTTATGAGACATGGGAGTGGAGGACAGGAAGAGACTGCAATTTGTTTTTAACCTATGAAAACTCAAGCAAGAAAAGGCCACATAGACAATCAACTAGATTTTGCAACTTCCGAGTAATTGGTTATCATAACATGGACAAACGTCTGGGAAGAGGTGACTTGCTCATTCTTCAGTTTGAAAGGTTGCCCTGTCAAAAGGGAAAAAAAATATTAAAGCAGGTATTTTGCAACCAAGCCCATTGCAAGTAATGTATCAGAATGCCAAGTGCTCCACTTCTCATTGCAGCACACCTTGTCCTCCACCTCTACATTTCTGCAGAGCTAGACCAGAAAGACAAATAAAGAGAGAGTGTAACAAATACTGGGATAAGTTAACAAAACATATTGGGATAAAAGTAACAAAAAGACCGAATGGGTGAACACAAAATGTGAATAATAATCTGGAACCCTTTTTAATCAAGCCGAATAAAAGATCTTTTGAAGCTCAGTACAGTTCTGTAGCAATAATTGTCACAATTATTGATATCTAGGTAACAAGATATCTGTAGATTTGCAAGTACATTAAATTTACAATTAATTCTTAATGACTCATAGGTGCAGTTTCATCCCTAGACACTCAATTTTTCCTGGTATTTTAATCAGATGCCCCAAGAATAGACTTTTCTGAATGAGATACAAAATGGTTCAAATTCTCATCAGGAAAGAACATAATGCAATTGGCAACTGTTAACTCCTGAAAACCTCTTGTGGCATCAGACTACAAATTAAGGGCAAGAATAGTTTTCTACATTATTGAAAAAGAACTGAAAAATTTCCATTTATATCATGCCTTTCACAACCACAGCACTTCTCAAAAGTACTTGCAACACCTTAGGAAGAATGTATTGGTTTTGGAGGGAGCACAACGTAGGTTTTACAAGCATGATACCTGGGCTTCAGGAGCTAAGTTATGAGGTGAGATTATACAAATTAGGCCTTTTTCTCTAGAATTTAGAAGGTTAAGGGATGATCTGATTTAAGTCTTCAAGATATTAACAGGAAAAGACTGGATAGATAAAGACAAGCTTTTGCGTTGGTTGGAGATTTTAGAATGGGGGCAGAGTCTAAAAATGAGAGCCAGGCCATTTAGTAAAGATGGTAGGAAGCATTTCTACATACATTGGATAGTGGAGGTTTGGAACTCTCTTCCACAAACAACAGTGCATGCAGATTCTTCCTAATGTGTTGTAAGCACTTTTGAGAAGTGCTGAGGTTGTGAAAGGCACAATATAAATGCAAATTTTTCATTTCCTTTTCAATAATATAGAAAACTATTCTTGCCGCAAATCTGTAGTCGTCTGATGCCACCAGAGGTTTTCAGGAGTTAACAGCTGCCAATTGCATTATGTCCTTTGCTGATGAGAATTTGAATGGTTGTGTCTCTCCAGAAATGTAGATGCTAGATCAGCTGTTAATTTTAAATCTGAGATAGATTTTTTTTTGTTAAGCAAAGGTATTACAGGATATGGGCTAAAAGGTAGATACATGGAGTCGAACCACAGATCAGCCATGATCTCACTGAATGACAGAACAGATTCGAAGGGCGTAATAGACTACTCCTGTTCCCATGTTCTAATTAAGTAACTGGAAGTATCATAATTTTGTATTGTAGGAAATGCAGTAGCCAATCTGCACACAGCAGGATTCCACAACAATGTGATAATAACCAGATATTCGTTTTTGTGATGTTGATGGTCACCACACATAATGCTAATGTTTTTTCAAATATGACATGGAATATTTCACATGTAGAGCCACCTGAGGCAGATAGGGGCTCAGTTCATCTCTCAGTCAAAAGCTGGAACTTCCAGTAATGCAGGACTTAGCATGGTAGTGGAAATGCCGGCTTTGATTTTTGTGCTGGACTGGACCAGACAGCTTCGGACTCAGAGGCAAGTCTGTCACCAATTAAGCCATGGTCAACACTTATGATGGAAAGTTCTGCATTAATTACTGAGACAACAGCCATAAACAAAAAGTAATTTTATCATCACTTAATGCAGAGGAAGTGGTGGAAAGGCTGAGCAGGTCAGGCTTTTACTCATTGGAGTTTAGAAGAAAGAATGATCATATTGAAACATAAGAGTCTGAAGAGGCTTGATCTTCCTTGTGGACAAAACTAATGAGGGATGGAAAGGGACGGTTTTAGAAATAAAAAAGTAGCCCATTTAAAATGGAAATATAAAGAATTTATATTCTTTAGATCATAGGTTTTGGGAATTCTTTTCCCCAGAGAGTAGTGGAGGCTGCTTATTTTTACAAAAAAAAAATTCATTCAGGATTGTGGGCTGCGCTGTTTAAGCTCGCGCTTATTACCTACCTCAATCTTCCCTCAAGGGGGTAGCAGGGAGCTACTTTCTTGAACCACTGCAGGATGGGTCATCAAATGTTTTCAAAGACCATGTTAGATGGGTTTTAAATCAACAAGGGACAGGTGGAGATATGCATGAAGAATTTTTATTCAATGGCACAGCAGGCTCGATGGGCTGGATAGACTAACTCTTGCAATTTCTTATGATCTCGTGCACATCCTGCACGCTCTTCTTCATTCATCGCATTCACACCTTATCAATAATGGTATACTGTATTTGGAGTCAAATTGCCAATATCAAATCCAAAAATGCCTCCTTAGGAACAATAGCGGATCGAACTTCAAAGCATGATGGGTTTTCAACCAAAGAGGTTAGCGTTATCTAAGCCATAATGGCAGGAGGACGCTGTCACTAGAAGAATTCCAAATTGATAAAAGGAGAAAATGTCAGATAGGCTATGGATATTTAAAGTTGACAAGACACCAGAACCATGTAAAACGCATTCATGGATACTGAAGGAAGTGAGAATGAAAATTACAGAGGCACTGGTTATAATCTTTCAGTCTTCCTTAGACTCAGAGGATGTGCCAGAGGACTGGAAAACTGCAGACGTTACACCCTCATTCAAAAAAGGGTTGTAATAATAGGCCAAACAATTACCAGTCATCAGTGCTGAGGAAACGTCGAGAAAATTATTTAGGATAGAATTAATAGTCACGTAAAAAGTGGTGGGTTGAATAGGAAATAATAGCATGGGTTTCTTAAAGGGAAAATCATGTTTGATTTGTCATATCATGGAATTGTTCTGAAGGAGGGAACAGAAAAGGTTGATTAGAGTAATGCTGTTGATGCGATGTACATGGATATTCAAACAGTTTTTAATGTGGGTGCAGTGAGAGAGGAGCATTCAGAACACAGAATCAATGGACGGAGAGATCATAAGATTGTACAAATGGTGTGAGTGGAGCATCGAATACTAAATCCTTGCAGGTGATCCAAAGTGTTAGACGATGTGAGTAAAGTGTCAACAGCTGAATAACAAGCGAAGGGATGACCTATAATCCGATTAAATGAGGTAGAGAGATAATTACAAAATATTAAAAATAAGGTTGTGCTGCAGGCAAACCAAATGACTGGAATAACATAGATAACAAGGTGTAGAGCTGGATGAACACAGCAGGGCAAGCAGCATCAGAGGAACAGGAAAGCTGATGTTTCGGGCCTACATCCTTCTTCAGAAATGGGGGAGGGGAAGGGTCTAGGCCCGAAACGTCAGCTTTCCTGCTCCTCTGATGCTGCTTGGCCTGCTGTGTTCATCCAGCTCTACACCTTATTATCTCAGATTCTCCAGCATCTGCAGTTCCTACCATGACTGGAATAACATGATGGTTTTAACAGTCGCATGCCAAGGGTCTAACCAAAGTAATAAGTAAACCAAAACTGTCCAAACTAATTAAGGTAGAGAGATCTTATTTACCCAGGTGACAGTGACAAAACAGGACAGCAAGGAAGATTTTACAGATACAGAACAGTGTGGTGGGGTCACATGTAGTGTGACATGAACCCAAGATCATGGTTGAGGCCGCCTTCATGGTTATCACAGTTTCTGTTTGGCAATTCTGCATTGTTGCCTATCTTGAAGGCCCCCCCATGGAGAACGCTTACCCGAAGACTGGAAGCTGAACGGTCGTGAGTGCTGAAATGTCCCCCGACTGGAAGGGAACATTCCTGTCTGGCGATTGTTGCGCTGCATCCATTCATCTGTTGCTGTTGTGTCTGCATGGTCTCGCCAATATATCATGCCTCGGGACATCGTTGTCTGCAGCACACGAGATAGACAACATCGGCTTAGTCACAAGTATCTGCCATGTATGTGGTGGTGGTGTTGCCATGTGCGATTGTTGTATCCATGTCAACAAGATCTGACTCATCTTGCAGAAATTGCCGTGGCAGGGTTGTGTGGTGTTGTAGTCAATGTTCTCCCAAAGGCTGGGTAGTTTACTGCGAACAATGGTCTGTTTAAAGGTTTGGCAGTTGCTTGAAGGCGAGAAGTAGAGGCAACGTGATGATCTTGGCAAGATGCCTGTGGTCTAGATCTTGGTGGGCAGGGGTTAATTCAAAACTTGCAGACGATACAAATCTTAGAAGCTGTAAACTGTAAGGAGAACAGTGCAGAATTCCAAAAGGCCAAAGACAAGTGGCGGAGTGGGGAGAGTTGGCAGATGTGATACAATTCAGAGAAGTCTGAGCTGATGCATTTTTAGAGGAAGAACATGGGTCAATATTATAAAATCAAGAGGTGCAGGAGCAGAAGGACCTGGATGTGTATGTGCACAGATCACTGAAGGTAATAGGAATGATGATGGGAGCAGTTAAACAGTTTTCTGTGCATTTTTAAAAAAGGGGCAGAGAATACAAAAGCAATGAGGGAAAGCTGAACTATTCAAGACACTTGTTAGACCTCAGTTGGACTACTGTGTATAGTTTGGGTACCACATTGTTGTAAGGATGTGAATGCATTGGAGAGAGTGTAGAAGAGATTTACAAAAATGCTTCCAAAGATAAGTAACTTCAGTTATGAGCATTGATGGCAGATATTCGGACTGGAGGCAGCCAAAAGGAGCTTCAGTAGAAGTTTTCAAAATCATGAGGAGATCTGGATAGAATTTATAGGAAGAAACTGTTCCTGCTCATAAAAGGATCCACAACAAGAATGCAGAGATTTAAAGATACTTGCAAATATGGTGAATGTGATGACAAAAAAAGCTTTCACACATGGTTTAGGCCCCCTGGAAATGTCGTTGAAGCAGATTCATTGAGGCATTCAAGATGGAATTAGATGATTATGTGAATAAAAACAAGGTGCAAAGGTACAAGGAAAAAGCAGGAAAATAGCACTAAGTCATAATGCTCATTGGCTAGCTGGTGCAAACACAATAGCCAGCATGGCCTCCTTCTGCATCATAATGCGCCTCCAATTCTGAGGAAATTGTTATGCAAACAGAAAAATAAAAGTAAAGCTTGAATTATTGTAGTATCCACACCATGTTTTCCAAGTGCAGATGCAAACACAGAGCTACTAAAAGCTGTACATCTGTTGAGTTCTAAAATGAAAAAAGCATAGCTCACACTGAAGCCATACAACTGCACAAAGTAGTGACAGTCACCTCCTTTTTTTTCTTCTTCCTGAACTGAAGAATCAGGACACTATTCTGGGAGGTAGGGTAACCCCTTTCTCCACAGCATGACAATAACTCAATCAAGTCCCAGAGGCAACTCCCAGGCCAGGCCGGCAAGGGGGCAGCAAGTCGCAAAGGTGGGTCCCAGACCAGGCCGGCACAGGGACATTGAGTCCCGGGACAGAGGCCAGTGCAGATGCGGCAAGTCCTGGACCAGAAGCGAGGCCCTTGGGGACTGGAAGCTCAAGATCTGAGGCCTAGTGTGGTCTAGAGACTTGGCCTGGGCAATCTGAAGGCTCGGTGCTGGCACAGACTAAAATTTGAGTACTTTTTAAAAAGAAAACTTCTTTATTCTTACACTGAATTTTTATTTGCGATTCTTTCAAGTCTGCTACACATACTTAAGTGTTCTGTACCCAAGCACCCTGTTCCTAAGAAGCTACCAAAGCAGAGACATTACAAACTTTTCACTGCACTCATTCAAGCGCACCTGATAATAAAGGCTAATTCAAATTCTTTACAACTGCATCCCAGGATAATTAAAGTTGGGGGAAAAAGGGGAAAAATGAGAAAGACATAAATCAGCTGCTTCTTAGTAAGGCCAATGGCATAACTTCAATGGAAACTAGTAAACATTTAAATAATAATTGAAAATAAATGTGACAGAGAAGGGCTCAGTAGAGGAAGGAAAGCCACTCTGTGGAATGCTGTAAGGAGGCTTGGAAAAGCAAACATAGAAAAAAAAACACAAACAGCAAATAGGCATGTGCAATGGATTTGTACCCAATACATTAAAATTCTGCACTAAAGCAGGAATGAATTTTGGAATCACAGAATCCCTACAGTGCAGAATACAAACAAGTTAGTTAAAAAGCAAGGGGACTTTATCCATTACAATTGAATACATAAATATTATACCAAATTAGTGGAGAATACACAAAATGCAGTGCTGTAAACGAGCTTGCAAAATGATCATACCTTATCCACTTTAATTATGTAGGCCTAACAACACAGTTCAGTCCTCTTACAATTGGATTCTACTTGAAGGCAACATTGCATGCTGATGCACTAGTCTATTCTAGACAGCAAATATAATTTGTGAAAATGGTAAGCCAGCAAACAAACACTTAATAGCTAATTGAAAATTAGCTCATAGGAGCAGCATTAATGCAGAGGACGTGTACATTGAACTGTGCAAGCAATGTGCCAACTATCTCGATATGAAATATTCACACAACTAAACCTAAGTCAGAGTGATACAAGGACAGAACATTCCAGCTTGGGCCTAGCATCGCTGAGCGCCTCCGCACTCACACTTAGTTACACAGCCGGCAGGAAAGCGACCCAACTTATAGTACCAAGTTCCTTTATTTAAAAAAGGACTGGAGGTGCATTCTAACTTCTACATTTCACCCACACAAAAGCCATTGAGAAATATTTCCTTCAAACTCACCACTTTCTGACACTAATTACGGACACTAGCACCAACACAGCACTCTCTGCACATGCTCCGTCCGAGACGACGTCGGACCCTAGAACGCATGCGCCGTTCGGCTTGACGAACTGATCGCAGAACGCATGCGTACTCCCCATTGACGGCCGAATTCCGAAGCGCATGTGCCATCTGCTCACGTTGCTTTCATCTGTCAAATGAGGATCATTTTGCGCATGCTCCAGTATAGGGGACGAGACTTCCTTTGCTAATGCTCCAAGTGGTGATTATAGGCTTGATGACTGATATGTTGTTCAGCAGATATATTTGATATTTTCTTGTTTATAAATTAATTATATATTAAATAGTAAAACTGACAATGGCACAAAGCTTTATTTTTAAGGATAAATAAACCTGGTTAGGTTTAATAATTCTGTATAGAAGTCAATTTGTGAAATCAGAATTAAAGCCCAGAAACAAGCCATTCAGTAGAACAGACTGATGCAATGCTTATGAATCACATGAGCCTCCTCACGTCCTTCACCTAACTCTTATCAATATATTATCTTATTCTTTTCACCCTTCATCTAACCTGATCAACATATTCTTTTCTGAAGAAGGGTCTAGTCCCGAAACGTCAGCCTTCCTGCTCCTCTGATGCTGCTTGGCCTGCCGTGTTCATCCAGCTCTAAACCTTGTTACAACATATTCTTTTATTCCTTTCATTCTTTAGGTGTTACCTCTCTCTTCTGAGGTCCACCCTCTAAACATGTTCAGTGTAAAGAAGTTTCTCCTGGATTTAGTGCTGACTATCATCATAGAATCCCTACAGTGCAGAAAGAGGCCATTCAGCATCAAGTCTGCACTGACTCTAAATTCATTCACTGACTGGGAATTCCTTATTGACCCTTTTTCTGACCTGATCCTCAAATGGAAATGGTTTATATGTACACTTTTAACTCATATCATAAAAACCTATATCAGGTCACCATTCAACATGCTTTTGAGAGAAAACAACCTAATCAGATGGATAATAATTTTGTAGTGGTGGTAATTCGAGAAGTAGGAAATATGATGCCATGGTGTATTTCATTTTAGTGCAGATATTTACTTTGTCAGGCTTTCTTGGAAACACGTTTTTGTGTCAGCATGGAAATTTGAGTAATTTGTAAACCCGCCAGGATTCTTGTGCATTGTCAATAATGGCATTTCATAACTGAGGATCGTAGAGATAGAAATTTAACCTGTTTCATTACATCAGTCAGGCTAATGGTTGATACATTGTTGCTTAGGTAAAAGTTGAACCTGGGTGAGATAAACCAATGTCACCATAACAATTGACAAAGAGCTTGAAAAAGTTTTAAGAGTTTTGTCATTAATATCTTTTACTGCTACAGCAAGAACATTTAGACTCAAACACTGTGGCAGTTCTCCAAGTTCATAATTATTTGGTGAAGCTGGGACAAAGATGAAGCATTGAAAAGGCAGAAAATTTTGAATATTGCTTTATGAAAATGTATTTTTAAAATTAGCACACCTTTACATCTTTCTCTAATTTTTAATTGAATGTTGTATACACAAGGATGCAAAGTTATAAAAGCCAAGAATAGTAGAGAATCTAGAGATGCAGGTACGTAGATCCTTGAAAGTGGCATCACAGGTAGACAGGATGGTGGAGAAGTCATTTAGCACGCTTGCTTTCATCAGTCAGAGCAGTGAGTTGGGACATCATGTTACGACTGTACAAGATATTGGTAAGGCCACATTTGGAGTACTGTACGCAATTCTGGTCGCTGTGCTATAGGAAGGAAGTTATTAAACTGGAAAGCATGCAAAAAAGATTTACAAGAATGTTACCAAGACTGGAGGGTTTGAGTTATAAGGAGAGACTGGATAGGCTGAGACTTTTTTCGCTGGAGCATAGGAGGCTGAGAGGTGGCCTTGTAGAGGTTTATAAAATCATGAGATGTATTGATAAGGTGAAAAGCTAAGGCCTTTCCCGCAGGCCTGGGGAGTCCAAAACGAAGGAGCATAAATTTAAGGTGAGAGGGGAAAGATTTAAAAGGGACCTGAGAGGCAACATGTTCACACAGAGGGTGGTGTGAATAGGAATTAGGAGCAGGAATAGGCAATTCAGCCCTTCAAGTCCGCTCCAACTTTTAATATTATCATGTCTGATCTTATATGGAATGAGTTGCCAGAGGAAGTGGTACAGGCCAGTACAATTACAACATTTAAAAGACATTTGAACAGGTATACGGATAGGAAACATTTTGAGGGATATGGACCAAATGCAGGCAGATGTGACTAGGTTAGTTTACGAAACCTGGTTGGCATGGACAAGTTGGGCTGAAGGGTCTTTTTCCATGCTATATGACTCTAAATGCCTAGCCACTGATGTCCGTATCCCATGTATATTATCCCAATAGGTGTAACCACCCATAAAATAAAAACAGAAAATGCAGGAAATGTTCTGCAGGTCATAGAATATGTGAACAGTGAAACAAAGTTCATAATTAAGGTATGTGAGCTTAATTGCTCTGAACCCAATGGTCCAGCAATGCTCAGTTTTCAAATTCTTGTTCTACTCCATCTCTGTAACCTCCCACAAAAATTTGATTTTTCTCTAATTCTGGCTAATGTACGCCTGTTAATTATTTGATCTCACTATTTATGGCTGTACCTTCACATGTCAATTACCTTTTATTGAAACTTGGAACATTTAGAAAAGAATGGGAAGGAAACAAAAGAAAGGTGTTTGATATGGTGGAGGACAAGAGATATTAAATAACAACAGGCCATGGTGCAGGATCAAAGATAATGATAATTGAGACAAATGAAGAAACAAAAGATATGTCTAGATGGAGGAGTGAGTGAGGAAGATCTACCATCCAAAAGCAAACATGAAAGTAAAAGAGTATGACAAAAAATTCCCCAAAAAGAGAAAGGATAGAAAATGGAGAAAGAGATTACAGTCTGAAGTTGTTGGACTCAATGATGACTCTGTAAGGTGTAAAGCACCTAATCTGAAAGCTGAAGCACTGTTTGTCAAGTTTAGACCACATTGGAACACTATAAGAGGCTGAGGACAGAGTAGTCATTGTGATCAAAGATCATAAGATGTAGGAGCAGAAATAGACCATTTTGCCCATCAAGTTAGCTCTGATATTCAGTGGATCATGGCTGATCTGATAATACTCAACTCCACTTTCCTACCTTTACCCCATATCATTCCCTTCCATTAAAAAAAATTACTGATTAAAAACCTTTATTATTTCTAGACTTGACTACTACAATGCACTTGTCATGCTCCCATGTTCTATCTGCCATCCAAAACTCTGCTGCCTGCGTCATGACTTGCACCAAGTATTGTTTACCCTTCTTCCCCTCCTTGTTCCCACATGGGCTCTGGGTTAAGAAATGCCTTAATTTTTTAAACTTACTTTTGTTTTCAAATCCCTTCATGGCCTGAGCTTTCCTCATCTCAGTTATCTTCTTCAGCTCCACAACTTTCTGGGAAATCTGTGTTCCTCTATTTCCGGCCTTTTGTGATTCCATAGCGTTTTGGTGATTGTGTCGACTACCTCAGCTTAAGCTTTTGAATGTGGTTCATAAACTGCTCCTGTTCTCTAGCATTTTTGCCACTATTAATATCCTTGTTAAAATCGACCTGTCTGTCCAAAAGTTTGGTCCTATGCTTAATATGTGGCTAGGTCCTAAATTTTGTTTGCATGGATTGCCTTGAAACATTTTACTGCGTTAGAAACATAGAAACTAGGAGCAGGAGTAGGCCATTTAGCCTTTCAAGTCTGCTCTGACATTCAATATGATCATGGCTAATTATCCAACTCAATACCCTGTTCCACTTTCTCCCCCTAACAATTGATCCCTTTAGCCTTAAGAACTACATCTTCCATATATTCTTGAAAACATTCAATGTATTGGCCTCAGCCACTTTCTGTGACAAGGAATTGCATAGGCTAAGCACTCTCTGGGAGAAGAAATTCCCCCTTGTCTCAGACCTAAATGGAATACCCAGTATCCTTAGCCTTTGAACCTTGGTTCTGGACTCCCTGGTAATTGGGGACATCCATCCTGCATTTACCCTGTCTAGAATTTTGCATTTCACAGATTTCTATGAGAATCCCCTCTCATTCTTCTGAACTCCAGGGTATATCATTGTAACTGATCCATTTTCTCTTCATTAGTAAACCCTGCCATCTGAGGACTTAGTCTGGAACTAACGAAGGAACTGTTTAAGTACAAGTTTTATAAGATAAGAAATAGGAGCAGGAGTAGGCCATTTGTTTTTATTGGGAGACTTGAATTTGGAAACATGGATGATTTACTGGTGATGCTTCTTAGATGAAAAAAATACCACTGGTGATTCGGTGATGGAAGAAAAAGTGCAATTGTGTGTAAGATCATTTCTGGATATAAAAAAAAATTAATCTTGAGTAAAGTCACACGTAATACTGCAAAGTGGGACTTGTGTAGATTTAGTACGACCTTGTCGGTATAGACTTGATGGGCCAAAAGGCCTCTTCCATACCAGTCACCGTCTGTCAATTACATGTGACGAACATCCGCGCTAGCCAATGGGAGAAGGGTAGTGTATGTCAGTCAATAGGCAGCGGTTAGAGACGGGAACGCTGGGCAGATTATCCCCGCCCCTTTGGCTGATAGATCGCCATAGCAGCCAATCGGAATGGTGTGTGATGGTCTCCCTGCGCATGTGTCCAATGATGTGGATGGGGAGGCGGAACCTGGCGTTTGCCGTTGGTTTGAATCGCGGAGGCCGGCGGCGTGACAGTGTCAAGTGTGAGAGCAAACGGTAATCCTCCATAACTCACCGAGTGCTCCAGATCCCCGGACACAAATACACAGAAAATAAGGGGCCATGTCTCCTACCGGCGAGTCTCTGATCGGCGGTACCGGCAGAGGAGACCCCATGGGCCCTAATCACCTCCGCTGGAACCTGAGCAAACAGCAAATCGAGCAGGAGGTTCAGGCCCTGATCCGCCGGACCAAGCAAGTGTACGACCGAGTCGGCTCGCTGGATCTGGCCGAGGTGAAGTACGACAACACACTGAAGGAGCTGGCGGACATCGAGGTCGAATATACGGGTAGGCCTGGGGGCGCGGGGAGCTGGGTGAAGACCTGTGTTTGTGGGACTGGCCACTGTGCGACACCCTCACCCTACACTGCCCCTGGGGAAAGTGGCAAACTACTCCTCTAGGATAGAGGACACCGCTTCTGATGGGCAGGGCAAAAGTAGGAGATGCTCCTTTCCGTGGGCAACGTGGGTTAAGGGAGATGCCCTCTCCACCCGCTTACTGGGTCGACGGAGACTCCTGCCCGATGAGCAGAGTCAAGTATAGCAGATCCCTGTAACCAGAGTGGCATTATTTAGAAGCAAATTACTGCAGATGCTGGAATTTGTACTGAAAACAGAAAAAAAAATTGCTGGAGACCACAGCAGGTCAGGCAGCATCCATGGAGAGAAAGCAAACTAACGTTTCGAGTCTGGATGACTCTTCAAGAGTGATCTAGACTCGAAATGTTAGCTTGCGTTCTGTCCATGGATGCTGCCTGGCAATCTTCAGAACCCACCTCCCCTCCATAGGCAGAAAGAGGTCGGGGACTCCTCCGAGCTAACAAGGTGCAGAGCTGGATGAACACAGCAGGCCAAGCAGCATCAGAGGAGCAGGGAGGCTGACGTTTCGGGCCTAGACTCCCTGAGCTGCAGTGTTTCGAGTGGAATTTGGTGAATGGAGAGGGAGAACTTGGTTGGGGAAGATGCTGTGTACACTTCTTGAGAACTGTGCAGGTGGATGGAGCGAGCATTCCGATGTTGGGAATGTGATAAATTTTCAAAGTAAAACAAATGCATCTGTGCTTTAAATGCCTCTGCTTCTAAGAATCTGATGGCTATGCCCTTTTTCTGATGAAGGGTCTAGGCCCGAAACGTCGGCCTCTCTGCTCCTATGATGCTGCTTGGCCTGCTGTGTTCATCCAGCCCTGCACCTTGTTGTCCCTTCATTAAGGTAACCTTTTTTTCAGTCTACTGCATTGAACTCCAGTTCCTAAGGTCATCTAGGTCTGCTCTTTAGTGAAAAGCAACAAAGGACTTTACAGAGTTAAAGTTCAGAACAGATTGGACTTTCTAACTGGTTTTTGTTTTTTTTTAAAAAAAACCAAAGTTAGATATATATTGCTAATGTTATTGTTTAATCTGATCCCAGTTCATACTCTTGAAGTATAGAATGGTTACAGCACAGAAGGAGGCCACTCAGATTGTCATATTTGTACCGGCTGTCTGAAGGTGCGGTTCACCTAGTGCCACTTCTCCTGCCTTTTCCTGGTGGCCTTGAATTTTTTTCTCTTCCAGATGATGAATTTTCCTTTTCAGATATGCTTAGGAAAAATGTCTGAAAAGACTTGTGAGTTTGGAATTGATGTCAACCGTGACTGATACATCTCATAAAATGATATCAAGTTCCATTGTCAACAGAAAGAAGACTTTCCTGTTGAGTTAACTAATTTAGCTGGGACAGTGATTTTATTGTTTGAATTAATAGAATCTCACTGTATGGAAAAGGGGCCCTTGTCTGTGCTGGCTGTCTGAGAGAGTTCCACACGAGTACCACCTTCTGCTCTTTCCCACCTAGACCTACAATGTTTTTGTTTCACAAGTTCTCTCTTTTGAAAATTACTGTTGAATATGCTTCCACCATCCTTCCAGAATTCATCAAAACAAAGCATCATACATCAGTGTTGAAAAGAATTCTCCTCCTTTGCCCTGATTCTACTGCTAATTATCTTAAGTCCTTGTCATATGATACCTTACTGCCCCTTTAAATCCCACAGGTTGGCTGACAAAATTAAAGCCTATTATGTGACATTTTTAAAATGCATAACGTCAATGAGGACTGTTGTGGTTCATTCCCTATGTCTGAACCAGAACATCTTAGCTCTGGTCCCACCTGCTGCAGAGGTGTGTCACAACAAGTCTGAACAGGTTGATTTTGTTTTTATAGAAAAATATCTCGAACTGTGTCAACTTCAGTACCTCATCAATTGTCTTCATTGACGAATCAATCCTATATGTAAGGCACAAATTGTATTGTTACGCATCCCCATTGGCCGCCATATATTAAAACATGCCCTTCCAAGTGACAGTTACGTTTTTCCTGGTTATCCCACTACCCACTTTAGGTCAATTAGGTCTTACTTTCCCCATCTCCCTTGTTTTGAAAGGTTAGTCTTAGTCGTCTGGAATCATCTTGAATGAAAAATTATCTGGTTTCTGATCACAGCCAGTGACGAATATTTCTATTTATACAGCATTTTTAACTTTTAAAAAAATACCAAAAATGGAATGTCATAAACCAATATTTGGCACTGAACCACATAAGGAGGTACTAGGGCAGATGACCAAACACTTCGTCAGAAAGGTAGGTTTTAAGGAGCATCTTAAAATGGGAGGAATTTGGGGAGGGTATTCCAGATCTTAGAGTCAAGGCAACTGAAAATATGGTTACCCATGATGCAGCTATTAAAATTGGAGGTGTGCAAGGGGCCAGAATTACAGGAATGCAGAGATCTGGGAGGGTTGTGCAGCCTGAGGAATTCACTGAAATTGAGAATGGCAAGACCACAAAGAGATTTTAAATCAAGGAAGAGAATTTTAAAATTGAGGAAATGTTTAATTAGGAGCCACTGCTAGTCAAAAGCACAAGGTCGTCAAGATATGAGGAACAGAATTTTGGATGACCAAGTTTATAAAGGCCAAATTGAAAGAGGCCATGTTGAAATTTATTAGAATAGTTGAGTCAAGGGGAACAAAGGCATAAGTAAGAATTTAAACAGCAGATGAAATCAGTGACCTGTACTAAGGACTTTCATTCCAGCTGGATTAGGCCTATCTGCAATTGCTCCTAACGTTTAATAGCTTTCTGACACTTGCTGGCAGTTAATTGTATTCAACCACTGTGACACTGTTTGGGCAATTGGTATTTTGTTCAGTACCTCCAATGTCAATCCCTCTTTATTTTCAATCTGTACTTTTAGTTCTAATTGCAGAGACTGATCCATGAACACTGTGAATGAAAACCTCCTACTTTTCTGAATTTCCAAACAAAATTCCACAAAATTGAATGGAGGAATGAGGAATTTGTTACATTTTTTGTCTGAACTGACAATGAAGCATCAAGAAATTTCTCTGGTGGCCCCTACAAATTGACCAATATAGTATCCAGAAAGCACTGGCTGGAGAGTTACATATTGTGGGAAAGCATTTGTAAACAATAGTCCAAACATTCAGCAGTATTCTGTGGGAATAGCTGCTGACAGGAGGCTTTACCTTGCTTTCTCCATGGCTTTGTTGGCCTAATAATTCTGAAGCTATGTCAGTTTTCACAATGGCACAGTGGAACCTAGAGGTCACACAAAAATTATGATCTGTTTAGTCAACTAAATACATTGTGAACATTCTGTGAATGTGCATAGTTATTTGTGAAATTATATTTCAAGTATTAGCAATATGTGTTGCAAATTGACATACTGATTCTTGAACCATAAATTCCTTTCAATGTTTTATCCTCTTTTAAAAAATGACTGTGATGATGTACTTTTGAAAGAAAGACTGTTCCAGTTGACACCCACTAATGCATGCTGGAAGATGTGTGGATGTTAGACCATAAGATGTAGGAGTCATTAGGTCCATCAAAGATGTTTGATTATAAGGTTAGATTACAGTACGATGCCTTTCACAGTCTCAAAGAACATATAAAAACAAAGTAAGCCCGTGAAATGTATAACAACAACCATTATTTTTATAATGTCTATCATTAAAAAAGAAACCCAAGGTTTTGCAGGAGCATTATGGAACTAAATTTCATATTGAGCTACATAACAAGATATTAGATCAAATGCATGAGGAAAGTGTCTTAGAGGAGGAAATAGAAGTATAGAAAAGGAGTTGCAAATCTTGGAGCCTAGACAGTTAAAGGCACATTTGCCAATGGTAAAATGATTAAAATCAGGAATACTTAAGAGACCAGAATCTGAGGATTATAGAGGATTATAGAAGATTAGAGTTTGGGAGAAGCCAAGGGCATGGAGTGATGTGTGAGCAGGACTTGGTGATCTTAGGGACATGGACAGAGGAGCTTTGAATGACCTCAAACTTGCAGAGGTTAAATGTGGGAGACGTGTCTGAAGTGAATTGGAGTAATCGGAGAGGTGTTGTCGAAAGGCAGCGAAAGGATAGATAAGGTTTTCAGCAGCAGGTAAACTGAGCAAACAAAGTTGGGCATTGTTACAAATTGATAAGCTTTCACCACAATATGAATTGGCTACTTTAAATCAGAGCAGAAATCTGAAATCCAAGAGTGAGCAAAGTCAAAATGCCCTTCATGCTATTAGGCACTATTCTTACTACTCTTCTTTTACCCTTGTTTTATATTCAGAATTGCCCATACACACAACTGAGCATTTTTGATTCTCATCACCAAGGCACTTTTTTCATCTATTAACTACCACCAGTACCCTAACACCCTTGTCAAGTTATGACATTGATCTGTTAAACATGTTACTTTAGCTACTGAGACTTTTTGTCTTGATATTTCAGTGCAACGGAATATTCTAGATTTCCCTCAACATGTCTCTCCGTGCAAAGAAGTTCGGGCTGCAAGCACTGAGGCGGACAAACAGCTGTCAGAGTTTGACGTGGAGATGAGTATGAGAGATGATGTTTACAAGAGGATCGTTGCTCTTCAGGTGATAATTTAGTTGAACGAAGAGGCTGCTAAAAGATCACTTTTATCTTTCAGGATTCCTTCTGATGCAGTCTAGAATTTTAGTTTAAAAATTGTGGGCAGAACACTGCTTGCAGCGGCATTGCTTTGAATTAACCTCAGCTTCTCAGGCTAAAGAGAAAAATGACAATCAGTGCCTGCTCCTGATGACTGCTGCACCTTCAAAAGCACCTACCAAATGCACAACATCTACGTTCAAAGGAAAGGGCATGGGAAGTATGGGAAAACCAACACCTTCATTTCCCTTCAAGCCACACACCATCCTGACTTGGATCTATATTGCTGTTCCTTCAGTGCCGCTGGGTGAAAATCCTGGAACTCTTTTCCTAATAGCTTTAGGGGTGCTTCACCCCATGGTTGCAGTGGTTCAGGAAGAGAAAAACCAGTGAAGCTCAGACCAGTCATTCCTGGCATCAGGAGTAGGAAAAATGCTAGAATCACGGCATGAATTTGAGATTAAAAACCAAAGGAATTGTGAATGCTGAAAAACAGAAGTTGCTGGAAAATCTCAGCAGGTCTGGTAGCATCTGTGAAGAGAAATCAGAGTTAATGTTTCGGATCCAGTGACCCTTCCTCAGAACTGATTAGTAGCTAGGAAAATGTCAGTTTATATGCAGAAGATAGGGTGGGGGAGGGGGTGAGGAGTAAACAATATGTGGGGATAGAGCCCAAAGAGAGAGAAGAACAGTTGGACAGATAAAGGAGTGGATAATGATCTGGGTAGGAGGGTGAATAGCTGTTAATTGTGACTGTTAGTGACTGACAATAGGTAGTGTGTAATGTCAGACTATATGATAACGAGACCTGGTGTGTGGGGTTGGGGGTTAGGGCATGGGAGACATTCAGACCCTAAAGTTATTGAACTCAATATTGAGTCTGGAAGGCAGCAGGGTCCCCAAGTGGAAAATGACGTGTTGTTCTTCCAGCTTGCTTCAAGCTTCACTGGAACACTGCAGCAAGCCTGAGACAGATGTTGGCCAGAGAACTGGGTAGGGTATTAAAGTGGCAGGCAGCTGGAAGCTCCGTCTTTTTTGCAGGCGGAATGTAGATGTTCTGCAAAGTGGTCACCCAGTCTACGCTTTGTTTCCCCAATGTAGAGGAGACCACATAGTGAGCAGCGAATGTAGTAGACCAGATTCTGGGAAGTGCAGGTGAAGTGCTGCTTCACCTGGAAGGAATGTTTGGGTCCCTGGATACTGAGGAGGGAGGAGGTAAATGGGCAGGTGTTACACCTTCAATGGTTGCAGGGGAAGGTGCCGTGGGGCTATGGGAGGGTGTTGGAGTGTATGAAGAGTGGACCAGGGTGTCCTAGAGGGAACAGTCCCAGCGGAAGGCAGAAAAGGGAGGAGAGGGGACTATGTGTCTGGTGGTGGCATCTCGTTGGAGGTGGTGGAAATGAAGGCTGATGATCTGCTGAATGTGGATGCTGGTGGGATGGTAGGTAAGGACAAGGGAACCCCATCGCTGTTGCGGAAGGGAAGGGAGGGGGTGAAGGCAGAAGTGAGGGAGATGGGTAGGACCTCGTTGAGAGTCCTGTTGACAACTGCTGGGGAATCCTCAGTTGAGAAAGAAGGTGGACATTTCGGAGGCTCCCTTGTTGAAGTTGGTCTCATTGAACATATGCGATAGAGACAGAGGAACTGGGAGAATGGAATTGAGTCTTTACAGGAAGCAAGGTGTAAGGATATGTAATCAAGGTAGGTGTGGGAGTCAGTGGGTTTATAGTGAATATTAGTGGCCAGTCTATTCCCAGAAGTAAAAACAGAGATGTCAAAGAAGGGAAGGGAGGAGTTAGAGATAGACAAGGTGAAAGTGAGGGCAGGGTGGAAATTGTAAGTGAAATCAATGAACATTTCCAATTCTGGATGAGAGAGGGAAGCAGTACTGATGATATCAACGATATATCAGAGAAAATGTGGGGGTCGGTATAGGAATGTTCCACGTACCCCACAAAGAGACAGGTATAACTGGGGTCCATGCGGTACTCGTGGCCGCTCCTGACCTGAAAAAAAAGAGTTAAAAGAGAAATTGTTGAGGTTGAGGATGAGCTAGGCCAAGCGGAGGTGGGTCGTGTTTGTTGGGAACAGTTCAGGTCCCCTTTGTTCCAGTAAGAAATGGAAATCCCTGAAACCATCTTGGTGGGGGTTGGACGTGTAAAAGGATTGCACGTCAATGGTAAAGAGGAGGCGGCTGGAGCCTGCAAGCTGGAAATTCCAAAACAGGCATAAAGCGTGAATTTGTGAATGTTTGATAAAATTGTTGGAGATTTTTTTTGAGGTTGTTACTAACATACTTGATAAAGGGGAGCCAATGGATGTAGTAGACGTGCATTTTCAGAAGGCTTTTGTTAAGGACCCCCCAAATGAGGTTGGTTAGCAAAAGTAAAATCTCCTATGATTTAGTGATGGTTGGAAGGGTTATGGGGAGCAGGCAAGAAAGTGGAATTGAGGCCTTGAGGGGTTCAATTGCCTACTCCTGCTCATAGTTCTTATGTTCTATAAAGAAATATAAACAAAATTTGCTTTTACATTAGCAGGTTCTGGGATTTGCTGCAACATTAGGACTTAAACTGGTATTCCTCTGTGATACAGAAGGAATACTGCATTATTGGAAATAGAATTCTTTAGACGAGATAATAAATGGAGGTGCACGCTGCATATTGAATATTTAAAATTCTATTTAAAGATTTGAAACGTCTAATATTGACCAGCAATTACTCTTCAACCAATATGACAAAAACACGGGTTAGCTTGTCATATTTTATTCCATTGCTGCAGAATGTCTTCCACTGTATAAATAAAATCCATTGCATCTCATTGTGTTGTAAAATGATTTGCCTTGCAGCTAGCTCTAGATTTGTTAACTCGTTGACAAATTAAAATTAGGAACTAAAAATGTTTTGCGTGAAATATGAATTTTGTTTACAGAAAAATATCTCTTATATTTTGATTAGAAGGAAAGCAAATCTATTTGAGAGACATTCTTGCTGTTGCTTCACTCTGGGGGCTTGTTCTTTCAGGATAAGTGTCAGGCTGAAGATCTACAACCAGAGGCCAGACGCTACATGGAAAGACTATTGAAACTAGGGAGGAGAAATGGACTCCACCTGTGTAAAGATAAGCAAGATGTAAGTAATGGTAAAAACTACATTTGTAGATGAGACCCAACAAAAGCAGAATGCTTATGATATACAATGGATTTGATATTAAACTCCTCATAGCTGTCGTATAGGGTGTTTAAAGCAAAATATCACAGAATGTATCACCAACCCACAATGTATATATATCTCCCTATTTTTATGGCAGTGAATAATATAGTGTACATGTGTCATGCCTTGAAGTGACAGGACCCTTCATCTTAATGTTAAATTAACACAGTTCTGACCCTGATTTAAACTTGACAGCTGCTGGCTAGGTTTCCCAGGGCTTGGGAAAATGAGAGTGAAATGGGTATGGGAACAGGTGGCTCTGACAGCTGAATGCTTTTTGGAGCACTTCTTGTGGGCAAGGAGGATCAGGTGAGCACCTCTCTGTCTCTCAATCAACCAATCCTCAGCTTTACAGCAATGTGATTTCCGGTACCAACCGAGACCATTTGACTGAGTACAAAACATAGAAAATATGGAATTTGGGACCTTCTGGTTCATATGCCCCAAGTATCACCAGATGGATCTATCCACAAGTCCTTTTTTGAAACTCCAGGCTTTATAATTTTATATCCTACTGTATAAAGGATTAGTTAGGAAGTTATTGATATTTCTGTGGTATCTAACAATGTATCCATAAAAACTCATTATGGTGGAAATACTAATTAACTAACTCCTTTCTCTACTCAATAAGCCAGGAGTTATTGGAGGACTCACTGCTCATTTATTCTGTGCTTTAGGAGATCAAAGCCATCAGGAAGAGAATCAGCACTTTGTGTATTGATTTCAGCAAGAACCTGAATGAGAATACAACCTTCTTGGAGTTCACACAGGATGAATTGGGTAAGAGATAAGTTGCTTTGTCGATTAAACAATATGATTGTTTTTGTTCAATTCCAAAGTTGCTGGAAAAGCTCAGCAGGTCTGGCAGCATCTATGAAGGAAAAAACAGAGTTAGTTTTTGGGTCCGGTGACCCTTCCTCAGAACCAGACCCGAAACGTTAACTCTGTTTTTTCCTTCACAAATGCTGCCAGACCTGCTGAGTTTTTCCAGCAACTTTGTTTTTATTCCTGATTTGCAGCATCCGCAGTTCTTTTGGTTTTTATTTGATTGGAATTGAGCCCTGCATATAGTAGTGAAACTGTCCATTTGTGCAATCAAATAGTTTTTAAATCCAGATTATTGTTTTTCAATTTGTTTATTTGCTGAGGTACAACCTATCAGCATAAATGTTTCATTGGCCCTTAGACAGACGGACCTTGGAGTCTCACCTTGTAGTGGGACCTTTCAAGTCTCACTACACTGTCATGTTTTGGATGAGTTTTTAATCTGAAGACCAGATGGCAGATGTTAAAAAAAAAAATGGAATTATCCAAAGTAAAGAGATTTTCGAGATGTCCATTAAAACCTTTATACCTCAGCCATCAAAAGTACAGAGTTTATTGATGTGGTTTGGGACTTTGTGTGTGTGTTTATTGCTTATTACATGCTGGTACCATACAGATCAACATATCCTCTGCAGATACAACTCAATCACAATGACAGTGTAGAATTACTTCACCTGTTGTTTCTCACTGCTAAAATCATAACAAAAGATTTCACAACCAAGCTTTTTCTGAAACTCTTAACTCTTATCATTGACTGGAAAGGCATCAAGTATGTATGGGTACTTAAGGATATCTTGCAGGCAGCATTTGGGTCTGCATGTCAGTTTCTACTTCCAAACTCTTTTTGATATCGCAGATAACAAGGTGTAGAGCTGGATGAACACAGCAGGCCAAGCAGCATCAGAGGAGCAAGAAGGCTGACGTTTCGGGCCTGGACCTTCTTCAGAAATTGATATCCCAGTTCTTTATTCTGATATTTTGTTTTCCCTTCATGCTTGAAGGAATTGTGCTTTAATGATATGATGGTTCTTTGGATTCTTGAAACTTTCGGATGCCTCACCTCTGCATGGGTGAATGAAAAATAGTGTTTTGGCAGGCTGTCTTAATGTGGGCATTACTGCTGAGCACTTTCTACCCTTATTTGATCAACAGCATTCTTTTAAATAAATAAATGTGATTTTAAGTAAACCTGTTGGACTATAACCTGGTGTTATGTGACTTCTGACTTTGTCATCCCAGCCCAACACTGGCATCTCCACATCATAGCATTTTTTTAGTTGGAATTGTATTTTCATGTTTTTTTTTATTCCGTTGTTTTCTCATAGGGATATTGAGGCCAATTGCAGGCATAATTTGAGTTTGAATAATTTGAGTGCTTGCAGAGAATTGAGCTAGATACATTTATGGCTTCTCTAAATGAATTACTGGCTGCATTTACTAGCAATCATTGAAGGGAAGCACCTCAAATTGTATTTGGTGAAAGTAAATGTGATAACAGTAATTGGAATGATTGCCATTAATTGTTGATTATGTTAATATATTGCACCACCAGGCGGCCTAACTGACGACTTTATCAATAGCCTGGAGAAAACAGACAATGGGAAGCTAAAGGTGACTCTAAAGTATCCCCACTATTTTCCCTTGATGAAGAAATGTTATGTCCCAGAAACCAGGAAGATGATGGAGCATGCCTTTAATTCCCGCTGTATGGAGGTGAGTTAAGCTGGTCTTTTGTCTTTTACGTGTCATTTACATTTCTGTACTGTAAATTCTGTTTGACCCAACTGTCTCTGGTGGTGTTTATGACGCACACAAGCTTCCTACCATTCTATTTACATAATCTCACTTTTGTCAGTATATCTTTCTGATCCTTTCTCCTTCATGAACTTATCCAGCTCTCTCTTAAGTGCATCTATGCTATTCTGCTCGACCATTCTGCACAGTAGTAAGTTCCACTCTCACTGTCACTCACTGTTCTTTTAACAAATATGTTTACCAGATTTATTTTTAGTCTTTTTTGCTTTATTTTTTAATTCCAATTCATTGTATTTTCTTATTATTCCTTATTTTCATTACTCACCAAGTAAATATATATCTCTCTCTTCTAAATAATTCAGTGATGTATCACAATAATATGTTCCATATTTTAGACAAACTTCTTTCCTGGATGTTACTAACTAGTTCAGATAATTTTTTGACCACCTCATAAGATAAAGATATAATTCCAGTTTAAACATTACAGCTAAGCCTGATCCTCAAAATCCAGTGTAGCTTTCCAGTAGGAATCATTGGACTGTGGTCAGAAGCAGAAAACTGTGCTGATTTCTCTTTGTCCTCTTTATAGCTCAATTAAGGTCATCTCGGTTGTTTCAAATCAGGGAGAGGGATTGAGTGTGGGATTTTACTAGTCTTCATGGCTTTGTGCCACATTATATGATGCAGCTATTCAATGCGGATGTTCTGCAAGTGGTTTCAATGTATCAGGTGGTACAGCAAGTGTGCAGATATCTCAGATAGTCCATTAGTAGGCAGTTTAGAAAAATGTAATTCTACTTTTATGAAATATTGCTTATTGTTGGAAACAAAGTAAATATAACTTTTCTCTTGCTTGACTAGGACAATTCAAAAATCCTTAAAGAACTGATGGAACTTCGTACGAAGAAGTCTGGTCTTCTGGATTTTAAGACCCACTCGGATTTTGTACTCGAAATGAACATGGCTAAGAATAGCAAAAATGTCGATGTCTTTCTGGGTAATGAATTTCAGTTTGCACACATTGCATATCTTGGTATAATGTATTAAACCACTGTCCTTCACATTTGACATCAACCCTGTCTGATCGGGTGAAGCCTGCATTCTGCTAGAAGGTCACTTCATCAAATTAACATGCACAGTCTGGTCCTATTTTTAGTTAATCCAAAACAGTACCATCAAACTACCCACAAACTGGCAGTCTTGATGGTTTTTATAACAAACTTACCGTGGTGGGAAAAGGATGTAGGGCTGATGCCCTTAGAAGTTGGGATTATGTGTACGCATGTGTTGGGTAATGATCATATTAGATTAGATTGTGTTTTGTCCTAAGATTAAATCATGTGCCTGCAATCTGTACTGTTTTAGATGCTAATTTGAACTAGAAAAGAAATAACGTAGGCAGTTGTAACCATCTGTCTGATCAAAGTGGTTTAGTCCCAAATAATAGTAGCAATTTATTTACTTCCCCTTTTCAATTTGCTACTATTTTGGTTGAGTTTAGTCCATTATAATCTGAGTTAACTGAACTTCAAACTGTCTTTCATGGGTCCGCTGTAAGCTGCTTCTGAAAGGACATGGTTTTTCAATCTTCAGTTTATTTGGTTTCCTTTTTCATTTTCTTTTCAGCAGGATCATCTGAACTATCACCACCATCTCCTCAACACCAACATTTCTGACTGGTGTTCAATGTAACAGTCTCTCACCCTTCATTGGGAATAGGGGAATGAAGTTGGGACCCTCATTCAGAGAAGATCTACGTCCAGTTGAGAACGATATCATTACATGTAAACCTTTTCAAATTCATGTTTCAGATGAATTAGCACAGAAGTTGAAACCACTTGGTGACATGGAGAGGGCAGTGATATTAGATCTGAAGAAAGAAGAGTGTGAGAAGCGAGGGCTGGATTTTGATAATGTTATAAATGCCTGGGATCTGCGCTACTACATGAACCAGGTGGAGGAGTTGAAGTACTCAGTGGATCAGAATCTTCTGAAGGAATATTTTCCGATGGATGTTGTAACTTCTGGCCTGCTAGGAATCTACCAGGAACTGCTGGGATTAACATTTCAACTAATTGAGAACGTGCCTGTGTGGCATGAGGATGTAAAACTGTATTCCGTGAAAGACACAGCAACTGGAGAGTTGATGGGACAATTCTATTTAGATTTATATCCAAGGTGATTTCTTAATCTTTGAAGGAGAGAATAGAATTGGTCAAAAATTAATTCTACAATATTAAAATATCTTGCTCGGGTGAAAGGCATTGTCCATTGTGAAACTGACTGATGAGGACTAAAAAGTCTTAGATTTGATCCCTACTCACTTCTGTTCTGGTTGCTATCAGTAGGTGAAATGGCACAATTAGTATCTCTGATCCCGATTAGGGAGGAGAAAAAAAAAAAGTTGCTTTCCTGATTTAGTATTCAGTAATTCCTAGTAGAATGTCTTTGTGCAGATGTTAATGAATGTCTGGAGAACTGTAGTGCTTGGCGATCACTAACGTTCAACTGAACCACTGAAGCAGAATGGATGTTTAAGTTATAGAACATAGAACAGTACAGGCCCTTCCGCCCATGATGTTGTGCCGACCTATTATCCTACTAAGATCAATCTACCCTGCATACCCTACGTTTTACTATCCTCCATGTGCCTATCCAAGAGTCGCTTAAAAGTCTGTAAAGTATCTGACTCCACTACCACTGCCAGCAGCGCATTCCACACGCCCACCACTCTCTATGAAGAACCTACGTCTGACATCTCCTCTGTACCTTCCTGCAATAATCTTAAAATTATGCCCCCTCGTAATAGTCACTTCCGCCCTGGGAAAAAGTCTGTATGTCTGTACAAAGTCCGTTCTCACATTGTGGTGCTAAAATATCAGCCTAAATTGGGTGAATTCTAGATCGGATTGAGCTGTAAACAAATTGTGAAATAGCTAGCCATTACATTCTTTCATGCTATGGATGAAGGATGGCCACTTGAGTACAGTCTTGTGGGGGTAGGCGTGTGTGCTGCTGATTTCAAGTGACACATGAAAGAATTGCATGGCTGTAGAGAAAAAACAGGGGATTGGAACTAATTAGATAGCTCTTTCAAAAAAGCGCAGTACAGTGGGCTGAATAGCCTCCTCTGCAGTTTATGAATCTAAGGTAAATTGTTTTTTCACTCAGTGAAAAACATTTTGGGTAGAATAGGCCCTAAAGTAAAAACTCAGCTATGTGGTAAAAATCTGTATGGTCACATATGGATATATATCAATGTGATGACAATGGCTTGTATTGCTAGAGGAGAGAAAATATTTTTTATGTAACTGACAAAATTGCGTAGTAATTATTTACTAATTGGTTATCTCAGGGTATCCTGTCCAATTTTTATGCAATGTCAAGGACTTTTGCAAATGTAAATTGAACCTCAGGGCTGGATTTTATATTCCAGTTCTATCTGGGCTGACTTTTTTTTAAAAAAGAAAGCATTACTCTGCTATTCAGAAAGGTAGATACTCCACACTGTTCAGGTTTTGTTTGTTAAAACCATAGAATATAAGTGAGTTTGTTTTTGAGTTATTAAGATATCCAGAGCAGATCACAAGACTGGAAGGTTGTAGGTAGGATGTTAAGCTTACAATTTATCAACTGCTGCAAAATTACAAGATGAAAGAAGTGAAAAGTTCCATAATAACAAGTTCGTCATTCTAAACGAATCAGAATAGGAAATGGTGCGAAAGCTTAGCTTGCAACACATAAAGAACTATGAGACAATTGTGGAAAGAGCTGAAAAGGAATAAGAGAGATCAATGATGTCATGACCAAATAATTGTATCAATAAGGTGGAAAATTAGGTGAGGGAGAAAACGTTCACGGGGCTCAAAGGCAATAGTTTGTGAACAAATGTACAATTCCTCTTTCTCCTTTATCCTTTCTTAAAAAGTTGAGGGTTGGGGAGGCAAGCCAAGAGTATTGAGATATGTCAGTCAGTCTTTAACTAATAGTCAGTTCAACAGAAAGCTGAATGTGATTCAAAATTAAAAATCAATTCACACCCACTGTTAAAACTAAATTTAAAGTATGACCTTTGCAAAATATTTTGTTTTACAGGGAGGGGAAGTATGGACATGCTGCTTGTTTTGGGCTTCAGCCAGGATGTTTGCTACCTAATGGCACTAGGCAGATTACAGTGGCTGCTATGGTTGCAAACTTTACCAAGCCAACTCCCAGTGCTCCATCATTACTTCAACATGATGAGGTTGAAACCTATTTCCATGAGTTTGGTCATGTGATGCATCAGATCTGCTCCCAAGTAAGAACTTACTATCATTATCGTTACTGTTGTTGGTATCAATGATGTAAAACCTTAAGGTTTTTCTCCCCCGACACCACCTCCAAAACTTCGCAAAATTGCATTTCTTGGTGGGCTGCACTCCTCCAATCCGTTAGACAAGTTGCCATTCTTCATGTTCGAGCTAATGTCACTAGACTATTCAATTTTGGAACATGCAGCCAAGCTTGAACCTGATTGAACAATGTTCATTTTTCACTTTCTAGCAATGGTCAATGGTTGATAGTTTTGGACTGGGAATGCTGACGGATTTTCTTCATTTATACAGTGTTACCAACTTGTCCTCATTGTTCGTTGGAAAGCTTGTGTGTGCAAATTACAGATCCTTCTATTTTGCTTCTTGAACAGCCAGACTTCACTGCAGAAAAAGACAAGTAATAACAAGCTCTTGTGGATCTTGAACTTATTCATTTTCATATTCAATACCTTTCATATCTTAGCTGAGGAGGACTTAGTTGAGATGGCTGGCTTTTGGATGTGCCTTGTGTTTGAATTCAGTGTCTAGATTATATTTAGCGGATTGCAGGATAAATTGTTCTCTGTACAGTTAAGCAACATCCTGTGTTCCATGAATTGAGTTCAGGCAATAATCGTATTATTGTCTGACAGGCTGAGTTTGCCATGTTCAGTGGAACGCACGTTGAGCGAGATTTTGTGGAGGCTCCATCTCAGATGTTGGAGAACTGGGTTTGGGAGAAGGAACCATTACTCCGAATGTCTAAGCACTACAAAGATGGGAACATGATTCCACAAGATCTGCTGGACAAACTCCTTAAATCTAGGCTAGCTAACACAGGTAAATATTGACACTGTTTTTCACATCTGTACAACCTTACAGCAAATTAATAAGTGAGGAAAATTTTAAGACCTCAGATTTTGTTTAGTTTTATCCGTGTTAATTTGCTTTTAATCTTTTTAGGTGTTGTGCTAACAGATTTACCAATATTTGTGCTCATGCTGTTGCAAAAAAGCAAACAATTTTTTTCTACCCCTTTCCTCATTGTACAGGGCTCTTTAATTTGCGACAGATAGTTTTGGCAAAGGTTGACCAGTCACTGCACACGAGCATGAATGTGGATGCTAAGGAAGAGTACGCCAGGTTATGTAAAGAGATAATGGGAGTTCCAGCATCACCAGGTAACTGAAAAGAAACTTTTTTTTTCTTCTTTGGCTGCTACTGCTTTGAAATGTGCTACTTCGGCATAGTCTGGAGTTCAAAACTGGACCCCTGTTCAACTGTATTGTGCAGATGCTGGCATTTTTAACCGAGCCATCAAGTGAGCTGCTATTTCTTATTTGTTTTCATGATTATTATTTGACCCACCTACTGCACCCAATCCAACAAAGAGTCACTGTGATTCAGCCAAATAAATAACAATGTGAAGCAATACTTGTGTGCACCCATTCTGTAACTTAATGTACATCTGTCCACATCTAATTGATGGAATAATATCACAAAAACCAGGCAGGTAATACACTGGCTTAGATTTTTTTTTTTAAGAAGAGTTCAGGTAGGTGAAACAATAATGTAATTGTGCACATTTTTCAGGAACTAATATGCCAGCCACATTTGGGCACCTGGCTGGAGGATATGATGCCCAGTACTATGGTTATCTCTGGAGCGAGGTTTACTCGATGGACATGTTCTACACCCGATTTCGTCAAGAAGGGGTCATGAGCTCAAAGGTACGGATGGATTTTTACTCAGAGTTGTGATTGTAAAATAACCAGTGTCCAAATCTATAACCAGATTGTCCTTCCTAATTTTACAAAAGTGGTTACTAAATGGTGATCAGAAGCAGTAAACCTGACCGTTTTTTTTAAGTTGTTTCTTCTGAGGCAGATTGAATTGATTCCAAGCACTGTCTGGGAGTGTGGTGGAAGCAGGGTTTATTTGAAGCATTAAAGAAAATATTGTTTCAATATAAATACTCATTCAATGTGCAGGAGTTTGGTGCTAAGTTGAGATGCTGCAGGCAGCTGGTGCAGGCATGATGGGCCAAATGGCCTTTTGGTCTGCATGAATTTTGTGAATCTGAAGTGAACACCCTTTGGAAAGGGGGTCTAGGACTGTACAGACTTGCAGCACAGAAGAAAACTACTTTGTTCTTATATTTGTACTGGCCTCTTACAGGAGCAATCTAAAACAATCTCCCCACCATTCTCACCTCAAATATTTTAACAATTTTTCCTTGAAAAGATGTAGTGGATTCCAATGAATTGCTTTCTGTAACAAAGCATTTCATGCTTCAACAATTCCCTAAATGAAGAAATATTTCTCAATCTCTCTTCTCATTTCTGGTGACCATTTTAAATTAATGGTTCTCATTACTGACTCCTTGTTGAAATCTTTGGCTATTCACACGTCTAAGTTTAGAAAAAAGCCGATATTCTCCTTCTCTGCTCAGAAGTTTGAACATATTCTGATTTTCTCTTTCTTGTGTCCTGTTGCCACCTAAATTTGTAGCCTGATTGCAGTTCATGAGAGCGGTTACATTTATACTTTTATATCAAAGCCAATGTACAGTACTATTGCCAGCTTCCAATGTAAACACATGAAAACCAAGTGTTGCAAAGCCTTCCTCCTTCCCACCCTGCCCCCTTCAGGGGGCTGCTTTACACAGTTGTGATTTTGCATCACACGAAATACAACCTAACTGTATTGCCAAGACATGTTAAAAAGGCACAGATTTTTGGGGATAGTACAAGGTGTAAGTGAGGGATGAAATCAGCTATTGACTGGCCTGCTCTTTCTTGTTATGTGCTTATGGTCAGTTGGATCTTGTAAACCACTTTTTAATGATTTTTAGTGTTATGAGAAAGTTATTTGTAACGTAATAAGTTAATACATAACGAAGAATGCATAGTACAGAAAATATCTATTTGTCCAATAGGTTCTTGCCGGTGGTTACGCTCCTTACCACCTCCTCTCATTCTAATTCATCTAACCCTATCAGCATATTCTCCCATTAGTTTCTCCCTGACTTTTTTTTTAACTTCCCCTTTAGTACATCTATGTTATTTTGCTCAACCACTTCATTTGCGCACAGAGGCCTGCTGGCAACCTGAGGGAGTGGCAGAACTTGCTGGTGTGCCTCACAATTTACAACTACCTGTTACAACATTGTGATCCTTTGTTCACTCTGGTTATAAGTTTGCTCATTGGGAATAAACTATAATATAGTCATTGTTAATAATTATAATGTACTATAACTCAAATGAAAGTAGATCCTATTCACTTTGAAAAGAACCTGCCTATTTTGCGCTTCTCTCCCTTCTAGGTTGGTTTAGATTATCGGAACTTTATTCTTAAACCAGGTGGTTCTTTGGATGCCGAAGAGATGCTGAAAAGTTTCTTGGGGCGTGAACCAAAGCAAGAGGCCTTCCTTCTGAGCAAAGGGTTGAGTGTGGATCAGGACAAACACTCTGCTCCTTCCGCCTGTTAAGATTGTTTGTTTCACTGTGCATTGTATGAATGCTGCTGTCTTTCCACTGTGGCACAGGAATCTCTCCTTTTATCACCCATGGACTGATTTCCAAAAGGATTATTTCCAAATTTTAATTTATTTAACAACTGAAACAGATTAATAGGTTAACCAGAGCTCTCATACTGTTGCAGAAGCCTTGCTTTAAATCCAACAAAAGGATAAATTCAGATGAAATTTTAAAAGTTGTAATCTGTGGATAATTGTAGAGGATTGAAGGTCTGAGAACCAAGCTCTTTTCACCCAAGTAGACCATTTACTATAACTGCTGGAGTTGAAGTATTTCCTTTTGCTGAATATCTGTGTGAGAGAATATTGCATGTGAACAAAATTAGCCTTATGATGCCTTCTAGAATAGTAATATCTAAATTAAATAGCCTTGCCTCACTTGTTAAGCAAAAGACAGTAAAGTTCATTCTCGTAAGGGAAATTGCAATATTTAAAAGAGATAACTGAAAGAATTTCCACACATTGTTATTAATAAATATTCACCTTCACAAAACTTACAAAGACAGAAACATTTGAACTGTGATGTGAACAAATTAATGGGCTAATATTGGAATGTAAATTTATCATTACTAAGACTAAAGAGGGAAAAACTCCTCCTTGTTTACTAGACTATTCTCTAAGTGTTGGTCCATGGTTTAAAACATTGCATTGAATGATCATAGAATGTGATTTTAATTATGACCCTGACAGTTTGAAATTATGGTTTGTCCCATGTGATACATGGCCACATAAACCAGGAACATGCCCAGTCTCTGTCAGAATAGCTGATCACAACTGGAAACATTGTGTTTAGCTTTCACACCTGGTTTAGAAGGAGTTATTCAATAATCTTATTGGAAAATCTGATGCTGAGTGATAGGAGGAAAGCTTCTGCCACCTGTGGAATTGCAACTGAGCATGAAAATAAAGACAGCAAATAGTGAAGAAACAAAATTGGGTTTAGTATGCAGTATATTCCTTATTATTTTGGTCCCAGTACAGTTGTTGGTAATATGGGTGTGGACTAGCTAATTATATGTGATGTGGGTTTGCAATATTTATACTTTGAGCATTTGTCAGGCTAATTTTTATAGGAAAGTTTATTTGCATAATCAGAAGTAATGGAATGCTGTTTGGGAGAATATTCCCTCACTTTCTGCCCAAGTTTGCCATCTTTAGTGTTTTTTTTGGAGCATAACTTGCGAATGTTCCAGCATACTGTGTGTAATTTAATGGCCTCCCCTGTGGTGACTTCGGTTGGGGCATTTGATCAGGCAGGAGTGTGGTGGGTGGTGGGTGGTGATCCCCTTAATGTTCCACCTCCACCCTGATTTAATTATGTGGTGTGAAGGTCTGTAAACTGCCTTCTCATCACCAGTTAAGATCCTTAACTGAGTAATAAGTGCTAATTTAAAGGCCTCATCCCTGCTGCAGCTTATGTTAACACAGTGGCGGATGTGGGAGCTTGCCAAGCAGGGTGCACAAGCATACCCGTGTGAGGTTGCTTGTAGGCTCCTTCATACATTCAAAGATACTCTCAGTGTGATCAAGGGACCCAACTTTGGGAGGCATCGATTTGAGAAATGCTAATAACCAGCTGTGTGCCACTCTCTTAAGGTCTTGGGTGAGTGTAGTACCAGCAGCAGTCATTACTATTTCCCTTTAAATGAACTGCTGGACTCTGATTATCTGGTGACTCTATGAGGGTGACCTCTGTCCAGGGATTAAAGGATTTGGCAGAAGGTCTGCCACTGTCCAATTCAATCCTCAAGTGGCTGTCAATCAACAGACTTTCCCTTAATGAGGCAATTTAAGTCTTGGCATCCTCCAGTAGGTAGGCAGGACCTCTATCACATCCACTAAATACTGCCCACTGTGTTATAAGATGATGAGTTAAATGTTCGAGACCATACATCCTCACCTGATGAGTCCCTGATTTCAGATGGGTCAGTTGCTGAACGTATTTCCTCTAAGCAGGTGCGTATTGGAATAACCTAAATCTCCTTGGTATTTTCTCACTAGGGAGTAGCATTAAATGCTAGCTCTAACTATGTTGAACAGTTAAATACACTGCAAATTAAACCCTAGAGCATAAACTGAGCAGCTGGGGCCCAAATGAAAAGGGGTGTATATGGTCTCCTGCAGTATAATGAGTGCCACTGACTGCATTATGAGGAAATGTGATCATTTTGGAGAAGGTTTCCCATGCAAACGGTATGTATAATCTACAGTCAGTAAAAACAAGTTTTTTTTTTTGGTAATCACTGTAATTTTGCCATCTTTTCAGGCAGGGAGATGCTAATTGACTTCTTCAGTGAACAATGTCCATATAGTAAGTTAATGATGAGATTTTACAGTATGTGACATCAAGTCATTCCTCCTGTGTATTTTTGAAAAAACAATACAAAGGTACAGTGACTTAATTTTTTGTCATAGATCAAAATCTCTCTATCTTTGTGATTTCTGTATTCTCAGTGGGACTTTAGGTCAGAAACATATTTTTTCTAATCACGAGACAAGACTGATGATGTGGCTTCAGTCTTCCCCCAACACCCAAACATAATTCTTGCCCATTATTCAACTCCACACTGTTACATTGTCCTCTGACACCCTGGTGTTTTTGGTATATTTCTAGTTGTGTGGTTGCATAACTATTAGTAAGAAAACAGTTGGGGGAGTATACTAGGACATTACTAGAAATAATTTATATTAATAGATAAGGCACATTCTAAATATGAAATGAAGATCTGCCTCAGTAGCAGTCATGAGGGATCTTCAGTGAGTGATGATCAAGCACTGGTGGCTTCCAAAACCTCAGGTTTGCACCAGACTTAAATGGAGTATGTGATGCAACTTTTTTAATCAAATAGAGTTTGATACAAAGGGTACTTTTAATACGCTGCCAGTTGGGTGTGTAAGTAAAGACGCACGTCTACCCATTTTTACCATAACATTGCTCCTGTTGGAGCATCAATTTTCTGCTGCATCTCACACTCACATCACACACTCATGCTCGGATGCCACAAACCGTGCAGTCATGTGCTCTACAGTATTTGCGTGGTTCATGTTAAAAGAACAAACAATATTGCCTCCTACCAGGAACAGTGTATCGCTAGAGCACCACTAAGGTTCTTGAGCACCACCATTCAATAAATACATTTATAATCTTGCTGGTTTAGGTGGGGCTTTGTTTAGACTTTTTTTGGATTATGCCTTAAATGAATGTTACTTTGTTGAGCTGTTGATGTAGGGATAATCCTACAAGAAACAGAACTTTTAGAACTTGCAATAAAACTTAATCTCAAAATTAATTTTATTTTGTATTTTTATTACTTCAGATGCGATGAAGTGTGTTTAAGATAGAGGAAAAGGCTTTGTGGAACATTGGTTTCTGCTACCCAACCTGCCATATGTAGCATTTTCTATTTTACAAAGTTTCAGTATCGGCCAACAATTTATTTCCTCTTTAGGAACAGTATTTTTTTTTTCCACATACTTTTTCCATGTAGCATCATTTGTTTCTCTCACCTGCACCCCCACCCAAAAACTTTCTGAACACACTGACTTCCATGGGTACTCACATGAGGAGGTGATGACCTATGGGTATTATTGCTTCACTGTTAATCCAGAGATCCACACAACATTATGAGGATGTGGGTTCAAATATCAGGAAATAAGAATCTAATAATGACTATGAACCCATTGTTGATTGTCAGAAAAATCCATCTGGTTCCCTAATGTCCTTTAGGAAAGGAAACTGCCATCCTTATCCGGTCAGGCGTACATGTAACTCCAGATCCACAGTACTGTGGTTGACTCTTAACTGCCCTCTGGACAATAAATGCCGCCTGGTCAGTGATGCCCTCATCCTGTTAATGAATAAATTTTTTAAAAAATCCCTTTAACACTGTCTGCAGGATAAACCATTCATTGCTCCTGTGAATTCAGACCAGTGTCAGTGAGTTATTCATCTACATGTAGCATCACAGCTGAACTTGTTCTTTTCAATATTTGACATGCAAGTTTTCTAGTAGGACATTTTGATTAGCAGTCAGAAGAAGGAACCCTGATTGCATTCCTCTCCCTGCTGCAATCCAGTGCTTGTGATCACTTGGCATGTAATATTAAAATACAAGCCGTTGTTGCAATCTGATTCTAAATCAGATCCTTGCTGATAAATGGAAAGTATATGTTCTTAATTTTAAATGTAAAAGCCTCTTAGTGTCTCACTGTGCAAAGTTGACCAGAATTGAGCATAATTAAACCAATCTCTAGAATAGTTGGTATAGAAATAAGAAATTCGGGTAGGAATGTCAGTTTATTGCAGGAGAGTGACCGAGGTATGTTGTGACAAGATGCAGCTTCCTTTTGCCTGGATCATGATTTGCTTGACCAGAGAGTGCTGGGAGGTTATGACTTTAGATGCCAAACTGAAAAGTTTTACTTCATTTCATTCAATTTTCACTATCCAAATTCGAGACAAAAATTGTCATTATTAAAATGTCAATGTTAAAAGACTAGCATTTATTAAACTAAAAGTGGCATCGTTGTCAGAACCCTGACAAATGCCATAATGTACAGAATATGTTGCTGTGTAAATAGAGAAGCAACAAACTCAGCCACAGATTAAATATACACTGCAAGTTTGTTGGCTTAAAACACAAAGCTCCCAATTTTCAGCAATGCAGTAATGGTAAGCCATACAAATCAATAACTAGCAGAAGTAAAAGATCCTGTCTTTTAACCTACTCTAGTCCAAAGCCATCCCCAACACTGAGGAATGCTTTCAGTTGCCTTGACCCACACTCCAGAACTAACCTTCCTAACTCCTGCCTCTCAAACTGGCTTCAACTTCCATGGTTCTTGGTAGTACCTTTTTGGTTAAACAGCTATCTATGATTGGCTTGGTATCCTTTCTTAATTACATCGATGCAAAACATTTTGGGACATTTATCAACATATGTCTGTTTTATCATAAATTATTGGCACTTCTGACTTCATGCTGTATCTCCACTATCCAGCAGAGGGGGCCCAATGTGTAAATTAAGGTTAATTCTCCAGGCATTGATTCTCCGTTCATAGCCTTTTTCATTAGAAAAATCGAATCCCCACAGTGTGGAAGCAAGCCGCTCGAGTCCGCACCAATCCTGTAAAGAGCATCCCACCCACCCCCATCCTTGTAACCCTGTATTTAACATGGCTAATCCACCTAGATGGCACATCTTTGGATTGCAGGAGGAAACTGGAGCACCGAGAGGAAACCCATATAAACACAGGGAAAAGATGCAGACTCCACACAGATGTTCACCAGAGGGTGGAATCCCTGATGCTATCAGGTAGCGGTGCTAACCACTGTGCCACCTTTTGAAGATAAGCTTCAGGTTTAGCAATGGTATATTGGTTAAGGCAGTACATTAGGAACATTGATTGCGACTGTCAAGAGCCGATTATTCTCTAGAATTAGAGAGAAGATCTAATTGAGGTTTATAAAATGCAGAAGGCGATTGACAAAGTACTAATAGAAAGGATGTTTCCTCTTGTGGGGCAATCTAGAATGAGAGGTCATAGTTTTAGGATAAGGGTTAGCAGATTTAAAACTGATGAGGGGAAATTATTTCTCCTAAAGGATTATTAATCTGTGGAATTCAAATACAGATTTTTAATTAGTAATGTGGAGAGAAAGCGGGAAAGTGAAGTTGAGGCCATGATGGTCAGTGCTGGGCCCACTGCTTTCCATCATTTATATAACTCATTTGGATGTGAACATAGGAGGTATGGTTAGGAAGTTTGCAGATGACAGTAAAATTGGAGGTGTAGTGCTCAGCAAAGAAAGTGATCTCAGAGAACAATGGGATCTGGACCAGATGGGCCAAGAATTGGCAGATGGAGATTAATTTAGCTAAATGTGAGGTGCTTGGACGGCAGGTTCATAGTTCCTTTGAAAGTGGAGTCGCAAGTAGACAGAATAGTGAAGAAAGCGTTTGGTATGCTTGCCTTTATTGGTCAGTGCACTGAGTACAGATATTGGGAGGTCATGTTGCAGCTGGTACAGGACATTGGTTAGGCCATTTTTGGAATACTGCCATCAAATCTGGTCTCCCTACTATGGGAAGGACGTTGTGAAACTTCAGAGGGTACAGAAAAGATTTACAATGATGTTGCCAGGGTTGGAGGGTTTGAGCTATAGGGAAAGGCTGCTTAGACTGGGGCTATTTTCCCTGGAGTGTCAGAGGCTGAGGGGTGACCTTATAAAGATTTATAAAATCATGAGGGGCATGGATGGAGAAAATAGACAAGGTCTTTTCCCTGGTGTGAGGGAGCCCAAAATTAGAGGGAATAGGTTTAAGATGAGAGAAGACAGATTTAAAACAGACCTAAGGGGCAACTTTTCCACGCAGAGGGTGGTGCGTGTATAGAATGAGCTGCCAGAGGGAGTGGTGGAGGCTGGTACAATTACAACATTTAAAAGGCATCTGGATGGGTACATGATGGGTTTAGAGGGATATGGGCCAACTGCTGGCAAATGAGACTAGATTAATTTAGGATATCTGGCTGGCATGGACAAGTTGAGCCAAAGGGTCTGTTTCCATCCTGTACAGCTCTATGACTCTATCTGTGATTCTTTGAGATCAGGCATGATCATATTGAATGGAGGAGCAGGCTTGAGGGACTGAATCGCCTAATCCTGCTCCTAGTTCTTATGTAAAGTTTCCTTTGAGCTACTCAGATGGTCTGTGCGAACCCATTGACTTCTGCTTCCAGAGGTCACTGCCGTGCAGCTGCAAAAATTATAAGGAAGACAGGTGGTATGCCACTGCCTCTGAACCAGAAAGTCCATGTTCGAAGGAAACTTGCCACAGCATGTCTGAACAGGTTTATTTAAAATAGCAGGAGGCAGTGCTAAAGTGCTGCACTAGTAATCCAGAACCCCAGGCTAATGGTCTTGAGGACATTGGTTCACATGTTGCCACGTGGGGAACTTTGAATTCAAGTAAAATCTGGAATAAAGAGCTAGTCTAATAGAAACCATATAACACCTGTTTATTGTTGTGAAAACCTGTCTAATTCACTAATGTCCTTTAGAAGAGGAAATCTGCCATTCTTACCCAGTCAGACCTACGTGATTTATAGCCACAGCTGAGTGTTAACTGCCCTCTGAGCAATTAGGGATGTGCAATAAATGCTGGCCAGCGCATACCATGAACAAATCTTTTGAGGCTCTTGTAGGGCATTGGTAGCACTCCTAACTCTAGGCCAAAAAGTTTCAAATTGGCTTGGGTTCAAGTCCCATCTGCCCTGGAAGTGTATTATAACATATCTGAACAAGTTGATTTTTTAAAAAATCAACATACTTGCACCAATCATGCAGTTCTGTGTTTGTTAAAACTTGGTGCAGATTCAAAAGAAACAAACAGTAGAAGTAGGCGGAAGTTGCTATAAGCAGGAAAGAACAGTTTAGAGCATTGAGTAAATTCCAGATATATACTGGTGAGTCATCTCTGCATAGCTCCAAGATACAATCTATCCACGGTATATTTTATCAGTTAAATATACCACAGTAACTATTCTTTACAACTTAATTATTTTCTTATTGAAGAAAAATTCCTTGGATCCATGAGATGTTATTTTTTGTAAAGTAGAAATGAATTATTACATAAATGTATATCCCAGGGTGCCTCCTTCTCTGTCACACTGTTCATGAGCCTAATAACAAGGAATCCGTTTCAATCTAGCAGCCACGTGGAGAGCAGCCAGAAATACTCTATGAAGCTCCAACATTTTGATTCTAAAGTGTGATTATTTCAAACTTACATGGAGACATATAACAATAAATGGTGTGGAACTACAATGCTTCAGTTTACCTTGGAAAGGAAAAAGAAAAGTGTCAGGAATCCTGATTACTGGTGTTCTTGTGAATTATATAAAAGTAATATGTTCCCCCTAGTGGGGGCTTTTGTGGTGCAGTGATAGTACCCCGATCCCTGAACCAGGAGGCCCAAGTTCAAATCCCACCTGCTCCAGAGGTGTGTCGTAAAGTTCTGCACAGGTTGATTAGAAAAATAACTGAAATTAAGAAAATGTTTTCCCTTGTGGGGGCTCTTGTGGCATGGCGGTAGTGTTCTTACCTTTGTGCCAGGAGGCTTGGGTTCAAGTCCGACTTGCACCAGAGGTGTATCAAAACATCTCTGCACATGTTAATGAGAAAATAGGTTGAAAAATAAACATGTTCCCCCTTGTGGGAGCTCTTTGTGGCGCAGTGGTACTTCTCCTACCACTGTGACAGGAGGCCCAGATTCAAGTCAGTGTCATAACAACTCTGAGCAAGTTGTTTAAAATATCTCAACATGTTCCCCTAAGGGATCATAGGGGACAGTAATAGACTCATATAGCATGGAAACAGACCTTTCGGTCCAACCAGTCCATGCCGAACATAATCCCAAACTAAACAAGATCCACCTCCCTGCATTGGCCCATATCCCTCCAAACCTTTCCTTTCTGTGAATTTATCCAAAAGTCTTTTAAACCTTGAAACTGTACCTCATCCACCACTTCCTCTGGAATTTCATTTCACACATGAACCACTCTCTGTATAAACTAAGACAACAAGGTGCAGAGCTGGATGAACACAGCAGGCCAAGCAGCATCATAGGAGCAGAAAGGCTGATGTTTCGGGCCTAGACCCTTCATCAGAAATGGGGGAGGGGAAGGGGGTTCTGAAATAAATAGGGAGAGAGGGGGAGGCGGATAGAAGATGGATAGAGGAGAGGATAGGTGGAGAGGAAACAGACAGGTCAAAGAGGCGGGGATGGAGCCAGTAAAGGTGAGTGTAGGTGGGGAGTTAGGGAGGGGATAGGTCAGTCCAGGGAGGACGGACAGGTCAAGGGTGCAGGATGAGGTTAGTAGGTAGGAGATGGGGGTGTGGCTTGAGGTGGGAGGAGGGCATAGGTGGGAGGAAGAACAGGTTAGGGAGGCGGGGATGAGCTGGGCTGGTTTTGGGATGCGATAGGGGGAGGGGAGATTTTGAAGCTTGTGAAATCCACATTGATACAATTAGGCTGCAGGGTTCCCAAGCGGAATATGAGTTGCTGTTCCTGCAACCTTCGGGTGGCATCGTTGTGGCACTGCAGGAGGCCCAGGATGGACATGTCGTCTGAGGAATGGGAGGGGGAGTTGAAATGGTTCGCGACTGGGAGGTGCAGTTGTTTGTTGCGAACCGAGCGTAGGTGTTCTGCAAAGCGGTCCCCGAGCCTCCGCTTGGTTTCCCCGATGTAGAGGAGGCCACAATGGGTACAGCGGATGCAGGTGAACATCTGCTTGATGTGGAAAGTCTTCTTGGGGCCTGGGATGGGGGTGAGGGAGGAGGTATGGGGGCAGGTGTAGCACTTCCTGCGGTTGCAGGGAAAAGTGCCGGGTGTGGTGGAGCTGGAGGGGAGTGTGGAGCGGACAAGGGAGTCACGGAGAGAGTTGTCCCTCCGGAAAGCAGATAAGGGTGGGGAGGGAAAGATGTCTTTGGTGGTGGGGTCGGATTGCAGATGGCGGAAGTGTCGGAGGATGATGTGTTGGATCCAGAGGTTGGTGGGGTGGTACGTGAGGACGAGGGGGATTCTTTTTTGGTTCTTATTGCAGGGAGGGGGTGTGAGGGATGAGTTGCGGGAAATGTGGGAGACACGGTTGAGGGCGTTCTCGACCACTGAGGGGGGGAAGTTGCGGTCCTTGAAAAACGAGGACAACTGAGATGTACGGGAGTGGAACGCCTCATACTGGGAGCAGATGCGGCGGAGGAGAAGGAATTGGGAATAGGGGATGGCATTTTTGCAGGAAGGTGGGTGGGAGGAGGTGTATTCTAGGTAGCTGTGGGAGTTGGTGGGCTTGAAATGGATATCGGTTTCTATGTGGTTGCCCGAGATGGAGACAGAGAGGTCCAGGAAGGAGAGAGAGGTATTAGAGATGGTCCAGGTAAACTTAAGGTTGGGGTGGAAGGTGTTGGTGAAGTGGATGAACTGTTCGAGCTCCTCGAGGCATTCCACTCCCCTACATCTCAGTGGTCCTGAGCAGTGCTACACCTGCTCCCATACCTCCTCCCTCACCCCCATCCCAGGCCCCAAGAAGACTTTCCACATCAAGCAGATGTTCACCTGCACATCTGCCAATGTGGTATACTGCATCCGCTGTACCCGGTGTGGCTTCCTCTACATCGGGGAAACCAAGCGGAGGCTCGGGGACCGCTTTGCAGAACACCTACGCTCGGTTCGCAATAAACAACTGCACCTCCCAGTCGCGAACCATTTCAACTCCCCCTCCCATTCCTCAGACGACATGTCCATCCTGGGCCTCCTGCAGTGCCACAACGATGCCACCCGAAGGTTGCAGGAACAGCAACTCATATTCCGCTTGGGAACCCTGCAGCCCAATGGTATCAATGTGGATTTCACAAGCTTCAAAATCTCCCCTCCCCCTACCGCATCCCAAAAGCAGTCCAGCTCGTCCCTGCCTCCCTAACCTGTTCTTCCTCCCACCTATGCCCTCCTCCCACCTCAAGCCGCACCCCCATCTCCTACCTACTAACCTCATCCTGCCCCCTTGATCTGTCCGTCCTCCCTGGACTGACCTATCCCCTCCCTAACTCCCCACCTACACTCACCTTTACTGGCTCCATCCCCGCCTCTTTGACCTGTCTGTTTCCTCTCCACCTATCCTCTCCTCTATCCATCTTCTATCCGCCTCCCCCTCTCTCCCTATTTATTTCAGAACCCCCTTCCCCTCCCCCATTTCTGATGAAGGGTCTAGGCCCGAAATGTCAGCCTTTCTGCTCCTATGATGCTGCTTGGCCTGCTGTGTTCATCCAGCTCTGCACCTTGTTGTCTCGGATTCTCCAGCATCTGCAGTTCCTACTATCTCTGTATAAACTAAGTTGCCTCTCATGTACTTTTAAAAACTTTTTCCACTTACCTTAAAAATATATCCCCTAGTTTTGAACTCTCCCATCCTAGGGAAAAGACCCTTTTCATTCATCTTATTTATGCCCCTCATGATTTTATAAACCTCAATAGGTCACTCTTCAACCTCCTGTGCTCCATTAAAAGAAGTCCCAACCTTTATAGCCTATTTTTATATCTCGAATCCTCCATTCCCGGCAACATCCTGGTAAACCTTTTCTGAACCCTCTCCAGTTTAATAATATCCTTCCTACAGCAGGGCGACCAGGACTGCACACAGTACTCCAGAAGGTCCCTACCTCTGAACCAAGAGACCAGCTTCAAATTCCACCTACTCCAGAGCTGTCTCACAACTTACATGAACAGGTTGATTAGAGAATATCTACAACATGATCCCTTCACATATCACCTTTCTTAAAGGAACACAACTAATGAATTGAAATTAGGGAATTGTAGCCAAGGGGTTGATTTCTACCAGCTTTATATTCAATCAATAAGGACATGGGCGTGTATGGCAGCTCAGTGGTTGGCACTGCTGCCTCACGACACCAGGGACCAGGGCTTCATTCCTTCTCGAGCAACTGTCTGTGTGGAGTTTGCACATTCTCCCCGTGTCTGTGTAGGTTTCCTCCAGGTGCTGCAGTCCAAAGATGTGCAGGTTAGGTGGATTGGCCATGCTATGTAGCACATTGTGTCCAAGGATGCGTTGGCTAGGTGTGTTAGCCATGGGAATTGCAGGGTTTACAGGGATTGGGTGGGTCTGCGTTGGGATGCTCTTCGGAGGGTCACTGTAGACTTGATGGGCTAACGGGCCTGCTTTCACACTGCAGCGATTCCAAGATTCAGTGTTTAAATCAGTACTTAAATGGAGGTTAAGCGCCCCCTCCATCCCTTTCCCAAAAGGGCACATTTTAAAGGGACTTCATGAAAAGACAAAATTTCTACAGGAATAGATCCTACCTCTTACAGGTATTTTTAATCAACCTGTTCAGGCATGTTATGCCACACCCCTGGAGCAAGTGGGACTAAGAACATGGGCTTTCTAATCCAGAGGTAGAGATGCTGGCACTGCATCACATGAGGCTGAATATTTGAAGAAGAACTGGAGAGGCATCTCACCCATAGAGGTTTTAAAATCGGCCTGTTCAAACATGATATGATGCACCCGGTAAACAGCCAGGAGGAAGGTTTTTGACTACAGGAGGATATCGACCGGCTAGTTAGATGATCAGAACAATGGCAAATAGAATTTAATCCTGTAAAGGTGATGCATGTTGGGAGGATTAATAAAGCAAGGGACTGCACAATGAATGGTAGGATCCCAAGAAGTACAGATGATCAGATGCATCTTGGTGTGCATGTCCACAGATTCCAGAAGGCAACAGGACAGGTGAATAAGGTGATTAAGAAGGCATATTGGATAGTTGCCCTTATTAGTCAAGACATTGAAGGTAAGAGCTTGGAAGCTTTGATGGATAAAAGCAAAATACTGCAGATGTTATGTAAGTAAGCTGATATTGACATTTATTAAATCAAATATTTATACAAAAGGACTTCCAGAGGCTGCTGTTGACATCAAAGCCTCTTTTGACCGAGTGTGGCATCAAGGACCCCTGGCAAAACTGGAGTCAATGGGAATTGGGGCAAACTCTCCACTGGTTAGAGTCATACCTAGCACATAGGAAGATGGTTATGGTTGTTGGAGGGGAGTCATTTTACTGTCTGTGTGGAGTTTGTATGTTCTCCCTGTGTCTGCTTGGGCCTCTTCCAGGTGCTCTGGTTTCACCCCACAGTCCAGAGATGTGCAAGTTAGTTGGTAGGTCCAGGATACTGGAGTTCTCTGCAGCAGTTCCTCAGGTTAATGTCCTTGACCCAATAATCTTCAGCTGCTTCATCAATAATCATAAGGTCAGAAGTGGAGATGTTCACTAATGATTGCACAGTATTCAACACCATTTGTGACTCAGATACTGAAGCAGTCCGTATCCAATACAGCAAGACTTGTATAATATCCAGGTTTGTACTGATAATCAGCAAGTAACATTTGCACCATGCAAGTGGCAGACAATGGTGTCTCCCAAAAAGAGAAAATCTGATCAATACCCCATGACATTTAATGTCATTGCCATTACTGAATCCCCAGTATCACCATCCTGAGGGGTACCATTAACCAGAAACTGAACTGGACTACCCACGTACTGAAGCTACAACAACAAGTCAGAGGCTAGAAATTCTGAGATGACTAACTCACCAACCGACTCCCACCGCCTGTCCACCATTGACAAGACACAATTGAAGAGGGTGATAGAATATTCCTCACATGCCTGAATGAGTGCAGCTCCAACAACACTCAAGAAGCTTGACACCATCCAGAACAAAGCAGCCCATCTGATTGGGACCACATCTATGAACATTCAATCCCTCCACCACCAACACTCAGCAGTATGTACCACCTACAAGATTTTTAAAAAATTAATTCAAGGGACATGGGCAGGCCACTACTTATTGCCTGTCCCTAGCTGCGCTGAGAATGTGGAAGTGAGCTGCACTACAGAAATCCACTATATCTCCTTATACAGCACTTTTCAAATCCACAACCACTTCCATCTAGAAGGTCAAATACAGCAGATACATGGGAACATCAATACCTGCAAGTTCCCCTCCAAACCTGACTTGGAACAATATAAACATTCCTTCCATGTCACTGGGTGAAAATCTTGGAATTGCCTCCCCAACAGCAATGTGGGTCTATTTACAACAAATTCACTGCAGCAGATCAAGAAGGCAGCTCACCACCACCTTTTCAAGGGTAACTGAGATAGACAATAAATCCTGGCCCAGCTAGCAATGCCCACATTCCATGAATGAATTAAAAATGAGTTTCCCTTCTTAAAGGGCCATTACTGATAAACTGGAACCAAAACTTCACTCAAGGGAATCATTGCTAAGGCAAACAGATTTCTATCCCTTTAATATTCAACTAATCTGATGCTTCCACTAATTAATAGGTAATTGATGTCCCTTGAAATGAAATGGAACAAAAATAAACACAAAAATTCTAAAAGAAAAACTAGCACTTTAAAATCCAGTTCTGATCATCAAATTCCAGCCTCCAAGGAACAGAAGTAGACAGTCAGACCAATACCCCCTGCACTGTTCAGTTGATTTCTATTCAGTGATCCATATCAGGAAGTGCACTTCTGTGGATACCACCCAAGGCCAGGATCAGTTGTTTGAGACACAGAAGTCAAACCACATATTTCCTCCCATTACATTCACACATAGAGAATGGGCATCTGGAGAGGATCGGGCCACGGATCCAGATGGCAGTCTATTAGTCAGAGTAGCTCTGGTCTCCAAGAAGAAAGTGATGGACTCAAGATCTACTTAAAAGAAATAGGGAAAGAAAAGACTTGCATTTACATAGCACTTTCATGACCACCAGTCATCTCAAGGAGCATCCTAGCAAATTAAGTACTTTTTAATAGCGGTAATGCAGCAATATAGAGTCATAGAGATGCACATCATGGAAACAGACTCTTCGGTCCAACTCGTCCATGCCGACCGGATATCATAATCTAGTCCCATTTGCCAGCATTTGCCACATATCCCTTTAAACCCTTCCTATTCATATACCCATCCAGATGCCTTTTAAATGTTGTAATTGTACCCGCCTCCACCACTTCCTCTGGCAGTTCATTCCATATATGCACCACCCTGAGCGTGAAATATCAGAGATGCAGCATTTAACTTGTAAACAGCAAGACCTCAAAAAGAGTAATGTGATAATAACCAGGTAATCTGTTTTATATAATAAAATCTAAATATTGCAGATCCTAGAGATCTGAAATAAAACCCGAAAATGCCGGACAAACTCAGCAGGTCTGGTAGCATCTGTGGAGCACAAAGCTGAGTTAACATTTCAAGTTCAATATAACTCAAGTTCAATGTTAACTCTGTTTTTCTCTCTCTCGACACATGCTGCTGGACCCGCCCAGTTTCTTCAGCATAATCTTTATTTTTGATGTTGGTTGAGAGATTAAAAACTAGCTAGGATACTAGGTTAAACTCCCCTACATTCCTTCGAGAAATAGTGACATTGAATCTTTAAATGGATGCAGATCCCAACGAGCAGCTTAGATGGGACTGATGTTAATTATACATATTTTTCCCCTTAATCAAACTATTCAGAGTGGTTCTTAGCTCTGCAGCAGGTCGGACTTAAACCGGTCCAGCAGTGGGAACACCAACACCGCGCCACAATGTATATTTGCAACAAGACATTGCCCCTTTAAAGACAAAATCTCCAGTGTAAAAATCCTGAGATTGTTAGACATGACTGAATAAATTTATTATAAAGAGGATTACTATTTCAAAGCATATTTTTCTTATTGCCAAGACAGAGCACACTCAGAACTGATGCAATGGCTCCGCAATGATCTCAGAGGCTGAGTCATTTTCATGTTTTTTTGCACTAAACGGCTTTAGCTTTAAACCCAGTTTAAATACCTGGTTAGACACACAACAACCCACCAGCTGATTGGGTGGAAAACGCGGGGATTCCCTCGCGTATCTAGTCTGATTGGTTCATAAGATTTCCCAGCAGGCAAAATTACGCGGGAAAGGAGTTAGAGGGACCTGGACTTTCAATCTATTTTTTCTCTCCTGAAAAACGAAGGAGAATTCAATGTATATCATTATGTCCGGGAGTGCGAGTTGCAATTCGCCCAAGCGAATGGTTGTCTCTGTCATTAAAGCCACACCATTCCAATCCAAATTTGGTACCGAGGAATTAAACCTGGGGGATTTCTCAATGGTTTTTCCCTACAAATGGCCGGAAAACTCCAACAGTATGAGTTTGAGTCCGACCCCCAGCATTGGATCAACAGGGTCCGCTTCGCCCAGGCAGAGTCCCGATATCGCCGCGTACAAGGTAAAGGAGGCTTGGATTTTCTTGTTGCTGTCGCATAACAGATCTTAGTGGAAATGTGCTGCATAGCTAGGAGGCTGTCATTTCGGTCCTTTAGTACCCAATACAGAGAATAACTAACCTGTCAGAAAGAAATACAACAGAAGGGAAGAGGGGCGAGATTGCACTTAAAGTAACCTTGCACTTGTCAGCAGTAGTTAAAAGATAAAGCTCTTCCAAGTCTTTGCAGATCATATTTAACTTGTAATATAAACAGTGCGGCTGGACATTAGTAGATTTGGCAGCCTCTGTGGAGAGATAAGCAATTAATATTTCGGGACCGTTATGATTTTTTTCTTCGGGTCTTTTAATTTATAGCTTGTGGGCAGCAGGATTACCGAAAACCACATGCTGTTCAACTCCACCCCACCCACGACCAGCGTGGATCTCAGAATATTAAAAACAAACTTTTATTGACAGGTATAACTGATCTGACGATTCAATTTCCAGATCAATAACTTCTTTTCTCTCTGATTTCTGTACGCAACACTTTCTCTCTGAGATATAACGCAGTGTGGAGCTGGAGAAAGTCTCTGACTTTCTTTCTGAATCCAGTTTGAAAGTGATAGCTTGCAATATTCCCCTTTCTCTACGACCGTGAGCTTGTATAATTAAATTTTAAGTCGGGAGTTCCTTTAAAACGAACTAATATTATTTAAGATTAGTGCCGCGTTTCTAATTTCGTTTGAATGGCCTGAAATTGCAAGCGTGGAACGCGCCAAAAATGTAGCAGGCGCCAAGGTTCCATCTCCATGGAGACGGGACAATGTTGGCCTCGCCCCCCGCATATGATTGGCTACTGTCGGTGTTACATGTATGGGAGCGTCAATTCAAATTGGAGGAAGTCCTAGGGGCTTCCTGCAAGGGAAGTTTTTAAATCAATCTTCACTCTTTCATATTTAGTTCTCCGTTTATTTCATTTGCAGCGAGGTAATCTTCACTGCTGTCTGTACCTGTCAGCCTTTGAAACCCTGTTCCTGCCTTTAGAGCTCCATTCCTCAAGAGGTGGAAGCAGAATCCTGGAATTTTTTTTTTGAGGCAGTTGGATTCTTGATAAGCAAGCGGGTGAAAACGTGATGGGGACAGGCAGAACACGCTTTAGTGGTGCAGTGTTTACGTCCCTGAGTCGGAAGGCCTATCTGTCCCAGAAGTGTGCCATAAACACATCTGAGCAAGCTGATTTAATAATAAGGCAAGAATGTGGGATTTGAAAAAAAACAGACATAAGAACTGGGAGTGGGAGTAGGCTATTCAGTCCATGAGCCTGCTCTGCTATTCAATATAATCATGGCTGGTCTCACCTTGGCTGCAACTCCCTTTTCCTGCCTGTGTACTAATTTAAAAACACACACAATATTGCAGTATCTGGTTAACTCCTGGTTTGTATGTATATGTGTGATTGGGAGCATAGGAAAGTACCAGGCTGGGTTGGGAGCATAGAACAACTCCCCGGTCTTAAAAACCATCATCTGCTGCTTAATACCTTCCCAAATCGCTCGTTAAATTCCTCCGTGCTTTCTGCCTCTGCTGCAGTCAAAGGGATAAGAAAATATTGCATTTATGCAGCATTCTGAAAGCTGTGAAGCTAATCAATTACTTTTGAAGTTAGTTTTTATTGTGGAGGCAAACAAAAAACATATAAAAATGACCAGGATTTTGACGTCTCTGGCCAGAGATCCAGGAAGTTGAGAATTCTTTTCGTGACCAAACCGTGACGGTTATCTGTAACTCACTGCCTTGAAGAGTGGAAAGGTTGAGTGATTTCAAAAGGGAAATTGCAGAGGTACTTGAGGGAAATTAGTTTACTGGGCTGCTAGTATAGAGTGGGGTGCTGAGTCTGATGGGACTGCTCTGCAGAGAGCTAGCATGGACTTGATAGATCAAACAGCCTCCTTTCATGTCAAAATGACTGCGTTCAGGTATCACTGCCCTTTCCCAGTTGCCCTGGAAAGTGGTAGTGGCCACTGTTTAAGCTGCTGAACAGTTTGTAGCCAAATTACCACTTAAGAGGGTAGTTAAGATTCAGTCATGGCTTTCCTTTCCTACAAAAAAAGTAGTGAAAGTTCAAGTTTATCAATGCTAACATCTTTATGGCGACTCTCTCTTTTACTGATTTTTTTTAAAAATTGCTTTCAAATCTTGACTGCCAAGGTAGAATTTGCATCTTGATGAATCATGGACCACAGATGAAGGCCCTTTGGCTGATTGCATCTGTCCCAGTCAAAAAACACACCAAATTATTCTAGATAACAAGGTGTAGAGCTGGATGAACACAGCAGGCCCAGCAGCATCAGAGGAGCAGGAAGGCTGACATTTCGGGTCTAGACCCTTCTTCAGAAATGATTCCGGAGGGAGGAGGATAACTTCGGTCTAGGCCCGAAACGTCAGCCTTCCTGCTCCTCTGATGCTGCTTGGCCTGCTGTGTTCATCCAGCTCTACACCTTGTTATCTCAGATTCTCCAGCATCTGCAGTTCCTACTATCTCTGAACCAAATTATTCTAATCGAGTTTTTCAGCATTTGGCCCATAGCCTATGTGCATTTGTGCAAAGGCATACCTAAATACTTAAATGTTAAAAGGGCTTCTGCCTCTACCACCCTTACAGGCAGTGAGTTCCAAATTCCTTGGATTGTTGGTCCAGGAACATAATTCTGTACAATCAATATAGCAGATAATAGCAAGAACGTATACAAAAAAGTAAAATGGATAATTAATTTTGACATCTCGGCACAGTGTTGGCAAGAACTAGAGATGAGATACACCTAAAATTGTACAGGAAGCTCATGGAACATTATGGAGTGCCCCTGATAATACACTGTTGGTCAACTATTCGTGGGGCTTACATGGGTGAAAACTCCTGATTTCCCAAATGAACATTTTGCTGCATAAGGTTAACTTCCTTGTCCATTACAAAAAATGCCACCTTTACATTTTTGCAGACTGAAACAGGTATAGAGATCATGTCATTAGGCTAGTCATCCAGGAGCTTGAGTGAATGCCCTGTGGCCACGGATTTAAATCCCACTGTGATAGTTGGTACAATTTAAATTGAGTTTCTAAATGTGCAATTAGAAGCTCATCTCAATAATGGTGACCTTGAAACCACAGCAATTGTTGTAAAATCCCATCTGGTTCACTAATCCCCTTTTTTTGGGAAGGAAAGCTGTCATCCATATTTTACGTGGCCCGCATGCGGCTCAAGATCCACAGCAATGCGTTTGACTTTTCTTCACCGTCTTCTGAAGTAGCCAAGCAAGCAAGTCAGTGCAAGGCTAATTATGGGTGGGCAATAAATGTTAGCCTTGTCAGTGATGGCCTCAGCCCATGAGAGAGTAAAGCCTTCTGACCAAGCAGAGGCTTCTGAAATCTCACCGAAAGAATAGTCTTTATTGTATAATGGAGCAGAACACAGGACAAAACTTATCCATTTCATGTGGGATTGCTACCACTGAACCAATCTAGGAAACAGTCCTCCGGTAGCTGTTCCCAAGGTCACTGCTACAAAGACATTCTGAGCTGTCACTGGCCATCCTTTCCTGTTCAGGCAGATGTATTTGAATAGTAATTGGGAATGCTAACCCTGTCCATTATTTACTTTATGTAATTTAATTATTCTCACTTGGTTCTTTTAGAACTAAAGCCAGTTGCAATGTGTTAACTATTCCACCCTTTCTAACGGTGACTGGGAGAGTGGATGTTGAATCTAACTCAGGAATGTCGATGCACATCAGTGACGTCCTTCGTTTTGTATGTTGCAGGATGGGATGAGACGTGGCCGGCCGAGAGCAGAAATAGTCCGAGATTTGATCAACGAGGGCAGCCTGTCCACTAGCCGGATTCGCTGTCACGTCTGCAATCGAGTTTTCCCAAGAGAGAAATCGCTGCAAGCGCACAAAAGGACACACACTGGTATGCAGATATGGGGAGAGCATTGGTATCACACTGATCCTTTCTATGCACGTTTCACAACGTTGATGATCATTCTCTTCATCATTCCTACCCATCTCCTCACTGACTCAGCAAGCTCAAGACTTCTCACAATGTCTCTTACTCTAGCTCATTCCATTTGGGGTGTCAGTTGAGTTAAACGCTTAACCTTTTTGGTTCTGTCTTGCTTCTGTAATCTAAAACTTAATTCCATTTGTACTCTAGACTACATGATGAGGAGCTGTGTATCAAATGTTAAACACCAGATGTTAAAATGAAACCAAGAACAGTGGGTACTAAAGGTCTGAAACAAAAAACAAATAGCTGGAGAAACTCAGCAGGTCTGGCAGCATCGGTGGAGAGAAAGCAGAGTTATCATTTCCAATCTGGTGACCCACAGCCACCACCACCGCCAGACCGAAAGAAGGGTCACTCGCTCGAAACGTTGACTCTGTTTTCTCTCCACTCATGCTGCTAGACTGCTGAATTTCTCCAGCAATTTGTTTTTGTTTCAAAGGTTAACTGCTGTTTAGACAGAATGCAGGCTGATTCTTTCCTATTTCAGAGTTTTATTCCAATTCAAGGACAGCCAGCTCCACTGATTACTTTTTTCCATTATATACCCAGCCAAGTTTTCACCCATCATATGTTCCTCAGTTCTAACTGGCCTCTGGCATCCCTGCCAGATCAATACTGGATAATATCATCTAAGTGATTCATACACCTGACTTTTTTTGTAATATTTTTGAATTTATAGGTTTTTAGCTGGTATCATCCAGTATTAGTTTTCCACCTTCCTTCACTCCCCATTTTGGGTGTCAATTTTTCCACACTCTCCCTTCGGATCTTTTTTTTAAAATATTGTTGAAATAATCGTTGAGGAATTGCAGCTGTGACAAAGAATTGAAAATTCAGGGGCTGTTGTACATGAACTGGGCGCAGGAGTAGGCCACTCCATCCCTCAAACCAGTGCTGCCATTCAATAAAATCACGGCTGATCTGATTGCAGCCTCAAATCCACATTCCCACTAATGCCTGATCATCTTTTATTTCATGAGTATCCAGATGTAGTCTCACTTCTGACCTGTATAACCGAAACATAATCTCCTATTCTTTATTTCCTTTATTAAATCCCCCTTACAATAAATAAAACCATTCTATTATTAAAACAGCTAGCTTTCTGTTATGCTGTCTAATTTTTCTCTCCTTATTCATCTTTTAGTCCTTTTTGTGCTGTTTTGTTTTATATTTTGTCCAGTCTTCTTACCTACTTCTGAATTACGTTTTTCTTAAGTTTGATACTGTCTTGAATTTTGCCTTAAATGTTAGCCACTGCATCTCCACTGACCTATCCTTAACCTAAATTGACACCTCACTGTGACTGTCGTGCCCTAATAACTGCCCTTATTTAAGCTTGAAACACTAGTCTTGCACCTGTTCTTTTCTCCCTTTAAACTGAGGGAGTTCCCAAATTTGATCCCTTGCTCCCATTTAGTTTTGAACCCTTTCTACTTTCCTAGTTGTGCTTCTTACTAGAAAACTGGTTCCACCACCGTTCTGGTGTAGACCATTCCAGCTGCACAGGCCCCAGTTCTTCAGTACTGGTATCGGTGACCATGAACTGAAACCCATCTCCTACACCAGCCTTTGTGACACACGTTGATTTCTCTAATCTTGCTGCCCTATGTCAAATTGCACATGGCTAAGTTCTGTAACTTAATGTGGTGCCTGGCCCCTTGTACTCACAAAACAAAACCTTTCTCTTTGTCATTGCTAATGTCATTTGTAGTGACACAGATCATGATCAGATTCTTCTCCTCCCACTTTAGTTACTATCCTGCCCTGAGCAGGTATATTGTACCCTGGCACTGGTCAGGCAACACAGCTTTCTGCACTCTCATTGCAGATAATAGTATCAATCCTTCGACTATTCCCTGTTACACTACGTAGCTGTTTCTTCACCCCACTCAAGTACCATGGTCAGTTAGCTCATCCACACTGCAGATGCGTTTTCCATGGATCACGATGATATTGAGGAGCCCCAACATGCTGTAGCTTTGACACATCACCTGTCCTGCCTTCCTTAATGTATCTTAATTAAATAACACAAGTAATTTGACTACTTACTTTCTTTTTACATTGCATGTGTGTGTGTGTATGTATATATACATAAAAACAGAGAAAATAAGTAAGTAAATTACTTGTTTTATTTAATTCAAACATATTATATGTATGTGCATAAAAATGTCTTAAGGTTTAATAGGATAGGAACTTTAACCACTTACCAGGTAGTCATAATATGGGTAGATTCATCATCTTAGTGGAGTAATAACTAACTTTTGCAGGATGGAAAAAGCAAAAGAACACCTTCCTTTATCATACAACCCCCTTACACTCAACCTCCTTGGCACCATATTCAAAATTGCAGTTTGTGTTCTTGCTTGACAAACAGCAGGTCTGGCCGTTTCTGCGGAGAGAAAGTAGAGTGAATGCTTCATGTCCAGTGACCCTTCAGATCCTGTTATAGAATCATAGAATCCATACAGTATGGGAGCAGGTCAGTCAGCCCATCGAGTCCACACCGACCCTCTGAACAGCATCCCACCCAGATCCAACCCCCTACCCTATCCCTGTATTTTCCACCTGAGACACTATGGGCAATTTCCCATAGCCGATCCACCTAAACTGCACATCTTTGGACTGTGGGAGGGAACCAGAGCACTCGGAGGAAGCCCACGCAGACACTGGGAGAATGTGCAAACTCAGCATAGATGGTTGCCCGAGGGTGGAATCGAACCTGGATCCCTGGTGCTGTGAGGCAGCAGTACTAACCACTGAGCCACCGTGCTGCCCCTGTTCTGAAAAATTGTGTTGTTTTGTTTTGCTTTTAACAAGGTGATCCCTTACTGAAACACAAGCCTGCAATATTGCAGATTTTGGTTTAACAATAAAACTCAAGTTTATTAACCAAAATAAATTAAGGTAAAATAAAATAATCTAAATATTTATTTGTATCGCAAATTCAGATTTTAAACGTGCAGTAAATGTATACTCTCATGAATCGCAAAACATGCCCTTGAAAATTAAAAAAAAACCTTGTACAGTAGCCACACTAGAGAAAATACCTCTTTCTAACACCTCTATATAAGCTGAAGGTAACTGTGACTTTAATTGCGAGACTGGAAACGCTGATAGCTTCTTCCAGGCGTTCTCGTCCACTAGAACTTAAAAATACTGAGCTTTAAGTAAACTCCTGAAGTTTTGTATTCTATTTTGTAACAATTGCTATCTCCTCACACTCTTAAGGTAATCTAGTTTTGCTGTAGATTCATACAGCACAGAACAGTTCCTTCAACCCATCAGATCTGTGCTGACCTATATACACTAGTCCCACTTTCCCCACACTAGATCCATATCCTTAACTGTTATGACATTGCAAGTGCTCATCCTCACAACCTTCACGTACGTGGTTTTGTTTCTCTGGCAGTGCATTCCAGGTTTCCACCACCCTCTGTGAAAAAGCTTTTCCTCAAATCCTCTCTAAACCTCCTGCCCTTCCCTTAAAATTATGATCCCACTCAATGACCCTTCAACTAAGGGGATCAGCTGCTTCCTATCCATACTGTCCATGCCCTTCATAATCTTCATATTTGCCTCTTCTCAGAAGCAGTGCACTATACAACCATCTCCCTCCAAGGACTTCAGAATTGCTCAAAGCACAATAGAAGTTAAAAGATTTAAAAAAAACTCTCTCTAAACTCTGGGTGTTTTCCCTGAAAATTAACTTTGAGTTGGGGTTTTTTCAATCTTGGAAGAGTGCAATACAGCTCTCTGCACTCTTGCTGTTGCTGTAGAGAACAGTGTCAATCTTTTGACTGTTCGCTAGTATGCTTAAAGCATAATGGTTTACCTTGCTAAGTTGTAAAGCATCCTACGATAAACAAAAATCCTTAAGTGCTGCCAAAGTACACTGGTTTAAAGTAAGTCACCATGGCCACACAAATATTTACAAGTTAACTGTTCACTTCCTTCACACTGAAAACGCAACTTAAAATAAGTGTTATTTAAAGGATATATGCATGCATTATAGATTACACAGCAAAGAAGCAACGGTGACATGGTCAGGAGGGGAAAGATTATGCAACAGTGGTTTGGATTTGGAATGCACTTGGTAGGTTCACTTGTGGGTTTGAGGGGAGACTTGGGGAGTGGGGTGAAGTGATTTGCTTTTGAGACAGCTAGCGCAACTTGGTTGGCTAAATGGCCTCCATGTCAGTTGTCGGTTCTATTACTCTGTAATAACAGTAAATGCAAGCAGATTCTTGGCATGGAGAAAGAAACCAGGTTAATGGCTCAGGACTGTGATATTTTATCAGAATTATTCATGGTCAGTGATTTGAAATGTTCACTGGTAATCTCTCCAAAGATGCTGCCTGAAATGTTAAACTTTCCCTCGCCCAAGATATCTATTACTTCTAATTTCAAGCAGCTTCTGTTTTTTTTTGAAGAAGAAGTTATGTTGGGAATCCCCTAGCTCATTTGGACAATGTGGCTGAGTCACGCACAGCAGGCAGTTGGAAAATTTGATTTCTAGTTTTGCACTGAGGTTATTTGATCTTAATTGATCTCCAACTGAATCTGGAGTCATGTGTTTTAGAAACTTCAGCCAGGGGCTCTACCTGTGATTGCAGTTCATCATGTTCACTCCTCTTCACCTTGCTGTCTGACTCTGGGCTTTGAGCCTTTGTGCAAGCTTCTCAACCACAAAGCATTTGTTCATTTTCTTTTTGTTTTGGTTGCCGCTGCTTGGTGTTAACAACATTTAAGGTGGGTTTGGTAGCCTTGCTGCACTTTCGGGCTGAGTGCCTGGTCCCCTTTAGAAAGGGGCCAACCCAAAACACAGACCTGCTTGTGACAACAGGTCCTTTATCCTTTTTTTTTTATGAAAAGAAAGGTCGAGAAATCAGTGCTCCATAACACATTGCAGACCCTATGATCAGAAGCTGAACTGGGCAAACATGTTTGTTTAACAGATAGTAAGAACTGTAGATGCTGGAGTCAGAGATAACACAGTGTGGAGCTGGAGGAACACAGCAGGCCAGGCAGCATCAGAGAAGCAGGAATGCTGACATTTCAGGTCCGGACCCTTCTTCAGAATTGGGGGAGGGGAAGGGGGCTCTGAAATCAGTAGAGAGAGGGGTTGGGTTGGGAAAGGTAGGTGGGATGGTGATAGCAGGTAGGTAGTGGTGGGGATTGGTCAATGAAGTGGGAGGAGCAGATAGGTGGGAGAAAAGATGGACAGGTTAAGGAGGTGGGGATGAGAGGGAGGGTTGGTCTTAGGATGAGGCGGGTGGTGGGGAGATTTTGAAGCAAGTAAAGTCCACATTGAGACCATTTGGTTGTAGGCTCCCAAGGCAGAATATGAGGTGCTGCTCCTCCAGTTTCCGGGTGGTGTCGTTGTGACACTGGAGGCAGCCCAGGATGGACGTGTTGTCCTGGGAGCGGGAGGGGGAGTTGAAGTGCTTTGCGACTGGGAGGTGTTGTTGTTTGTCACGAACAGAGCACGGACGCTCTACAAAGCGGTCTCCGAGCCTCCACTTGGTCTCACCGATGTAGAGGAGGCCACATCAGGAACAGCGGATGCAATAGACCACATTGACGGATGTGCAAGTGAACATCTGTTTAATGTGGAAGGTTTTTTGAGGCCTGGGATGGGGGTGAGGGGGTAGGTGTAGGGGCAGGTGTAGCACCTCCTGCGGTTTCAGGGAAAAGTGCCAGGGGTGGTGGGGCTGGTGGGGAGTGTGGAGCGGATGAGAGAGTAGCAGAGAGAGCAGTCCCTCCGGAAGGCAGATAAGGGTGGGGAGGGAAATATATCCTTCGTAGTGGGGTCAGATTGCAGGTGGCGGAGAATGATGCGTTGAATCCGGAGGTTAATGGGGTGATGCGTGAGGACAAGGGGAATTCTGTCTTTTGTTTTTATTGCGGAGAGGAGGTGTGAGGGCTGAGGTGCAGGAAACACAAGCGATGCGGTCGAGGGCGTTTCCAACCACTGGAGGGTTAAGTTGTGGTCCTTGAAATACGAGGACATCTGGGATGTTCGGGAGTGGAACACCCCATCTTGGGAGCAGATGCGGCTGAGATGGAGGAATTCGGAGTAGGGAATCGCATTTTTGCAGGAAGGTGGGTGAGAGGAGGTGTAGTCTAGGTAGCTGTGGCTTAGTTTTGCAAGAAGTCAACTCCATTGGCGGTCCAGTCAAAAAAAATAAGCCTCAAATTGTTGGCTGTTCAAAAAATTTTATAAAAGGATAGATAATTGTCTTAACATTTGCTGATTTTAGTCGTTCTTTTTCCCCCCCCCCCCCCCCCCCACCAAAAAAAAATAGGTTGCTGTTTGGGTTCTGGAGTTGGCAAAAATCCCACCATTCAGTACTTTTTCCTTTCTCTTTCTCCCTGTTTGTGTGGTGTTTAGGTGAGAGGCCGTATGTGTGTGACTACCCAAGCTGTGGGAGAGCCTTTGTGCAGAGTGGGCAGCTCAAGACGCACCAACGCCTGCACACTGGAGAGAAACCCTTCATCTGTTCCGAGCCGGGTGAGTCATATTTGGATTGGGGCCCAATTCTATTTGGTAACGTGCTTTTCTTGACCACCTTGAAGTATGTTGAGAATGCTACATAAAATGTAAGTTGCAAGTTTATTCATTTGAGATGTAGTTGATTGAGTCTGGGTCTGCTCCATGTGAGGATGCTCCCAGTTTTTATCACATTTTGTAAAAGTTTGCTCTGGAGAGGCCAATTTAGAATAAACGTAATGCATCTGCTTTGAGCCTGAGAAATTTGGTGCTGTTGCATTTCTGTAGTGATGAGGCACAGCTTCGGTATCCCCTTGTTAATAAAGTAATGTTGTAAATTCTTTCCAGGTTGTGTCAGCAAGTTTACTCATGCCAATCGGCACTGCGCAAAACACCCGTATGCCCGGCTGAGGAGGCATGATGGTACAACGGAACAGGGCAAGGTCACAATGGTTGAAGAAGACAAGGCAGTAGTGGAGTGGTTAACAAGGTGAGATATTGAGCTCTCTTGACTCCAATAACTGAACTGTTAATGTATTTGTTTTATTGAGTGTTTATGGCATCTATTGCCCATTACTAATCTCCCCCAAGAAAGTGGCAATGAGCCGCCCTCTGGGAACGTGGTGAAGATATATCTGCGGCCTGTTTGGCAGGGAGTGCTGGGGTTTTGTGCACCTGTCTACATACCTCACCCCAGTGTCGTCTCTTTCCATACAATATAAGAACAGGGGATTGGGAAGAGGAGTATGCCATTCAACCCATTGTGCTATCCCCATTTTCTTTGGTATGTTTAATATCTGGAAATCTACTGCTCATTGTTATAAATATTGCAGAATTATTATGGTGCAGAAGGAGGCAATTTGGCCCAACATGCCTGCACCAACTCTATTATCGAGTCTGACAATTATTTGCTGTCAATCTCTTACCAAAACCATCCAATACCTCCTTGGATGCCTCAATTGAACCTGCCTCGACCACATTTCCAAGAAGTGCACTCCAAACTCTTAACAACTTGCTGGGAGAAAAAAGTTTTTACTCAATGACATGGCCTCAGCATCCTGCTGGAGTAGGGAATTCCAAACCTTCTCTACAATTGGAGTGAAGAAACTCATAGAAAATAGGAGAGGTAGGCCATTTGGTCCTTCTCAGCCTGCTTAAAAACACTCAATGTTTTAGCCTTGATTGATTTCTGTGGCAGAGAATTCCATAGGCTCACCCAGATAATATTCTGGGGACCGGGGTTCAAATCCTGCCACAGCAGATGGTGGAATTTGAGTTCAAAAAAATATCTGGAATGAAGAATCTAATGATGACCATGAAACCATTGTTGATTGTTGGAAAAACCCATCTGGTTCACTAATCTTCTTTAGGGAAGGAAACTGCCATCCTTATCTGGTCTGTCCTACATGTAAGTCCAGACCCACAGCAATGTGGGTTGACTCTTAACTGCTCTCTGGGCAATTAGGGATGGGTAATAAATGCTGCCTAGCCACAATGCCCTCATCCTGTTAACGAATAAAGAAGAAAAATTCCGACCCCTCGCTGCGTAAAGTCATTTCTGTTGCGTTCCTTGCTGAATTTATCAGCCTCCACTTATTTTTAAGACCTTCCATTTACCATTCTTTTGAATGCAGCTTCCAAGTTCTCCTCCCTTTCCATCAATGTGCTTTCCTTATTAAACATAGTCAGTCAGAGCAGGAACAAGTCATTCAGCCCTCCAAGTCTACACCACAGTTCAATATTCTCATGGCTGATCATCCAACTCAATGGCCCTGTACCCACTTTCTGTTCACTGGAGTTTGAGACCACAAAGTTTGAGTTTTGAGATTTCAAACAATGCTTTTCTTTATCAAAATTGCTGCATAACTGAGGCCAAGTCATTGAGTAAAAACTTTTTTCTCCCAGCAAGTTGTTAAGAGTATGGAGTGCACTTCTTGGAAATGTGGTCGAGGCAGGTTCAATTGAGGCATCCAAGGAGGCATTGGATGGTTTTGGTAGGAGATTGACAGCAAATAATTGTCAGACTCGATAATAGAGTTGGTGCAGTCTTGTGTTATTAGGATTGCAGCACAGTACTACAGTGACAGGGGAATGTATCAATTATGCTGCATAAGAAAATTTACAGGCTGGGGGGAGCCGTAATTACAGAAAATTAGCCATAAAGGGGCCACAGTGGGGACAGTGCGGACGTTAAACCAAACTTTGGATTTGCTGCTGCTTATTTGTCCAACTGGAGATCTTTGAATGTGTGAACGTTTTTCTCAGGTACTGGCAGAGTCGAGAACAGCGTCCAGTCCCAGTGCAGGAAGAGGCAGACTGCCAGAAATCTGACCAGGAACAGAAAAACCCAATGAACAACCGAGAGGAGGAAGAGGAGAAGGAACAGTGCTATACTGGGCAACACCTGCAGGAACAGAGAGAGCGGTGGCATGGGGCACTGGCACTTATCCAGCTGGCAAACCTCTCCACAGATCAGCTGTACTGATCAGCCTTCCACTTACCCCCAACCCCCCTCACCCATCCAAACTTGGCAGAGTGGGGATGGGGAAGAGGAACAAGAAGTGGCAAGTGAGTCCAGTGCATGCTGTCTCTTTGAGCTCGAGCCTGTGGACCAATCTCTCTGACTGGAGCTCTTGGAGGTTTACAGGTGTTGGTCTTGGCTGTTGTACAGCAAGAGTGAAGATTCTTATTTGGTCCTTGTCAAAGCTGCATCTTCCTCTGGTTGCTCACTTGCTGTTTTCTTTTAAGCATGTTTTAACTGGGACCCCATTGCTTATAAGTGACAAAAAATACTGTCTCAGTCACTATTTTAAAAACCAATTTTAAATACACGGTTTTAAAAGAAACAGTATGTGTATCAGAGTAGACCAGTTTGTGATGATCCTTTACATTGCGGAGCTAACGCTTATTGTGCTTAGCTTCAGGAGTTTCTGTGGCTTGAAGGCCAGAGCTTGTATTTTATAAAATTGTAGAACCTTGCAGTATGGAAGCAGGCCACTCAGCCCATTAGGTCCACACTGGCCCTCTAAAGAACGTCCCACCCTATCCCTGTAACCCTGAATTTCTCATGGCTAATCCACCTAGCCTGCACATCCCTGGACACTATGGGCAATTTAGCATGGCCAATCCACCTAACCTGCACGTCTTTGGACTGTGGGAGGAAACGGAAGCACCCAGAGGAAACCCATGCAGACACGGAGAGAACGTGTGGAGTTTGTGCAGTCACCCAAGAGTGGAATCAAACCCTAATCCCTGGTGCTGTGAGGCAGCTGTGCTTACCACTGAGCCACTGTATTATAATAGCTTTACAGTCAACTGGATACTTTTTGAAGTGTAGCTATTAATATATGGTGGGCAAATTTCTAAGAAGCAATAAGGTAATCACCGGATCAGTCCTCGATTAGAGGAGAAATATTAACCTGGACACACTGAGCAGCTTCAAAATAGTGAGATCTTTTACGTTCACCCGAGAGAACAGACAGAGCTTCAGTTTTAACATTTTGAAATGAGCCTTTGCAAGTGCCACACTCCCAACACTGCATTGGAGTTTCAACCTGGGTTACATATTGCATTGGGGCTTAAATCCACAACCCTTCTGAGGCCACGGTAAAGATGTCTATCTGATTCCGAAAGGTTTTCATGGATGTTTTCCATTTCAGTGGGTGGTGTGAACCTGTGAAGATAAGCTGTGATTTGGAGGTGCTGGTGTTGGACTGGGGTGGACAAGGTCAGAAATCACACGACACCAGGTTACGGTCCAACAAGCTTATTTGAAAACACAAGCTTTTGGAGCCTTGCTTCTTCAGGTGTTCATAAGAGAGGTAGTATCAGACACAGAATTTAGAAGTAAAAAATCAAAGGGTCACACCTCTGAGGATGTACTAAACAAACCTAAGATGCTGTTAAATCTTTAATTAGTTAGAAAGTTTTAATTGATAGGTATATGTAAATTCCCAAATTCCTTTTAAATCATTGTCCTGAGAGAACTACAGGTTTTATCAGTGTAAAGAAGAGGTGACATTTTAGGTCAGACAACGCATGTTAGGTGTGAGGCCTTGTTTAGAATCCGTTTGTGTTTTGGTTTGAAGTCAATCTGGTTTTATTTCTAAAGTAGGAATTTATAAAAGTCCACATTGACTGTCTATAAATTGTGTGCTTCTTGAGCAAAATAGAATGTATCTGCAAGATAAGCTGAATAATGGCAGAGTTAAGCCATCTGCTAGTGCAGTCAGTGGAAACGTGTTGAGCACTCCAGTTCTGTCTCTTTTTATGTAAACTGTCAGAATTCATTGCCACCTACTGATGCACATAGAAACTGCAGCACTTAACAGCACTGCCAATAATTACAAATCTGTCTTGTGTTAATCATTAACAATTTTCCTCTTCTTTTATCCAACTTGTAGTCACATGGGGAATCAGTTAGCTTAGTTGGCTGGAAGGCTGGTTTGCAATGCAGAGTGATGCCAATAATGCATGTAAATTGCTGCACCAGCTGAGGTTATCATGAAGGTCCTGCCTTCTCAACCTTGCTACTCGCTAGAAGAATGGTGCCTTTGGGTTAAACTTGCAATCATTTGTCTCTAATGAGAGAGCAGCCCTATGGTTCTCTGGGATTATGACAACTTTACCTAGATGCATGTTTATTGCTTGACAGATGTGAATATGGGCTAAGGGCAATGTAATGCTTTGGCTTTCTTGAGCAGTGCCTATAAACTTATTTTATTGCTCATCTTCTATGTTTCAGGAAAGGGAAGGAGCTGACACAAAGTTGGTGTTACGTTAAGACAAATTGAAAACTGAAGCCAATTTAGTAATGCTGGTAGTTTTTCAACCTGGATCCTCACATTCTGTCTCAATTAAAAATGATGGAAGATTATAAAGACAAAGAGGATCCAATGAAGAATTAAATTTAACTCCCAGACCAGGAGAAGACTCTCCATTTTTCAACCCTTCAAATGCCTCAAATTTGCACCTGATTGTCAGATTATTCTGCACCTTTTTAATTGAGTGAAAAAAAATTTCTATATCAGTGGCTTCCTGTAGCGATGCAAGGGTTGGGAAATAGGAGGGCCATAGGGGAGGGGTTGATAATGGTGCAACAGAGGATGAGGAGGAGAACAGGCAGAAAAGGGATGTGTGATAGGAAGTTGAAGATGAAGAGGAGCACTGGGACAAAGTTGGATCAGGGAAAGAGGAATGGAGCAGAAAGAGCAGGTGGGAGTCATGGAGGAGAGAACAAGAGGGGAAAACGGGGATGGAGAGGAAGTGGAGAAATCAATCTGAGGAGTAGAATGAAGAGCAAGGGAGAAGGAAAATGGGGGTGGATGTCGGAGGTGTGTTCAATGGATGGGGAGAGAGCTAGAAGAGATGCCCAGATATTCAGTTCTTTTGAGCTTGTTCACAAAATCCGGAACTGACTTTTTAACTTGCATAACAGCAATGGCAGTATTTTTTTTTTGTTTTAGATGAGTCTTTAACAAGGTCAGAAGAAATTGGGTGTAGAGGTGGGTTTGTTGACAAATTTTGTTTTCACCCTGCTCACTATAGTCCCTGTTTTTGTGACTCCTACTGTAAGTCACACTTTGAAAAGGTAGAGGCTATTTAAGTTATACATTTGCACTACATATCAAGCCACTTCCGTTTGTAAAAGGGGAGACTTGAGGTTTGGCAATTGACTGAATGCCCATTATGTGTGGGATATGGATGAGAGTGGAGAATTTTCTCCACTGGTTCAAGAGGAACAAACATTGGTGTTAAAATATTATCTGACTAATGATAACTAGTGAGATATCATTTTGACTGCTGTGTGTGTGTTTGGGGGAGGGGTGAAGTGAGAAAGGAGAAATTCCTTTGAGACAGGGTCATTGGAAATGAAGATTTTTTAAAAAATCCTCATGTTCCTCAATGAAGGAATGGGTTGGGGGGGGTGGGGGTGTTGGTATAAAGAGAAACTTGTGCAGCAGTTCAGTAAGACTGAAGGCTGCTAGTGTTTCAGTTCAAATAGTGTATAACACATTTATTAATGGTGAAGGGGTGGGGTTGCAGAAAATGATGTGCAAATTTATCCAGAAGTTCTTTAAGCTATAAATAAATGGTCAGGACTAGGAGACTAGCTCAAGTGCAGTTTTTCTTTTTGGTAAATCAAGGTTTATAAATTAGTTTTGAGATTTTGAAGATGGTTTTTAATTAGAAATCAAAAGAGCTAACACCAGACAGGATCCACTGTTTAAAATTGATTAGAGGGATGTGGTTGTAGCTGGCATTCAATGCCCATCTTTTTTTTTGTCCTTTTAAAAATGAGATGGTGGGTTGCGACCTTGAACCATGGTTGTCTGTGTGGTGAAGGTAGTATCACAGTAATTGCCGGAGAGCGTTCCAGGCTTTTGACCCAGAGCTAATGAAGGAATGGGGATATAATTCCAAGTCAGGATGATGAATAGCATGGAGGGGTTGCAGCTATTTCTGTGATACTGCTGCCCTTGCCTTTCTAAAGGGGTAGAGGTCACAGATATAGGAGGTGGTGTCAAAACCTTGAACATGTTAATTAACAAATAACTAAATAAAATCTAAAGTGAAGGCTTACAAATGCAATAAACTGGACAGATTTTAAAATCATTGTTTGGAGAAGCTTTGAAAGCATTAAGTAATCTTCTGTATCAATTTCTGTCCTCTGTACACTTTTTGAGCTGAATAGCTGCCTGCAAACCACCAGCGTGTGGGATCTGGTTTGTGTGAATATGTAATTTAGCAAAAGGAAGATTGATTTCAACAAGACTGTGTAGTTTAATTGCACTGTATATAAACTATTTAATAAATGGCAGAATAATTTTAATAAAGGTCTTTTAGATGAAGACAGCTGGCTTTGTTTATTTTTTTATTTTGATGATGCTTTCTCAAGGCCTGCAATGACGCAATTAAATTGATGTTGTTGCTACATGGACTCCTGGTGGGCTAAAGCATGATAGCTCCCCTCACTTCCCACTGGGGTAGCGAACTGTGCAGCTGTAAATTTTTAATAAAAGAAAAACTGGCGGCTGCTGAAGAACTGAAATAAAAGACTGAAATTGCTGGAGAAACTCAGCAGGTCTGGCAGCATCCATGGAGAGAATAGCAATTAAACTTTTGAGTCCCCTGACCCTTCTTTAGAACTGGCCTAAGTATGTGTCTGTGTTTCAGTATCACCTACCTAGTTCCAGATAACATTAAATGCAATCTTACAGCACAGAAGAAGGGTTGTTTGACCAATTATGCCTGTGCCTGATCTTCCCAAACAAAAACGATACTGGATTAGTCCCATTTTCATAACTTCTTTTTTTCATCGTTTATCCAGTGACTGCAGAGCCATAGCAAAATGTATTGAATCAAGTGCCCTCTGAATAAGCCCAAAAAGCTACCCAGTTCAAGAGTAGTTAGGGACGGGCAACAAATGCTGTTCTGGCCAGCAATGTTCATGTCTGGTGGATGAAGAAAGGAAAAATAACATCAGTGGGGACTTGAACAGGAAAACTCAGGTTGAAACTTTAATGAAGGCGAATGATATTATTCCCCCTGTTTTCGTTAACTGTAAATGAGCTCAGCAGCTTGGTAGATGAGATAATTTCTATTTTAGGGTGACTGCTACAAGTAGATAGTCTGGCTGTCAATTATAAAAATAGAAAGCTTGTGCCTGAAATCAGCTGATAATTATGCTCGTCACGTGGCTCAGACACACTATGACATAACCATTTTGAACGGGCTTCTGGCCAGCAAGGTGCACCTCCCCTTGCCAGGAAAGACTGATTCCAGCAGTCCCAGTGAGGAGTGCTGCTCACAAGCAAGTGTATCCAGGGATAAATAATAGATACAGCACTAATTGTGCTGGGGCATTTAATTAATGAATATAAAAGGCTATAAAGCAGAGACACATCAGGATGTTTGTAGGACTGGTTATGAGCAGTCAGGAAGGCGAATAGTATGTCAGCCTTCATTGCAAGAGGGTTTAAGTACTGAGCAAAGCAGTCATACAACAATGTACAGGGCTTTAGTGAGACCACACCTGGAGAACTGCATAGTTTTGGTCTCCTTTGTCAAAAAATATATACTTGTCATAGACAGTGCTCAGTGAAGGTTCACTAGACTGGTACTGGGATAGCAGGTCTCATATCAGAAGAGATTGGGTTGACTGGACCTGTATTCCCAGTGCTTAAAAGAGTGAGGGCGATCTCATTGAAACATGTAAAATTCTGATCGGGCTGGACAAACTGGACACATAAATGATATTTTCCTTGGCCTGGGGATCCAGAGCCTATGATTTCCCCCTTAATTGTTTGTGCAGCCACCTCTAGACTACAAAGTTCCAGCTTCAAGTCCTACCCAAGGTCTTAAGTGCAAAGCTGACAGTTCAGCTCTGTACCGATGTCTATGGGAAATAACTTTGATGTGAATTCCTCAGTAACAGTAAGATGAATTTTATTAATTTTTACATAATAATCAATCAAATCAACACTGACTACATCTTACTTAAAAAGCAGCTAATACATCTCACTATTGAAAACTTCCTCATTAACTAACAAACTAAGCCAACTAAAATAGTGTTCATGACGTTTTTACTTTACAATCATATGGCATTGAGGATCAAGTCTCAAATGCCTTGTTGTTTTTCAGCAGATTGCCTTTTCGCTGTCACATCAGGATGTATCTTCCAATGCCCTTCGAGAGTTGCCTCGCTTAGTCTCCTCAACATCCCTGCACCGAATTCCAGCAGCAAGGCCCACTCTGTGGTCCTCAAGTCTCTTCAAACAGGGTTCTCACCAGCGAATGCATGAAGATTCAGCCATCTACAGTCACTGAATGATGTTGGACAAAAGGAGACCATTTGGCCCATCATACCTGTGGCAGCTTGGCGAAAGCATCATCCAATTAATTCCACCCTCCTGCTCTTTCCTGCTTGGTCTTAATTTGCTTATTCTTATGATGTCTAGTCCTCCCTAACCTGTCTTACTTCTGTAGGACCCATCTCTTTATTCTGTTGAAGACTCTCATGAAATCATGGCTAAATCAGTCTGCTTTTTGTTGCACATTGTAGGGAGCGGATTATACTGTGTATAGCAGCGCATATGAAGCTTGGCTTAGATTGATGCCTGAAAGTGTGGGAGGCTAGCTGACACACAGTATTGATGCTGTCGAGACATGATGGCAAACGAGACTGGATGTAAGAGTGTGTTCATCTTATGAGGCAACCAGCTTTTGCTTATGTCAAGTTTGGGATTGCGACAGATGCTGATGGAGCCTTAAAGTCCTGTTTGAGCACCAGAGGATATTTGAAGTTTAACAGAGAGTTACTAAAGGGAAAAGAAATGTTTGAGTGAAAAGAGGAAATTTAAACAGCTGCTGACGTTAAAGAGGAAGATGCAGTTTGAAAGGATTTTCAGACAGTCAAGAAAAGCATGGATTGAATTTCCAGAATCTTATTTCCTATTTCAGCTGGTCTGTCGGCTGTGGCTTAATTGTTTGTGCAGTCACCTCTGGACCACAAAGTTCCAGGTTCAAGTCTTAAGTGCAAAGCTGACAGTTCAGTTCTGTACCGATGGAGTGCTGCAATGCTAATCTTTCCAATGTGACATTAAACCAAAGTCCCGCCTGCCTGTTCAGGTAGATGCCATGGTGTTATTCCAGAGAACAGGAGATTCTTTTCCAGTACCCTAGCAAATATCTATACCTAAAACAGCAGTCAATGCCAAAAAGCAGAATATCTGGTCACTTTCATATTATTAACAAAGTCCTTAATAAAAAAAAGTTGGCAGAATGCAAATGTTAGCTTCTTTCTCACGCTGCCAAAGCAGATTATCAGTGACGTTTTTTTGCTGTCTCTTGAGACATCAAAACAGATGTTACTTCAACCTTCAGCAATGCCAACTTGACTTGACTAGAAAAACTGAACTGCAGTTGGACTGCTGAAGAGAATTCTTTTTTTCTCTTTACTCGGATGTGGATGTCACTAGCAAGCTCAATATTTGTACTCTATCCTCAATAGCCTTAAACTGAATGGCTTTCTAAGACACTCCAAAGGAATGTTAAGAATCAACCACAGTGCTGTGTGCCTGGAGTCACATTTAGGCCTGACCAGGTAAGGATGGTAGATTTCCTTCTGTAAAGGCCATTTGTGACGCAGATGGTTTTATTTTACAACAATTGACAATAGTTTCACGGTCAACATTACTGACTTTAGCTTTCAATTCCAGATTTATTAATTGAATTTAAATCCCACCAGCTGCTGTGATGGGATTTGCACCCATGACCCCACAGTATTAATCTGAGCCTCTGGATAATGTTGACAGGACATCTACCACTGATCACTAGGTAGGCCCAAGACAATGCAAAGATAAAAGGAGGCTTGGTGACAGTGAACTACCTCAAACAACTCTTTCTCAATACCACGTATTGGCAGAGGAGGCAAATACCCATGATGGCCAGTCATGGTTACCTGGGGAATACTACCAAGAACTCAAGTGCTGACAACATAAGAGGATCACCAGCGGCATAAATCAAGCTAATAACTTGGGAGGGGGGAGCATGGATGGAGGAACGCAATAGACCACTTGGAGGGGAATTCCCTTTGATTAGATTATTTTGGGGGGGGAACGTGCAGCCCCTCTTTAGGAGATTGGCTCCCCCATACTTTTCTGCAGCTCTTTCCTTCATGCCCACCACGATAGGGCTGGGAAAATGCAGCTGTTCCCTTGTATATGGATGCATTTGAGTGGAACAGGGTAGAGGATCACGGACACTAGCCCACCCAACTCGTTCTCAACTAATTATTATATAATGACTATCACAGATCTTAGAGGGTAAGGTTTTGCATGAGTAACAGCAATACAGCCCCACCCTAACTGTCTCTTCCTGTGGTTTTAACAACAGACTATTTTCAGCTTTGCTGCGCTGGCAGATCACATCATTTATGGCTCCTATCTTAACAATCCACCTTGGGTAAACCTAATGAAAGAATTAAAACTCCTTCACAAAGGCTTTCATTCTCTTTTAGTTTTGCAGGGTATCTTTCCCACACATGCAACAGCTCCTGTCAACTGAAGGATCCTGCTTGTTCGAGCTGCTACTTCTTATGCTGTTACATTGTTCCTTTTTGAAAGTTATTATTGAAACTGCTTCACCCACTCCCTTAGTTAGTGTATTTCAATTAACCACCGCAGCAAACTATAAAGTGGATAGCTGTGCCCTAATGTTCAGAGTTAGTTTGGACATCTCAAATTAGTGCACACTGCAATTCATCTGCGCAATTTAAAACCCACTGAGTACTTGATGTACATTCTGCTCAGGATTTGTCTCTCTGGTCAAACTTCATCAGCCAGATTTTGCAATTAAGTAAGAAGAAATCATGTACGTTCCTTATATTTTGTAATGAGGTTTTGACATATGATGACAAATGTTCCTTCCAAGGTATTACAAAGGATTTACCGCACAGAGACATGTCATTTGGACTAACGAGAACACCCTCTTAGGCCAGTACCTTCAAAATAAGGGGTTGTCCATTCAACACAGATAAGGTGAAGTTTTCTCTCAGAGCATTGTGGGCTTTTGGAACTCTCTTCCTCAAAATACGGGAGAAGCAGAGGCCTTGGATATTAAGGCAAAGGTAGTTAGATTCTTAATTATCATATCATAAAATCCCTATGGTGTGGAAGCAGGCCATTCAGCCCATCGAGTCCGCACTGACCCTCCAAAGAGCATCCCACCCAGACCCAACCCCTACCCTATCCCTGCATTTCCCACCCTAAGCACTATGGGCAATATAGCATGGCCAGTCCACCTAACCTGCACAACTTTAGACTGTGGGAGGAAACCGGAGCACCCAGAGGAAACTCACGCAGGCACAGGGGGACAGTGCAAACTCCACAAAGACAATCGCACCGAGGCTGGAATCGAACCCAGGTCCCTGGTCCTGCGTGGGATGCTCATCGGAGGGCCAGTGTGGGCTCGAAGGGCTGAATGGCCTGCTTTCACACTGTAGGGATTCTATGATATGATAATTAATTAGTAAGGAGGTGAAAGGTTATTGGTGGTAGGTGGGACTGGAATAGTCAGATCAGCCCCAATCTTATTGAATGGCAGAGCAGGCTCGAGGATGCCTACTCTTAATCTGTTCATCTGCATGTTCAACAGATCCTTCTTTTTCTTTCTCTCTTATGGGTGCACCTAACGTTGTACCACTTAGACTTCTCAGCCAGTCCTTCTAATAGCGAGTTCCACATTCTAAAGAAGTTTCTTCTGATTTTTCTATAGATTTGTTAGTGATTGGTCACAAGTTCTGATCTCACCCACAGGTGAGGGGGCTTTGGCCATGTTGGCCTCCAGAGGGGGTCTGTTGTCAGCACAACTCCAAGCTGCAGGGCCCAGTATGCTGTGGACCATATACCAACGCTCACTGACTCCAAGCTGCAGGGCCCAGTGTGCTGTGGACCGTATACCGATGCTCACTGACTCCAGGCTGCAGGGCCCAGTGTGCTGT
>NC_063360.1:32675212-32726731 GCF_021869965.1 Rhincodon typus | reverse complement strand
CAAAGTATTCATTAAGGACCTCCCCTACCTCCTCCAACTCCAGGCACGTGTTCCCTCCACTTTCCCTGATCAGCCCTATCATCACTCTGGCCATCCTCTTGTTCCTCATCTAAGTATAGAAGGCCTTGGGGTTTTCCTTAATCCTACCCTAATTCATACCCCTTACTTCTTTTGAAACATCTAAACCCTAGAACATCCAACAATCATTCCTGCCCCTGTGATATCCAAGTCTCCGTAATGGCCATAACATCGTAGTTCCAAGTACTGATCCATGCTCTAAGTTCATCACCCTTATTTCTGACACTTCTTGCGTTAAAATAGACACACTTCAACCCGTCGCACTGACTGCAACTTTGCCTATCAACTGTCTATCCTTCCTCACAGACTCTCTGCTTGCTCTGTCTGCCTGGCTACCCCATCCTCTGATCTGTAGCTCTGGTTCCCATCCCCCTGCCAAACTAGTTTAAACCCTCCCAAAGTGCTCTAGCAAACCTCCCAACCAGGATATTGGTGCCCTTCCAGTTCAGGTGCAACCCGTCCTTGTACAGGTCCCACCTTCCCCAGAAGGTATCCCAATGATTCACATATCTGAAGCCCTCCCTCCTGCACCAGCTCTGTAGCCACATGCTCAGCTGCACTCACTCTCTATTCCTGGCCTCACTAGCCCGTGGCACCGGTAGTAATCCTGAGATTACTACTCTGCTCGTCCTGCCTTTTAGCTTCCAACCTAACTCCCTATATTCACTTTGCAGGTCCTCATCTCCTTTCCTATTTATGTCACTGGTACTAATAAGTACCACGACTTCTGGCTACTCTCCCTCCCCCTTAAGAATCCTGTTGACTCAATCCGAGACATCCCTGACCCTGCATCCGGGAGGCAACATACCATCCGGGAGTCTCACTCGGTACCACAGAATCTCCTGTCTGTTCCCCTAACCATTGAATCTCCTATCATTATCACTGTCCTATTCTCCCCCATTCCCTTCTGAGCCACAGAGCCAGGCTCAGTGCCAGAGACCTGGCCGCTATGGCTTTCCGCTGGTTGGCCATCCCCCCAGGTGGGAGATCCTTCGAGCCGGAATATATAAAATATAGAAGCAGTCAATTGGCACAAAACGAAGGACAAGATATTTAACCCAGGCCAGAGCGGGTCAATGGCTTCAGGAGCATATGTAGGAGATATATACTTGCAAGAAAACAATAAGCTATTGCAACATTTCCATCAGAAGCAGCAGGCAATCCATTGAAAGGAAATCTATGTTGAAATACTTCGGCCAAAATGACAATATAGTTAACCAATTTCAGTTGCTGCTCATTCCCGATTATTGTGAAATGATCTGGGAAAATGTTCACCATGTACTTGGCAAAATGGAACATGGAGACATTACTGCAGTTTGTTAACATTTTTCTTACTGCTGTCTTTTATCTACTCTCCCTTATTGCATGTGCTACTCCCCAACAAAGCACTGTGACTTTTGGCACTATCCCAATACTATCCAGCAATGGAATTAGAAGCACTAGCAAACTCAATCACTATGGGGTCAAGCAATGGGCTCCTTTACTGTTGAGTTTTGACAGAGCAAAGTGTTTAAAAGATAAAGGATGGCCTACATTGAAATGGCACCTTTCACAAACTTAGCAGCATCCCAAACTGTTTACAGCCAAATAAATGATGTTGCAGTGCAGGCACTGTTGCAAGCACTTCCTGATATCCCTGGTGCCATCATATAAGTGTTATGGTGCAGAAAGAGGCCATTCATCCCATCATGTATATCCAGAGACCACTTGAGCCACAAAAGGCCAGCAGAGAGTGGCAGAGATCACTCCAGTTTCACCTACTTCAGGTTAGGAAGGAGTAAAAGTAAAACAAAATCACTTTGGATTAACTGCAATTGGAATTGTGTAAAGAGGAGGAGGGTTCATCTATGGTTTTGTCCATGCATTGATTGTTAAAACTCACACACAATACTGTAGATGATCAGGAGATTGCCTGGTAATCAATGTATGTGAAAACATATCCTTGAGAGGGTTAAGAGGAAAATAGGAACAATGGGCCATTCAGCCCACTGAGCCTGTTTCACCATTTAGTAGATTATGGATTTGTAGAATAATTCCTTGACTCTATATGTTTTCATGCCATTGGCTAATAAGTACCTATCACTCTCAAATCTTACTTATTAATTGAGCAATCATCTGCTGTGTTTCCTGGAATTGCGTTCTGCACCTCTATTGCCCTTTGTGAAAAGAAACATTTCTTGATTTTCTGTTGTCTTCTGAACAGGAGTGGAGAGGAATATGACTGGCTGGAAACCAAGTCTTCACTGTTCTTCTTCTCCATCATAGACAGACAATGAAGCATATAAATAAGAAAATTACCTAACACCATTTTCATCTGTTTTTCACTTTTGTAAGACAGTTGACATTGGCAGTTGCTGCAATCGCGGTGTTTACTAGCAGTGACTTCCCACCAGGAGTTCCTCAAGCATGCCTTGTCTGCTGTTTTAGCATTTTCTTCTTCTTCCCTTCCATCAACCTTTAACTAAGTTCATCTGCCACATCTTGCACCACCCAGAGGGCTGGATGGCTGGGAAAACCTGACTGACACCTTATTGTGCCTTTGGAAGTGAATCAATCCTTGTGTGACTTTGCACAGGAGTTTGAAGTTTGGACAAAGGGGGCTGGGCTCACAATGCACTGTGTGTACCACAGGAGAGTATGTGAAGAGAGGGGGGTTCTGTGGTGGATTGGTTGGAAGGCCAGCCTCAGCTCTCCAATGCAGTTGCCCAAAACTCACCCTCTTCACCCTTCTCACTCCACCCCACTTCATGCCCCCTCAGTTTGTCCATGTTACCTCCAAACCCACCTCCATACCATCTCACCAGGCAGCCCCATGTTCACCCCATGATCTTACATAGTCTCCACAATCTCTCATCCAGTATGCACTATAGGAACCATGCAATAGCCATTGTAAATATTTCAAAAATCATTGGAAGTAATTCAATTTCACACGTAGACCAGACTAGGTAAGGACAAAAAATATCCTTCGCTAACAGACATTATTGAACCAGATGGGTTTTTACAATTGACCATGACTATATGGTCACCAATAAAACAGCTTCTAAATTCCAGAGTTTTGCTGAATTCAAATTTCACCATCTACCATGGTGGGATTCAAACCCATGTCCCCAGAACATTATCCTAGGTTCTGAATTACTAATTCAGTGACATTACCACTGCCTGCTACTGCCTTGACTCCATATGCTTTCATGGCCCTGGCTAACAAATATCTATCATGCAGATTCAACATTATTAATTGAGGAAATGTCCACTTGTGTGGGACTTCTATCTCCCATTGTGTAAAGAAATATTTCTCAATTTTCTAACGTCTTCTGAACAGGAGTGGAAGTGAATTTGACTGACTGGAAACCAAGTCTTCACTATTCTTCTTCTCCATCATAAATGGACAGTGAAGAGTGTGAAGAGGAAAATTGCCTAACACCATTTTCTGCTTGTTTTTCTTTTGTAAGACAGTTGACGTTGGCAATTGCTGCAATCAGGGTGTTTACTAGAAGCAGTGACTTCCTGCCAGGAGTTCTTCACATGAGTGCTGTGTTTTTTTCTAAAACAACTCCCTTTCTTTTCTTCCCAAGTCAGTTATATTAATCAGCTGCGCGCTCACTGCAGGGTATGGACAAGCCAGTGCTTCTTATTAACTTAGATGTAAACTTGTATGTGACTCTCTGATGTACCACATTTTGAGAAAATATCGATCAGAATTACTTAATGTCTATGATAGAGAAACAGGCCTTTCAGTCCAAGTGAACAATGCTGACAGTAATGTTCCACACTAACCTCCTCTCACTCTGAACCATTTCCACCCCAACAGAAAAATAGGCAATGTGCGTGTTCATTATGTATCTGCTGCACACATGCAGTGTACATATGTATATACACATGCTGTGCAACCTCATCATTGATATTCCCACTTTCATACTCACCATGTACATTTGCACTGTATTGTATGTCAAGAACACGGTTACTGTAAACTCTGCTAAAAAACAGAATATACTGCCTCCCCCTCACTTTAAAAGTGACCCCCATCATATCCCTATGAAAGAACACTAGACCACCACCAACTTGCTCTGATCATGCTTTTATGAGAATAAGGTCATTTCATTGATAGCAATCCCAGTTTATCACCATCTCTCTGGCCTCTCGTCCATTCTCCATTCATCAGATTTGGCAAGCTTCTGCAATCATAGAGAGACTGAGGATATCCCAAAATTATCTTACAGCAAGTTTGAAGTGCAGTTATGATGTAGGCAATGCAATTTTGCACACTGCAAGCTCCCACTGACAGCAGTGTGATAATGAGCAGAAAATCTGACTATTAGTGATGTTGGTCGAGGGATAAATATTGACCAGTATATTACACTGTATTTCTGTGAAATGGAATCATTGGATCTTTTATGTCCACCTCAGAAAGCAAACAGGACCATGGCTTAATTCTGAAAGACAGTACCCATAACAGTGTAACACTTTCCTTTGTACTATGTGGGAGGGTCAGGCCAGCTTTATGCTGTCTACTTAAATCTCCTGGAGTGGCAACTAATTGAGTGGAAGTGAAGTGTTCCCACTCAACTCCATAGTGTTTAAATTCCAACTCCAGCACTCTGTGTGCTCCTAGACTATAAATTGAAAAAAAGAGAACAGCAAATTGCATTGCATGTGGTTTTGGGTGGTGTCGTAGTATGGGGTTGTCTCAGTATCGCTTGATAGGTTGAGATGACGTGATCCTGTAGTGTGTTTGTTTCTTACCCTGCAATGTGCTGCTTTCCAAAAGTGGCCGTGCATCTGCTGCACAATCTTATCAGCTTGTTCAGCCTGTCATGTCATCATGGGCGGTACAGAACTGATCACAACAAGTCTCTATGCAACTTCTGTAATTTACTGAGACCATGTGCACAGGCTGTAAGAGGAGCAGCTGCTGAAGTATAGGCACAAGGCAACCAGCAACTCAAGTGATGAAAGAACAAGTCCACAGCATGAGCACAGTAAGTTCAACTCCAGCAAGTAACCACGTCGCCAGACATGACCGAGAGAGCATAAGCTGAATTAGAAACTTTTCTCAATTGTGGAGGAATTGAGAATGAAAAGGCAGACTTAAAAGATTGATAAAAGAAGCAAAAGCAACACTAGGAGTAAATTCTTTACGCAGAGAGTGGGTAGGATCTGATGCATTTCCAGAGAATGTAGTGGAGGCTGTTTCAATCAAGTCTTTCTTAAGGGAATTAGACTGTTATCTGAAAAGTTACAATGTGCAGCCTTATAGGGAGAATTGAATGCTAAATGAATTGCTCGTGTGGAGAGCTGGACCAAATGGCTTCCTTCTGCACTGTAACAATTTTGTTATTCTGTGTATTATTGCTGACTTTATTAACCCTGTTGCACCTTTCTAAGGAAAGGAAAAGCTTTAGTACAAAATAAGTTAAATACCTAGCCTCCATTGATAGACACATCAGTTAAAATAATACTCTTCATCAGAAACACTCCTCCACAGTGTTCTTTTTTGAGTGTCTTCTGTATTATATTTTTAATACAGATAGTAGATAATAGTGTAAAAGTAAATGTGAATGAAAGTGGACTTGTGTCAGGATCTGGAGCTAAAAATATTGCTTTAAAAGATTTAGAGATATAGAAAATTCATGGCACAGAAGGAGGTCCAACATTTCTGTAAGTCTCAACATTAAGACAATATTTTCCTTAATACTTAACCCTTTAAACATCATCTGTGTTTCTATCTATATGAGTTGTTTTGAAATAACGTCATTTATAAATAATATGTGAAGGCAGATAGCCTTTAGCTCCATTAAGATAAAAGCTAATAAGATAAGGAATTGTTGATGTAGGCATCCAACCATCATCTTATTAAATGGGAAAGCAGGCTCAATGGGCTGAATGGCCTACTCTTGCTCCTGCATCTTATGAATGTCCTCATCTTCCCTCTCCCTTCCATTCCTCCATATTCTTCCTTAGTATTCATTCTCCTTATTTTAATCCTTCTCTTCCCATTTTCTCTGTTCTGTCAATCTTCTCTCCTCTCCCTTTTACCTGCCTCTCCTTTTTCCTTCTCTCCGTCTCCCTGTCACCTTCTTTCTTTTTCTTTCTCTCCTTCTCTCCTCTCCCTTTCCCCTTTTTCTCTCCTCTTCTACCCTTCTCTTCTGACCAAGTTTTCCCATTCTGTCCTCCTTTACTCTTTCAGCCTGCCTCCTTCCATCCTCTATTCATGCTCTTTCTACTTTCCCCTGTTCGCTATTCCCCTCTAGTGCAAAATGACACTTAAGCTACACACAGCAACGAGTGCAAGTAACCTGTAGGATAGCCGCAGTGAAGCCTGAGAGCTATTATTGAGAAGCTTCAAGGCCCCTGCAGGTCAGCAACACCAAGGTGGGAAAGAACAGGAAAGAGGGTGGGCTTTGAAAAGGAGGAATGGTGGTGCTAAGCTTGGAGTCTGAAAGCTTCAACCAAGAGGGTAGAGGGAGATGAAGTTCAAGAGAGGAAAACAGAGGGGGTGAAGAAGGGAATGTAAAATAAAAAGAGTTCAGCAACTGCATCCAGGATATCTTGGTGGAAGTCAACACCGTCACTGGACCATCTATGTGTTATACAAATATGAGTATCGCAAAGTTTTCCTTCTGTTGATGTTAGATGGTCTTCAAGCCTATTTGTGAAGAATTCACTGAGAACTGGAACATTTTGGCCGAGTCTGTTTCTTGCTCCCTGCAGAGCTGACATTTCCACTCTAAACAGTCCCCCCTCTGATGCTGGCTGGCATTTTTATTTTATCTACACATCTCATGATTATTTTACAGGGTCGAGTTGACCGAATCAAGCTAAATTAAAATAACCCAGCCCTTTAGGACACTGTAACTTTTAAAGGTTAAAGAAATTTTAAAGGAAGCCAGGATGAAAAAAGCATGGGGACAATTGGGTGATATTCTCCTGAGCCTGGAGGTAGAGCCAGCAAGAGGAAGGACAGCATATGCAGGTGACGTTAACAAGTCAATAACAACTGTTAAAGAGGAAGTTAAGTTGCTCAATGCAAAAATGACATTTGTATTTCAAATCTGCCAGTCATCATGCAAAATATAAAATATATACACATTGGTGCCAATTTACTCAATAGAATTTTTGCACAGGAAATATTTTTAAAACGTCTGTGACCTAATAGAGCTGTCATGACAGTTTCCTTTTGGCTGCTTTCTGACAACGAACACATTTAAGACAAACATGTATTTCTTAACTTTCTTTGTTGCCAACTGTGGTTCAGTGCGTAGCACTGAGTCAGAAGGTCAAAACCCACTTTGGAGGCTTGAGCATTATAATCTAAGCCATGTTCCTGGTGGAGCACTGAAGGAGTGCTGCCCTGGTGAAGGTACTGTCAGGCTGGGAGCACTCTGAGGGAGTGCTGCACTGGTGAAGGTACTGTCAGTCTGGGAGCACTCTGAGGGAGTGCTGGACTGAGGGAACATGTTACTGAGGGACTACTGCACCGCTGCACCGAATGGATGTAAGGGAGTTGCCCCAGTGTCCTGCTCAGTATTTATCTGTCTGTCAATAAGTCAGATTGTTTGATGACCATCATATTTCTATCAGTTGCACATTGATGTCTGCAAACTAACAAAAGTCTAATGGAAATGAATAAAATGTCTTAGAGGACTTGACAGGATGGCTACTCACAAGCTGATTTTCTAGGCTTGATAGTTTATGGTTATGGTAGCACATGGTCTCAAGAGAAGAGAGTGATCCCTTAGGACTGAGATGAAGAGGAGCCTCTTCACTCAGAGGGTTGTGAATCTTTGGAAGTATCTATCCAAAGCTTGTCCATTGTTGAATATATTCAAGACATTTGGACAACAAGGGGATCAAGGGATATAGCTTAAGAATGGATACTTCTATTAATTCTTCCATCATATGTGGGCATCACTGACAAGGTCACAGTTTGCACCCACTCTTAACTGCCCATGACTTGAATGGCTTGCTATCGCCACTTCAGAACACACTTAAGATTTAACAACATTTCTATTGGTCTGGAGTCAAACGTGGGTCGGATCAGGATAGGATGGCAGATACCCTTCCCTAAGGGATATTAGGGAATTAGATGGGCATTGATAAGAATGAAAAGGATAATAATGCATTTTTCAATTTCCTTTCAGATTGTTTGAAAGTCAGAAATTATGCTCCATGCCCTCTCCAAGAAACTAGTCGAATGATTCTGAGCCACTACTGAAGTGCAAGTTCAATTATTACTTCTGAGTCAATGCTTCTTATTGAAATGAATAATAATAGTGAGTGCATGGGTTTCTTGGCCACGCAGCAGAGGAATATCATTCTGATGCATTATAACCACACCGGGAAGCTGGAGAACAGGCCTTTGCCCAGCGAGGGCTTGGGTGCAGTTAGAATTATCTTCATGGTAGTCAGTTGCTTCATCGTCATAGAGAACCTGCTGGTATTCTTGGCTATCCTGAACAACACTCGCTTCCGGAGTTGGGTTTACTACTGTATTGCCAACATCACCCTCTGCGATCTACTGACTGGTATTGTCTACATTGTGAACATATGCCTGTCAGGTGTAAGGACCTTTCAAATCACCCCCACCGTCTGGTTCATTAGGGAGGGGCTCTTGTTTTTTGCCTTGGCTGCATCAACATTCAGCCTGCTCATCACAGCGGTTGAGAGATACGCGACTATGGTCAGACCCCTACCTTATGCTTCAGCACGTAAGACCTATCGGGTGTATGTCCTTATCGGATTGTGCTGGCTGGTGGCTTCCCTCATCGGCCTCTTGCCGTTGCTGGGCTGGAACTGCATTTGCAACTTTGAAGAGTGCTCCACTTTGCTACCTCTGTACTCCAAGAGCTACATCCTCTTCTGTGTGGTGATGTTCAGCATCATCATCGTTGGAATAGTGGCACTCTACAGTGGCATCTATCACCTTGTCAGGAACAGTGCCAAGTCTGTGTCCAGCAGTAAAAGCAGGCAGAAGTCCGTGAGGCTGCTCAAGACTGTTTTCATGATTGTTGCTGCCTTTGTGATCTGCTGGAGCCCCCTCTTTGTGCTTCTCTTGCTGGATATCTTTTGCGACACGCCATCTTGCTCCAAGCTGCACAGTATGGAATGGACCATTGCCCTGGCAGTGATCAACTCAGCCGTAAACCCAGTCATTTACTCCTTTGGAAGTAAGGAGGTGAGGCGGGCCATTCTGAAACTCCTGTGCTGCTGCTTCATCAAAGCAGGAGCTCCCTTGCCATTCCTGAGTAGGAGCGAATCTGCCGTTGGAGCTTCCACCGACAGCTCCTACAGACTGAGGGAGAGTTTCCGAAATTCAAAACTGCTGAGCCCGAAGAAGACTCTGCCCAAGTCAGGGCAACTATAGACCATGGCTCAGGAGTTAGGAGCAGGTGGGAAAGCCCAGAGAGCTGCTCCAACTCCTGCATACATCAAAAACATTTTTTAAAATTAAAATTAGGATTCCTTCTGGTGACATTATCGCAGCCTGTTTGAATTAGGTGATCCCCAGCCTTGTAACAGTAAGTGTAGGCCTGGGTCACCTCTGAGTGTTCAAACTCCAATCCAGTAACGTGAGCACTTTTCCTCAGCTGATGCTTCATCACAGTACTGCAGGGGGCGCTGCATTGTCAATAATGCTGTCTTACCATGAGACATTAAGGATCAGTAGAATGTAAAAGTGTCCATCGAAGTTTAATCTGATGGTGCTCCTATGTAGCTTCTTGGGACGTTTTACTAATGTCACTGTTGTTTGGACAATCCCAATGAAGAAGGGCACAATAATTCTCCTGGAATCCAGACCAACATAATGGGTCATGACTTTTGGACTATTCTTGCTCTGTGTGAACTGGTTGCCCTGTTTGCCAACATAACAACAGTGAATATACAAAGAAAAATAATTAATTGCTTGAAGACAGTGCTATATAAATGCAATTTTTAAAGTTTTTCTTACCTCACAAAGCTGTTAAAAATTCAATTCACTCTCATCCCAGGTAGATTCGCCAAATGCTGCTTTGCATTTCTCGAAGTTCAACTGGTAAAAATCGTACTGCTGATTTTATCTGATAGTTCAGATCTTGGGTAGATTGTTAACTAACTTTGTTTTTACAAACCAATTTAAACCACATTATGAGTCTTGCTCAATTGGAAAATTGCACTGGCTGGCTCCAGCATATGTATCTTAAAATAAAGCTGTGTAAGTGCTTGAGATGAACACCAATAGTAAACTATTGCACCATTGTGCTTTTAAGAAAGCTCTTCTGCGGGTTAAAACAATTACACATATAACTAAAAGCAAAGTCTTTACACTTGGAGAATGAGAGATGGGCAAATGTAGATACATCCATAGTAATATCAAACTGGCGGAGACCATTCTGGGGCGGCATGGTGCCTCAGTGGTTAGCACTGCCAGGGACCTGGGTTGAATCCCACCCTTGTGCAGCTCACACATTCTCCATGCGGGTTTGCTCTGGTTTCCTCCCTCAGACCAAAGATGTGCCGGTTACATGGATTAGCCATTGCTAAACTGTAGTGTCCAGGGATGTGCCGACTAGGTGAGTTAGCTATGGAGGCATGCAGGGTTACAGGGATGGGGTGGGTCTGGGTGGGATGCTCGTTGGACTTGATGGGCTGAATGGCCTGCTTCCTCACTGTAGGGATTCTATGATTCAGCCCTCAGGCCTATTTTGCTGGTCAATTAGGTCACAGCAGATCTGCACCTTAGCTCCACTTATTTACCCCTGGCCATGGTTTCCTGATACCTGAACCCATTGAAGAGATCTATTGAGCTCAGCCTTGCCAGGTGCACTTGTTCAACTAATGGCTAATTCTGTAGGTGGGTGGTGCACTTTTGCTCTTGTCTCTCGACATTCTTTTACACAACTAATGGTTTGGCAGAAATATTTGAGAAACACTTTTAAAAAGATATGGGATAAATAGTTGAAACGTGGTAAACGTGTGAGGGGATGGGGGAAGAGCAAGGGATTGGGGCTAAATGAATAGGTCTTTCAAAGTACCAGATATGAAAGCTGAATACCCTTCTTCTGAGTTGCAAGGTTATGTGATTCTAAGGATTGTCCCTTTACCACAGCACCTCACATATTTTTGTTTGCTAAAGAGTTAACAAATTCATTTAACTGATGGGATGCTGTGACAGTTGTGGCACTGTATCTCTTAAAACAGGAGATGTCACCACAAAAAGATATCAGTTAAACACTGGGAAGGGCAGGTGAGCCCACACAAAATGTAAAACATACGCAAAGTCACTTAAGACCACAATATACTCTGCTGGTGTCTCGGTTAATCCATTCAATAGCATCATGTCTCAGCCTACTGATGCATTTTGGGGAAAACCAGATATGAACCACATGAGGGAAAGGAAATGCTCGTAAATATAATGAAAAGAGTTAGAGGCTGATATAACGCTTGAAGACCAGCATTCACAGCGGGGCAGTCACTCTGCTGCAACTTCTAATTCTATGATAGTTACTCATTAACTTATCCTGCACCCCAGACAGTATCAACACCCTAGGTTTGACTGAATCTTTATTAATCATATGGATGTTAAAGATATCAATAAAATGTATATTACTGCACAGTGGAAAATGCAGATAAGACTCAGCACATCTACTAAAGGTGAATCATTAATGAAGGCTTTCCTGTCTTTAGTACATATTCTGTCCATTTACACAGCAATACTTTGATATCAAGCTAAATAAACACAGATGCATTTTAAATTCCTCATTGTGGGTAAATTCGATGTTTAATGAATGCCGCAAGGTTAAAGTTCTGGAATACCGAACCTAAAGATACTGGGAGTAACATTCACCAGGTGGACTGCAGTGAAAGGAGATCATCTCTCGTCTTCTCAAGTTAGGAATGGACAACAAAATGCTGAACTTACCAACGGATCCCTGTGAATTAATATTTTTTAAAAATTGTAACATTTTTTGACATTTGCGAAGTGACCAGTAGCCTGAGAGCAACACTATTTCAATAAACCAGTAATTTTGGCTGCTTCACCATGTCTAACGTACAGGGAAGGATTAGCTATTGTTTTGCAGTAGAATACAAACGCTGTGCGGAAAAGCAAAACTTTCTTTAATATCAAGATTCTTCCTGAAGTGCAGGAGTGGGCCTATGTCTTAAAATATTAAGAGTGTGAGCTTTTTTTTTTAAATAGCCCAAGCTAAAGTAATGGTGGAGTGCACCACAGTATTAATGGAAGAAGTCAAAGCATTAATGAAGCATGTCAAGGTATTAGCAAGAGTGAACCAAAGCATCACTGGACTTCTGAGGAAGGGTCACCGGACCCGAAATGTTAACTCTGTTTTCTCCTTCACAGATGCTGCCAGACCTGCTGAGCTTTTCCGGCAACTTTGTTTTTGTTCATCACTGGACTATGTTGCCTGTGCAGAATGAATTGACTGTACAATAGAGTAACGATAATGTTTGTGTTTACTGCTTCAAACTTAAGCAAAAATTTGTCAATTAGGTTTCAATCTGTGAAGAAATAATTTTGGATGTAATTAAAGGGCTGTTGTTGTCGGCAATTTCCTCCTGTGTGAGTTATCAATCTTCCACTGCAGGTGAAACAGATGTGCTTTGTATGGTTTGAAAGATGAATTAGCATTCACTGCGATCTGACTGCATATACAAATTCTGTGGGGAGGGAAGTCAGTTAAAACTAAACGTGCATAGCAGTTAAGGTAGCAACGATTGGGAAGTGTGGGCGGTGGTGGGGGGGTGCATTTATGCCAAATCTTGCAGCTGTGAGGACAAGTGCTCCTGAGGTTTCTTCACTCACCTATGGGCTATCGCAAGTCCAGCAGAGGCCCAATCTTCAGCCTTGATTCACCAACAACTCAACATAAATCAGACTCTAGGTTAATCTCCAGGAGTCTTCTTTTTTTATATATTAATTTTGTTTATTGGTTATAAAGAGACTACACAGACTTGGGAGAAAGTGTTTTATTTTGACTGAGAGTCAAAGCATCTAAATAATGAACAATGAATTTCTTTCACTGGGTGATGACCCCTGGGGTGAGCTAATCAATGATGGGAGTGTGTTAGAGCAGAGGAGTAGGGACAGCACTTGGCATCAGAATGTTATTAAATAAAACCAAAGTTGGCCACCCTAAGTTGTGGGCTCCTTAGGCCTCAGCATTCAAGAGTAAGGATCTGCCTGAATGTCTAGGCCTGGAGACAAAAGAACTGCAAGAATCCATTCAGTCCCTTGTGCTGGTTCTGACATAATTCAGTGAGATCATGTATCCTAACTCCGCATACCTGCCTATTCCCGCTATCTCCTTGGTTAATAAAAATGTCAGATTGAACTTAATAATTGATTTTAGCATCAATTGATATTTGGAGAAGAGTTTTACTCTACTGTTTCTTTTTCTACCTTTCCTTCTATCAACCTTTGTGTGGACCCATTTCCTTGTTTCACGACTAAAAGCTCTAGTTTTAAAACTAGGCCCCAAGACCTAAACTAAGCTCCACCAGCCAGTGAAAATAGTTCCTATTTTCCTCACCAGTTTGTCGAAATATGTTGAAACCATCGACAAACTCATACTTTAAATCTTCTAAATCCCAGAAATAAAATCCTGATTTTAGTTCAGGCATCTTTCCAGAAAATCTGTGATGTTTGTTCTAAAAGCTAATATAGCCTTCTTGAAGTTTTATGCCCAGAACTCACTATGGCCAGTTAATTAGACTTTTTACTAAAACAGAGACTGTTTCAGATACTAAAACTATAGTGGAAACATGGCTTCGAGCTCCTTGTATACTAGTCTTCGAGATATAAAGGCAGGATTCCTTTAGCCTTTTGAATATTTTCTATTTGTGAGATTTTAATGATACACATACCTGGTCCCCCAGACTTCCAGTGCTTTTAGCTTTTAACCATTGACTATTTTCCATGAAATTCCATTACAATGAAACCAACTTTCTTCCCTCCTGGTTTAGTGGAAGGTTTTGCAAATTAAACAAAAGGTCCTTAATGGTATCCTCTTGTTCAATACAGTTCTGTGATAATCAGTAGAAAGCTTCACATCAGGGCTGTAGCTATGAGTGGCTTAGAGAGATTTTTTCCTGCTTACTCCTTGTCTTCGCTAGAATCATAGAAAACCATTCAGCCCAGAGTATGCACACCAACCATCTGTAAAATCAAAATCAGCCAATTCCATAGCCCCACCCTTTCCCCATAATTTGAAAATTCTCTCTCTTCAAGCACTTATCCAATTCCCTTTCAAAAGCCACAAGAAATGATTTGGATGAGAATATAGAAGGCAGGGTTAATAAGTTTGTGGATGACACCAAAATTTGTGGCATAGTAGACAGTGAAGAAGGTTTTCTAAGATTACAAAGGGATATTGATCCAATGGGTCAATGGGCTGAAAAACGGCAGATGGAGTTCAATCTGGATAAATGCGAGGTATTGCATTTTGGTACAACAAACAAGGGTAGGGCTTATACAATTAATGGTAGGGCCCTGGGTAGTGTTGCAGAACAGTGGGACCTAGAGGTGCAGGTAAATAATTCTTTGAAGTCTGCATCACACATAGACAGGGTGGTTAAAAAGGCATTTGGCACGCTTGCTTTCATTGCTCAGTCCTTTTAAGTATAGGGGTTGGAAGTCATGTTGAGGTTGTACAGGACATTGGTGAGGCCTCTTCTGGAATACTGTGTCCACTTCTGGTTGCCCAGTTGTAGGAAGGATATTATTAAGCTGGAGAGGGTTCAGAAGAGATTTACCAGGATGTTGCTGGGTATGGAAGGTTTGAGGTGTAAAGAAATGCTGGGTACGCTGGCACTTTTTTCCACTGAAGCATAGAAGGTTGAGAGGCAACCTTATAGAAGTTTATAAAATAATGAGGTGTAGAGATAGAGTTAATGGTAGTTGTCTTTTCCCTAGGATGGGGAATTTCAAGACTGGGGACACATTTTTAAGTTGGGAGGAGAAAGATTTAAAAAAGACGTGAGGAACAATTTTTTTACACAGAGGGTGGTTTGTGTGTGGAATGAACTTCCTGAGGAAGTGGTGGATGTGGGTACAATTACAATGTTTAAAAGACATTTAGGTAAGTACAGAAATAGAAAAGGTTTGGAGGGATATGGGCCAGGAGCAGGCAGGCAAGACAAGTTTAGTTTGGAATTATGTTCAGCATGGACTTGTTGGACCAAAGGGTCTGTTTTTGAGCTGTATGACTCTAAGTGAATTTGGCTCAATTCAACGTCCTCATTTGCTGCTTTTCAGTTCCTAATCACCACTGGCTGGAAATGTCATCCTGAGGCTGTGACATAAATGCAGGCTCTTTGTGAAATAACTCCACAGTATCTGATCAACAAGTCGCCCTTTATTTACACATGGCAAGTCCTTTACACTGATCCAGCTCCCTCAGAGCCAGCTCTCAGAGTGAACAGAACCTCTGACCCTCCTGTTTATATCTGTCAGCCAAGGCTCCCTGATTGGACCAGATTAACAGCCGCAATCAGGGAGCTCATATTCTATGATGTTCACCTGGCTACACTTTGTTTTCTTTATCCACGTCCAGTAGGATATTGTTAGGCCCGACTCCAGTTCCTGCTGAACTGAGCCAGTACTTCACAACTCACTGATATCAGCTCAGTAGGCACAGGAGGTCAGGGCCTGTTTTCCAAAACCTCTGGCCACAGAGGCCAGGCCCAATCCTAGGATCGACATCTGGCAGTCATACACGAACACGAACATTTTTAGGTTGTTACACGAAAACCTGAACCAAAGCCCATGTTCCAGCTACTGGTGTCCCAACATGTTCATAGATGGTCTACTGCCTCCCCATGGCCAATTGAGAATGCAAACACCAGCCACATGCAGAACTATGCCATTCACTCAGGTCCCAGATGCCTATCCTCTCACAACCTGATGTGCCAGTGCCCTTTTAAATACAGAGAAGATTGAAGTCTTTATCCTTCTATCTCCACTACAAACTCTGTTCCCTAGCCTCTTACTCCATTCCCCCTCTCTGGCCAAAGTCTTGATGCTGCACCAGCCTGTTCACAATCTTAGCATCTGATTGGACCCTGATCTGAGTCCTTAGCCCCACGTTCTCTTGATTATTAGGGCTACCTCCTTCCACCTTGTAACATCTCCACCTAATCTGTGCAGCTGAAACTCAACCAGGCTTTCCCCTCTGGATTAGACCATTGTCGTGGGCCTCCCAGTTTCCAACCCCAGGCACGAGCTCCTCAAATCTCTCTGGTGCACCACATCTTAATTTGCTTCAGGTTCCTGTAGTTCCCAATCCAGCAAAGCCTTGATTTTAAAATTCTCATCTTTTCCAAATCTATGGACTCACCACTCCCTGTCTCTGTAGCTTTTTGCAGCTTTACATTGCTCCCAAAATCCACATGTTCCTCTAGTTCTAACATCTTGCACTTCCCTGATTTTAAATCTCTCCACCAAAGGCGAATATGTTTTCAGTTGCCTGGGCCCTCAGCTCTGAGCTTTCAACCCGGCACAGTGGCTCAGTGGTTAGCACTGCTGCCTCACAGCACCAGGGATCTGGGTTTGATTTCACCCTCAGGCAACTGTCTGTGTGCAGTTTGCACATTCTCCCCGTGTCTGTGTGGGTTTCCTCTGGGTGCTCCGGTTTCCTCCCACAGTCCAAAGATGTGCAGGTTAGGTGGATTGGCCATGCTAAATTGCCCACAGTGTTTATGGATTTGTAGATTAGGTGGATGGGATGCTCTGTGGGTCAGTGTGGACTTGTTGGGCTGACAGGCCTGTTTCCATACTGTAGGGATCTAACCCGTTCCCCCTCCAAAAACCTTTCCATCGCTTTATCTCTCTCTCTCATAAGCTTAGCAACTCTCCTTCCCTAAAATATGGAGGCAATGGCCTAGTGGCATTATCGCTGGACTGTTAATCCAGAGATCCAGGTAATGTTCTGGGGACCTGGGTTTGAATACTGCACAGCAGCTGGTGGAATTTGCTGGTTGTTGGGAAAAACCCAGCTCTGGTTCACTAATGTCCTTTAGGGAAGGAAACTGCTGTCCTTGCCTGGTCTGGCCTACATGTGACTCCAGACCCACAGCAATGTGGTTGACTCATAATTGCCCTCTGGGCAATTAGGGATGGGCAATAAATGCTGGCCTGACCAGTGATGCCCTCATCCCATGAACGAATGAAAAAAAGTCATCTTTACCTGGGGCCTATTATATGTGACAAATTATATCTCAAATTCAAATTTTGTTTGGTGACACTTCCCTGAAGGACTTTGGGACATTTTGCTATTCCTGAAACACGCCCAGCATGATGATGATTGATCGAAGTTAGTGAGTGAGCGTTTACTTCAGAGAACCTGAACTTAGCCACTGTGAACAGGATTTCATTAAAGGCAACTGCTCTCCAAATAGCTAAGTTCTGGACCAGTCTGAGAAGAACCTTCTTTGGAGTTTGGAAGACAAATTGAAGAAACACAAAATGATTATCACTGTCGATTGTCGAAAAACCCATCTGGTTCACTAATATCCTTCAGGGAAGGAAGCTGCCACCCTTACCTGGTCTAGCCTACATGTGCCTCCAGATCCACAGCAATGTGGTTGATGATTCACTGCTATCTGGTCAATTAGGGCTAGGCAATAAATGCTGGTCTAACCAGCATTGCCCTCATCCCACAAACGAATTTTAAAATACCCACAAAAGCAAGGAAGGGATGCTCAGCTAAAGCAAGAGTGAAATCAAACTCACATACTCGCAATGCCCATTCTCTCTCTAGTCATCTGCACGAGAGAGACTTGACACCACAGAATCTGACACAATCAGAATCAGATAAGGTCAGGCTGCATAGGAGGAAACAACAAGGTTGGCGTAATATAGCTTCGGAATTTACTTCATGTTGTTGTCACAGGAATAAGTCTATTATAAAATGAGTTTGAAAATGGCTCACACCAGGAACATATTTAGGTGTTAGCAAGGGCTCATATATAGTGCAACAGACTGGCACATTCCAAGGTCCAGGACTACGTGCTGAGGGACACACTAAAGCTTGGGGCATTGTCACTAAGGTGGAGTGGGGAAAGACCACCATCTAGGGTCTTTCTGCCAAAGTACAATGAAGGTCTGTTCAGTTGTCAGAACCTCTCATTGCCTTAAAATGAATATAAATAAATATAAAATATAAGCTTCCTGCATATGGAGAAAATGCCTTTGTTTCTGCAACTGTAGAGAAGCTCTGAGAAATACAAAATTCCAATATTTGACTCTTTTCTCTGCAACGACTGTACAGAACTGATTTAGAACCGTTGTATGTACTAACAGATGATTTATGAATAAAGTATATTTGAAATTAGAAAACTAAATCTGAAAGTTGTTAACTTTTCACAAAACCAGAATGAAGATGAGCTGTGGGGTGACTTGATCTCCTTTCAGAAATATTGACCTGACTTTCACTTGGTTACAGAAGTGGATTTGTCTATATCTTTCAAACAAAAAGTAAAAATAATGCTTGGTCCCTGCTGGGTGTTGGATGACAACAACAAGAAGCTAATGATCTCAGCTCCTGTGACTTATATAACGGGAAGGCATTACTCTTCAAGTGTAATATCCTTGTTGTCAGAGTTCTCAGTAACACAGGCCAACAGGCCTGTTTCCATACTGTAGGGATCTAACCCTTTCCCCCTCCAAAAACCTTTCCATTGCTTTATCTCTCTCTCTCTCACAAGCTTAGCAACTCTCCTTCCCTAAAATATGGAGGCAATGGCCTAGTGGCATTATCGCTGGATTTTAATCCAGAGATCCAAGTAATATTCTGGGGATCTGGGTTTGAATACTGCACAGCAGCTGGTGGAATTTGCTGGTTGTTGGGAAAAACCCAGCTCTGGTTCACTAATGTCCTTTAGGGAAAGAATCCTTGCCTGGTCTGGCCTACATGTGACTCCAGACCCACAGCAATGTGGTTGACTCATAATTGCCCTCTGGGCAATTAGGGATGGGCAATAAATGCTGGCCTGACCAGTGATGCCCTCATCCTGTGAACGAATGAAAAAAAGTCATCTTTACCTGAGGCCTATTATATGCGACAAATGATATCTCAAATTCAAATTTTGTTTGGTGACACTTCCCTGAAGGACTTTGGGACATTTTGCTATTCCTGAAACACGCCCAGCATGATGATGATTAATGGAAGTTAGTGAGTGAGCTGGAATGTGCCTGCAACTGTGTGGTAATCCCTGGCAATGTGATTTTTCACTTTTATTTAATCATTAAATCACGATGCCAGGAACCCCTACAATCACAGCAAGAGGGGTGTAGGCTAGCATTCATCATGCAGCAGAGAGAGAGTCCTATAATTTTCAACTGATGACAATCAGACTTCCTTGAATGGAACAGAATCTGTAAAATAAAAAAAGGGCAGAGAGTGAGACAGAGATTGATATGATTAATTGCAGTCACAGCTTTATATAACAATAGAACAATGGTAGGCCATTCAGTTCTTCGAACCTGCTCTGCCATTCAATTAACTTGTGACTCATCTGATTTTAATCTCAACTCTACTTGCCTGCTTATCCCTCAACCTTTTATTCCCTTGGTCATCAATCTACCTCTGCCTTAAGCATACTGAAAGATTCTGGACCCACTGCCTTTGAGAAAGAGAACTCCAAAGACTCCCTGCCTCACAAGAATTCTTCCCTCACTATTTTAAATGGGTGCCCATTTATTTTTAGTTCTAGAATCTCCCACAAGAGTAACCATCCCTTTGACATCCACCCAGTCAAGTACCCTCAGGATCTTATACTCATCTTACAAAATCACAACAGTCCATTCTGAAGAAGGGTCTAGGCCCGAAACATCAGCCTTCCTGCTCCTCTGATGCTGCTTGGCCTGCTGTGTTCATCCAGCTCTACACCTTATTATCTTAGTCTATTATGCTTGTTTGGATATTGTATTTACTCAAATGAACCTCATCTATCTCTACGGAAAAAGTTCTGCTTTAATTCTGTTGTTAATTCATTTGGATCTTTGTTTACCAATTCCCCCACGCTTTTTTTTTTATTTTTGCTTTCTACACATTTTGTTATCATCTTTGCTCCCAGTATCTCTGCCCCAAATGCTGGCCATGTTAGAAAAAAGTTTGGCCTTTCCCAGATGGAGTATAGACATTTGCCAGCAGGGGGCACCAAATAGCAATCAGGCACAGCACTCGTGGGCTCATATTCACTCTCTTAGAGCAGCTGCTAGCCACTGTGCCTGACATAACTAACTGCAGAGGCCAAGGATTAAAACTTGGGACCCTCCTGACTGACACTGGCAATGCCTTTTATCATTCTCATCCTTCATATCTCCGATAACTGTCTGGGAGATCTGCACTCTGCCCTGATGTGACACGTTCAAGGTTTATCACATGGTTTGGGTGGAGTTTGCACGTTCTCCCTGTGTCTGCGTGGGTTTCCTCCGGGTGTTCCAGTTTCCTCCCACAGTCCAAAGATGTGCAGGCTAGGTGGATTAGACATTGTTATTGTGGGATTACGGGAAAAGGGGCTGGGTCTGGGTGGGATGCTTTTCAAAGGGTCAGTACAGACTTGATGAACTGAATGGCCTCTGTCTGCACTATAGTGAAAAGCTTTGATTCCGAGCGGTACAGGTAGATCACAGTATGCAAAAGATGTACAGATCAAAAAAACTTAAGAGGCATACAGGTTACACTGCACAGGGCATGCGCTAGGCGAGATCGACGTTAGCAAGATCAGCATTATTTGAGGCTAGAGACTCCATTCATCACTCCGATAATGGCTGGGAAGAAGCTGTTCCTGAACCTGCTCGTGCATGTGTTCAGGCTTCTGTATCTTCTGCCTGACGGAAGAGGTTGTAGGAGGTGTAATGTGTCTTTGATGATGTTGGCAGCCTTTCTGCAGCAGTGAGTCATGTAAATGGAGTCCATGGATGGAAGATTAGCTTCTGTGATGGTCTAGGTTGTGCACACTACCTTCTGTAGTTTCTCACAGTCCTGGACAGAGCAGTTGCCATACCAGGCTGTTTCGCACGTGGACAGTATGCTTTCAATGGTGTATCTGTAGAAGTTGGTGAGGGACCTTATGGACACGCCAAATTTCCTGAGCCGTCTGAGGAAGAAGAGGCGTTGTTGTGCCTTCTTGACCATCACATCTATGTGGGAAGTTCAGGACAGGTTGTCGGTTATCATCAGTCCTAGGAACTTGATGCTCTTCACCCTTGCAACCTCAGTTCCCTTGATGTAGATGGGGGCATGTTCTCCTCCTTTCTTTCTGAAGTCAATTATTAGTTTTTTAGTTTTGCTGACGTTGACAGAGAGGTTGTTTTCATTGCACCACATCACCAAGCCCTCTATCTCCCTCCTGTAGTTTGACTCGTTGTTGTTAGATATCCGTCCCACTTCAGAGGTATTGTCAGTGAACTTGTAGATGGCGTTCATTCAAAATTTGGCAACACAGTTGTGGGTGTACAGTAGGGGGCTGAGGACACATCCTTGGGGGGCTCCAGTGTTGAGTGTTATTGTGGAGGAGATGCAGTTACCTATCCTCACTGATTGTGGTCTGTGGGTCAGAAAGCTGAGGGTCCAGTTGCACAGGGCAGAGCCGAGACCAAGGTCATGCAGTTTTGACATCAGTCAGGAGGGGATAATGGTGTTGAAGGCAGAGTTGTAGGCAACAAGCCGGAGTAGACTACTGATAATAGCTGTGCTTTTCACTGCTTGGGCCCTGAGCTGTGCCATTCCCCTCCTAAACCCTCCACCTCACTTGCTACCTAAAACCACCTTTTGTTGCCTGTCCTAAAGTTTCTCTAGTAGGCTCAGGGTCATCTTATAATTGGAAACCCACTATAGTCCCAAAGGTGGGGTAGGAAGAGCGCAAGGGCAAGAGCGAGGACTGGTGGAGATTCAGAACAAGGCTAAGGAAGGCTTCATGGTGACCTCAGCTAGTGCGGGAGTTGAATCCATGTGGTCAATGTCAATCTGCAGTGCAAACTAGCTGCCCCACCCACTGCTTCCATTACTTTTTATATTGGATAGCACTCCTGAGAGCAGCCTTACAAGTGTTGAAGGTGCTAAATCCAAACTTCCACTTCTCTGTAAACTGTTTGAAAACCAAGACATTTTTCTCTTGTGAAATCTCGGGCACCTCTCCGAGAGCAGGGTAAATGCAGGAGTAAAGAGAGTCCATTTCCAGCATGGTCCCGGAGAGGATGGAACCTGAGAGTCGTACACACGATGTCACTAAGGTGCTGGGGGATTTGTTTTGTCCTACCCTGACAAACCCTCCCTATCCTCCTGACACAGTTACCTGTTCCACCTGCTGGCAGTCCAAAAATGTGGCAGAATCTGAAATCTGGCACGGTCTGGGTTCTGATGGTGCCAATTTGACTTTAGACCCAAGCTTTCTAAACACATGAAACTCAAGTCAGGCAGCATCTGCTGAGAAAGAAAAACAGAGATAATGTAGAAATTATGCTTTCCTCTCTCCACAGATGCTGTCAGATCTGTTGAACGTTTCCAGAATTTTCTTTTCACATTTTTCAGCATCTGCAATAATTGCTTTTGTACAGATATTTTCAAAATCAACCTGTTCAGAAATGTTGTGATAGATTGCTGGAGCAGCTAAGACCTGATCCCAGGATTTCTGGGCTTGGGGTGCAGAGGAGGTTCACTAGGTTGATTCGGAATTGAGAAGGTTGCTTTATGAAGAGAGATTGAGTAGATTGGTACTATATCCATTGGAATTTAGAAGAATTATGGGGCAATCTTATAGAAACATATAAAATTTTACAGGGAACACATAAGATAGAAGCAGGGAGGTTGTTTCCACTAGCAGGTGAAACTAGGACAAGCGGTATAGCCTCAAACTAAAGGGGAACAGATTTAGGACTGAGTTGAGGAGGAACTTCTTCACCCAAAGGGTTGTGAATCTGTGGAATTCCCTGCCCAGTGAAACAGTTGAGGCTACCTCATTGAATGTTTTAAAGGCAAAGATAGATAGATATTTGAATATTAAAGGAATTAAGGGTTATGGTCAGCAAGTGGGTAAATGGAGCTGATCCACAAAAAGATCAGCGATGATCTTATTGACAGGTGGAGCAGGCTCGATGGGCCAGATGGCCTACTGCTGCTCCTATTTCTCATGTTATGTTTTCTTTACCTGGCTAAGCTCATCCGGAGAATCCCATGCAGAAAGATTATATGCATCCATAGGGAATATTTGCAGGAATTGCACAAGTACGTTTTGAGATGAGTTGTTACTCTACACATTTTCCAGAATTACTTTGCTACCATTTCCCTTCAGTTGTGACAACTGCTGCACAGCACATTTTGGTCAGGCTTTCCCTCCATGTTTCTACAACATTGTGCGTGCTCCCCTCTGTGCAGTCAGAAAATCCTATGCATGAGACTTGAGCACATAACGTAGGTTGATGCCCATTGTATACAGCAGTTGATCTGGAGATGATTAACCAAGATACAAATGTAGCGCTGTCCACCAGGTTATTAGTAACAGCCTCTCACAGGAGCTAGTTAATGTGCTAATCTTACCTCAACAGCTAACAACCATGTAACTTAAGTATTTCCTAAGAGATACCAGGCTAACCTATGTCTTGTATCAGTCCTTAAATGGTGAACTCTATCATAGGCAAGGTACAATATAACAATGCACCAGCTGCAGACATCTCTTACAACAATGTTCTGCTGGGATGCTGTACTGAGGGAGTGCTGCAGAGGTGCAGCCATCAGGTGAGATGCTACACCAGGGCCCTGCCTGTTGTCCTTAAGTGGGTGTTGAAGAATCCAAGGCAGTTATAAATTTTCTCCAGTATCCTTTTGTCATCTTAATTTTTTGATGGGGTGTGGGCATCATTAGCAAGACCAGCATTCGTTGCCCTTCCCTTGAGCTGAATGCCATGTCAGAGGGCAGTTAAGAGTCGACCACATTGGTGGGCGATTGGAGTCACATGTAGGCCACACCAGTAAGGAATAGCAGATTTTTGTCCTCAAAAAAGGATACTAGTGAACCAGATGGTTCTACAATGGTCGATAAAATGTGGAGGTGGAGGCACACAGCAGGTCAGACAGCATAAGAGGAGCAGCAACGTCAATGTTTCGGGTTGGGACCCTTCATCAGAACTCGACAATAGTGGTGTCACTGCTATAGTAATGCAGAAGACCAGGCTAATACACTGGGGCATGGGTTCAAATCACAAAATGGGAGCTGATGGAATTTAAATTCAATTAATAAAATTAGGAATTGAAAGTCAGTCTTGGTAATGCTGATCATGAAACTATCAATTGTTGTGAAAACCTATTTGGGTTTTAGAGAAGGAAAATTATTAACTAGACAGAGCCAGAATGGCATGGGACTCTAGATCTACAGTTGTGTTGTTGACTCTTACTGTGCTCTAAAACAGCCAGCAAGCCATTCAGTTTCATAGGACATAGGGGCAGAAGTTGGTCATTTAGCCCATTGTCCGAGAGCGATTGGGGATGGGGAATAAATATCAATTTAGCCAATGACCCCCACATCTGTAAAAGGGTAAAATTTTTTACACCAGTTTCATAGTAGTAGTTACAGGTCCTCATTTCCCAATTTATCAACTGTATTTATATTCCACATGATGGTATTTGAAGTCAGAGGTTTAGTCCCAGCCTCTGGATTATCAATCCAATTACATGAAAATTATGCCTCCATCTCCTCTTGTCAATACCTATTTTTCAATTAATGCCACTGAAAACATATGAGTTGAGCACTGTCACTTTCCTCTAGCAGCAGATTGCTGTGAATAATTTGGCTGCTGCACATCCTAAACTCTAAACATCTCCCCTTCAAAATGTATCTCATTTGGGATATCCTGAAAGGAGCTATAGAAATGCAAGTCTCTCTTATTTTCAAACACATGCAAGAGATATATCAGGGCAGAACTCAAACTTTCAGCCTGAGCTGCTCCATTGTTCTCTCCTCAAATTCTACACATAGATGGTGGCACAGATGGGAACAATCTATGGTCAGAACAAAAACAGTGTATAAGAACTGCCCTTGCACATCTAAAAAGTGCCTCACCCCTTGCATCTTCATATTCCTCCTCAATTGCAGCTCCCAGGGAGTCAGGTCTTCCCTTTATTTGCTCTTGTGCAAACATGGACAACGTTTCTCTCAGTGGGTGCCATGTAAAAACTTTGCCAGGAGTGCGAAGAGACCTTCTTGTGCCAACATTTTTTTTGCACCAAACCACTCCACCCCCACCAGGTGAAACTGTACACATTGCTGTCCTTCTAGTCAGTTCGTCCAAAGGGGTATCTCACATGGAGAGGGATGGCACTATACTTCGACCCAGGTAAAACTAAATCTCAAAAAAAACAGAAATGGCTATGATGGCAACAAGAGATAGGGTTTGAAATTGGAGACGTTTTTATTGCAAGCATGGGAGAGGGCAGGGAGATGGTTCAATTATAATGATTGTAATCTGACAGTTGTGAGCTGCTAGTCTGGGCACATTTGTTGCAGTTTAGACTAGACCAGTTTCTCAAGCATTGCCAAATCAGCTCCAGTTATTTGTTCAAAATGAAGCCTTTTTCAAAGGCTTAGAAAAGCAGCACGAAAGTTTCATTTTTCTTTCTACCCCACCCAAAAACTTGTCATCTGACTGCTCAGGGGAATTTCTCTAAAACCTCGCCCATGTGATCATTATTTATAGATGGATATTGACTGTGGAAGGAATCACATTCTACCGGTTTTCCCTTGTCTATACTGGAAGACAAAGAGGGACAAAAATCAATTTAAACAGTCTCTTTCCTTACCCAGCAGCACTGAGGCTAATTGTTGAGTCTCTTCCAAATATACTACCAGCCCAGCAACCTCAGCACGAACCATCATTAACAATTGGAGGGGAGTTTCTGGAAGGGGCTGGATGTTGCAGTAACGCCCAGAGATTAATATCTATGATGTTTAACTTAACAAACCTCCATTTACAATGGGGCCTGATTCAACAGCACCAGCAAGAGGCAAATATGACTGTAGTCGCACAAAGTCAAGGTGAACAGTTTATTATCAGAGAAGGAGAGAAAAAAAAGACTTGCATTTTAGATGGCATTTTCACAACCTTTGGAAGTTAAGGAATTTTACAACAATGAAGTACTTTTGAAATATAATTACTGTTGTAATGTAACAGACTGAGGAAAAAGTAAAACTTGGATTTCCACTGCCTTTTACAACTTTAGGACATTCTAAAGTGCCAAGACAGCCAATGAAGTACACTCAAAGTGCAGTCACTCTTATAACCTCCCAACTCTCCTTTTACAGCACTTTCCAAATCTGGGGCCACCACAAGTTAGAAGGACAAGGCCAGCAGATAGCTGGGAACATTACTATGTTCCTATCCAAAGCACGCACATGCTGTCATGGCACATATAATCACAGTTCCTCCATTACTGCTGGATCTAAATCCTGGAATTCCCTTCCGAAATAGGCATATCTCCATCACACAGGCAGCATTGATTCAAGAAAATAGCTCATCACCACCCTGTAGGGCAATTAGGGATGTTGAATAAAAAATGTAAGAATTGGAGTTGTCAACTTAAGCCCAACAAAACTCCCACTAACCAGACAATCTCAAAGAAGCCCTTGTTGTCAGAATCATCCACCCACCCAGTTCTCACTGAGGGGGTCACATCAATTTTCAAACCTTGAAATGGGGTCATAGTAGGAAAAAAGTTTGGGAAGCACTGAATTAGTCATTTTAAAACCACGTGGTATATGTGGGACATGGTTTCACTTTAGTTCATTGTCAATTTTGTCCAGGTAACACTTCAAACATGTGTCTTTTGACTTTTCTGCATTCCCATTACACTAGAGGATGGTTCCATGTTTATTGACCTTTTTATCATTCCTCCCAGGCATGCTAACTATTAGTATACTCTTACACTGACTAATAATGACCATCCTGTGAACGATTAGAAGTGGGGGGGGGGGGGGGGGGTGTGTGTGTGTGTGTGTTTTTAAATTCTTTTAAGGGATGTGGGTGTCACTGACTAGTCCAGCATTTATCGCCCATCCCTAGTTGCCTAGAGAGCAGGAGTAAACCACATTGCTGCGAGTCTGGATTTACATGTAAAGGGCAGATTTCCTTCCCTAAAGGGCATTAGTGAGTCAATGACAAAAATGTCCAGTACTAATTGAATCTCTGAAGGGGTGGCAAGATGTCATCTTCTAATCTGTACAGCACTGGAGTTACCTTCAATGTTGAAATAAATTTTGACTGAATCACGGTGCCAATGCCAACTGTCTAGTATGTTAAATTTATAGTGTGTACTATATTGTTGATTTCTTCTCATTGTTGCTAGGCAACAAAGGATTAGTGGCTCAAGTTGATATATTTGTCCATTGCTCGCTTTGTGGAGAAAATAAAAGAGCAGGACTAGCAGTGCTTGAACTGTACTGTGTGTCCGTTAGTTGATATGTAATTTGCTAAATATATTGCAAGAAATAGTTTGAATTCCTGCACCATGAGACTTGCACTGATAGAATCTTGCTGTCATTTGGGCTATGCAAAGACCAGGGAGTGAACTCTCCCCAATGTCCTGGCCAATATTTATAATTTAATCAACATAACTGGGAAAAACACAAACAGTGATTAACTGATGTAGGAGCAAATTACTTCAGATGCTGGAATCTGTACTGAAAATAACAATGCTGGAGATTAAGTGGATCAGACAGCATCCATGGAGAGGAGCAAGCTAATGTTTCGAGTCTAGATGATTCTTCATCAGAGCTGAAGTGAAGTGTGGAGGGGACAACATTTATGTTATGGGGGGTGGTGGGTTGGGTGGGGATGGTGGTAGTGGGTGTAAGGTGCTGGTGGAGGAAAGATGTTGATAGTTCAGAATAAGTGATGGGAATATGAGAATGGCAGAACGATGGTGTGTCTTCTGCCAGACTTGAAAGGACAGGCACTGACCTGAAGAAGGGTAATACCTGAAACATTGACTGCCCCTTTCCTCCAGATGCTGCCTGGCTTGTTGTGTTCTTCCAGCCTCCTGTTTGTCTACCTTGAAAGGACAGGCACTGGGACTGGGGGGGTGGGGGGTTAGGACATGATAACAAGCTTAAAAGAAAGGTTCACAATTTGAAAGTGTTTAATTCAATATTAAGTCCAGAAGTCTGTAAAGTGCCTAGTCTGAAGATGAGATGTTGTTCCTCCAGTTTGCGCTGTGATTCACTCGAGCATTGCAGCATACTGTGGACAGACATGTGGGCACACGAGTAGGGTTTGGAGTCACACTTAGGCCAGACCAGGTAAGGATGGCAGTTTTCTTCCGTAAAGAGAATTAGAGAACCAGATGGGTTCTTCCCGACGATTGACAATGGTTTCATGGATATCAGGAGTCTCTCAATTCCAGATTTTTATTGAATTCGAATCCACCATCTGCCATGGTGGGTTTTGAACCTGTGCCCCCAGAATATTTGCTGGGTCTCTGGACTAACAGTCCAGCAATAACATCACTAGGCCCTCACCTCCTCAGCGATTTACAGGGATGTTGCTGAGAATGGAAATTTTTAGCTCTGGGGAACAACTGGATGGGCTGGGTGTGTTTTCTTTGGAACAGGGGATGCTGAGGGGAAAGCTAATTTAATCTAGATGTACAAAATTTACACTGGCAGAGAGATCGAGATGGACAGGATTAGAAAACTTTATTCCCCTTGGTTAAGACTTAAAGTAAGAGCTATGAGATTGAAGAGAATTGTTTTTTCCCCCACCCAGACGGTGCTGAGAATACAGAACTCAGTGCCTGAGTTGGTTGGCTGAGGCAGAAATCCTCAATATTTAATGTAATGCACAACCTACAAGGCTACAGACCAAAATTTGGACAGCGAGATGAGGCTAAATCGATACTTTCCAGCTGGGGAGACAAGCTGCACCTAAAGGTTTCCTTGTGTTCTATAAATTTCCACAATTTTATAATTTGTATGATACTTTGATAGAATATTGAGAATAAAATTTCGTTATCCTCTCCATCCAAATCTCTCTCTGTTTGTCTCCATTTTGACAGAACATTGGTGTCTATGCAGGCTCTCTTTAAGGCACCAAGATATTCCCAGAGTTTTGCCTCTCGTCTGTCCTTGTCTCAGTTTGTACTTAATGAAACACAGAGGATTGCTCACATTCACAGTGTAGAGGTCACGGTCAAAGATTCTCCTCAGCTCGCCATTGATCCATACTCCCATCCTGAGGCAGCATCTTCAGGGCTGGTCAGGAGATTGGGCACATGGGCTGCTTGTAGAAGTCAAATGAAAAACCTGTATCGTTAGAAACAAGGAGAAAATTGAAGGGAGGTTGATAGGCACATTTGTCTCCAGAACAGCATTTGGTCTCAGAACCATGCATTTGAACATCGATTTATTATAAGTTTCTTCAATAAATACTGGGCAAGCTGCCACATCTGTTGAACTCCTGAATTCTCCATGATTCATCGCACCATTCCCTAGGCTGTCATTAAGAATACAAATATAGAATCCCTACAGTGTGGAAGCAGGTCTTTCAGCCCAATGAGTCCACACCGATGAACCAGAGAGCATCCCACCCAGACCCAGACCCAGACCCAGACTCCACCTTACCCCTGTAACCCTGCATTTCCCGTGGCTAATCCACCCAGCCTGCACATTCCTGGACACTATGGGCTATTTAGCATGGCCAATCCACCTAACCTACATGTCATTGGAGACTGTGGGAGAAAACCCATACAGACAAGGGGAGAATGTGCAAACTCTATACAGACAGTTGCCCAAGAGTAGAATCGAACCCGGGTCCCCGGTATTGTGAAGCAGCCATACTAACCACTGAGACACCATGTAGGAGGAACGACCAGGTAAACCAAAATGTATCTGTTAGATTATGCCAAGTTTGGGTCTCATAAACTGTTGGAGAAATAGCTTCTCCCAGAACAACCAAGACTTGCAGAGTTCAGGCAAGAAACAGTTAGAGAACTGCTTGCATCCAGAACCAGGGGTCATAGTCTACGGATACAGATCATATAGGACTAAAATGAGGAGAAAGTTCTTCTTCACCCAGAGAGAGTGGTGAGCGTGTGCAATTCCCTGCCACAGAAAGCAGTTGAGGTCAAAGCATTCGGAGATAGCAAGAACTGCAGATGCTGGAGTCAGAGTTGATACAGACGTAGATGCGTCTAGGCCCAAAACGTCGACTCTCCTACTCCTCTGATGCCCTGACATAACACTCCCCTCCAGCCCCACCACACCCGGCACTTTTCCCTGCAACCACAGGAAGTGCTACACCTGCCCCCACACCTCCTCCCTCACCCCCATCCCAGGCCCCAAGAAGACTTTCCACATCAAGCAGATGTTCACCTGCACATCTGCTAATGTGGTATACTGTATCCGCTGTACCCATTGTGGCCTCCTTTACATCGGGGAAACCAAGCCGAGGCTTGGGGACCGCTTTGCAGAACACCTACGCTCGGTTCGCAATAAACAACTGCACCTCCCAGTCGCGAACCATTTCAACTCCCCCTCCCATTCCTCAGACGACATGTCCACCCTGGGCCTCCTGCAGTGCCACAACGATGCCACCCGAAGGTTGCAGGAACAGCAACTCATATTCCGCTTGGGAACCCTGCAGCCCAATGGTATCAATGTGGATTTCACAAGCTTCAAAATCTCCCCTCCCCCTACCGCATCCCAAAACCAGCCCAGTTCGTCCCTGCCTCCCTAACCTGTTCTTCCTCCCACCTATGCCCTCCTCCCACCTCAAGCCGCACCCCCATTTCCTACCTACTAACCTCATCCCGCCCCCTTGACCTGTCCGTCCTCCCTGGATTGACCTATCTCCTCCCTACCTCCCCACCTACACTCACCTTTACTGGCCCCATCCCCGCCTCTTTGACCTGTCTGTCTCCTCTCCACCTATCTTCTTCTCTATCCATCTTCTATCCGCCTCCCCCTCTCTCCCTATTTATTTCAGAACCTCCTTCCCCTCCCCCATTTCTGATGAAGGGTCTAGGCCTGAAACGTCAGCCTTCCTGCTCCTATGATGCCGCTTGGCCTGCTGTGTTCATCCAGCTCTGCACCTTGTTATCTCAGATTCTCCAGCATCTGCAGTTCCTACTGTCTCTGATGCCCTGCTGTGTTTCTCCAGCTCCATATTGTATCGAGATCAAAGCACTGAATGCTTTTAAGAGGTAATTAGATATAGTTCTTTGGGCTAAAGGATCAAAAGAGTATGGGGAGAAAGTGGGACAAGACATGGAGGTAGATGATCAGCCATGATCATATCGATTGGTGCAGCGTGCTAGAAGGGCCGAATAGCCTACTCCTGCTTCTATTTTCACTGCTTCTATGATATAGGAAATGGTGGCAAGTATGGGAAGCAACGAGTCACAAATTTAAACACAAGAAAGGTGGGAGTATGAGCAGAATGATCAGAAAAAGGAGTAGAACTAGCCATTGCACCAATAGAATAGAAAAAAAAGTGAGGTAGATAAAAATTTTAGGTGGCCGATGTGAAAGGAGAGTTCAATTAGCAGGTGAGAGATTTCCATAGGTACAGGAGCCCTTCAACCCTTGTGGGAAATTGGTTTCTAATCTTTCTTTAAAAACTCATTCTTAAAGGAGCAGGCATCACTGGTGACATTTATTCCTGATTAATTGTGTTTAATTCAGGAAATTGAGAATTAAATGCTTGGTGCAGAAGAAGTCAGTTGGCAGGCTGCCTTACCTCAACAATTTGACTGAGCAAATTGGGTCTTCAAATGATAACCTGAAAATTTAACGTTGCAGTTTTTCAATGCACAATCACCGAGAGGATCACAGAGAAAAATATTGTTTAGAAAGCACTTGGCATACTGTTTCAATTCTGCTTGGATAGTAATGTAATGGCAATTGGTTAATCACTTACTGTTTTGCCACTAGATTCTCCTACATTTAAAAGCAGTCAAAAAATGATCAATTTCAACACAACGTTAATCAGATAAGATGTTCAACCAAGGTACCATCTGCCTTTTCATGTGGGCATAAAAGACCCCACAGCACAAGCCAAGGACAAGCAGGAAAATTCTCCCTAGAGTCCTGGCTAACAATTACGTTTCAACTTAAATCACAAAAAAGGAGATTATGTGGTTATTACCATATTGCTGTGTGAGAGAGTTTTCCTACATTACAACAGCAGCCACACTTCAATTGGCTGTAAAGTACTTCAAAATGGTCAGAGTTGTGATACGCGCCATATAAACGCAAATCTTTTTACTGTCATAGTAAGCCTTTTGGATGAACATTCGTAGGTTAACACTACATAAAGAGGGATTGCGAATCCTCAAACAGACAGACTCTGCCAAAACTATAAATGTTGTTATTAATGGTGCTGGAGTTCCAGAAAGAAAAGAGAGAAAAGAGTGCCCACTTAGAGTGCCCAATTCAATTAATAAGATATCAGTCTGAGCATTTGGTCAATATGCTCAGCTACAGACTCGTTTTTTTTAATGTGCTCCACTCTATGGAGAGAGATCCATCTTTGAGAACATGATGGAGACATACTGACTGATGGGAAACAAAACCAGACTGCACTTAAGTCTACTTCCTTGCTGATAATGTAACAAACAGATTTAGTTAATGAGAGTTAAAATGGAGTCCAGATTACAATTAGTTGGTTTTAAGCAAATAATTTTTTTTGCATAACAGGTTTTATGTTCCCCTCAATTGTATTCCTTCCTCCTCACTTTATCTTATAATTATATGCTTTTAGAAAAGTAGCCTATTTGGATATGTTATGACATAGCTCTGAGCTAGTGTGACTCAGCTTTGGTGCAGCCCAAACCTGTTGTAATTGAGCAATCCAAATACTTATTCTAACACAGCAGGACTCCAGATAATTATCGAGACCTGAAACCATAAGACCATAGCCTCAGAGACAGTAGGAACTGCAGATGCTGGAGAATCTGAGATAACAAGGTGTAGAGCTGGATGAACACAACAGGCCAAGCAGCATCAGAGGAGCAGGAAAGCTGATGAAGAAGGGTCTAGGCCCGAAACATCAGCTTTCCTGCTCCTCTGATGCTGCTTGACCATAGCCTCTGTTGGTTTTTCCCTTCCCATTTCCACTCAGCTGATTTCATCAGAACGGGAGTACACCATTCAGCTCCACCAGATGGAGGTATCCGCGGCCTAATGGTATTATCACAGGATTATTAATCCAGAGACTCTGGTAATGTTCTGGGCCTATAGGCTTGAATCTTTCCATGGCAGGTGGTGGAATTTGAATCCAACAGAGTCATAGACTTGTACAGCATAGGGATACAGGCCCTTCAGTCCAACTTGTCCATGCCGACCAGATATCCTAAACTAAATCTAGCTCCATTTGTCAGCAGTTGGCCCATATCCCTCTTAAACCCTTTCTATTCATATACCCATCCAGATGCTGTTTAAATATTGTGATTATACCAGCCTCTACCACTAGGCAGCTCATTCCATGCATGCACCACCTTCTGTGTGAAAAAGTTGCCCCTTAGAACCCTTTTAAATCTTTTCACCCCTCACTTTAAACCTATGATCTATAGTTCTGGACACGCCCACCCTGGGGAAAAGGCCTCGACTATTTACCCTATCCATGCCCCTCATGATTTCATAAACCTCTATAAAGGTCACTCAGCCTCCGATGCTCCAGGGAAAATAGCCTCAGCCTATTCAGCCTCTCCCTATAGCTGAAACCTTTTAACCCTTGCAACATCCTTGCAAATCTTTTCTGCATCCTTTCAAGTTTAACAACATCTTTCCTGTACCAAGGGGACCAGAATTGAATGCAGCATTCCAAAAGTCTGGAATTAAGAGTCTAATGATAATGAGGAAACCATTGTGAATTATTGGGGTAAAAACATTCATTAATGTGCTTTAGTTAAGGAAATTTGCCATTCTTAACCAGTCTGACCTACATGTGACTCCAGACCCACATTGATGTGTCTGACTTGTAACTGACCTCTGGAAGGCCCTAGCATTCATGTGTGTCAAGAACAACTAAGGGCAGCAATAAGTTCTGGCCTGGCCAGAAATGCCCATGTCCCATGAGTGTATTTTTTTAAAAAAAGACCCATCTCCATGTTCAATTAATGCATTGCTCATCTGTATCTTTATCCATCTACCTTTGCCAAAATCCTGGAATTCTGTTTCTGCACACCAACGACTGAATTAGTTCAAGAAGCTGGCTCACCATCACCTTCAAATGAAAATAAAAAGGTTGGTCTAGCCAGCAATGCCCACCTCCACCTCCTTGAAAAAAATAACAACAAAACTTGCCTTGGTTCCTTAATCTATCAATCTCAGTTTTGAAATTTTCAATTGACACTCAGCCTCAACAGCTTTCTGAAGGCGAATGTTCAGGTTTCTGCAACTTCGTGCATGAAGAAATGTTGTTATCTGACATCAGCTAGCTCTAAGTTTAATGATCCTAGTTATAAATTTAATTTCATGTTCTGGACCACCTACGTCAGGCAAACCACTGTCTCTGCATTTACCTCATCAACTTCTTCAGTAGAAACATTAAAAATAGAAGCAAGAGTAGGCCATTTGGCCCTTTGAGTCTGCTCTGTCATTCAATATGGTCAGGCTGATCATCCAGCTCAATGCCCTGTTCCTGCTTTCTCCCCATATATCATTTGATACCTTTAGCCCTTGGAATTATACCTAACTCCTTCTTGAAAATGTGCAATGTTTTAGTCTCAACTGCCTTCTGTAGCAGGGAATTCTACAGGTTCAGCACTCTCTGGGTGAAGAAATTTTTCCTCTTCTCAGTCCTAAATGGACTGTCCAGTATGCTTAGACTGTGACCCCTGGTTCTGGACTCCATTTCAATTACTCAAAATCTTCTACACTCAAAGGAGTATAAGCCTAGTGACATGCAATTGGGCCTTATCAAGTGGATATTCATTTGAAGTTTCAGATAAAGGACTATTTGCACACTGGGTTAAAATTGGACAAGAGCCTAAGACCCTACTAGTATAGGGGGAAACTTGGCATCTGATCCTGATTTTAGCAAGATGACAAGAAAAGGAGCGAGGGAAATGCAAGGATGGTTTTCTTATGTCTTTCAAGACTTGGAACCCATTCTTGGATCATCCGGGTTTCTCTGTTCCACACACTGACCATGACTCTTATGAGATGATGTATGGCTCCACAGTCTCAAGTATAATCCTGTAAATGCTTCCTGAGCTCTTTAATATCATTAAAGCCTTCTGCCCATTGTGAAGCCACATTAATCTGTCGACATCAAGTTATTAAACCACAGGACAGCTCTCCTCTGGTTAACAGTATGTGTACCTCAGCCATACAGATCGGGTAGTTCTTGGGTTCAGTCATTGGCTTGTGCAGAGCGAGCTCATCCAAGTTAACCCCAGCATAGCTGGGGCTGAACAAGGAGAAGATCAGCAGCTTTTGCCAACATTATTCAACATCATCCTTGAAGCAGGTTTGTGAAGTTGGGCAAGGGCAGAATTGGGATTGATGTTTTGCCTTCTTCAATCTAGTTTCCCCACCAGCACTGACTGTCTGAATTCAGGCATGGAGGGCAGGCGTTAATGTGAAACGGCCAAGGAGTCATAAACCTTCAGGCATGGATGACAGGGTGCGGGTTAGGGAGAAATAAAAGTCAGCAGGTAGAGAGAAAAACAAATAACACAATAGCCTAAAACTTGAATGTCAATATCTGTAATCCAGCTGCTAAATGGTGAGCAGCCATGTTTCCAATATTGCAAACAGGCTGCTCACCATATTGGAACAGCCTAGAGAAACGCTTGTGCATTGACAGCATCTTTACATATGTAAACAAAAGCCTCACCATTCAGGCAATGGGCTCACTCCCTGTATAAATCGCCCAGTCGCCCAAGTATAAGTACCCCAAATTTCTAAGCCAATATATCTTTTTTGCAATGACGCATGTACCTGGAAGGTTCTGGGATGTGTATTTTCACCAATTATCTGCTGACATAGACTTTGAGGAACAAATAAACTTAGAGGAGGGGCTGAGGTGAGAATAGAAAAGACATCTTATTCGATTTTCCAACTTTAAAATCAGGATGCGTTTGCACAATGTTGTGAGAATATTGCCAGTGGCCGACAAGAATCTAGAATCAGCAAGACCAATAGATGTGACTAATTCACAGAAAACCATACCACAATTCTGCTCCAGATTTCAAACTATTGGGGATCAGAGTGGAATCTTGGGGTGATCCAACTTTTAAACAGAACTTGTAAAATACAAAACAAGTCACTCTGGGATAACAAGGTGTAGAGCTGGATGAACACAGCAGGCCAAGCAGCATCATAGGAGCAGGAAGGTGTTCATTGAGCTCTACACCTTGTTATCTCAGATTTTCCAGCATCTGCAGTTCCTCCTATCTGGGTAGAAGTCACTCTGGGTATTTGTTTGACTCTTATTCCCTTGTGGCAAACTTAAATATAGCAAAGCACACAGGATGGAGTTGTCCATCTGTCCAGACATTCAGAAAGTGGTGTAATGTAGAGCAAAAATAATTGTTTCTGGGGATGAGCTGGCATATTGCCCGGGATTTGTATCTGTAAGTAAATAACAGGTAGCAACATTCCTCTCTGCTACATTATGCATACAAGAGGTTAGGTGGGAATATGGTATCTGAAACATTAACAGAGCTGAGTGACCTGTCCCTAATCCATATCTTCATACGAGAGGAGTTACACAGGAATACTGCAATGCCTACAGGCACAACCGTCAATCAGGCAATGGAAAATGGGGTTTTGTAAATGGTTCTCTCCTCAGATTCCATCCCCTTTTGTTGAAACCTGCCAGTACCTTCTTCCCTTCAAAAATAAATCCTTTGTCCTTGCAAAACACTTTCCATGCCTGACCTCCCTCTCCTCTCCAAAGTTCTTGAATGTGATAATATCTCCCGAATTAATTCTCATTTTTTTGGGTCTGGAACTCCCCCTTTGTAAATCCTCCAATCAGGTCCCTGTCTCTGCCACAGCAATAAAGTACATCTGAGTGTGACAGTGACAAAAGATAAACTATTTCTGCTTGTTCTCTGCAGCCTGGCTCGAGCCTTTGACACAGTAGATGACCCCCCTTTTCCTCTTCATGGCTGTCCATGGTCATTTCGTTTGGTAGGACTGCTGTTGGCTGGTTCCATTCTTGTCTGACCAGATACAGAATCACTGGCGTACAGTTCCGTTTCCTACTTCCTCAACATGATCTCTAATGTCACCCCTTCCTATTTCCCTTCAATAGTATAACTGAAAACAATTCGTTTTTGCATGTATGCTGATGGAATCCAACTCCACCTCAGCACCACCACAGTATCTTATCTTCATGGATGGAGGACATTCAGCGTAGTCCTTGTCACCTTTCTGGAGAGGAATCTAATCAGTGTCATGCCCTCCCATTGTCCCCATCGTGGGGATATCCATAGCTGGAGCTCTTGTGGTACAATGGTAATGCCTCTACCTCTGAGCCTGAAGGCCTGGATACAAATCCCACCCGCTCCAGAGGGGGTAACAGCATCTTTGAACAGGTTGATTTAAAAACAAGTCTATGTCCCTCTAATTTCCTTTTTGAACTATTCATTGCTTCAGCTTTCATCGTCCTTGTGAGCAACGAACATCTACTTCAACACCATGAGCACCTAACACCATGAGCACCTATTTCCATCTCCAACAACATCGCAATCTGCCACCATTGCAGCTCATCTGCTGCTGAAACCCTCATCTGTACCTTTGTTACCACTAGATTTGCCTATTCCGAGGTGCTCCTGGCTACTCTCACATTCTACCCTCTGCCATTTTGAAGTTATCCAAAAAAAACCTCTGCTATGCGTGTCCTAACTCACACCAAGTCTCACTCACCCATTATCCCTCTGCTCACTGACCTACCCTGGCTCCTGGTTAAGATAGACAATACCTCATTTTGTTAACAAGAAATAGAATTTTAAAAACTGATCCATGGCCTCGATGCTCCCTATCTTTGTCATGTCATCCAGCCCAACACCTTCTGGTATGTCTGCACTCATCTAATTCTGGCTCCTGGGCATCCCAAAATTTTAATTAGGTTCTCATTGGCTTCCTACACTTTTCTAACCTTCTCCTTCCTTCAAGGTACTCCTATGGAGTTTAATTTAGATAAATGCAAGGTGTTGCATTTTGGTAAGGTAAACCAGGGCAGGATTTACAGTTAGTGGTAGGGCCCTGGGGAGTGTTGTTGAACAGAGGGACCTAGGGGTGCAGGTACATTATTCCTTGAAAGTTGTGTCACAGGTAGACAGGGTGAAGGCAGCGTTTAGCATGCTTGCCTTCAGTGGTCAGAGCAGTAAGTATAGGATATGGGACGTCATTTGCGGCTGTACAAGACATCGATGAGGCTACTTTTAGAAATACTACATACAATTCTGGTCGCCCTGCCATACGGAGGATGCTGTTAAACTAAAAAGTGTGCATAAAAAATTTACAAGGATATTACCAGGACCGGAGGGTTTGAGTTATAAGGAGAGGCTGGGGCTTTTTCCCCTGGAGCATCAAAGGCTGAGGGGTGACCTTATAGAGGTTTATAAAATCATGAGGGGCAAAGATAAGATGAATAGCCAAGGTCTTTTTCCCCAGGGTAGGGGAGTCCAAAACTAGACGGCATAGGTTTAAGATGAGGGGGAAAGATTTAAAAGCAACCTGAGGGGCAACTTTATAATGCAGAGGGTGGTGCACATGTGCAATGAGTTGCCACAGAAAGTAATAGGGGCAGGTACAATTACAACGTGTAAAAGGCATTTGGACAGGTAATGCATAGGAAAGGTTTAGAGGGATATGGGCCAAATGCTGGCAAATGGGAGTAGGTCAGTTTGGGTCATTTGGTTAGCGTGGATGAGTTGGACCAAAGGGTTTGTTTTCATGCTGTATGACTCTTAAAACTTAGGTTTTGGTCATTGTCCCATTACTTATGTGGTGGCATTAAATTTAATTCAATGACACTCCTATGCCTTCCAACCTTATTACATTAACCCTCATTTTCCCCATTTCTAGCAAATGTCTGTGTATGTGTGTGCATGCACGCACATGTGCGCAGAAGGGCTGTGGCAGAAAATTCTTGGGACTTTCCACGGGAAAGGTGGGGGCTGGGGGAAGAGAACGAGTGACAGAATGAGAGAGAGACACACATAGTGGAGGGCTTTCCCCATAGTCGAGAATTCACCCAAGAAAACAGAAGACGAGACAGTACCGTCAGGGAGGTGATTTTCGCTTCTGAATGCAGCGTGGGGGTACTGGTGTCTCTCCAATAGCTGCTTAGATCCCTAAATAAAACCAGCTTGGATTGCTTTCTCCAATGAAAAAAGTCCTAACCAATACAAAAAGTAAACCGATCACATGATAAGTTCAACAGAAGACAGCTCTTTGGGCGATTTGATTTCATCGACTAACAAATGTTCAGGCCCAAAGGCATTTCGTTGAAATCCATAAAATGATCCTGGTGTAAAACAGAGCTATTTGCACGGAGTTACATTTCATGACTTGCAGTCTTTCAATAGGCTTAGCTGCAACACAAAGACTCCAAACACATTCCGTGGCCAACAAGGCTCATCTCAGATTTCAAATCCTTTGGGGGCCTCTCTTCTCCGTATCTCTGTAACCACCTACAAATCGCTGGTATCCAGGCACATCTCCAAGTTCTGGCCTCTTAAACATCCCACCCTTTGCAAAGTAGGCCTTTCAACAAACAGCCTTCGCTTTCTGGCCTGCGCAGTATCTTATGGCAGTGGAGGTGGATTGAGATCCTTAATTTCCAATTAAATGGGCACTTATGGGCTTCAATAGGACTCAGGATGGGTGGCCAAGTTGGCACTCCAACCGCAACCACCCAAAATGCCCATGTTTTGGCAAACAGGTACGGTTAACAGATGGATAGAAAAGTGGTGGAATGGGCACTGTCAAGGGGCCGTAAAATGCAGCCCCTTATTACTTGGTTGTGGCAAAGAATGCAGAGGTGGCAGAATGTCTGCCCATTTGAACCCTTGCTGGAGTAAAAATTGGCAGTCAAATTTGCCAATGAATCCAAGATAGGTAGGAAAGTAACTTGTCTAAAGGGGTAAAGAGTCTACAAAGGAGATAGGTTAAATGAGTGTGCTAAATATTTGGGAAAATGTGACCTTATCCACTTTGGCAGGAAGAATTGAAAAGCTACTAGGTTGACAGAAATTGAAAAAAAAACTCAAGAACACAGAAGGATCTGTGCGTCCTTGTATGTGATTCTCAAAAGGTTACAGTGTAGTTACAGCAAGTCAAGTGTTGTCATTCATTGCAAGGGGAATAGAATATAACAGAAGCAGAGTTTTACTGGTGAGACGCACCGAGAGTATTGTGTATACAGTTTTAATCTCCTTACTTGAAAAACAAAACAAAAACTTGTTGTTACAAGCAATTCAGACAATTTTCAGTTGACTCATTCCTGGGATGAAGGGGTTAATTTAAAACGAAAGGTTGAACAAGTTGGGCCTGTATCACTGGAATTTAGAAAAATGAAAGACGATCTTATTGAAACAAAAAAAATGTTGAAGAGAGTTGACAGGACCGATACTCCTCCTGTGAATGAGACTAGAAATAGGGGATACAATCTAAACATACAAAAGGGGTCTTTGGGGATGAGGAGAATATTTTCACTCAGAGTGTTGTCAGTCTGTGCGTTTATTTACCTCAAAGCACTGGAGGCAGCACCACTGCATTTTTTTCGAGGCTGAGTTAGAGTTTTGGTAGACAAAGGAGTCAAGGCTTAATGTGGGGCTGACAAGAATGAAGAGTTGAGCTTGCTAACAGATCAGCCATGACCTTGTTGAATGGTGGAACAGGTTCAAAGGCTGTGTGGCCTACTCCTACTCTGAAGCACTCTGTTGCTATGATTAGACAGCTGGTATGATTGGCTGGATGGCTGGTTTGCAATGCAGAGCGATGTCAACATTGTGGGTTCAAATCCTATACTACTGAGGTTACCATGAAGGACTCTCCTTCTCAACTCCTCTCCTCTTCTGAGGTGTAGTCACCCCTAGGTTAAACCACCACCAGTTATCTGTCTAGTGACAGAGAAGCACAATGGTTTGATAAGACTAAGGTGACGTTAACTTTGCATTATTTTCCAATGTGATTACGCTGAAATGGGTGATTTTTTTTGACATCACTAAATGATAAAATTGGGTCTAGAGGTGAAAGAATAAATACATCTTCCAATCTCTAATAGTTTTTGGACAATATAATAATCAAAAGTTCAAAAAGAAAATTTAAAATGGACATATGACCATTTCAGCAGCTCAGGCACGTAAGTAATGGAAGAATGATTCCACAAACTAATTTATCCTCGAGCAGGTCCCAGAAAAGCCTCTGGTCAGCAAGACACCGTCTATTGATAAATAATTCATCACCATTAATTGGAAGGCCAGTTGGCCCTCCAGCTCCTGCCAGACACAGGAACAAACGGTGGCCAATTGCCTAATGCTCAATGTCAAGTCATCGATGGAAAAAACATCCCAACTGCACTTAACATTTATTGCCTTGTACAGTCAATCTCTGGGGCAACTGCTGGGCTGCATAAATAAACAAGGCTACACATTACTTCACTAATCCTGGAAATGTTCATTAATAGAGAAAGAAGAAGCCAGAGAGAGAAAAGTATTCCCTAGGTGAATTGCCACTTTGAAGTGCATGGTGTGTTGGATTGAAGGATTACCTAAAATAAAAAAAAGAAGAAAAAAGAAAAAAGGAAAAACAAATCGACATACAAGGTCTCTTGAAGCACTGAATGTGCTCCCCAGCATGGGCCAATGATCTAATGGATAAAAGTGCAGTCGAAATTAGCGACATGTTATCTTTGCCAAGTTGCTGGGTGACGGTTAAGGCTGTAAGGACGTTTCAATTAAAGAATCTTAGGAAATAGGATCAGGCCATTCAGCCCTCTCAAACCTGCTCCATCATTCAATTAGATTATGGCTGATAGTGCAGGAAAATGGCATTGAGGTAGGCAACTTCCAATTCCTTGAGCTGCCCAATATCCAGAAGGGGAGGCGATGGCCTAGTGGAATTATCGCTGGACTGTTAATCCTGAGACCCAGGCAATGTTCTGGAGACATGGGTTCAATGGTGGAATTTGAATTCAATAAAAATTAGGAATTAAGAGTCTAATGATGACCACTTGGTAATTAGGGATGGGCAAAAAAAAAAATTAGCGACACTCTCATCCCATGAATGAACTTTTTAAAAAAATCTAGAATTCAATCAATTTCTATCTTGAACACGTTTATTGATGGAATGAATAAATACTACCTACCTCTGTGGTAGGGAATCCCAAAGATTTACTCCAGATTCCTAAATGGCCTACTCCTTGCTTGGAGATTGGTTCCCTGAGTTCTAAACATCCCAGCAAGAGAAAACATCCTTCCTGCATCTCTGAGATAGTAAGAACTGCCGGTGCTGGAGTCAGAGATAACACAGCTACCTAGAATACACCTCCTCTCACCCATCTTCCTGCAAGAATGCGATCCCCTGCTCCCAATTCCTCCGCCTCCGCCCCCAAGATGGGGCGTTCCACTCCCGCACATCCCAGGTGTCCTCCTATTTCAAGGACCGCAACATCTCCCCCTCGGTGGTCGAAAATGCTCTCCACCGCATCTCTTGCGTTTCCCGCACCTCTGCCCTCATATACCCTTCCCCAACAAAAACAAAGACAGAATCCCTTTGGCCTCATGTTATCACCCCACTAATCTCCGGATTCAACGTATCATTCTCCGCCACTTCTGCCACCTAAAATCCAACCCCACAATCAAAGATATAGACCCCTCCCCACCCCTATCTGCCTTTTGTAGGGACTGCTCTCTCTGCGACTCCCTTGTCCGCTCCACACTCCCCACTGGCCCCACCACTCCTGGCACCTTTCCCTGCAACCGCCACCTGCCCCTAGACCTCTCCCGTCATTTCCATTCATGGCACCAAACAAACCTTCCACATTCGACAGAGTTTCACCTGCACATCCGTCAATGTGGTCTATTGCATCCGCTGCTCCCAATGTGGCCTCCTCTACATTGCTGAGACCAAGCGGAGGCTTGGAGACCATTTTGTAGAGCACCTGCACTCTGTTTGTGACAAACAACAACACCTTCCAGTCGCAAACCATTTCAACTCCCCACGCCCTGGGCGACATGTCCATCCTGAGCCTCCTCCAGTGTCAAAATGACGCCACCCGCAAACTGGAGGAGCAGCACCTCATATTCCGCCTCGGGAGCCTATAGCCCAATGGCCTACATGTGGCTTTTACCAGTTTCAAAATCTCCCCAGCCCCCGGCCTCATCCCATGACCAACCCTCCCTCTCATCCCCGCCTCCTTGATCTGACACAACTTGTCCATTTTCTCTCCTACCTATCCGCTCCTCCCACCTCACTGACCAATCCCCACCACTCCCTACCTGCACTCACCTATCACCATCCCACCTACCTTCTCCAGCCCCACCCCTCTTCTCTCTATTTATTTCGGAGCTCCCTTCCCCCTCCCCCATTTCTGAAGAAGGGTCCCGACCCGAAATGTCAACTTTCCTGCTCCTCTGATGCTGGCTGGCCTGCTGTGTTCCTCCAGCTCCATACTGCGACACAGGAACCTCCTCGCTTCTGCACCGACTCTTTAGCCATGCATTTGTCTGCACTAGCTGTCTATTCTTCTACACAGCAGCATGTGGTACCAAGTGTAATCCATTGATTACAGCCAGAGGCCCTAATCACACTAAATTCTTGTTGCAGGTCCACTTCCCTCTTTCTACCAGTGTCATTGGTAATAATCAGAACTACAACCACTGACTGTTTGCCCTCCCTTTTCAAAATACAGATTGTGGTATTCTGTATTCTCCAGCCCTCCTGTCTTAAACTGTCGGGTTATATTTGCTACCTCCCAATTGACAGGACCCATTCCAAAATCTATAGAATTTGGAAGATCATCACTGATCACTTACAGCTACCTCTTTCATCCTTCAGATACCAGATCATCCGGCCCAGGGCCAATCATCCCATTATCTTCTCCAGTGCTACTGTCCTTTTAATATTGTTTTATTTCAGTTCCTCGTTCTCACTGATCCCTTGTTTCTCCAGTATTTCTGAATTTTTTTTTGTATCTTTCTTTGTGAAGACAGATAAAGTTTTTTTTTGAGTTTCTCTGCCATGCCCTTATTTTCCAAGATGAATTTTCCCATCTTCCCCTGTAATGGGCCCACATTTGCTAATCTTTTACTTTTCACAAATCTTTACAAGTTTTCACCAGTCAGATTTTATGATTCTTGCTTGTTTGCTTTCAAGTTCTGTATTTTACTGATGTCTCAATAGATTTAAGAAAAGGTTCAGTTTTTTGAATGAGGTATCAAATCAAAGGAACTGTCCACCAATTTACTGGCCACATGGATCTCTAGGGTCAATTTCAAAAGAAGAACAGGAGACTTTTTTCCTGGCTGATATACATTTCCTTAACAAAAGTAAGTTATCCAGTCCCTTATTTCCTCACTGTCAGATCTTGCTGTGTAAAAATTGGCTCCATGATTTCTACATGACAACACTTTCAAAATACTTAATTGGATATGAACTGCATTGGGACATCCTGAAATTGTAAAAAGACAAGTTATTTCTCGCTCTGTAACTGGATACCATCAGAGCTTGGTCCTAAACTTGTCCTTTACAACCCTGAACTTGTACAGAGACTTGCTGAAAACCATCCAAACTCAGTCATTAGTGATGAGGAAACAGGATTAAAAATAATGGGAAAGAAAACAAACATGCACAAAGATCTGGGGCAAAGCATTTATCTTTCTTAATCAAAACTCCCTTCTGAAGTAAAATGGAATTCTTGCCAGCGTTCCAAGATTCCATGAGCAAATGTCCGGAACAAGAATCAAAATGAACTTTTTGAACAACAATCTCAGCAGAAACTCAGACTTCTGACCCAAAAATAGATTACACCCGAGTCGGTCACACTCAAACAGCATTCCTTCCTGGCTCCATTTAAATTACATAAATACTGCAAGCCAGTCTCCAGCATATTTAAACAGGGCTACGTCCATCTGTACTTACAGCACAGAGGAAAAAAAGCCTCTCACTTTCTTTTGTCCTGATTCCAGTTATGCGTTTCAGTTAGTGAATTCTAAAGTTCTTCTCCCGATCGTTTTACCCCTCCCCCATTCTTTTTCCTTCCTCTCCTGAAGGTGCTGATTCATTCTGACGCAAGGATCCACAAGTGTTCCAAACCATCAGGGGTGTTGACGAGCTATAATCAAGATTAACCTATTTTCACTTTTTGGAAAGCCGGTAATTAGAGGGGATAAACGCAGCATGACCAGGTGAACAGAGAAAGAGTATAGGAGATATTTAGGTAAAGGCAGGTGAGGACACCGAATACCTTACCCAAAACAACAGTAAGAACAGAATTCATCATCATTGTTAAAATGAATTTGCTGGTGGAGTTAGATGAAGTAGGGCAGAATGAGGGGTTAACATCAGCTGAGGTCAGTTGGGCCATTAGCCTGTGCTGTGAGTTCTATATAACAAAGGCAACAAAATATTCCCCTTAGTCTTTAAAAACTGGTTGATGAAAGTGCCAGACAGCTGGAACAGCAGGACTACTAAGCAACATCCTTGGAAAAGACTTGAAGAATGGGCCATCAGCCAGTACTTTGTCCTTTCAGTGTGAGCCTTGGCATTAACTTCCAGTTAACTTCTTGACTACAAAGGGCATCACCGCAAGTCTGACTGAATTAGGTGAGGATTCAGTCCTGGAGCTGTGCACTGGTGTCCCAATTCTTAGTTTGACTGTCTTGTACATCAGTGTGGGAATCCTGGCAAGATTGGGAAGAGTAATACTTCTTCTCCATCTTGGGCAGTGCCTCAAATTATTGAATATTGAATGGCCTGGACAGAGTGGATGTTGGGAAGATGTTTCCATTGGTAGGAGAGATTAGGACCCGAGGGCACAGGCTTAGAGTAAAGGGAAGACCTTCTAGATTGGAGATAAGGAGAAACTTCTTCAGCCAGAGAGTGGTGAATCTATGGAATTCACTGCTACAGAAGGTTGTGGAGGCCAGGTCATTGAGTATATTTAAGGTGGAGATAGATAGGTTCTTGATTATCAAGGGGATCAAGAGTTATGGGGAGAAAGCGGGAGAATGGGGTTGAGAAACTTATTAGCCATGATTGAATGGCAGAGCAGATTCGATGGGCTGAATGGCCTAATTTCTGCTCCTATGTCTTATGGCATCAAGACGGAGTCTGTGGGACTTGAAATAACCAAACAGTCTAATTCTGAGCCCATATATCAGCTTGTATTTTGATGGAGCAGGCAGGTGGAAAGCTCCTTCTGTTGTTTGTGATTGACTCCATCTAGAACTGCTGGAGTTGTACAAAATGTTTGGCACCTTCACACAAAATTCTTCTCCAGTTTGGTCAGTCTTAAGGAGCAAGAGATTCCCATGAGTGGGTGATGATATTGCATTTTTTTCAGGGAAGCTTTGAGGACATCCTTGAAGTGTGTCCTCTGCCTGTCTGGTATCTGCTTGCCATGACAAAGCTTGTTTTGGAAGTTTTGCATCAGGTATGCAGACCATACATGGTAGGAACGCCTGAAGTTTGCTGTGAAGACTTTGCAGGCAGCAACCACTTGCTTCTGAACAGAAGGGTTTTGAACTCTGAATATTTGTGTTTTGGGAAACGTACTTGCTTTTAAGCAGCTATTTTGAACCGAAACCTCTTCTGATCTTTTACACTGGTGATAACTTAAACACAAAAGGGAGGGAGGTTTCCTCAGTGTAAATATCTGTAAAAACTCATAGCAAGCATGAGCAACTCTCATCATGTTAGAAAGAAGCTTGATACCATCCAGGTTAAAGCAGCCCACTTGATTGCTATGATTTCCACAAGCATCCACTCCTTCCAACATCGATGCTCAGTACGCACTGCTGCCACTACTATCTACAAGCGCACTTCAGAAATTCACCAAGGCTCATTAGATTGCACCTTCCAAACCCACAGCCACTTCCATCTAGAAGGAATTGGGAACCCCTTCACCTGCAAGCTCCCCTCCAAGCCACTCACCATTCTCACTTGAAAATATATCACCGTTCCTTCACTGTCTCTGGGTCAAAATCCTGGAATTCCCCCCTGAAGGGCATTGTCGGTCAATTACAGCAGGTGGACTGCAGCGGTTCAAGAAGGCAGCTCACCACCACCTTCTCAAGGCCAACAAGGCTCAGGTAATAAATGTTGGCCAGCCAGTAACGCCCACGTCCCACGTCCCACGTCCCATGTCCCACGAGTGAATTAAAAAAAACCATGGGAACCACAGGGAAATTTAGCCTTGCCCTCCATGATCAAGAACGCATCATAAAAATTGTTTAATTTTTTGAAATAAAATTGAAATCTGTAATAAATATTTGCTCCTCAGTGTTGAGTGTAATTTTAGTTTCGGATGATGGTGTAAAATGAGTGACTTTGGATCATTTAATTTATGCCCTGCCTGATGTACTGTGAAGTTTCTATAACAAAGAATTACACTGACAGTGCAGTGGGACATGTTGGCATAATATAAGCTGTTGGTTTGCCCAACGTTGTAAGCATATGAAAGTGGCTACAGTTCTTGGTTGTAGGACCACAGAACATCTATAGCACAGGGCCATTTGGCCCAACAAACCTGTACTGACTCTCTGAAAAAGCAATTTAATAGTCCCATTCCCCTACCTTTTGTCCCCAATCCTGCATTTCTCCTCCCTGCACTTCAGGTGCTTATCCAATTCCCTTTTGGAAAGCTACAGTTGAAACTGCCTTCACCACACTTTTAGGCAGTGGATTCCAAATGTTAACCATCAGATGCATAAAAACAGTTTTTCCTTCCCACAAGTAATATTGCTGGCTTCTCTTTCCCTCCCTTCTTGGTCAGAAACAGTGGCCCTGACATTTTTAACTCTCTAAAGTTTTGAAGTCTCAAATCACTTTCCCTTCACACAGACATTCTATGTGAACTTGACTTGCTGGTGCTGATGGTATGATGCATAGGTGTAAACAGAATTAGAATTCCAAACCACAGGGTTCACTACATAGTTGCACCATAACGTGGGTCAGGGTTCAAGGATAACCCTTGTGCATGGTGCCTGGTCTGTGCCAATGTTGGGTACAAACACCCAGAGTCTTCAAAACAATCACTGTCTGTGCTAAATGCAGACTGTCAGTAATTATAGCCTCACATCATGGGAATTATTTCAAAAATGCCAGACGTACAATTAAATTAATTTAAAATGCAGAAGATATGATGTCATTCAAGCAGGTGGCATACCACGATCTTCTCAAGAACAGTTAGGGATGGGCAATAAGTTCTGGTAAAACCCGTGACACCCACATCCCCATGAAAGAATAAATAAAAAAGCAAGAGCCCACAAATAACAACATTGAGACAAATCACCAATAATTGGAATTTGGTAGCTGCCTTCTCATTTTGCAATATCACATACTTCAACTCATCTAGAACTCTGGTGCTGTTTCTTAACTTGCACTAAGACTCTTTCACCCATCTGCCTTGTGCTCACTGACCTACATTAGCTCTGGCTGCAACAATGCTTGTATTTTAAAAATTCTCTCGTGTTCAAATCCCCATACCTCATTGCTCCCGTATCTATAATGTTAAAACCCTCCTTGGCCAATTCTGGCAAATCCTTGACTTTTTTCATTCTGTAGTTGGCAGCTCAGCTGCCTCAGGCTCAAGCTGCGGAACACCCTCCTGAATTCTCTCTTTCAGATGCTGTTTCAAATCTGACCAAGCTACTGGTCCCTTTCCATTCTCTAAATATTACTTGTTAATTAACGTACAGCTCCCTTGATGGATCAGTGGGATGAGGGTGTCACTGGCTGGGTCAGCATTTATTGTCCATCCCCAATTGCCCAGAGGGCAGTTAAGAGTCAAGCACCGTACACGATTACTGCCAAGCGAACCATGTCAATCCTGATTTCAACACTTCATTTAATTATTTCCTGCGATATGGGTATCATTGGCAGGGCCTGTATTTATCACCCACCCTTTGGACTGATTGCTAAGGCATTTCACAGTGCAGTTAACCCTAATCACATTGTGTTGAATTTGGAATCACAAACCAGGTAAGAATGACTGATTTCCTTCCCAAACCCTTAGGATGATTTCTACAACAATCAACGATAGCTTCATCACCATGTTTTGCCAAGAACTGCTTTCAATTCCAGAGTTATGAACTGAATTAAAACATTCCCCCAGCTGTTGTAACTCATTCAGAGATAGTAAGAACTGCCGATGCTGGAGTCAGAGATAACACAGTGTGGAGCTGGATGAACACAGCAGGCCAGGTAGCATCAGAGGAGCAGGAAAGCTGATGTTTCGGGTCAGGACAGTCCTCCGACGCTGCCTGGCCTGTTGTGTTCTTCCAGCTCTACACTGTATTACCCCCAACTGTTGTGTTGGGATTTGAACCCAGACTCTCACCACAGATACCACTGGCCTTGCTCCTTGCTCAAAGTCAAGTCCGCTAAACTGTAAATACAGGTCACAATGCTCTCAGTACCTTGGAAGAAGGATGTGAAGAAATGCCCCAGAGCTCCCAACCCTGGTTGTTGTTACTCAATGGACCCTGCTTGGAGAGTTTTAAGTGTCAGACGAAAACAGGAGTCTCCATGTATGGTCAAATAACCTCCTGGTCATGTCCAAGAACTCAACTTGACGGCGAGCCAAGGGCAGCAGAACGGAAGCATTAAAAAAAAACTTGAGCAAGACTGAAGCTTTTAGACGGTAGGGGCAATGCGTCACGTTAGAGACCACATGCTCGATTCCAAATTAGGGAACACTGTTCAGTGATTGAATGCACTCTCTGGAGAATGGGGACCCGAGGTAAAAAGATTAATTTTTCATTTGTGTTAAAAAGAATCACAAGAGACGGCGCTATAAAACGGTGGGTGACAGTTCAAACGGAAACTGAGCGAGAAATAAGCAGCGAGAAGCATTCTAACAACTCAGAAAAACTTCAACACTCACCAAGCACAAGTTGGTGAATTTATGTCCCGCACTCGAAAATGCTGCAGTCCACCTCAGGGAGACTCGCTCAGTTTGTAACAAGACAATATGTGGTAGGTTTCCCAGCATACTAGAGCTGGCATTTAATAACTGGCAGTTTTAATATACCCCGGAATAATTAATCCGCACCATCTCCCAGATAAGCAGCCGGTTTGAGTCCAGTACATTTATAGTAAAAACATGAAGAAGGAGAGAGAGAGGGGAAGGGATGATTTGTAGCAGAATAATACACTCCAATTATTGGCGTCCCACTTCCAACACCCACCCGGGGAGAATACAAGTTAAATTAAGAAACATCACACTCCATTTAACCAAAAGCGCAACTTTACCTGACGAAGACATTCAATCGCCTACGACCAAATATTATTGAGATCTTGGATTTGCTGGAATGGGAAAACAAACAAGTCGTGCAGTCAAAACCGACTGAGCTGATCATTCAAACCATATCTGCATAATATATAGAGTTACATTTATACTCGCAAGCCGTATACAATGTGACCTGCCACTGACTTTACTGGTTAATGCAGCAGCGAGCATTTTCTTTTAAATGGGATGGAGACACAGAGACAACAAATAGCAAGGTTTCACTCACACTGCATGGGTGGTCACTGCTCTCGTCCTATTAACCAGTGGATCATTCGGCTCCTTGGAGACTTTGCTCTCTCTCTTGTTTGTTGCAATCAAATTAGCCTCCAGACTGAGAGGGAGAGCCTGCACGTCCGCCGCCCACTGCACCCGAAGCTCACAATCATTTTGTTTATGATGTTGAGTGCTTTTTTTTTCAAAGACTGCTCAAGATTCCTTGAGGAAATAGGTCACGGCTGCAATCAAAACATGTGGGCCCAATCTTTCAGTAAAAAAAACCCTCTTGCTTTTAACCCTTTCTATTATTTCTGTCTAATAGAATTTACAGCCGACCCACCCTTTGAAACTTGTTGATTCCTGTGAATTCCCCTCCAAACCTAATTCCCCTGGAATTATATCAAAGTCAGAAGTCACACGACGCCAGGTTATAGTCCAACAGGTTTGAAATCGTAGCCCCTTCGTCAGGAATTCTGTCACCATCCCCTTCGTTGTCGCTGGGTTAAAATCCTGGAACTCCCAAACAGCACTGTAAGTGTCCCTAGATTCCCAACGACTGCAAAGGGTCAAGAGAAATGGCTCATAGTAGTCTTCTCCACGACAAGAATGAAAGTATTAATAGGGGAAAGGAGTCGGCCATTCAACCCGTCAAGCCTGCCCTGACATTTGATACAATCATGGCTGATTTCATTTGGACCTTAACTTCACTTTCCTGCCTGCTCCCCATAATCCTTCAACTCATTACTAAAAAGCCATCTATCTCCTCC
>NC_063360.1:32629954-32674812 GCF_021869965.1 Rhincodon typus | reverse complement strand
AAGGGTCCAGACCCGAAACGTCAGCTTTCCTGCTCCTCCGATGCTGCTTGGCCTGCTGTTTCATCCAGCTCTACACCTTGTTATCTCCGATTCTCCAGCATCAGCAGTTCCTACTATCTCCTCCTAAAATTTATTCAGTGCCCTCACATCCACCGCACTCTGGGGGAGTGAATTCTACAGATTCACTACCCTTTGAGAGAAGTAATTCCTCTTCATCTCTGTTTGAAATCTGCCACCGTTTGGCCTAAATCTTTGATCTCTCGTTCTAGGTTGCCCCACCAAGGGAAACACCCTCTTTACATCTGCTTTGTCAATCTCCTTTAGCATCTGACATGCTTCAATTAGGAGTGGGAAATAAATGCTGATTTTGTCAGCGATACCCATATGAACAAAATAAGTTCCTTCATTGGAGCACAGTTGCTATAACCCTCTAGTAACTTATCCCATTGGCATATGAGAGTTATAAGGAGACAAGTTGAGGACAGTGGGCAGTGAACAAGAGCTAAGCCCCACCTGCCCTTCCACAACAACTTGCATTTATATAATCCCTTCAAGGCCATAAAATGAATTAAGTCATTTCACACCATTGTTGTGGAGCACAAACATTGAAACTCCTGAAAAGATATTAGCTAGCACAGTGACCTAATGCTTGGTCAAAGAGATGGATTTATTAGGATGACTGAAAGGTGGAGAGTTTAGGGAAGAAATTCCAGGCTTGGGGACGAGGTAGCTGAAGGCCTGTGATTAGAATCAGGGATGCTCAAGAGGCCAGAATTGGAGGATAGCAATTACTGATTCTTTTGAAGCTGGAGAATGCAGGAGTAGAAAAAGATAATGAATTTGGAAACAAGGAGTTGTTGGATTGGGAATATCAATGTCAATAGTTGGGGTTGGTGGGAGGGAAGTGGGAATAGGTGATGAGACTTAGTGCAAGTTAGGATACATGCAGCAGAGATTTGAGTGAGCTCAGGTTTCCAGAGTTTGGGGGTGGCACAGTGGCTCAGTGGTTAGCGCTGCTGCCTCACTGTACCAGGGACCCAGGTGCAATTCCACTCTGAGACAACTGTTTGTGTGGAGTTTGTACATTCTGTGTCTGCATGGGTTTTTTCTATGTGCTCTGGTTTCCTCCCACCTTCAGAAGTGCAGGTTAGGTGGATTGGCCATGCTAAATTGCACATAGTGTCCAGCAATGCTTTTTAGACAACAGGCAAGCTGATACAACTACATATTACTCTTAGCCAATGTGCAGGATGGCCACACTCATCGGGAGTCCCAGTTATATAAAAGTTGGAAATGGTGGTGGTAAATAGAAGAAAGAGTGGGATTTAAATTGTTTTTAAGCTGGATATAAAGACCAGGAGAGGACCTTCTTCATTGATTCACAAGATATGGACATCACTAAGAAAGGCCAGCATTTGTTGCTGTTCCCTAATTGATCCAAATGGCTTGCTTAGCAATTTCAGAGGGCAATTAAGTGTCAACCACATTGCTTTGTATCTAGAGTCACAACGATGTCAAACCAGGTAAGAACAATAGATTTCCTTCCCCAAAGGGCATTGGATGGATTCCTACAACAGTCAAGACCAGGTAAGCAATGGTGGAGCTTCCTTCCTAAAGGGAGTTAGTGAACTAAGTGGCATTCACAACAGTCGATGATAGCTTCACAGTCACCATTACAAGACCACCTCTCAATTCCAGAATAATTAATTGAATTTAAACTCATTGTCGGCTATTGTGGGATTTGCATGAACCTGCATCCACATTCCTGTGACATCATCACTGTACTACCATTTTCCCTGATAAAATCTATCTGTATGACTCACTTGATAAACTCAATGTCTGGTTTGGAACATGCTCACACAGACCAGCTTGATGTGTGGGTAGATCTTCAATCAGTATTCAGGTAAATAATCTTGCTCCAGGGTAACAGCGTGGGGACTTCCATTCTCCTCAGTTTCAGGAAGGTAAGAATTCAGACTGTCATTCCTGCACTTGATTAAGTTATCTAAACCCTTCTCCCTGGTCTCACCCTGTCACCGGATTGTTGAATAAGTGTACAAATGGCCGTGATCCCCACTGGGCAAGCTGGCATCTGTGCACCAACATGAGTCAGCACTTTAAGGAGAATTGAGTGAACATTGGAGGAGGAAATAAAGGCATAACAATGCTTTCATAGAGCTTTTTTCTTTAAAAGCTTTACTGCATTCACCCGCCTCCTTTAGTGCTCATTACAGAACACAGAGCACTGGAATGATATGTTTTGACAGCCGAATAGACTTAACTTATTCAATATTTGCATAATCTGCTTATGGCAGGCACAGAACCTTACTAAAATTCATAAATGAGTGACTACAAGTGTTTGCTTGCTACTTCATCCAATTTCCCGAACTTGCTTTAGTCCACAAAGCTGTGGGTTCTAGCACCACACCAAATCACGTGATTTAAGACTTTATGCTCTCAGAGTGGTCAGAAATGCAATAGTTTGGTTGAGACAGTAAACCAGGCCTATGTATGTGTTAAATGATACGGAAACAGACCCTTTGGTCCAACCAGTCTATGCCGAACATAATCCCGAACTAAACTAGTCCCACTTGCCTGATCCTGGCTCATATCCCTGCAGACCTTTCCTGTTCATGTACTTATCCAAATGTCTTTTATAATAACTGTAATAAAACTATAATACATCTGTAACTAAGCCTGCAGAAACAGGAGCAGCTGCAAGATCCACATTGCAAGAGCAATTGTTTCATCTCCTCTTTGGATCTTTCTACCAATTATTTTCAAATAAATGTTCTCTGACTATTGGCACTGTGTACGTACACCCTCAAGTATCTCTGTTCTCATATCCCTTTAGAATTTTATCTTTTATTATTATTGCCTCTACTGATTATTGCTACAACTCCCAAAATTCATCACTCCACTGCATTAAATTTCACGTTATTGTTTGACCATCTTACATCCACAGAATGATTGGATTGAAGTTGCTCCATAGAATCCATACAGTGTGGAAGCAGGCTATTTGGCCCATTGAGTCCACACCAACCCTCCAAAGAGCATTCCACCCAGAACCACTCGCTACCCTATCCCTGTAACCCTGTACTTCCCGTAGCTAATCCACCTAGCCTATGCATCTCTGGACACTATGGGTAATTTAGCATGGCCAATCCACCTAACTTGCACATCTTTGGACTGTGGGAGGAAACTCATTCAGACGTGGGGAGAATGTGCAATCTCCACACGGACAGTTGCCCAAGGCTGGAATCGAGCCCAGATCCATGGTGCTGTGAGCCATCATGCTGCCCCATTTTCTTATCTGAGCTAAATCTTACCGTGAGTGAGGTCAAATTTGAGGTCAAATGCGCTGCGTCTATTTGGGGAAGGGTAATAAATTTGGAATTTCTGTACCGTTGCCCTTGAATGCAACAAGAGCAGTTTCAGGCTCAGATATGATGCTGGAAAACATTTACTCTCTAGGATCTTTCACAAATATCATTTGAGGGAGGTACCACAGAACAGTTGGGTCTCAGGGAACAGGGCATCAACAAAGAGACATATCCCCTGTGGCATGACAAATAGCTTATGTCTATATTCAGGGCACCAAGGACCAGAAGAAGTTAAGATGATGAGCCCAGTTGTGTGAAAGGGAGGCATTTATTCAAGAATTAATAGCAACAATAATGTATATTTATATATTACCTTGAACATAATAAGATGTCGCAAGACATTTCACATGAGCATGACAAAGTAATATAACACTGAACCACATTAGGAAGTAAAAGCCTCGGTCAAAGAGGTAGGTTTTAAGACTTGTTTTAAAGGAGCAAAGTGAGGTTGAAGGATTATGAAGTGAATTCCAGAGTTTGGGGCCTAGGCAATTAAAAACATGGCGATGAATGGTACAGCAAATAAAATTGGGGTTGCTTAAGAGACTCAAGTTAGAAGTACAATCTATGTGATGTGTTTTGGATGAGATTGTTAAACCAAGGCCCTGGATTGAAAAAAAAAACAACCTGTATCTGCAATACTGACACAAAGTGTAATGATTGTAACAAGGTCAGCCAGGTGGACCTCACAGACTATGAGTTCCCTGATTGGGGCTGTTCATCTGGGATCCCTGGCTAACAGATGTAAGCTGGAGTGTCAGAGGTTCTATTCATTCAGAGAGGTGGTTTTGAGGGAGCCGGACCAGTGTCAATACATAAATAAAGGGTGACGGGATACCGGCCTGTTGTGGAGCTTTTTCACAAAGATTAAAAAACAAGTAAATTTCAGCTGGCCAGAGAATTTGTCTGCTCTGATGAAGTGCCCACCCACCTGACTGATCAAACCTGTCTACTCTCTCCATGGTCACTGAAGTGCTGCCGAATCACAGCACAGCACCGCTCAGAAGAATTCTGTTTTGTTCACCCATGGGAAAGTGTTCAAGGGAAAAACTTTGCAGAATCATTTCCAAACAAGGGTTTAATGGGTGCAATTGAATCCATGCCTGAGCTGTCTGGCAGAGATCTGTGCAAAGGAGTGGATTTGCTGGGCCACATGATTGATTGATATTCTACACTTTGCGAGCTCCTTGCTGCATAACCAGTGAGTTAGCATTTTGATTTGGATAATTAACTTAGCTTTGCCCCTAGCTCAACAGGAACAACAACTGTGTGAATATGTCACATCATAGCAGAAAGCAATAAATTCACATTCCCAAATTGGCAGCTGAACTGAGACACTAACCTTTTGTCACTTCTTTCAGAGAGGGCATCAGCAATTGAGACACACACACACAGAGCAATCTGAGCATGCCATTAGTAATCTGGAACTAATGACCCAAATTTCCTACTCCAAGTCTGCCTTTCTAAATGAATCCATTCATGGTGCCTTTCAGATCAAGAGGCATTTGGTAGGAGTTTAGCTGGTGTTCATTATCAGTCCCTCACTTGTCATGTTAGCCCTATACATAAGCTTCCCACTCTGTTTAGTTTTTGTCTTAGAATTGGGGCAATTTTTAAAAGAATGGGATGTAAGTCAAGATCCTCTGAGACCTCTGCAGAATGTGCATTTCTAAGCAACAGGGGCCTCGCAGCTTCCTTTATGTATTTATTCTGATAACTCCCTACCTCGTAATTGAAATTGCTGGCTCCTACAGTGATGTGATCCAGACATGCTGTCGCGTCCCAAGTGCCTCACTCAGGTGGCTATCACTTGAGCCTCCTGTTTGTTTGTGGAGGGTATCACAGCTGACTGCAATTCAGCATCCAGGTATTATTTTTCTAGTGCGAGGTTATTGGATAATGTATTTTGGATGACTTTTTTCTTCATGCTCCTTAACCTGGGACCACAGAGGCTGAATGCAGTACTCCTCTTTGGGCGATTGGGCAATATGATTAAACCAATGTCATTGGACCCCAAATTTGTGATAAATACCACTGACCACTTGTAGCGGGGACAGTGGCATAACAGCAATATTATTTGACTAGTAATCTAAAGGCCCAGGATAATATCCTGGAGACACAGGTTCAACCATGGTATTTAAATTAAGTATGTCTGAAATTGAACATTAGTCTTAGTAATGGTGCCTGTAAAATGATTATCACCAAACCAAATGGTCATCCTTCACTTAGAATCACTACAGTGTGGAAGTAGGCCATTTGGCCCATCAAGTCCACACTGACCCAACTACCCCCTCCTCCTCCATCCCTGCATTTCCCATGGCCAATCCACCTAACCTGCACATATTTGGATTATGGGAGGAAACTGGAGCACATGGGGGAAACCCACGCAGACACGGGGAGAATGTGCAAACTCCACACAGACCGTCACCCAATGCTGGAATCGAGCCGGGTTCCTGGTGCTGTGATGCAGCAGTGTTAACCACTGAGCCACCATGCTGCCATTCTACTTAGGAAAGTGATATCTGTCATCCTCACCAGGTTGACCCTTAACTGCCCCCTGTAATGGGCAAGCCACTCAGCAAATGGGCATTTAGGGACAGACAATCAATACTGGTCTTGCCAGTGATCCTACCTTCCAAGGAAAGATTTTAATTAAAAAAAACACAATTATCTAGCTTCTTACAACCAAGTATGAAAAATCTGTACCAGTGTAACTCAGGATAATACAATAAGATTACTGATATATTATGATTTTAGTATGCAATCTCACGTAACTGTCTCTTAGAGGGTTAATACTCCATTGCCTATTTTAAAGGTAGTTATGGCTTTGGGAGAAATATTCACTGTTAATCAGTCTGTGAATCTTTCCACTATTTTGAACTATTCCACAAGGGAGAATTGTGTAGAGAGTGAACCAATAACATATGCAGATTTAAGATAATTAGCAAAAGAACAAGAAGCAGAACTTTCCCAGACTCTGAATGATGTGGGCAATGGTGAGACAGTTGGGAAAATACTATGAGAATTAAATAAATCAGATTTTCAACACTGAGAAAATAAAGTCCAATTTTCTGCCGAACATTTTAATGGCTCGATGAGACTCTTGCTAGAGTGTAGCGAAAGCCTACTTTCATGTCTTAAATAGCTCATTATTACCATATTTATATGTAGCTTGTTAACTTCCCGGTACCAATGGCAACAATTCCCAATACAAATTCCTGTTAGGTACTTGGCAGCTGCAGCTTGGTGGTGTCTTCCCCAAGCATCTGCGTGGGCCAATATTCCCCAGTGTCTCAGGGCACATTCCATGAGCAGTGACCATCTGCAGCCTCCATCCACAGAGACTGGCATTGGCAGAGAACTAGCCTCACCACATCATCATGACACATCTTGGACTAAGAACAAAGAACAATACAGCACTGGAATAAGCCCTTCGGCCCTCCAAGCCTGCGCTGCCACATTTTGCCCTTCCATTCCTAAAACTGTCTTCACTTACAGGAACCATATCCCTCTATTCCCTCCCTATTCATGTATTTGTCCAAGTGCTTCTTTAATGCTGCTATTGCATCTGCTTCCACTACCTCCTCTGGCAGCATGTTCCAGGCACTCACCACTCTTTGTGTGAAAAACCTGCCTCACACATCTCTTTTAAACATTGCCCCCCTTGTACCTTGAACCCGTGTCCCTGAGTAATTGACCCCTCCACCCTGGGAAACAACCTTATACTTTCTACTGTATTCATGCCATTCGCAATCTTATAAACTTCTTTTAGGTTGCCCTTCAACCTCCTGCGTTCCATTGAAAACAAGCCCAGTCTGTCCAACCTTTCTTCATAGCTAAAATCTCCCATACCAGGCAACATCCTAGTAAACCTTTCTGTACCCTCTCCAAAAGATCCACATCCTTCTGGTAGTGTGCTGTTCAGAACTGAATGCAATATTCCAAGTGTGGCCAAACTAAAGTTCAGTACTCCTAAGGGTTCTGCCATTCACAGTATAATTTCCACCTGTACTTGATCTTTTAAAATGCGTCACCTGACATTTATCCAGATTAAACTCCATCTGCCATTTTTTTACCCATGCCTCCAACTGATCTATATCTTGCTGTATCGTCTGACAATCCTCCTCACTATCGGCAACTCCACCAATCTTTGTATCATCTGCAAACTTGCTAATTAGACCAACTACATTTTCCTCCAAATCATTTATGTAGCTCACAAACAGCAGAGGTCCCAGCACTGATCCCTGTGGAACACCACTAGTCACAGCCCTCCGTTCTGAAAAACATCCTTCCACTGCTACCCTCTATGTCCTATGACGAAGCCAGTTCTGTATCCATCTTGCCAGCTCACCCCGATACTATGTGACTACACCTATTGTATTAGTCTGCCATGAGGGACCTTTTCAAAGGCTTTACTGAAGTCCATGTAGACAACAACAACCACTTTAACCTCATCAATCATCTTCAACATCTCCTCAAAAAACTTTATCAAGTTAGTAAGGCATGAACTTCTCCACACACAAATCATACTGTCAATTGGTAATAAGTCCATTTGTTTCTAAATGCATAAAGATCTTGTCCCTGAGAATCTTTTCCAATAACCTCCCTACTACCAATGTAAGACTCACAGACCTGTATTTTCCAGGATTATCCCTGCTACCCTTCTTAAATAAAGGGACAACATTGGTTATTCTCCAGTCTTCTGGGACCTCACCCGTGGCCAAAAAGAATATAAAAAGGATACATCCAATTCAAGCCCACCGACTCCCACAGCTACCTAGACTACACCTCCTCTCACCCAACTTCCTGCAGGAATGCGATCCCCTATTCCCAATTACTCCACCTCCACCGCGTCTGCTCCCAAGATGGGGCGTTCCACTCCCGAACATCCCAGATGTTCTCCCATTTCAAGGACTGCAACTATCACACTTCAGTGGTCGAAAATGCTCTTGACTGCATCTCTTGCATTTCCCACACCTCTGCCCTCACATTCCCTCCCCCCAACAAAAACAAAGACAGAATCCCCCTGTCCTCACGTATCACCCCACTAACCTCCGTATCCAACGTATCATTCTCCGCCACTTCTGCCACCTACAATCCGACCTCACAACCAAAGAGATACGTCCCTCCCTACCCCTATCTGCCTTCTGCAGGGACAGCTGTCTCCGTGACTCCCTTGTCCACTCCACACTCCCCACTAACCCTACCACATCCGGCACTTTCCCTGCAATTGCAGGAAGTGCTACACCTGCCCCTACACCTCCCCCCTCACCTCCATTCAAGGCACAAAACAAACCTTTCACATCAGACAGCGGTTCACCTGCACATCTGTCAATGTGGTCTATTGCATCTGCTGCTCCTGTTGTGGCCTCCTCTATATTGGTGAGACCAAGCAGAGGCTTGGAGACTGCTTTATAGAGCACCTGAGCTCTGTTCGTGACAAACAACACCTTCTCGTCACGAACCATTTCAGCTCCCCCTCCAACTCCCTGGGTGACATGTCCATCTTGGACCTCCTCCCATGTCATAATGATGCCACCCCACAAACTGGATGAAAAGCACCTCAAATTCTGCCTTGGGAGCCTACAACCCAATGGCCTCAATGTGGACTTTATTAGCTTCAAAATCTCCCCACCCCCGGCCTCATTCCATGATCAACCCTCCCTCTCATCCTCACCTCCTTGACCTGACACAACCTGTCCATCTTTTCTCCCACCTATCTGCTCCTCACACCTCACTGACCAATCCCCACCACTCCCAACCTGCACTCACCTATCATCCTCCCATCTACCTTCCCCAGCTCCACCCCTCCTCTCTATTTATTTCAGAGCTCCCTTCCCCCTCCCCCATTTCTGAAGAAGAGTCTTGACCCGAAACTTCAACTTTCCTGCTCCTCTGAAGCTTCCTGGCCTGCTACGTTCCTCCAGTTCCACACTATGTTATCGCTGACTTCAGCATTGGCAGTTCTTACTATCTCTATTTAAGGATACAAAGATGTCTGTCAATGTTCTAGCAATTTATTCTCTTGTCTCCCTCAATATTCTTGGATAGATCCCGTCAGGACCCAGGGATTTATTCACTTTAATACTTTTTAAGACAGACAACACCTCTTCCTTTTTTTGTAGCAACTTGGCTTACAAACTCAACACTCCCTTCCCTGAGATCATCTTCCACCAATTCCTTTTCTTTGGTGAATACCGACACAAAATATTCATTTAGGACCTCACCTACCTCTTCTGCCTTCACATTTAGGTTCCATCCTTCGTCCTTGAGTGGGCCAACCCTTTCTCTGGCTACCCTCTTGCTTTTGATATCTGTATAAAAAGCCTTGGTATTCTCCTTAATCCTGTTTGCTAATGATTTTTCATGACCCCGTTTAGCCTTTCTACTTTCTTGTTTAAGTTCTTTCCTACTTTCCTTATATATTTCATCAGTTCCCATTCTCCTAGACCTTATGTATGCTTCCTCTTTCTTTCTCACCAAGGTCAGAATATCTTTGGCCATCCAAAGTTCATGTAACTTGCCAAACCTATCCTTCATTCTTGCAGGAACATGTGACTCCTGAACTCTTATCAACTGCAGTTTGAAATACTCTCACATGTCTAATGTAGATTTACCCTCATACAGCTGCCTTCAATCAAAATTCTCCAGTTCCTGCCTAATATTGTAGTAGTTTGCCTTCCCTCAATCACATTCACCTGAGGACTGCTGTTATCCCTATCCATGAGTATCTTAAAACTCACGGTATTATGGTCACTACTCCCAAAATGCTCCCCCACTGAAACTTCACTCACCTGGCCAGGCTCATTTCCCAAAACCAGGTCCAGTATAACCCTTTCCCTGTTTGGACTGTTTACATACTGTGTCAAGAATCCCTCCTGAATGGTCCTTACAAATTCTGCCCCATTCAAGCCCTTAGCACATAGTGAGTCCCTGTCAATACAGAGGAAGTTAAAATCACCCACCACAACAAACCTGCTGTTTTTACATCTTTCCAAAATCTGTCTACATATTTTCTCCTCTAGCTTCTGCTGGCTATTAGGAGGTCTGTAGTATACCCCCAACATTGTGATTTCACCATTCCTATTCCTGAATTCTACCCACATTGCCTCACTGCACAAGTCCTCTGATGTATCCTCCCTCCGTACAGCTGTGAGATACTCCTTTACCAGTAAGGCAACTCCCCCACCCCTTTTACCTCCCTTTCTATCACACCTGAAACATCTAAATCCTTGGACATTCAGCTGCCAATCATAATTCTGGGATATTTAGCTGCCAGTCCTAACTTGGAATATAGTTTGGCACTGCGGTGATGAAGTTTGGAGCTCACTAGCACTTTTCATGGCAACAATGCTGCCTGAATACTTTGCAAGTAGGGACAGATACCCATTTCATGCATTTGTCCTATGAGGCAAAGAAGATCCTGTTCATTATCTGTGGTGTTTGGTAGAGATCTGGTGGGTGCGTAGATGACTGCTAGGCCTGATTTCCATTCCTGCTGAACATAGGACAGGGTACAGCAGAAGGATGAGTTTGGGATGAGTTGGTACCTCCCCTAGTGTTTGCCCTCTTTCTCTGATATGTGCTTGATTTTGAAGGAAGTTCTAACGTTTTCGTATGGTTGTATCCGGTGCAGTGATCCTGCGCGAGCCAGATGTCGACATCAGAACTCCTAAGTGAACCCTTCAGAGCGACCTTGTAGCATTTTCTTTCATGGGAGTGTATGTCAGACTCGCAATCTCTGTAAAGAATTTGCTTTGGATTGCGCTGTGCACTATTTGGCTACCACCTTTACCTGCAGAACTCCAGCAACTGCACCCCACAACTGCAACAAAAACAAAGTTGCTGGAATAGCTCAGCAGGTCTGGCAGTATCTGTGAAGGAGAAAACAGAGTTAACGTTTCGGGTCCGGTGACAACCGATTGATTGCTGTGAGTGGCTTTGGAATCATGTGAAGGATGCTATGGAAATGCAGATTCTGTCTTTAGTGGAGTGATCAAAATTTTGCCTCTGGGTACCACTCAAGTTTAAAATCACAGAATCTGTAATTACCAACTGGATCTTTTCACTGTTTAAGGGAATGCAGGATAAAGATTGTGTGTGTGTCATTATATTTGCTGAAATCCCTGTGACAATGGTCCTAATGAAAATGCTGCAAATCAATCCTGTCTAAATGAACAATTCTCTCAGTTGCTGATTGAAAATCCCATTCCCATCGATCATAAAGGGAGATATAGCATTTTTCACTAAATGTGGGCTTGTGATAATGTTGCTGGTTCAGGCCATTTTGAGGGTAGAACAGTCAAATATAATTTTAATCAGAAGTGGCTGAAGGAGAATGAAAGAGAAATTCTACAAAAGGCTGAGTCAGGAGAAAGGGAAAGTTGCATTTTGGATCCACAAAGATTCAATCACGTTAAGTACAGTCAGACTGTGTTAATGCACACAGTTCAAGTTACAGAATTGCTAAAGTGTTCCTTGTGTTTATGAGTGCATCCCTACTGATGTTAACCTAGTTCTCTTTTATTGTCGCCTTTCAGTGTCTCCTCTCAGTTCCTTGTGGGTATGCTATGTATTTTTCTGGTACTGTGTTTCAAAGCTGATGTGATTGGAGCTGAGCAATAAAAAAGGAAATGGATCCCATTTGTGGAGACATTCACTTAGGAATGGCTGTTCCATCATTGTGAGTGCGGATATTTTCTGTCAGATTGTGAGAATACACTCAGTGTTCCATAATGCTACCGTAATCCAAAACATCTTTGGCATGGCCAGTATTAACTCTTCAACCAACACCATTCCATCAGATTACTGTATTTAATGGCACGGTGGTTCAGTGGTTAGCACTGCTGCCTCACAGCACCAGGAACCTCGGTTCAATTCCACCCTCGGGCAACTATCTGTATGGAGCTTGCACATTCTCCCTGTGTCTGTGTGGGTTTCCTCTGGGTGCTCCAGTTTCCTCCCACAGTCCAAAGATGTGCAGGGTAGGTGGATTGGCCATGCTAAATTGCCCATAGTGTTCAGCGATGTGTAGATTAGGGAGACGGGTCTGGGTGGGATGTTCTGAGGGTCAGTGTGGACTTGTTGGGCCGAAGGGCCTTTTTCCACACTGTAGGGATTCTATGATTATTCAGTCATCATATTGGTGGCATCTTGCTGTGCTCAAATTGGCTGCCACATTTCCCACATTGCAACAGTGACTAAACTTCAAAAGTACTTTATTGGCTGCAGAGTGCTTTGTGAGTCCCTTAGCATGTGAGAAGATGCTATTACAAATGTGAGAATTATACCCAACATTGTGACAGGTTTATTTCTGACAACAAATGTGTCTTTGGAGCTGAATCTGTCATTGGGGAGGTTGGTGGGGTAGTCAAAGTATCACTGGCTGAGTGATCCTTAGCCAAAGCTATTGCTCTGGGAACATGTGTTTGCAGTTGGTGGGATTTGAATTCAATTCAATTCGTAGATTTAGAATTGAAAGCTATCTTCAATAATGGTGATCATGAAACTATCATCAGTAGTTGTAAAAACTCAGCTGGTTCTCTCATACCCTTTAGGGAAAAATATCTGCCACCTTCACTTGGTCTGGTCTATATTAGGAACATTAATATATATCCCATAAATGAAAAACCAGAAAATCTTGGGAATGAATGTACTGGATCTTCATCATGAGAAATACAGGATAAGTCAACTATTAAGGAAGTAATAGCCACACTTTTGGAAAATCATAATCTAATCGAGTAGAGTCAGCATGACTTCATGAAAGGGAAGTTATGTCTGACTAATTCATTGGAGTTTTTCAAGGAAGTCTCAATGAGAGTGGATAGAGGAGAAACCAGTGGATGTGGACTTTCAGAAGGTGTTCAACAAGGTACCTCACAAAAGGTTAAGTCCCAAGAGCCTACAGAGTTGGAGGTGGTTTATTGGTGTAGATGGAGGATTCACTAATGGCAGGAAACAATGAGTGGGGATAACGTTTTCTTTTTGGGTTGGCGATCTGTGACCAGTGGTGTTCCACTGGGATCAGTAGTGGAACTGCAACTGTTCACAATATGTATTACTGACTTGGACAAGGAAGCAAATGTACTGTAGTCAAATTTCTGGATTACACAAAAATATGTGGAAAGGCAAGTTGCGAGAGGGATACAAACGTTTTACAGAGAGATATTGATAGGCTAAATGAATGGGCAGAAGTCTGCAAATGGCATTTAGATGTTCGTCTGGGAAGGGAGAACAAAAGAATTACAAACAAATTATTTAAATGGGGAAAAACTGCAGATATCTGTAACACAAAGGGACTTGTGCACGAACACAGAAAACTAGCACACTAGTGCAGCAAGTAATCAGGAAGGCTAATGGAATATTTGCCCTTATTTCAAGAGGGTTGGAGTATAAGAATAGGGAGTTCTTATGTAATTGTACAGTTTTGGTTCCATTATTTCAGGAAATATATCATTTAATAGGAGACAGTCCATGGAAGGCTCATGAGGATGATCCTTGCTATGGAGGGATTGCCTGATGAGTAAAGGCTAAAACAGGTTAGGACTCTACTCTACTCACTGGAGCTTACAAGGATGAGATTGTGATCTCATTGAATCATATAGGATTCTTAAGGGCTTGAAAAGGTAGGTGCTGATAGGACGTTTTCCCTCATGGGAGAGTCTAGAACCAGAGGACATAGTCTCAGAATTTAAGACTGAGATGAAGACTTTCTTTTCTCAGATGGTTGTGAGTCTTTGGACTCATTGCCACAGAGAGCTATGGGTGCAAAGTCCTTGTTAAGGCTGAGATAGATAGAGGCTTGATCAGTTGGGGAGTCAAGAGTTGTGGGGAAAGAGCAGGAAAATAGATGCGAGGAATGTTGAATCAGTCATAATCCCATTGAATGGCAGAGCAGGCTGAAAAGGCGGAATGGCCTACTCCTGTTCCTATTTCTTACAGTTATGGTCTTATCAGTCAGTCAGGTGGTTGGAGAGAGAGGCAACTGAGGCAAGGCAGGCAGCCTGGGAGCTTTCACAGTTTAGGCTACTGTTAGGTATTGGTGTTACTTGGTTTGGGAAGTTGTGTCCACTGAAGTGTAATGAGATTCATGAAAATCATGATGATGTGGCTCTGGCATTAATAGCAGAAAGATGGCAGTCTAGAGGTCTGGAGAGCTGCATTCGAATACACCATGTCTCACTCTGAAACGTTGAAGGCTGTTCCCATTGAGGGATATGAGGCAGCCAGGTTTCAGGTGGGTGGAATGACTGCTGACCTTCCAGAGAATATAGCACCTCCTGAAACCTCCAGCCTAAAATTACAGAACTGATCACTGACTGTCCATGGATAACATCTCTGCTCTAAATCAGAAGGATATAGGTTCAAATCCCACCAGAGACTCGGGCACAAGAATCTGGGGTGACACTTCAGCGTAGTGCTGCAATATTGGAGATATTTTTTTTTGGGTTGTGATGATAAACTGAAACCCTGTTTGTGCACTTGGGTGGATATCAAAGGCCTCCCAAGGCACAATCTGTTACAAGAAAGGGAGAGAATTGATGTCCTGCTTAGTATTTATCCCTCAATTATCATCAATAAAACAAGTAATCAACACATTTTGTTAGGTGAAATTATGTTGTGTAAAATCTGACTGCTGTGATTTCCTATATGACAGTCCTTCAAAAATACATAATGGTCTGCAAAGCACATTGATAGCCTGAGGCTGTGAAAGGTACTGTGTAAGAAGTTCTTAATTTTATTTCAAAATGTTTCAATACTATAATTGTGACATCAATAGCAAATGTAATTTATAATGAACTTCACCCTGGTTGCTCAATGAATTAAAAAAAACACTTCCTGTATAGACTTGATTGCCAGAGCCTCTGGATGCTAGCCTAGTGACCCTCCCACCATGTCATCTGTCATTTGGTCCTTCTACAGCTGGCCTCTGCAACGTTGGCCTGGACAAAGAAAGACGACAACAAATGGGAACAGGAGTCTCTCATATGTCCTCAAGGCCGCCCCATCCTTCATTAAGATCAACTTTACTTTCATGTCCTATTGTCATACATCCTGTGAAATTATGCTGGCTTCCTCAACTATTGATACCTCTCCAGTTCACCCTCACCTCCCTTGTATCCCCTCTACCTCACACTCTTCTCCTTTCAGATGCTCTGAAAACCTATCTCTTCTTGTCTTTCTGGCTTTTGAGATGCCTTGAGATGGTTTATTGTGCTATAAGTGCTATATAAATGTATGTTGTTGTTGATGGTCACCTGATACTCGAAGCCACATTGCCAAACTATGGCAGCTGCTTTGAAGAGTTGGATACTGAATTGCTGAAGCATGGGCACTGTACTTGAACTATTGGCTGCAGTCTGGTTAGCATCCAAACCCTAGGCAAAAGACATCAAATAACAGAGAAGTGATTTGGTCATTCCAAATCAATGGCTTCTGATAATGAATCATGGCAATGACTTTATGCATGTGTCACTGAGATTCAGAAAAATGTGCTGAAAAGGTTTATGACATGAACATGTAATGGATAGAACTGAATAACCTAAACAGGGAAGAAAGTTATGTCACTGGAATACTAACCCAGAACCTCAGGCTCAAGCTCTGGGGACGTGGTTTCAAATCCACCAAGGCAGACCAAGGTGAAAGTTAGATTAGATAAAAATTTGAAATTAAAAGCTAACTTGATTATGACTACATAACCATTGTTGTGAAGACTCACCTAGTTTACTAATGCCCTTTAGGGAAGGAAATCTTCTGCCCTTGTCACGTTCCAAACCAATGTGGTTAACTCTTAACTGCCCTCCAGGCAATTAAGAACAGACAATAAATGCAGGCCTAGCCAGTGGTGCCCACATTCTATGAACGCATAAAAGAAGCAAGAAATTAAGGGGAAGAATGAGTTCATACTCACGTAACTAAATAGGATAAGACCAAATAGTACAATGTAAAGATAAGTCTATTCTCCAATCCTAGCAAGATTATTGTACATTCCATTTTATATTACATAGAAATGGTGCACTTGAATTTCCCAGGTATGAGTGTGCATCGTGTGCCATGTAAGTGAATATAAAGTCGCATTTCCATGTAGGATAACTGTAGTTCTAATCCAATTTCTAGTGATAGAAAGGTAACTGTACATAGATTCCTAGAAGATTCAGGGTGTTTGTAAGTCTTGTTCCTGGTGGTTTGTCATCAAAGAGTTATGATTGTTGACTTTAACATGTTTGATTTGGGGAGGGGTAAAATTAGCCATGGTTTGTTCCTCATCCAGAGGCCTACCACTTGAAAATGAGTCTGGATGTTGGGGACAACAGGATTGTGTTCAGGATTGTTTTCAAGGTGGAATAGCCTGTCAGGTGACACAGTGGACGATCCATGGATCAAGTGGAGCTAAATACTGAGTGGATCTGAATCCTATTAAAGGTCATTAGTTTCACTGGAGAAGTGGGAGGAGAAAAGAATAGCGTACATTTCCACAAAGAACTGAACTGGAGTCGATGAAATGGCAGAATTCGCCTCTGAACCATATTTGAAATAGAGTTCTATCTTCATTGTTTCCTGATGAGTGATTTTCTCTTTGTACACAAGACAAAAGTGTGCAAATGATTAAAGCCAGGTTCCATTAAGTCAGATTATCCAGCATCACCCATCCATTATTCATCCATTTATATCATTATAAACAGTTCTTTCTTTCTCTCTTTCCACTTACAGATTTTCTGTTACAATGTGTCATTCAAAGAAGGTTCTTATTGTGTTTTTACAGCCAGCAAGCCCTTTTAAGAGTATCTCAATTCCCCGTAGGTATATTGCGTGACTGGAGCAGTGCCTTAGCAGTTAGAAATTAAGCTCTCTTCATCCAATTTGACTTGGCATTTACACAGAGACAAGAACAAAATACAGAGAGTTGATCACTGAATGGAGCACTATCAATGGAACACAGTTGTAGGGAAGGAATCTACTTTTTTTTATTGAATTAAAGAAAGTAACAAAATAAACTTCAAAATAGAACTCCACTGGATGGCGTTTTCGCCTCTGTATTACTTTTACTTAGTCTTTTACAATCTGTTTGCTATAGTCCCTGAGGAGATAGCGTGCCTTTTTGTTAGTCAGTATTTGCTAGATATTATAGCATGGCTTTTAATTTTGTTAAATGGTTTAATAAACTCATTTTCACAATTTTTCCACTTTGGTTACTCCTATTATTAACTGATGTTAGGGAGTGAGAGACCATCAAAAATGAAGCATTCAAGATGAGTTCTGATGAAAATTCATACTAGACTCAAAATGTTCATTTTGTTTCTCTTTTCAATCTGTTGTCAGAACTGCTGAGCTTCTCCAGCAATTTCTGTTCTGATTTCAGATTTCCAGCGTCCACAGTTTTTTGCCTTTATTCAAAATCTTTGTCCTCTTGACCAAATCTCTCTTTGGTCTTGACCCTGTACAGCTCAAATAGATTGCACTCAACAAAGTCCGACATTTCATAGGGCATGCTGGAGAATGTCACAACTGGTGATTTTTGCAAATGGTGAACATTACAGACTGTAAATACACAGTATGCACTTTTACTTCGGAAAGTAAGTTTCTTCATTCTCTTTCATTAAAACCGTGGATGAACAAAGATTATATTCAGAGTCAGCAAAGAAGTGTATTGCTGGTTTTGCATGGCTAAGCAAATTTGCAAAGGGCAGACATGTGTACTGGATGACTTTAATTGAATTGAATTGAATCATTTATTGTCTCGTGTATGCAGTACAAAATATAATGAAAAGTTTATACTGTTGCCATGATCTTAAAACAAAATAAAAAATAGAGAGAGATAACTTAAAGACAGTCCAACTTTTCCTTCTCCGCTGCTACAGTCCCGCTCTGGGCTATGCCATCCCATGCCATGCCGTCACCAGAGTCCCATTCCAGGCTTCACCAGCCCATGCCATGCTGTTGTACCAGAGTGCCTCTCCAGGCTTCACCAGTCCATGCCATGCTGTTGTACCACAGTGCCTCTCCAGGCTTCACCAGTCCATGCCATGCTGTTGTACCAGAGTGCCTCTCCAGGCTTCACCAGTCCATGCCATGCTGTTGTACCAGAATGCCTCTCCAGGCTTCATAGGCTGGCCCACTCTCTAGCCATACTGCCATTAAAGAAGCTACTGCTCCGGACCACATAGAAGCCACCTTTCTACTGAACAGCTGTCTTTACAGGGTAAGTTTAAGTGAAAACTAAAAAAAAACTAGAAAAGAAGAAGGTTGGAAAAAGGAAAAGAAAAGATAAAGTGGATGAAGAGGACAAGCCCGGGCACAGGAGCCCGGACGCTGCCTATTCTGCTCCACCATCTTGATTCTTTACTACCTCTGGCTGCTCATTTTTAGTACAGCTGCTGTTGGCGGACAATACATTTTGGTGGGTTGTGAAGGAGTAGGAACAGTAATCTCACCTGTAGCAACCATGGACCAATGGTGTACAGGGTTATCTGGATTGGGATGGTTAAAAGGCATCAAAGTGTTTGATCAGCCATGATTATATTAAATGATGGTGCAAGCTCGACAGACTGAAAGGCCTACTCCTGTTCCTATGTTCCCATCTTCAGGATTCATCAAACACTTCTATCTTTTACCCTCCATAAATCTAAATCCATCCAAAACTCTGGTGTCTGCATCCCAACTCTTGCCAGTCCAGTTCACCCATCATCCTTTGTGCTTTCTAGTCCACAGCATGATATTATCTGGCAAAGCATCAACACTGACTGCTGTTAACTGTGGCTTTGTGGGTAGTACTTTAACCATAGAATCAGAAGACTGTGGGTTCGAGTCCCGCCTCCACAGACCTTGAACATAAAAATCCAAATTCTTACTCTCAATGATTTGCTGAAAGTGTTACTTCTCGATGCATTGCTAAGCAGAAGTTCCATCTGCTCTCTCAGATGAATGTAAAAATGCCTATTGTGTTATTTTGAAGAGAAGTAAGAATTTCTCTCCAGTGTTCTGGCCAATAATTTTCCTTCAACCAACATCAGTTAAAAAAAAAGACTACAGTAACTGGTCATTTCCACAGTGCTGTATCTGAGATTTTATTATGTGCAAATTGACTGCCATGATGCATTTCTTGCATTATGACAGTGACCTCAAGTCAAAACTACTTTGTTGGCTGTAATGTCCTTTAGGATATTTTTCTATCACTCATGGGATGAGCGTGTCACTGGCTTGGCCAGCATTTATTGCTCATCCCTAGTTGGCCTTGAAAAGGTGGTGGTGAGCTGCCTTCTTGAACCACCGCAGTCCGTTCGGTGTCGGCACACCCATTGTCCCATTAGGTAGGGAGTTACAGGATTTTGACCCGGTGACACTGAAGGACCAGTGATGTATTTACAAATCAGATGGTGAGTGGCTTGGAACCTGCAGGTGGTGATGTTCCCACGTATCTGCTATCCTTGTTCTTCTAGATAGTACTGGTCATGGAGGCCTGTGACTAGTGGTGTGCCAGAGGGTTTGGTCCTGGGATCTTGGTTATTTGTTATTTACATAAATGATCTGGATGTGAATGTACAAGGCATTGTTAGTAAGTTTGCGGATGATATAAAATCAGGAGGTATTGTTGATAGCAAAGAAGGTTATCAAAAATTACAGAGGATCTTGATCAGATGGGGAAATGAGCTGAGGATTGGCAAATGCAATTCAATACAGATAAATGTGAGGTGTTGCACTTTGGAAAGTCAAACCAAGGTAGGACTTATACAGTAAATGGTAAGGTCCTGAGGTGTGTTGTGGAACAGAGGGACATAGGGGAACAAGTACATAGTTCATTGAAAGCGGTGTCACAGGTCGATAGGGTGGTGAAGAAGGCATTTAGCATGCTGGCCTTCATTGGTCAAGGCATTGCGTATAGGAGTTGGAATGTTATGTTACAGTTGTACAAGTCGTTGGTGAGGCCGTACTTGGAGTATTGTGTACAGTTTTAGTCACCCTGTTATAGGAAAGACATAGTTAAACTGGAAAGTGTGCAAAGTAGATTTACGAGGATGTTACCAGGACTAGTAGGCATGAGTTATTGGGACAGGTTGGTCAGGACAGGACTTTATTCCGTGGAAAGTAGGAGAATGAGGGGTGGCCTTATGGAGTTGTATCAAATCATGAGGGGCATACATAGGATGAATAGTCTTTTTCCCAGGGATGGGGAATTGAAAATTAGAGAGCATAGGGTTAAGGTGAGAAGGGAAAGAATTAAGAAGGACCTGAGGGGCAACTTCTTCACGCAGAGAGTGGTGCGTATATGGAATGGGCTGCCAGTGAAAGTGGTTGAGGCAGGTACAATAGAAACATTTAAAAAACATTTGGATAGGTGCATGGATGAGGAGGGTTTAGAGGGATATGGACCAAATGCGGGCAATTGGAACCAGCTGAATGGGCAGTATGGCCAGCATGGACCAGTTTGGGCCGAAGGGCCTGTTTCAATGCTGTATTACTCTATGGGTTTGTAACATGTTGACTAAGGAGCCTTGATGAATTTCTGCAGTGCATCTTGTAGATGGTATACACTGCTGTCATTGGGATTTGATGGTGGAGAGAGCGAATATTTGTGAATGTGGTGCAATCATGCAGACTACTTTGTCCTGGATGGTGTCAAGCTGCACTCATCCAGTCAAGTGGGGAGTATTCCATCACACTCCCCACTTGAGCATTATAGATGATGGACAGGCTTCAGGGAGTGAGAAGGCGAGTTACTCACTGCAAGATTCTGAATCTCTGACCTGTTCCTCTAGCTGCCATATTTATGCGGTGAATCCAGTTCAGTTTCTGATCAAGAGGGATTTAGTGATGGTAATGCCATTGAATGTCAATGGACAATGGTTAGATTCTGTCTTGTGGAGATAGTCATTGCCTGGCACTTGTATGACATGAATATTATTTGTCATTAGTCAGCCCATACCTGGATACTTTCAATGTCTTGCTGCATTTGGATATGGACCTCTTCAGTTTCTGAAAGGTGCTGAACATTATATTCGCTGATGATTGCATAGCTACTTCTGACCTTATGATGGAGGGAAGGTCATTGCCGAAACAGCTGAAGATGATTGAGCCTAGGGTACTACCCTGAGAAACTCCTGCAGAGATGCCCTGGAGCTGAGATGACTGATCTTCAACAATCACGACCATCTTTCTATGTGCTAGGTATGACACCAACTAGTGGAGAGTTTCCCCCGATTCCCATCGATTCCAGTTTTGCTAGGGATCCTTGATGCCAAACTTCATCAGATGCACCCTCAATGTTAGGGGCAATGTCAGGCTCTTACCTCACCTCTGGAATTCACTCTTTTGTCCATATTTGAACCAAGGCTGTAATGAGGTCAGGAGCTGGTCTTGGCAGAACCCAAATTGGGCGTCACTGAGCAGGTTATTGCTGAGCAAGTGCTGCTTGAAAGACTGCTGATTACCTTCCATCACTTTAGTAATGATTGAGAGTAGACTGATGGGGTGGTAATTGGCCAGATTGGATTTGTCTTGTTTTGTGTGTACAGGACATACCTGAGCAATTTTTCACATAGTCGGGTGGATGCCAATTTTGTAGCTGTACAGGAACAGCTTGGCTAGGAGTAGCAAGTTTTGAAGCACAAGCTTTCAGACTATGGCTGGAATGTTGTCAGAGCCCATAGCCTTTGCAGTATCCAGTGCCTTCAGCCATTTATTTGTATCATATGGAGTGAATCAAATTGGCTGAAGACTGGTATCTGTAATGCTGGGAACCACTACAGGAGGTTGTAATGAATCGTCTACTTGGCACTTCTGGCTGAAAACTGGTGCACATGGTTCAGCCTTATCTTTTGCACTGATGTTCTGGACTCCCCCTCAATGAGGATGGGATATTTCTGAGACTTCTTGCCCGGGAGAATAGAAAGTGCCGTCTCCAAGTACTCTATTCTCAACCTCTTAACTCCAACCCATCATCAACACAAATACCACTTTTTCCCCATGCTATTTTCAGTTCTGACAAAGAGTCACTAGCCTTGAAATGTGGACTCTGTTTCTTTCTCCCTGCAGTTGCTTCCAGACCTGCTGAGTTTTTCCAGCACTTTCTGCTTGTGTAGCTCTGTCTATCACTTCCTGATTATATTGTTTGGCATGCAGGTTGTCCTGCTTTGTAGCTTCACCAGGTTGACACCTCATTTTTAGGTATGCCTGGTGCTGCTCTTGGCATTTCCTCCTGCACTTTTCATTGATCCTGAGGTGTGTGCAAGGTGCTGGAGTTGGACTTGAGGACCTGAACCCAAACCCTCTGACTCAAGCAAGATAAAGGAAAAAAAGAAAACTAGAGCTTAAGAAGGGAAAGAGATGACACATTGAGAAATTCTTAATGGCTGTTGTGTTTGGGAGATGCAGAAGGTTGATGTCATTTCATGCAGTGATGGTAAATTGATTCTTTCACCTCCATTGTTTGACTGATTTCATCCCCATGAGCAGCTAAAAGTTTCCCCATTTCCTACATGAGGCAAAAGAACTGAGATCTGTAGCTGATTGAGGAATCATCTGGCAATTGATCCCCTCAGACCTCTGGGAGTCCAAAGGTCCACTTGTTACTATCTAGAAATAACTTCTCTCACCTTCCTTATGCATGACCTTCCTAACCTATAATGCAATAGTGCCTATACCCCAAAAGTACCTCACTGGGTGTATAAGGTAATTTGTGACATCCTGGAACATTAAGGGCACATTCTTTCAATATATGAGTATAAAACTTTATTTCAGTCTCAATGTTGATGGCTGATTCAAAATATCACAATCGTATAACTATGATTGCTGTTGCTTGTAAAATACATTCATGGAGTAACAGGCTGACAGATTGATAGATGGTGTCTGGGAATGGAGACCTTCCTGGCTTTAAATTTTAAGTGCTTCGAGGTAACATCTGAGACTGGAGAAAATTATGATGCATACTTTCAGTCACTGATAAACATGTTAGATTAGTAGAAATTAGGGTTGGAAATCTCACATTGCAGTTTATCTTGTGTCTGTGTTAGAGTAACTCCAATCCTTAGTTCTTCCAACCTGTCTTTCTAAAGCTAGGAATTATTGTTTTGTGTAAATTCAGTTAGTTCCTGGCATCATGGAATCAAGTACAGAAGGAAGCTATTTGGCCCATTATGTCTTTGCTAGCTCTTTGAAAAAACGGTTTGTGTTTAATCTGAAACCCCCATGTTTTGTCTGCAATCCTGGAAGCTCCTCCTCTTCAAGTTCCTGTTCAACTCATTGAATCAGCTTCCATAACCTTTTCAGGTCATGCTTTCCACATCAGAGCAACTATCTACTGGAAAACATTGCTTCTCATCCCCTCTCTGGATCTTTCGCCAATGATTTTAAATCTTTGATCTCTGGTTAATAATCCACTTGCCAGTGGAATAGATTGTCTCTTGCTGCACTTCCAAAATTTCTCATCATCTTGAAAATTACGTCAGCACGCAACCCACTCTGTTCCAAGGAGAAGAGTCCTAACTTTCCAAAACCTCTCCTCCAATTCAAGTCCCCCAATCCTCCTAACTTCCAGCTTTGAAATTGATTTGTTTTTCACTGCAGGGTTGGAGAACCGCAGAGTAAATTGCCCAAATATTAGCCAGCTTTGTCTCTAGCCTTCAGTTAGATGTAGTCACTAATTCAAGGCTTCCTTCTTCTAATTTTTAATTGTTGTGTTTTGCCTCATGGCATGTCAATGTACCTTTAAGAGATATGTGCATGATATTGTCACTGCATTATATCATGTGACCTGAAGGTACAAAGATCTCAGACACCATCTTACCTGAGATCCCATGACATGCTACTGGAAGCACTCGCTTTAGATTACTGGCTTAATAGTGGCCCAGACACTGTTTCTGAAGGAAGTAGTGTTTGCATATAATTTGTTAGTTCTAACAAATATCTATTGGATTCTTTCAGACTACGATGTTTATGCCAGTTTCTTATGGAAGATATCAGAAGCATTGGCACATCAGGTAAATTACTCAGCTGGAAATAAAAATCACATCTTGGTAGCGGCAGGGTTCATCTTTTATAAAATTCCAATATCTTGGCAGCTGATATCAGGGAAGCTAATTGAAGACTGAGCATACAACAGCTTTGGAGATGAGAAAATGCAGACAATTAGAGTGTCAGGTTCTGTGAATACAAACAGCTTTAGTTCTTATATAGACAGAGTTAATGCATTTTGATTCGAATGTATGCTTTTACAAGATAAAATAAATTTCTAAGATTGCCTCAATTGAATGAAAAGTGTTTGCTGTTCAATAAGTTAAAGCCCATTCAACATTCCCATCACTCTTTACTGTATGGAGTTGTTTCACTACTCCAACTTTGACTTCTCTATTTACTAAGTCACTCTATAATCCGACACTGTATAATGGGACTGGTTTGTTAACTCCATGTTTACCCCAATTAATATTTTCTACTTCTTTAAACCCTCTGGAATGCAAATGGTATTGTCAGCCAGCATCAATGACTGACTTGCTTATGTCCCAATATCTTCATTTGTTTTAAACTCATAGAAGCTCCCCAAACATCATCCCAGCCAGACACAACCCCACGGGTTTTTACCACAGCTAACCCACCTAACCTACACAACCATGGACACTATGGGGCAATTTCTTTTAGCATGGCCAATCCACCTAACCTGCACATCTTTGGACTGTGGGAGGAAACCCATACAGCCATGGGGAGAACGTGCAAACTCTACACAGGCAGATGCTCAAGGGGTGGAATTGAACCTAGGTCCCTAGCACTGTGAGGTAGCAGTGCTAACCACTGAGCCATCATGCCACCCTTGGCTTGAAATGTAAGGAAATATCTCTCCTTTTGAGATATTTCAGAATAACCATCAGTTTGATTCTCCCGGATGACAGGTTTATTGTATGAGCAAAGAATGGGTTGACTGGGCCTACATTGACTGGAATTTAGGAGAATGAGGAGGTATCTTATTGAAGGATATAACATTCTGACAGGGCTGGACAGACTGGATGTAGGGATAATGTTTCTCCTATCTGAGAGCGTCCAGAACATGGGGTCACAATCTGGGCATACATGGTCAATTTGGACCAAGATGATGGAAAATTTCTTCACTCATGGGGTGGTGAACCCGTGGAAGTCTCTACCACAGAAGGTTGTGGAGGCCAAGTCATTGAATACATTAAAGAAAGGTCAGAAGTCACACGATACCGGGTTATAGTCCAACAGATGTATTTGAAATCACAAGCTTTCGGAACGCTGATCCTTCATCAGGTGGAGTGAGGAGAAGCACACAGGCACAGAATTCATAGGCAAAGAGATCAAATGATCGTATAAATGGTGAGTGGAGTGTCAATAGGTTGAATAACATGTCTCTGCAGTTAATCAAAAGTGTCAGACCGTGTGAGTAAAATGTCAACAGCTAAATAGCCAGTGAAGGGATGACCTATGATCGGATTAACTGAGGCAAAGAGATAATTACAAAAAGTTAAAAATAAAGTGGTGCTGGTGACAAACCAAATGACTGGAATAACATGATAGGTATAAGAGTCGCATGCTGAGGGTCTAACCAAAGTAACAGGTAATCCAAAACTGTACAAACTGATTAAGGGAGAGTGATCATAACAAGTAATCAAGGTGATGGTGTCAAAACAGGACAGTAAGGGAGATTTTACAGATACAAACAGTGTGGTGGGGTCACATATTGCATGACGTGAACCAAAGATCATGGTTGAAGCCGTTTTCATGGATACGGTACCTGGCTGTCAGTTTCTGCTGGTCAGTCCTCCGTTGTTGTGTATCTCGAAGGCTGCCTTGGAGGACACTTACCCAAAGATTGGAGGCTGAATGCCCTTGACCATTGAAGTGCTGCCTGACTGGGAGGGAACATTCCTATCTGGCCATTGTTGCGTGTGTCCGTTCATCTGTTGTCGTCGCATCTGCATGGTCTCACCAATATACCATGCCTCAGGACATCCGTATGAAATAGCCAACAGTGGCCAAGTCACATGAGTATCTGCTGTGTACGTGGTGGGTGGTGTTCCCATGTGTGATGGAAGCGTCCATATCAATGATCTGACATGTCTTGCAGAGGTTGCCGTGGCAGGTTGTATGTTGTTATGGTCGATGTTGTCCTGAAGGCTAGGTAGTTTGCTATGAATGATGATCTGTTTAAGGTTTGGTGGTTGTTTGAAGGCGAGAAATTGAAGTGTAGGGATGATCTCAGCGAGATACTAATCATCATCGATGACATGTTGAAGGTTACAAAGAACATGGTGTAGTTTCTCTGCTCCGGGGGAGTACTGGATGATGAAGGGGACTCTATCAGCCGTCTCCTGTGTCTGTCTTCTGAGGAGATCATTGCAGTTTTTCACTGTGGCACATCAGAACCTGTGATTGATGAGTTCAGCATCATATCCTGTTCCTTCAACATCTCTAGATGTCCATCGTATTCCTCCTTGTCTGAGCAGATCCTGTGTATACATAAGGCTTGTTTAAGATGGCTTCTTTAACATGTTCAGGGTGGAAGCTAGAGAAGTGTAGTATTGTGAGTTTATCCTTGGGCTTGCGGTAGGGTGACGTACTGAGGTGTCTGTCATTGATGGAGATGTGTATGTCCAAGAATGAGACTGATTCTGAAGAGTAGTCCATGGTAAGTTTGATGGTGGAATGAAACTTGTTGATGTCATTGTGTAGTCATTTCAGTGATTCCTCACCATGAGTCCAAAGGAAAAAAACGTTGTCGATGTATCTGGTGTATAGCATTGGCTGGAGGTCCTGTGCAGCAAAGAAGTCTTGATCAAATTTGTGCATAAAAATGTGGGTGTATTGGGGTGCAAATTTGGTCCCCATGGCTGTTCCATGTGTCTGGATGAAGAATTGGTAATTGAAGGTGAAGACATTATGGCCAAAGATGAAGCAGATGAGTTGTAGGATGGCATCTGGAAATTGGCAGTTGTTGGTGTTGAGTACTGAGGCTGTTGCAGCAATGCCGTTGTCGTGGGGAATGTTGGTGTAGAGTACCGAAATGTCCATTATGATGAGGAATGTTCCTGGTTCAACTGGTCTGTGAGTGCTGAGTTTCTGTGAGAATTCTGTAGGGTCACGAAAGAAGCTGGGGGTTGCTTGTATAATGGGTTTCAAGATGCTCTTGATATAGCCAGAGAAGTTCTCATCCCATTGCTTGATACAATGGGATGTCCAGGTGTGTTGGCTTTGTGTATCTTTGGAAGACAGTAGAAGTCTCATATGCGAGAAGTAAGAGGGATGAGAGTGCATAGGATACTCTGAAGACCTGGATCAAAGGTCTTGATCAGTCAGTTGAGTTGGCGGGTGTGTTGTTTGGTCAGATCGGCAGGTAGTTGTCTATAGTGTTCCTGGTTGTCAGTATGCTTCTGTACAGTAGTACATTCTATTCTGCATGGCAATGGCTCCTCGTTTGTCTGCTGGTTTGATGACGATGTTGTGGTTGATCTTGAGAGCCTGGATGGCATTGCATTGTGCTTGGGTGACATTCTGCACTATCTTCTCAGCGCGGCTGATGAATCTTGCGTTGACACATCTCCTGAAGGTTTGAGCATACATGACGAGCCTAGGGCAGCAGCCTTCCAGAGGGGTCCAATTCATCCCTTTCTTCTTTGGTCGCTGCACTGCAGATCTCTCTGTCGACTGTTCCAGTTCATTGGTTGTCTCATTGGGCTCACTGCTGACATCTTAGGGTTTGTGGACTTCAGCAGTCAACGACATTCAGCCTCTGATCTTCGGGTAAGTGTCCTCCAAGGTGGCCTTTGAAATACACAACAATGCAGGATCACTGAGCAGAAACTGATAGCCAGGTTCTGTACCCATAAAGACGGCCTCAACCGTGATCTTGGGTTCATGTCGTGCTACATGTGACCCCACCTTACTGTTCTGTATCTGTACTGTTCTGTTTTGACACCATCACCTTGGTAACTTGTTATGATCTCTCTACCTTAATTAGTTTATACAGTTTTGGATTACTTGTTACTTTGGTTAGACCCTCAGCATGCAACTCTCATACCTATCATGTTATTCCAGCCATTTGGTTTGTCTCCAGAACCATCTTATTTTTAATTTTTTGCAATTACCTCTCAGCCTCAATTAATCAGATCATAGGACATCCCTTCACTGGCTATTCAGCTGTTGACACTTTACTCACACGGTCTGACACTTTTGCTCAAATGCAGAGACTTGTTGCCATCATTTGTACTCCACTCACATCATTTGTACGATCTTTTGGTCTGGCTAAGGGTTAGATGATAGCCTCGTGGTACTTTTGCTGGACTGCTAATCCAGAGACCCAGATAATATTCTGGGACCTGGGTTTGAATCCGACCATGGCAGATGGTGGAATTTGAATTCAATAAATATCTGGAATTAACAATCTAATGATGGCCACGAATCCATTGCCGATTGTCGGAAAAACCCATCTGATTCACTAATGTCCTATTAGGGAAGGAAACTGCCATCCTTGCCTGGTTTGGCCTACATGTGACTCCAGACCCATAGCAATGTGGTTGACTCTTAACTGCCTTCTGGGCAATAAATGCTGCCTAGTCAGCCATGCCCTCATCCCATGAATAAATAAAAAAAAATTCTGTGCCTGCGAGCTTCACTTCACCTGGCAAAGGAGCAGCGCTCCGAAAGCTTGTGATTTCAAATAAACCTGCTGGACTATTAACTGGTGTTGTGTGATTTCTGACCTTGTCCACTTCAGTCAAACAGTGGCACCTCCGCATCACATTGAAGAAAGGGATAGATTTCTAGAGGCTAAAGATGTCGAGGAGTATGGGGAAAGAGTAAGAGTATTGTGTTGAAGTAGAGGATCAGCTGTGATCATGTTGAATGCTGAATTGGGCTTAATGGGTCAAATGGCCTATTTTTACTCCTTTTTTCTATGTTTCTTTGTTTATGTAATTTTTAAATAGTTGCAGTTGTACAATAAACTTGATATTGGTCACTTAACGAAACTCCTCTAGTTCAATCAGAAAGGTGGATATTCAAACATAAGATGACTTTGTGCTTGAAGGAACAACAACCCAATAGTCAAACTGTACCCCTAATAACTTGCAGATTTATCCAGTGTTGAGTTGGTAATGCCAAAGATGGCCTTTCCAACGTTTCAGACTCAGGCAAACCTCAAATAATAAAAGAAAATGCAATATCCACACAATTAGTTGCTTGAGAACTTCATAGGCAGGACTGGCATTCCTTTCAGGTGGCCCTTTGGTTCTAGCAGCTGTAGTCCAAATAGGGCACAGACTCAAACATCCACATTAAGAGTGGCCTGTTGCTGGCTGTGAAAACCCACAGGTAGGCCATTTAAAAATGGAATTAAACAGTCACTGACTCTGTTTTGAAACTGTTATCACCCAGGAAATGCCTGCAGGCAAAGAGAGTTTGGTGATCCTGTTGCTGGATGGCAGTGCCATGAATAGTCACACAGAATTGAGGACCTCATGTGACAGTAGCCACATTTCAGGGAACTCCAGCCGTCTACAGATTCTAAACAATGATGATCCTTTCTCCATGTTCTCACTCAAAGTGTACAAAGCTGAAATGTCTTCTGTTGAGCTAAAGTTCTACGCTGTGCACAGATCAGCAGACACAAAAATTTCTCAATGAGCTGCTCCCTCTCCTGGTTGTGCTGTGATAAATCTGCATTTTAATTTGGGCTCTTTGAACGTATTCCACATACTGTGTTTGCCTCCATCTCATCTGGAAATGCTGATATTTACAGGAATAAAGATAAAGTTGCCACGGTCTTACCAGACTATAGGGCTGTTTATCATTAGATTGAGATGACTGGTGGTGGTTTGAACTTAAGGTGACTGCACCTCAAGTGAGGGGAGAGATTGAGAAGGTGGGTCCTTAATAGTACCCTGGTACAGGAAGTGAATCCACAATGCTGGCATCACTCTGCATCAAAAACCAGCTGTCCAGCTGACTGAGCTACCTGGTGCCCTATGCAGTACAGTTCTTTCCCAACAGGCTACTTTTTCATGCTTAAGTCCAGGACATGCTGATAGGCTACTGGACTGCAAAGGGTCATCAAAGCTAAGTTTGATGTGCCACACACACGCAAACTTTGCTGATGGTAAGAGTGGTGGGGTGTGTTTCTGGGGAGTGGTAGGGGTAGGGTCACTGACGGCAATTTGGAGCAGAGATTCTTTTGATTAGCTAAGTATTTTGAAAATTACAGCTAATTGAAACACTCCAATTTGCTTGTCTGACTGAGGTTAGAAAGGAACAAGGGTTTAAATTGATCAACTTCATGCCAGTACAAGTACTTCCACTCACTACTCTGCTCCCTTGCTCATAGGGAACAGTAAACATCAACGGAGCAAAGCTGGGAACAGGAGGTAGACTTCAACACGGTGGCACAGTGGTTAGCACTACTGCCTCACAGCGCCAGGGACCCAGGTTCAACTCCACCTTTGGGTGACTATCTGTGTGGAGTTTGAACATTCTGCCCATGTCTGGGTGCTCTGGTTTACTCCCACAGTCCAAAGATGTGCATGTTAGGTGGATTGGCTATGCTAAATTACCCATACCGTCCAGTTATGGGCAGGATAGGTGGATTAGCCATGGGAAATACAAGGTTACAGGGATGAGGTGGATCTGAGTAAGATGCCCTTCGGAGGGTTGGTGTGGACCTGATGGGCTGAATGGCCTACTTCCACACTGTAAGGATTCTATGATGATCCTTTGAGGAGTGGGGCTGTGAATATTGCAGTTCCAGGATCTGAATGCTATTGAAAATAAATGCTTTCACTGGCCACATTCTTCAGTGGTGCTGTTGGCAGGGATATCATAGGTACTGCAGCTGCATAAATAGGGAGTGTATCAGACATAGTAGGGACTGCAGATGCTGGAGAATCTGAGATAACAAGGTGTAGAGCTGGATGAACACAGCAGGCCAAGCAGCATCAGAGGAGCAGGAAGGCTGACATTTCGGGCCTGGACCCTTCTTCAGAAATGGGGGAGGGGAAGGGGGTTCTGAAATAAATAGGGAGAGAGGGGGAGGTGGATAGAAGATGGATAGAGGAGAAGATAGATGAAGGAGACAGACAGGTCAAAGAGGCCGGGATGGAGCCAGTAAAGGTGCGTGTAGGTGGGGAGGCAGGGAGGAGATAGGTCAGTCCAGGGAGGACTGACAGGTCAAGGGGGTGGGATGAGGTTAGTAGGGAGGAGATGGGGGTGGGGCTTGAGGTGGGAGGAGGGGACTTGACTCCATTTTCTCCCCCTTGGTCCAGGAACTCCCTACCTACGTCCGTGACACCACCTACGCTCTCCACCTCCTCCAGAACTCCTCCAGAATTCCCCGGTCCCCAACACCTCATCTTTACCATGGACGTCCAGTCCCTATACACCTGCATTCCCCATACAGATGGCCGAAAGGCCCTCCGCTTCTTCCTGTCCCGCAGGCCCGACCAGTCCCCCTCCACTGACACCCTCATCCGCTTAACCGAACTCGTCCTCACCTTCAACAACTTCTCTTTCAATTCCTCCCACTTCCTACAGACAAAGGGGGTGGCCATGGGTACCCGCATGGGCCCAAGCTATGCCTGCCTCTCTGTGGGTTACGTGGAACAATCCCTCTTCCGTACCTACACTGGCCCCAAACCCCACCTCTTCCTCCGTTACATTGATGACTGTATCGGCGCCGCCTCGTGCTCCCACGAGGAGCTCGAACAGTTCATCCACTTCACCAACACCTTCCACCCCAACCTTAAGTTCACCTGGACCATCTCTAATACCTCTCTCTCCTTCCTGGACTTCTCTGTTTCCATCTCTGGCAACCACCTAGAAACCGATATCCATTTCAAGCCCACTGACTCCCACAGCTACCTAGAATACACCTCCTCCCACCCACCTTCCTGCAAAAATGCCATCCCCTTTTCCCAATTCCTTCGCCTCCGCCGTATCTGCTCCCAGGATGATACATTCCACTCCTGTACATCTCAGATGTCCTTGTTTTTCAAGGACCGCAACTTCCCCCCCTCAGTGGTCGAGAACGCCCTCAACCATGTCTCCCGCATTTCCCGCAACTCTTCCCTCACACCCCGTCCCCGCAATAACAACCAAAAAAGAATCCCCCTCATCCTCTCGTACCACCCCACCAACCTCCGGATCCAACGCACCATCCTCCGACACTTTCGTCATCTGCAATCCGACCCCACCATCAAAGACATTTTTCCCTCCCCACCCTTATCTGCTTTCCGGAGGGACCACTCTCTCCGTGACTCCCTTGTCTGCTCCACACTCCCCTCCAGCCCCACCACACCCGGCACTTTTCCCTGCAACCGCAGGAAGTGCTACACCTGCCCCCATACCTCCTCCCTCACCCCCATCCCAGGCCCCAAGAAGACTTTCCACATCAAGCAGATGTTCACCTGCACATCTGCCAGTGTGGTATACTGCATCCGCTGTACCCGTTATGGCCTCCTCTACATCGGGGAAACCAAGCAGAGGCTTGGTGACCGCTTTGCAGAACACCTATGCTTGGTTCGCACTAAACAACTGCACCTTCCAGTCGCGAACCATTTCAACTCCCCCTCCCATTCCTCAGACGACATGTCCATCCTGGGCCTCCTGCAGTGCCACAATGATGCCACCCGAAGGTTGCAGGAACAGCAACTCATATTCTGCTTGGGAACCCTGCAGCCCAATGGTATCAATGTGGATTTCACAAGCTTCAAAATCTCCCCTTCCCCTACCGCATCCCAAAACCAGTCCAGCTCTTCCCTGCCTCCCTAACCTGTTCTTCCTCCCACCTATCCCCTCCTCCCACTTCAAGCCCCACCACCATCTCCTACCTACTAACCTCATCCCGCCCCCTTGACTTGTCCGTCCTCCCTGGACTGACCTATCTCCTCCCTACCTACACTCACCTTTACTGGCTCCATCCCCGCCTCTTTGACCTGTCTGTCTCCTCTCCACCGATCTTCTCCTCTATCCATCTTCTATCCGCCTCCCCCTCTCTCCCTATTTATTTCAGAACCCCCTTCCCCTCCCCCATTTCTGAAGAAGGTTCCAGGCCCAAAACGTCAGCCTTCCTGCTCCTATGATGCTGCTTGGCCTGCTGTGTTCATCCAGCTCCGCACCTTGTTATCTTAAATGGGGAGTGTGTTCCCTGCAGTTGCAGTAACGCAGACTTCCCAGATACCATAAGCAGTGCCCTACAGACAGGAACACAAATGGAGAAGTCTCAGACATCAAGTGACTTTGGCATCTGAGGAGTTGGACCACTATTACTGGGTTTCAGGACAAACAAGCATGGTACAACATTGCAAGTATTGTATGAGAATCAGTTAAGCAAATCAAGACTTGGTCTTTCCTTGTCTTTTCCAGTCATTTCCTCATCCCTTTCTTTTTGATGGACTGTCAAAGTGACAGGAGAGTCCAATCTATCAGCATGTAGTGCACATATTCAAATCATTGGCACACGTGGAAGTAAAAATACAATACATCAGACTTTGTTGACAATGGCCCCAACGTTATAGTCATTGCTGCACAAATGCCACTTGCTGTTCTTCATGTTTTCAGTTGATCAATTCTTTTTTAAAATATGTTGAGTATTAATTTATGGTTATTCGAGATCCATTTCAGAATCTGGTGTGAGAAAACAGAATGTCACTTCAACCATTGACATTGAAGAATTCAAACTGAGACATGCACTCTGAAAATTATCTAAAGACCTGAAACATTATATCTTCATCTCCACAGATTCTGCCTCACCTACTTGAGCACTCCTATCACTTTAATTTCAGATTTCCAGTATTTCACTTTTGTTCAAAGAATCTAAAAGTATTTGAGGCACTAATCAGACCCCAGCTGGAACGCTGTGAAATTTTGCATTCCTTATCTTAAGGAAAGATACATGAACATGTGAATCAGTTTAGAGTAGGTTCACAAACTGATCCTGGGGAAAGAGAGACTCTCTTGTGAGGAAAGGCTGAGCCTGTATTTATTGGAATTAAGAACAAGAGGGGACCTTATTGAGACAGTTGATTTTTAGGGGGTTGACAGAGTAGATACAGAAAGGTTGTTTCCTCTTGTGGGAGACTTTATCACCAAAGGGCATAATCTCAGAGCAAGGCTAACTCCTTCAGGACAGAGATGAGGAGGACATTCTTCTGAGGGTAGTGAATATGTGGAATTCTTTACAGCCATAAAGGCTAGGTCTTTAAGTATATTTAAGGCTGAGATAGACAGATTTTTAATCAGTAAGAGAATAGAGGCTCAAGGGAAAAGGCAGGAAAGAGGCATAAAGGGTTATCAGACCAGCTATAATCTCATTGAATGGCATAGCAGACTCAATGGTCTAAATGGATAAGGTGAAGAAAACTGGCAGAGCTTCCAAGTCCTGATTGATAATCATTGACCCTGCTGAAAGGTGTACACCTGTAGTGGTCAGGTGCAGACAAGTGTAGGTTCTGTTATTAGAATCATAGAATCCCTACGGTGTGGAAGCAGGCCATTTGGCCCATCGAGTCCACACTAACCTTCTGAAGAGCATTTCACCTCCCTATTCCTATAACTCTGCAATTCCCATGGCTAATCCACCTAGCCTGCACATCCCTGGACATTATGGGTAATTTAGCATGGCCAATCCACCTAATCTGCACATAGTCATAGAGGACAGAAACAGACCCTCTAGTTCAGCTAAACATAATCCCAAACTAAACTAGTCCCACCTGCCTGCTCCTGGCCCATATCCCTCCAAACCTTTCCTATCCATGTGCTTAACTAAGTATCTTTTAAAATTGTAACTGTGCCCGCATCCACCACTTCCTCTGGAAGTTCATTCCACACGCGAACCACCTACTTTGGTATTTTTAAAAAAAAAGTTGCCCCTCATCTCTTTTTTTTTAAAAAAAATGTCTCTCTTCTCTCACCTTAAAAATATCTTTGGGAGGAAACTGGAACCCACAGGAATCCCACATGGACATGGAGAGAATGTGCAAACTCCACACAGACAGTCAACCAAGGGTTGAATTGTCCCTGGTGTTACGATGGAACAATGCTAACCACTTAGCCACAATGCCATCCTGACTGAGCACTTTCAAAATTCAGACATCAAGACTACTTAGGGGCAATAAGCCTACAACAGTTCAACAGCACCAGGAGAGGAGAACTGGGGAAGAGAATGAAGAGGACAGAAAATGGGCAGGAGTGAAAACAATTGATATTTTAGAGGTCAGTTCTACAGTTTCCTAAATGAGAAATCACATGTTGGAATACATGACACCTCAGCCTTCTGCTGAACTACAGCATGACTCTGGTGTGATGAGCATCACAAAATGGGAAAAGAAAATATATTAAACCCATGACTTTCAGGGTGAGGTGTATAGGTTACCTGATGAGGTTGCTATGGTGCAAGATAACATCCCTGCTGCTGAGCTAGAAGGCCCAGGTTCAAGTCCCATCTACTCCGGAGGTATGCAATAACATCTGAGCAGTTTGATTAGAAAATACGTATACATGTTGTTTAGTAACATACACAGAACCTACCACATGACTTAGGAGACATTTTCCCCTAAAGGATTAGTTAAACTGGAACTATATTGTCTGGGATTTGGAAGAATGAGGTGATCCTTTAGAAATTTACAGAATTCTTAAAGGATGTGACTGGGTGGCTGCAGAGGATTTCTGTGGCTGATGAGTCTAGAACAAGGGAACAAAATCCGAGAATAAGGGGCAGGCCATTGAAGGTGGATATGAGAAAGAACTCCTTCAGTCAAGAGGTGGTGAATCTTCGGAAGTCTGTAGTCCAAGAGGGCTGTGGAAGCCCAGTCACTGAGCAGGTTCAAGACAGAAATCAATTAGATTTCTGGAGGAGTGACATCAAGGGATATGGAGATGGTGTGGGAAAATAGTGTTGAAGTAGACAACCAGCCCCAATCTAATTAACTGATGGAGCAATTTTGACAGGCTGAAGGATGGTTCATGAGTTCCTCTACAATAGTGGCTTTCAGAGAGCTTATGGGGAAACTGCACCTTCGCGTTCTAGATAGTAACTGTCCATGATTCCCAGACAGTTTACTACAATATATTTTAAGCCAATTTGTCAAACATTGATCCAATTATTTTGAGAATTCTGACTCCAAGGAGCAAAGGTTAGACCGCCTCATATTATTTTGAAGACAGGACCACTCAGTACCCACACACAGGTCTCAGACGAACGTAGTGTTACTTCTGGAGTGAGATCACCAGATTCACCAAGATTGATCACTGGGAAAAATTATTCCATCAGTCAGTTCACATCAAGGGGTATTTCTCAGGTTCAAACTTACAAAGGTAAAACAAATACATGCCCTTCTTGAGTTCTCTTAACTGATCTTGTGGCACAGTGGTAGCATTCCTGAGCCAAGAGACCTGGGTTCAAATCCCACCTGCTCCAGTGTTTAATAACTTCTCTGAACAGGTTGATTAGAAAATACCATTTCCAAGTGGTAATAATGTTGTGGAATAAGCTACCCATACCCATGAAGGCTGACAGTTTGAGGCAATTAAATAGTTATCTAAAAGGAAAGAATTTATGCTCGTCAAGAACTAAAAGGGGATCAGCCTGATGAGTTTTAGACAGTCACAGAATCCCTAGCGTGGAAACAGGCCATTCAATCCTACAAGTCCACACCAACTCTCCGAAGAGCATCTCACCCAGCTTCACCTCACTACCCTATCCTTGTAACCCTGTATTTCCCATGGCTAATCCACCTAATCTACATATTCTTAGACATTATGGACAATTTAGCACAGCCAATCCACATATCCTGCACATCTTTGGACTGTGGGAGGAAATCAGAGCACCTGGAGGAAACCCATGCAGACAGTTGCCCAAGGCTGGAATTGAATCCGGGTCTCTGGTGCGGTGAGGCAGCAGTGCTAATCACTGAGCCAGCATGCCACCCTTGTTTTACTTGAACATTTTCTCGTAACTTAACAAACATGCCTGTCTTTTAGCTCTTTTCCCTTGAAAGAAGCAAGTGAATTAGCACAAGACAGTGGGACACTCCTGATTGCATCTGAGGTTTCTGCCAGACTAACCATGTACGACTGTTTGAAGGCCGAATTAAATCTCCGCTATGAAACCCTCCAATTCATCAGACTGTTGACACACACTGTAAATGAATGGTTGCTGTACCGGAACTGGTGAAACTGTTTTGTTTTAGTATGAGTCAGTGTTTTCAAGAGGGTTTGACAGCAATAAGTGGTGGCTGCAGTAGTATATAACAACTTGAATTTATATAGCACCTTTAACGTAATGAAATATCCCAAGGCATTTCACAGGACTGTTACCAAACAAAATTTGGCTGAGAAATACTAGGGAAAGTAACTGAAAGCATGATGGAAAGTAGGTTTTCAGAGGGGACAAGAAAGGGGAATGGGAGAAAAGTGGATGGGGGTTGAAGAGAAAGAGAGAGGAAAGACAAAAAAGGCATAAAAGGGACACAGGCAGAGGAAACAGAAGACAGGAGAAGAGATTTAGTGATGAATTTCCAGAGAGCATAGGACCTAGGCAGCAGAAGACACAATCACAGGTAGAGTGATTAAAATTAGGGATATGCAAGAGGCCAAAAAATGGAACAGTAGAGGTGAACATTATGTCTAGAGGAATTTATAGAAATAAGGAGGGGTGGGGCCATGGAGGGATTGGATTTGGAGGATCGAGAACCTCAATGTATCAAAGCAACATTCAAAGACACAAACACATGCCAACTGCTCAGTCTTTTCCTGCCATTTTATTTTTTTTCCTTTCTGCTGTACAGAACAGTCATGAAGGAAATCAGTGTTTGATACAGCTCCACTGTTATCCCATAATCCATTTCAATACACATGAGGAAAAAAAAAATCCATCAACATCAATGATTTTCAACAAATAACCAGTTCAGACATAAATAAAAATTCAGGACAAGTGGCAGCAATTAAAAATGGAAGAAAAATGTTCCATCGAGTTTCAACAGAAAATACTCAAGGTTCGGCATATGCCACAGTGCATGACCAGGAATGAAATTGTACATTGCAATGCTTGGTAGAAGCTGCCATTTTTGAGTTGAAAGGCAAGAAAATATGTTTGCGGTTTTGATCTTTTGGTTGAAAGTTAGGTTTAAAGTCTCACTAATTCAGATGGCAGTGACGGTAGTGCCCTCAATCCAGCTACTTTAAAGTGAACTAGCTCTCATGACGGTTAAGCAAATAAACACACATATCTGAGGTTCCAGCTTCAATATCTGGGTAATACAGAATGAACAATTGCAGGTATAACTGGGGATTAATATCAATTCAGTTTCTCTCTCCATAGACAAGCTAAGAGCTTCTATTTATATTTCAGATTCCTAGCATCTGCAATATTTTGTTTGCTTTCTGGCATAACAGTTGGTGTTGGTGCTTTGAGTGGAGTGTCAGGATCAATGTTATAGCTAGTAACCTGGACTTACACTCCCAAAACTGGCATTTAAAAATGGGAATGGATTCAGCCATTGAAATGAATTACCCTCTCAGACACAGGTAATCATGTGCAGTTTTTTTTGCATAGCTGATTCACATTGACTGTAAAATGAAAACAAACAGCACAGTGCTGCAACGGGATACAATTTATAGACACAGGATTTTTAAGTGAGTCTTCAAAAAGTCAAAAATACTAAAAAAAAAGGCACTGGAGAAACTCAGCAAGTTTGGCAGCATCTGTGGAGAGAAAGCAGAGAAACATTGAGTCCACTGACCCTTCATCAAAACCAGAGTTGAAGAAAAGTCACATGGGACTTGAAACATTATATCTGCTTTCCCTTCACAGATACTGCCATACCTGCTGAGTTTCTCCAAAAATTTGTTTTTGGTTTCAGATTTTCAGCACCTGTAGTTCTTTTTTTTTGTTTACAAAAAAAGGGACTATTTTATAATGTTACAAGGACAAAACCCCGTTACTTTTCCATGCTGAAAGTCAGAGATCGACATGTCAGGAAATGGAGTAACTTCCATTTTGGCTAGCCAATGGGAAATTTTAATTAAGTATACCGTGAATGGACACAGAATAAAGCTTCCTTTAATTGTGTCCAAGATCTTGCCTCAATCTCAAATTCGATTTCAGAAGAGTAACCTATTTACCCCTTTCCACACTCCCCAAACACCACTAGCTCTGGAGGGAAGCCCGAATGCAGGACAATGAACACACAAAAGTCACCATAGCCCCATCAGATCAGGAGACAGAGTCGCGGTTTAACTCAAGGATCACCATACCTCAGAAGAGGTGAGAGGTTGAGATGGAGAATCCTTCATGGTAACCTCAGTAGGTGTGGGAATTGAACCAATACTGTTGATGTCACTCTGCGTTGCAACCAGCTGTTCAGCAACCCAAGCTACTGAGTTCTTCTTCACTGATTTTTATTATGTTTCAATATTCAGGGTGTAAACATTTTATAAAGGCTGTTTCGCATCCTAAATTAAAATACCCACATCTGTTCAATCGGCAGATAAGGGTACTGTGAAATTAAATGGTATGTGGATTTGACCATTGTATGTACTTTCACACATATGGCTCCATGATGCAAAATGTCTGTGACCACAGCTGGAGACACTACTCAGACAATTGTTTACGTGGTTACTTTGAAAGTAATTGGTACTGAACTATGGGCTACCCTGTGTTCATCACTCATTTATTTAAACCAGGACCTTTACAGCTAACAGAGTTAAACAAATTACAACCAACAAACATATATTCATGCATTCAAACCTGAATTGACATTATGTAGGGGATTCTTAATATATGAGATTCTTAATATACGAATTCTTCAGTGGAGGACAGGTGACCAGGTTTTGGGTAGTGCTTCACGTGAATTGTATTTAGGTTAAAATAGAATAGTTTTTTGTGTGGTTGTAGAAGTGAAATAGCAATAGTGCCATTATTTATAGAACATCTTCCAATCCTTAGGAAGTTGCTGATGCTGCATAATCAAAAAGATTTGGCTCAGTGCTGTAGGTCAGATCCAGCCATACCATGAGATAAGGCAGCTCAATTGGAAGAATCCTTCTATTATGTGAAAGTACCAAGCGCAGAGGACTCTGGACATTAGTGCTGCTTTGGCTTCAGTGTTATTCTCCGTACTGTGTTGTAAATGAAACCGAAATTCTGCAAAAAAGTGAAATTTTTGAAAACAAAGAGACTTAAAAATATTTTCTTTCTTAACACGAATATGTCGACTTTCTGCTGTGGTCAAGATCATAACCAAGCACTCTACTCTCATCAACTACCACAACCACTCTCAACACCTTTAATGTAATGCAATGTCCCAAGGTTCTTCATGGGAGTATTTAGGGCCACATAAGGAGATCTTGATCTGATGATTGACCAAATTTGGTCAAAGTAGTGTGTTTATGGTGTGTATTAAAGGAAGGAGTGTGATGTAAGGCAGAGAGGTATAGGGAGGAAATTCCAGAATTTGAGACCTAAGTGATAGAAGGCACCAACAGTGGAACAATTATAAATGGAAATGTACAGTGGCCAAAATTTGAGCAGCACAGAAATCTTGGAGGGTCATGGGGCCAGAGGCAAAAACAGAGATAAGGATGGGATGAGGCCAGAGAGATTTGTAAACAAGAATGAATGAGATTTTTAAAAATCAAGATGTAGCTGGACTGTAAATCAATACAGCTGTATCAAAGAGAGATGAGACTAGTTGAGACACACTGGCAGCCAAGGTTTGGACGAGTTCAAGTTTACAGAGAGTAGAATATAGGAGACCAGCCAGTAGTGTGCTGACATAGTAGAGTTCCAAGGTAATGAAGGCACAGATGAGATGGAGTAAAGTTGAGCGACATTATGAAGATGAAGATGAAGATGGAGACAGATAGTCAGAGATGGCACAAATGAGGTCAGAAGCTCAATTCAGGATCAAATGTGACTCCAGAACGTGGACATACTGGCTGAAACAGACCATTATCAGGGAGAGGGATGGAGTCAGCAGCTAGAGAATGGAATTTGGAGCACAGACTGAAAAACAATGGTTTCCATCCTCCCCTTATCTAATTGATGAAGCATATTGATCTTATTATTTATAATTCTTTGGAAAAATCTTTTATCCCTTCCACCCATAAAGTCAAACAACACTGTCTTCTTTCAGGAGATTTATTTACTCACCTGAGCAACAAAATAGGTAACTCCTAGATATGCCGCTATACACAATGCCAACAATAGATCGAAGATGGCAGGTTTCACTCTGCAAACAGAACATATTGTAGACTTGTCACTTCAATGGCTAAAACAGAGGAAATGGTGAAAGCAGCAGGCAAACTGAAGCCTCTCATCTAAACCAGAGTTAGATTTAGAAATGGTCATAACACTTCTGAAGTCCAAAGACAGGGAAGTTAATGTTATTTGTGATTTAGTAGTATTGATTACCTGGTAAGCACTCATAACATGTTAATGCAGATAAGTGTGAAGTTGTCAACTTCAATAGGAACAGAGTAATAGTATTACTTTAATGGTGATAGATTGGAAAGGTCGATCTACAAAGGGACCTGGATGTCCTGGTACACCAGTCTTGAAAGCAAACATGTAGATGTAGCAAGCAGTTAGGGAGGCAAATAGTATATTGGCCTTCATTGCAATAGGTTTGAGGAGAGGAGCAAGGAAGACTGATTGCAACTGCATCGGGGTTTCGCAAGAACACATCTGGAGTAGAGTGTGCAGTTTTGGTCTCCTAACCAGGCTGATTCCTGCGATGGTAGGTTTGTCATACTAGGACAGATTGGGTCAATTTAAGACCCCATGCCATTGGAGCAGAAGTAGACCAATCAGCCCAGAGTCTGCTCCGCCATTCAATGAGATTACAAACTGATCTGATAATCCTACCCTTGATTCCTCAGATTAAAAATCACCATCTTGGTCCTGAATGTATTTAATGAATCAGCCTCGACAGCTTTCTGCACTAAAGAATTCCACAGATTCACTACCCTCAAATGAAATTCTTCTTATGACCTACTGGTCTTAAACTGATAACACCTTACTGAGATTGTGCACACTGGTTCTTGACTCATACCACAAGGAGAATCAACTTCTTTTACATCTACTCTGTCAAAGAACTCCGAGTATCCAAAACTCTAATAAGTACAAGTTTGAACTCCTAAAACACAATGAAAATCTCTCCAAACCCAAAGTCAACCTGCTGAACCTAGTCTTAAATGCTTCCAATGCCAGTAAAGCTTTCCTTAGGTAAGGAGACTAAAATTATACAGTTTCAGTAAGATCTCCCTATTTTATTATTCCATTCCTTTGAAATAAAGGCCATCAGACCATTTGCCTTCTCTATTACCCATTGAATTTAGGTATTAGCTTTTTGTGATTCATGCACAAAGAACCCTAAGGCCCTGTGTGATGCAGTTTTCTGCAGTCTTTCCCTATTTAAACAATATTAAACTCTTCTTTCTTTCCTGCCAATGTGCATAACCTAATTTTTGCACATTATTTTCCTTATGCCAAGTTTTTGCCTATTCACTTAGAATATCGATATCCCTCTGCAGACTCATGTCAAACCCACGAGTTGGCAATAGTACATTCACTTCTCTGATCCATGTAATTTGTAAATAATTGTAGCTCCAGCACTGATTCCTGTGGCACTCCAATAGTCACAGGTTGCTGTCCTGAACGTTCCCCCTTTATTCCAACTGTCTTCTATTAGTTAGCCAATTGTCTATCCAGGCTAAAAAACACCTCCAGCATCATGGGGTCTTATTTTAAGTCTTCTACGTTGTACCTGTCGGCCCTGTATTCATTGGGAATTTAGAAGAACGAGAAGAGATCTCATTGAAGCATATGACATTCTGACAGGGCAGGGCAGACTGGGTGTAGAGATGATGTCTCGCCTAGCTAGGAGTGTGCAAGGGATCATTGTCTCAGGATACAGGGTGGACAATTTCGGACTAAGCGGAGGCAATATTTTTCCACTCAGAGGGTAATGAACCTGTGGAATTCTCCACAACAGAAGGCTGTGGAGGCTAAGTCATTGTGTATATTTAAGGTCTATATATCAGATTTCTAAAAGTTGAATGCGTCAAGGGATATGGCACAACAGGAATATGGCATTGATATAAAGGATCAGTTATGATCATGTTGAATAGGGGAGTGATCTTGATGAGCCAAAATGCCCTACTTCTGTAGCTGTTTTCTATGTTTATGTTCCACCTTTCATGTAATCCTAGCATCTCATGGGATGGGGCAGGGTGGAAGGGAAAAAAATTCAGGTGTTCAGCAAAAACACAAAAGCAAGGGTAGGTGATTAAATATAATAAAGTGTGGAGCTGGAGGAACACAGCCAGCCAGGCAGCATCAGAGGATCAGGAAAGCTGACATTTCGGTCGGGACCCTTGAGTAGCTCTTTCTTTTTAAGTGATTTTGTAGTTTCTGAACATTTGAGATTTGTAAGCAAACTCACATTAAGATTTGGTTATCTATTATTTCTGTGCTCGACAACCTCTACTGGCTCTCAACTCAAAAATGCCTGGATTTTAAAAATCTCTTGTAATCAAATTCCTCCAAGGTCATGTTCATGCAGCCATACAACCGACTGGGATTTCTGTATTCCTGTTCCTGCCCTCTTGCATAGGCAGGTATTTCCTTGCACAAAAGGCAGCTGTGCTTTCTGCTCAATCCCTGGAATTCCCTCTGCGTATGTCTCCACTTCTCTTCTCTCTTCCATTAAGTTGCTTCTTGTAAACCAACATTGACCTTAATGCTGCCTTGTTAAAGTCTGTCTTGCAATACTACTGTGAAGTACCTTGGGACATCTGCCTATGTTAAAAGGTATTATATAAATCTAGTTTGTTGGAGAGCTAGAAGCAGAGGAGGGTCTTAAGGAAAGAATTTTGTTATGGACACAAACATTCTGCCACCTAGAGTGGAAGAGGAGGGGGAAGAGTGCACAATAATCCAAAATTATAGAGACAGTAGGTGGCAAAAAGGGTTTCTTGGTGTAAAAGGTAGTTTGGGAAGAAAAGGATTTTGCTAATCATCCAGTTCCTTCTTATTGAAAACTTGCCATCCGAGGAGTATCTTTCCCTCCTCAGTAAGAATCCCACTGTAACTAAATACATTTATTAAAGCTTTTAAAAACTATTTTAAACAATGCAGCCTGTTCTTTGCACCATGAATGACAACATGGATGAGAAAACCATTCAGCTTGTCCTAGATCATCTAAAACAACGGCCAACCATTTCGTGAAATGATTCCAGAGATCTTGCTTTCGTACTAAAGAAAGAAAGACTTCTTTTAAGACAAGAGGATTGGGGAAAGTATCTAACTATTTATGTATGAGGAAGGTCAGATTTGAAGAATATGAAAGATTTATGGTAACTGCAATCAACTGGCAAATAATCAAACCTGAAATGGAATGTAGATATTTTACCATAATAAATCATGTCCAAATTAATTAAGAGACAACAAGGTGCAGGGCTGGATGAACACAGCAGGCCAAGCAGCAA
>NC_063360.1:32613619-32629554 GCF_021869965.1 Rhincodon typus | reverse complement strand
CAGTTCTGATGAAGAGTCACCAGAGTCAAAGCGTTAACTCTGCTTTCTCCCCACAGATGCTGCCAGACCTGTTGAATTCCACCAGTATTTTTGTTTTTGTTTCAGGTCTCAACAACCACAGTTCTTTGTTTTATTTTAGATTCTAATGGCATACTCTCCGTATGAGAGTCCAGACAGCAAGCACTGCAAGGCTATTCAACTATAAATGACTTTGCAACTGAGCATGATCTGGTGCTTGCTTTGTGTCCACACATGCACACTACTTTTGTGAGAGTAATTATTTAACAAACAGGAATAGGAACTCAGGTATATTTGCTTAACTCCCCCAACAAATGCTGGCAAAAAGCCAATTATAGCTTTCTCCATCAGCCAACCTATGTCTATTCTAGTTTCCAAGAATCAGTACTACATTATTACCACTGAGCTATAGGGATAGAAAACCCTATATGGTCTGCCGTTCATACCTGTATGCATTCATGGTCTGTTTCAGCTGATCATAGAAGAGAAATTCAGGATCCCTGCAATCAGAAAAAGATTAGTTACCTTTGTCATCAAAACTTCAAGAAAACTTGGTCTTTTTTTCCTAACAGTAAAAATTCTAAGTTCACAACATATAGGCTTGAGACCTCTAGTGACTGATGCCAGGTAGATATCTATATGTACGTGTATGTGTGCTGAATGCTGGAGCAACAAAAACAGCAGATAAATGCAAGTCCACTGCACACGACTGGAAAGGAGAGACCACATATGGAGTGAAGCATATAATATATAGTTGAGGGAATTTGGAGACAGCGTGAATAGAACTGGTAAATCTTTCTTTCCTCTCTCCAGTTTAAAAGTTCAGTAGCCGAGTTAAAAGGTTAATAAGGTCACTGACTCAGCTGACTGAGGGACCAGTCAATCACCTGAAGCCCGAATAGGGTGCCCATAGGTGTTGATTACTATTGAAAATTAACTAGTGCGAGTCATCTCAGCTCCCCCACCTCTATTTAAGAGAGGGCTTGTTGAAAGCACACAACCAGTAAACTGCGCACGGTCAGGAAGAAGAGCTCACATACTGAGTGAGCATATAGTTGGGGAATTTGCAGGCAGCGTGGAAATTCAGTGCAGAAGGGAAGAGGTGCTTTGTGCTTGCTTTTCTGGCTCATTGTTTGTCAAGGTTTTTTTAAAACCAGATCAATTGAAGCCCAAGATCAAATGTCCAGCGCAAAAAAGTGAGTCATCGGAAGACCACAAATTCATTGGTTGGTAATAGCTACTAATTTGAGTACAATAGATTATCTTCAGATTAAGCCTGAGTTCCCCAAGCAACCAACACCTGCTATAGATGGTGTCCACCAGCTCCCAAATCATGCATTCCAACATTTAAAAAAAAATCAAATTACGAACTAAGCCAGATGTATTGTATCTGCATGATGTAGAAGCTGGTGGACCCTGTTGTGGCTCAATGACCACATCTGTAGTAACTGTTGATTGCTTGAAGAACTCAAGCTCGGAGTTGATGAGCTGGAGCCTGAGCTTTGAATGCGGTGATGCAGAGACAGAGTGTGTTATCTGGACACTGTTTCAGGAGGCAGTCACAACCCTCAGATTAACCACCTTTAATTTGGTCAGTAGTCAGGGACAGAAGGGTGTGACTACCAGCAAGGCAGATAGAGGGATCCAGCACTTAGTGCTAAAGTAGCCTCAGCCCTTGAGGTTGTCTAGCAGGTCTGTGATTCTTGCTTCCTCTGAGGAGGAGAGCAAGGGCTGCAGGGAGGATGAGCAAATTGACCATAGCACTGTGGTACAGGGAGCCATTCAAGAGGGGGAGAAAAAAGAGAAATGGAGTTGTAATTGGGGATAGGATAGTCAGGGGAATAGGCACTGTTCTATGACCATAATTGAGAGCCCCGAAGGCTGTATTGCTTGCCTGGTGCCTGGGTTCAGGATAACTCACTTGGGCTTCAGAGGAACTTGGGGTGGGAGGGAAAGATCCCATTGTCATGCCCCCCCACGCAGGTACCAACAATATAGACAGAAAGAGGAAAGAGGTTCTGCTGAGGGAATATGAACAGCTAGGGGCTAAATTAAAAAGTAGAACCAATCATCTCTGGATTACTAACTGAGCCAGAGGCTTATTGGCACAAGATTAATGAGAGATAAACCCATGACCGAAAGATTGGTGTAGGCGAAACAGGTTTGAATTCATGGGACATTCGCACTAGTTTGGGGAAAGGGGGAGCTGTTCTGATGGGAGGGGCTCCACTTGAAACATGCTGGGACCATAGCTCCGGCAAATTGTATAACAAGTGCTGTGGACAGGGTTTTAAACTAAATAGTAGTGGGGTGGAGGAGCTCAGTTGCATGAAAGTTAAGGAAAAAAGTTAAGGGCAGAGGGCACGGCAAAGATTATTAAAATTTCCAGAACAGTTAATAGGGCACGGAGCATGGAATGAGTCAGGCTCAGCAGATAAAGGGACAACTAAGACTGAGGGAGTTGTACTCGAGTGCATGCAGCATACAAAAGATGACAAGTGAGCTTGTACTGCAAGTGGACTGGGAGAAATCAGATTGGTATCAGATCCCAAAAAAAAAAAAAATGGAATCTGTGGAATGTCTACAAGACTGTTTTGCCTGTGGTTGAGCCCAGTAGGGAACTGGCAATTCTGGATTTGGTAATGTGTAATAAGGCAGACTGGATAGAGGAACTTAAGGTGAAGGAACTCCTAGGCGTTCCTCTTGACCATATTATAATAGAATTCACCCTGCAGTTTGAAAGGGAGAAGATTGAATCAGATGTAACAGTTTAATAACTGAGTAAAGGTAACTACAAAGACATGAGGGAGGAGCTGGCCAGAATTTATTGGAAGGGAAACCGAGGAGGGAAGATGGTGGAGCAGCAATGGCAGGAGTTACAGGGGAATTCAGAATGTATAGCAGAAATTCATCTCAAGGATGAAGAAACATACTAAGGGAAGGACGATGCAACCATGACTGACAAAGGGAAGTCAGAGACAGCATAAATGCAAAAGAAAACGCGTACAATGTCGTGAAGATTAGTGGGACACCAGAACATTGGGAAATCCTCAAACAGCAGAAGATTGCTTTTTTATTTTTTTAAAAAGTTATGGTGTGGGGAATGAAATATGACAGTAAGCTAGTTAGTGATATAAAAGACGACTACAAGCAGTTTTTTTAAAGATGTGTGAAATGTAAGAGAGGCAAGAATGGACATTAGAAAATGAGGCTAGAGAAGTCGTAATAGAGAATAAAGAAATGACGAGGAACTGAATAGGTATTTTGCATCAGTCTTCACAGTGAAAGACACCAGCATACCAGAGCTTCAAGAGACTCGGGGCAGAGGTGAGTGTAGCGGCCATCACCAAAGAAAAGATGCTGGGGAAGTGAAAGGTCTGAAGGTGGATAAATCACCCAGATCAGCTAAACTACACCCTAGGGTTCTGAAGGAGATAGCTGAGGAGATTGTGGAGGCATTATTGGTGATCTTTCAGGAATCACTGAAGTCAGGGAGGATACCACAGGACTAGAAAATGGCTAATGCAATGCCCTTACTTAAGAAGGGAGAGAGGCAAAGACAGGAAACTATAGTCCAGCTACCCTGGCCTCTGTTGGTAAGATTTGAGAGTTCATTATTAAGGACGAGATTGCGCAGTGCTTGGAAGTGCATTGTAAAATAGGGCCGAGTCAGCACGTCTTTGTCAAGGGGAGGGTGCGCCTCACAAATCTGTTAGAATTCTTTGAGAAGGTAACGAGCAAGTCAGACAAAGGACACCAATGGACATGGATTTTCAGAAGGCTTCTGTCAAGGTTCTGCACAGGAGCCTGGTAAATAAGAGCCAATAGTGTCAAAGGAAAGGTACTAACATGGATACAGGATTGGCTGACTAGTAGAAGGCAGGCAGTTGGGATAAAAGGGTGTTTTTCCATGACTAATGGAGTTCCACAGGGGTTGGTGCTGGGACCACAACTATTCACGTTACATATTAACAAGTGACAAAGGAAAGGAGGATGTTGTTGCTAAGTTTGCAGACGATACAAAGATAGGCGGAGGGGCAGGTAATATTGAGGAAGCGGGAGGCTGCAGAAGATCTTGGACAGATTAGGAAAGTGTGAGGTTATGCACTTTGGTAGGAAGAATAGAGGCACAGACTATTTTCTAAACGGGAAAGGGCTTTGGAAATCTGAAGAACAAAGGGACTTGGGAAGTCTAGTTCAATATTCTCTTCAGGTTGCCATGCAGATTCAGTTCACAGTTAGGAAGGCAACTGCAATGTTAGCATTCATTTCAAACGGACTAGAATACAAGAGCAGAAATATACCGATTTAGAAGTGGTCAGACCACTTCTGGAATACTGACAGCAGTTTTGGACCTTCTTTCCAAGCAACAACATGCTGGTGTTGGAGGGGGGCCGGGGGAGGTTTCCAAGAATGATCCCTCGGATGAAGCAATTGTCATGTGAGCGGTTGAGGACTCTGGGTATGTACTTTCTGGACTTTAGAAGGATAAGGGGATCTGACTGAAACTTACAGAATAGTGACAGGCCTGCAGAGTGGCTGTGGAGATGATGTTTCTACTAGTAGGATAAACTAAGACCCAAGGGCACAGCCTGAGAGGGAAGAGACGGCCCTTTAGAAATGAAACGAGGAGGAACTTCTTCAGCCAGAGGGTGGTGAATCTGTGGAACTCATTGCGCAGACGGTTGTGGAGACCCAAGGCATTAAGACAGAGATAGGTAGTTTCTTGATTAGTAAGGGGACCAAAGGTTACAGGGAGAAGGCAAGAGAATGAGGTTGAGAAATGTATTGCTTATGAAGAATGGTCCATATTTGTGGTGTGGCTTACATGGGTATACAAGCAGTATTCCTTCCTTTATTTTAAAAAAAGACATAAGTTACCTTTTATCTGCCTTCACATGATGGCGTTTGACATCTTTCAAGTATCGACTCATGTAATACTCCATTGTGGAGATCAGGGTGCTGTCCTTATCAACAAGCTGTGCTGCCCTTGGCTGAGCCGTTAGCCAGTCAAGTACGGAAGATAGCTGATCCTCTTGTAATTGCTGTATTGGGAGAGATAGAGGAGGAAAATCAGACTGATGAATGGAGGGGACACCAAAAAGCAAAATACACACCACTCTTGAACATTTTGCTCCTTGGATTCTGATGTTAAGCTGTTGTGCATGAGATACAAATTCAGATCTGCCAAGACCGTTGTGAAGGGCAGGACAACTATCAGGATTGCTGAGCATAGGAGAAAAGCTCATGCAAACTGAAGATGAATGATAAAGTGATGTTCAGATTAGTTTCATTGGAGCTTTTAGAAGGTAAAGAGAGCCATATAAAACCAGTGAAATGTGACTTTACTGAAATTTATTTATTTCTACTTTTATTACACTTGTAGAATACGAGGGAAAAATTAACCAAACAATTTTACTGAAAATACACCAGTCAGTCCTGCATTATTATTATTCAGCTAAACCTGAATCCACAGATTCTTCAGAGAAATATCTCTGACTCTTTTCCCAATCAGGCTGATTCCCTCCAACAAGTTAAAAAATTTATCTAACACATTACAGCCTAAATTGTTGCCTAAACACTTTCCCTCTGGCATTTCAAAGTCCCTCTGGATGCTAGCGTCAAGTTGATGGACGAATCCCATATAACCTGACACCATTACACCATAGTGATCTACGTGCTATCATCTCCACACAAATCTACTGCCTCTGTATCACTGGACTGCTCTTTATACCTTGCTTCCTCTTTTCTACCATCAGTTCTAATTCTTTTTAAATCAACAACCCACCGTGCTCCACAACCACATGTTCAATTCTGACCTGCTTTGAATAACCTTTGAACCCAGTAATAATTCCTGCCAGACTAAACAGTGGACGATGACGGTAGAGTTCACTATTTCTCCTCTTTAATGTAAAAGGCAGACTTGCACTTATATAGCAGCTCTCAATATCTTAAAAAGGGATGGTAACCAATGAAACACTTCTTAAAGCATGGTCATTGTGGCAAGAGAGGAAATGTGGCAGCCAAGGTACGCACAGCGAAGACCAATCTGATTATTAGGTAATTTTTTGGTATTGATTGGGGTTAAACATAGCCAAGGATATTGGCCAGGGAGGGGTGGGGGAGTAATTCTTATTTGAAATAATACCATAGGATCATTCACATTTATATCCAAGAGGTTTAACATTTTACCCCTCAGAGCTAAGTGTCACCCAAAAGTCTGTTCTTCAAGTTGCAACAGTATGATTCAAACTCTCAAACCTCCTGGCTCAGCTGTGAACTAACTACCAAATGAGCCAAGTTGACACTAATAGGTCATTAGATGTCAGCAGTCCAGTTCAATAATGTTTTCATCTTTCAAAACGGTCACCTGATTTACAATTCACTTAATACATGCCCATGGGTTCAATTCCCACCATGGCAAATGCTGAAATTCAAATTCAGTAAGGTATCTTACAGGTAGATTCTTGGTCAGTAGGGGAATCAAGTGTTATGGGGAAAGGGCACGAACATGGACATGAGGAGTCAGATCAGTAAAGATCCTACTGAATGGTGCAGCAGGTTCAAGGGGCCAAACAGGCAAGTCCTGTTCCTATTTCTTATGGATTAGACAGCTGGTCTACTGGCCACAATGTAACCATTATGTCAATTGTAATAAAAAAACTCATCTGGTTCATTCATGTCTTTTACGAAATCTGCCATCTTTTCCTGGTCTGGCCTACATGCGACTCCAGATCCACAGCAACATTGCTGACTTTGGGAAATTACACATGGGTAATAAATGAATACTGCCAAGCTAGCAATACCGATAGAGTCACACAGCATGGGAATAGACACATCGGTCCAAAAACTTTACGCATGCACGTTTCATCAAGGATCACTGGTCAGTGAATCAGGAACAGAATCCAGGATGATTTTCTCTTAATGCAGAGACTGAACAGAGACGAGAGGATTGGCTCAGTACAGTGTCAGGCAGGAAGTTTAACAATTAAGATGATCCAATTGAAAATTCAGAACCTTAGGGTGCAGCATTAATAGATACAGGGTGGTGTAAAAGTTACAACAGTACACTGGAGTTCATTCTGCCCAACACCTTAAGGAGGACATTTCATATATTTAAGAAGTTCACTGTGAAAGAAGCATGACTCCAAGGAAATACCAAGTAGGGTCTGAAAAGTTCCTAAAAGGTCTATATATCCCCTACAAAGCACTTTTTGTTTTAATTTTAGCACACAGAAAAACATCCTACAGGTGAGGATCCTTGCAAGCATACACGGTGCTCTTCCCTAGCTAAGAGGTCTGTGATTGCAGTGGTTAGGGAATATCTCGACATGAGATGCAAATTGATTTTATTACTGCAGTGTAGCTATAATACATTGTAATAGATATAATAGATTAATTATATCTGATGCTGTGGAGGTCATGCAGTGTCCATGGTTGTTGCTGTACACAATACTTTAGTGGATTCTGAAGGGCTTGAAACCAGTCCCTGATTTCATATTTAAAAACCACTGCACCAACATCATCATCTTGTTGTGTTTTAAGACAGAGTATATTACCTCAGATGTCCAGCTATTGTGCACACCCCAGCAGCTATGATATCACTCATTCTGTAAAAATGAAAGTGAAATTCCAAGTAACAAAGAGACATTCAAGCTTACCATTTGCTCTGTGAAGATTTGAAGGTCCTCTGGGGCACCCTAAAAATAAAACACAAAACAAACTTTTAAAGAAACAGCCCAATAAAGGCATGTATGGATGAGGTTTTCAATGTGCAGCAACACGTGTACACAAAACACCAACAATATGGTTCAAAGATCTATTGTGGTCCATCTCTTTAAAGGATTAGCAACCTGTGGTTGACGAGTGGCTCAGTTTGTAACCTGCTTGACTTTGAAGGGACAGCTTGGCTGAAAATCAAGTGGAGTTACCTAGCTCCATTTCTACTTCAGTGAACAAATATTTGAGAGGCCTTATTAAGAGGCAGAGGCCATTCCTGCATTTGCAGCACAATACAACTCTGTTATAGCATGATCAAAAACAGGAACTCAGGAGTCATTGGGACATCCAAGTCCTATTACTCCACTAGCATGTAATATCAGAATCCTCTGAATTACCTGCAAGGAAAAATCAGTGCTTAACACGGTCACATTTTGCTGAAATGCTGCATCACTACACTAGAGGCTACTGCTGCATTTAGTACAGGAACGCAGGAACAGACTATTCAGCCCTTTGAGCCTGCTCTGCCCTTCAATGTGATCATGGATAATCTGGTTGTGGTTCTTCCTGTCTGCATCCATCATCCTGACATCCCCGCCATGCTGATTTCCTCAACGATCAAAGATGCATCCACTCAGCTTTGAATAAATTCAACGACCTAATTGCCACTGTTTTCTGGCAAGAGAATTCCACAGCTCCACAGAGAGAAAAGAAAATCTCAATTCCATCTTAAAAGGGAGACCTCTTATTTTTAAGCTGCCTCCCCTAGGATTTTGTATGTTTCCATATGGTTATCTCTCATCCTCCTAACATTCAATGGGAAAAATGCCAAACCTGTTCAACTTTGCTTCATTTTGGCAATGAGTCATGCCAGAACCATCTCTGATTAGCTTCTAATGCAATTATTCCTTTTTCAGATGAAGAGATCAAAACTGCACAGCTGTAATAAAACTTTCCTGCTTTAATATTCCATTGCCCTTGCAATAAACATTAACATTTCAGTATATAGCCTTTCTGAAAAAAGATTATCTTTCTGAAGTGAGAACAGAAAATACTGGAAACACATCCGGTTCATCAGAAACCAAGAGATGGATTAACTTGTAGAGTTGGGTTTTTCATGCTTACTAAAGGTTCTCTAAAGATTATTTAAATTTACACAGTGAGTACTAATCCAAATTTGCTTTAATTTCTTCACCAAACAAGAAGCTGCTCTTGTTTTGAGAGCCTTCAACAGAACCCCAGCAGAACTGGGGGTGGGCCAGGGCAGGGTGCTTGTGTGCACGTGCATGAGAGAGAATGAAAGGAGGAGAAGAGGCTATTTCTACTTTCTTGCGTGTGCTAATCCAGAGTCAGCCACTAGGTGGAGACAATAGCCACTGCACCACTTAAGGCAGTTTCATCTGATTCTCCTTCACCTACCTGGTGGGGGTGAGAACCGCAGAGGTGAAGGAATTCTGGAACAAGAGACTGGAGGGCAAATATAGGCTGAGTGCATTTGAAAGGAAGAGATAGAGAGAGTAAGGCAAAACAGTTCTGGGAACTCTTACTACACAAGAAAATATGTCTCAGTCATATGGTTGAGATAAGATGCATTGACCTCACTGCACTACACAGGGACTTACAAACCACGGGGACTACCATCCCAAAAGCTCCCCCATATTTCAAAGATATCTTGAAAAATGGGTTCCATTGCCAAAGATATCTTCTCAAATTAATGTTAGTCTTTCCTTCAGTCACCAGATCACCATAGGAAAATGAGCCTGTTCATTCAAGGGAGGATAATTTTCTGCAGATTCAGGGGAAAAAAAATGAAGTTATGAAATGATAAAGAAATAAGAAAGAAGGATCCTTACCTTCTCTGTTAGATTGTAAATTACCCTTGCCAGTGCCTCAGCAATTACTTTGGTATTGCGACTTAATTTCTGAACACTAATTTGGGACCTAAATTTGGAAGAAAAACATACAATGAAAAGTTTTCTTGATACAAGGTAAGCAGATAGCTAACAACACATTTACTTTCAGGAATAACCCTGACCTTTTTTGATAAATCAACCCCATGTGTTCTTACGACACCCCTCAACCCTCTCTTTTTCATTGACTTGCCTCTTCAGTTCTAGAATACGGTCCGTTTCAGTGGCCTGCCTAGAACTTCTTCCTGCAACTTTTCACAAGAAAGTTCTACATTCCTTTCCTTGTTGCCGTTTCCATGTCCTACAGTTTAAGCCCATCATTTCTAAGCAAAACATGCTCCACAAAATTATTAAAGCAAGAATGAGGAGGCACCTCTTACCTCATGTCCATAACACTGGTTCGAAGGCTGTTTTTATGGCTTTCTAGGCGGGATACCGTGAATGCTGGTAATCGGCGAATTCCAAATCGTTCATGTTCCCAGGCCAACATGTCTTCTGCCAGGTTGATTTTTTTATGGATCATGGAGAATTTCACTTCTGGATACCTGGAGGTCACCTACGTTTTAAATTCAATAATTTTTCAATCAACCAACAGATTACTTACTTCAGACATGCAACTTACCATTAACATCCTCCAATCTTAAAGCAAAGATCAGCACCAAAGAAGCAATTTTAACTCATAGGATATCACATAAGAGTCTGGGAGCTCAACCTCGAGTACCAGTAAAGGCTTTTAAAACATTTTTTTAATTCATTCACAGGATGTGGGCATTGCTGGCTCAGCCATCATTCATTGTCCATTCCTAATTGCCCTGAGAGCATTTTAGACTCAACCACATTGCTGTGGGTTTAAGTATATTTAAGTATATGCTGACTATACCTGTTAGACAATTCCCAGGTACATAATGGATTGTCAATAGCAGGAACTTGGGTTGACGAATTCTGCAGCACAGACTAAATTGCAGTTGCTTCTAAAGTGAGACTGATCAAATCAGCATGGACTGCAGACTGAAGCTAGGACCTTTCTATTCACATTCAGAAGCTGAGCACTAACATTTTCTACTTTTATCATGGTCATCATTGTTAAAAGAAAGTCTCAATATTCGATAACATCAACTAATTGAGCACAAGAATCAATTCTCGGATCTCTTCACCCAGCTCCATAGTAAGATGGAGCCGAGCAGGGTGTGTGAGAAACTGCATGCACTAACGAAACAGTGAATTTCGAACTTTGTGTGAATTCATTGGCCATTTTCCACAGTGAATTTCTAATCTCAGCCTGCTGTCTCTGGAATGCAATAGGGGCCAGTTTATATCTCTGTCCCATGAATAAATAGAGAAAAATGAGCAAGTCTTATTGAGGCACTGGGTCAAAGCACCATTAGAAGACTGTAGGCGGGATGCTTGTCTACCATGTACCTAAAAGGTCAAAGAATGTGATATAAGCATTGTTACTTACACCAATGTGACAGCCAATTTACAGCAGTAACATCCTACAGACAGGACACATTGAAAGCAGTTTATTGTGTGAACTACTGAAGTTACGATAAAGCATATTTTTGTCCTAATACCCTTAAAAACTAACTGCATGCGATGGAAATATTGGGTGTGAACCCAGCAGCTTGCCTTGCTACCCAGCACCTGTGGCAGATCCTTAAGTTCTATGCTAAAAAAGTGAGCTTGATGTGGCAACACACTTACCGTCTCCAGCTCTTTTAGGAAGGTGTGCTGTGGAGTGGCTTCCTTAGGTGGCTTTGAAACATGAAGATAAAGACTATCACCATTGCCTAATGTATCAAGGCATAAAACGAACGCAACGTTATCCTGAAGAAGGCTGGAATCTGGAAAACATGGACCCCATCCACAAGATTACAGCCTAGTACAGACAACCTGATAAAATGTGGTTCCCCTTACAGGATGAATTGAATAATTTTAACTACTGGCCAGAAGTTAATTCCATAGAATTTTGTATCATAGAGAAGTGCCATTTGGCCAAAAGAGGCCAGAATTGTGCTTCCATACTGATGCTATCCACAAAGATCAGTCAACTCCAGCTAACATCAGCCCAAATAGGAAATGATCAAGACTAAGTTCCTGGACCATAATGAAGCAAAACTACTTACTGAATGTCTGTTTCTGTTTACAATAGTAGGTGCGCTTAGCATACCTAAATGCTAACTTATTGGTGGCAAATAGCTTTTGCAATTTACCAGATTTAAATATGGGTGGTTCAAGTGGTGAATGACTTTAAGTAGTGAGCAATGTCCTTTGCAAATTTTTCTTCCACGTGCAGCCTTCTCATATGAATAGGGAATTTGCAATATTTTTCTTGTAGCCAATGTAGCACTATCTTAAAAGGGAGCTTGTACAAGCAACCAACGCTGTACATTGTGTGGAGGTGCTAATACTGTTTACAAACAGCTTTAGTGGTAGAGGAATATAGATAGCTACATTCTTCACAATGATTCACATCGCTGTCGGGTAGGTGGTTTCTTGCTCCCAATGCAGAGATACAATCGTTTATCTTACCTGTGTGATCCAGGTTATCTTCCAGCCACCGTTTTGTGCCCTGGTAATTGAATTTGCCTCCTCCGGATACAAAGAACAAGATATTATATCTGAAAAGTTATTGAAGAATCAAATAGTATTTTACCAACAAAAGAAAAGATACTATCAACATAAAATTGTTTAGAATCAAGGGCTTGATTGAGCAACCTACAAATTAACTGAGGACTATTAACATTTCTCGACTACTTTTAGAAAAAGAATCTCAATATTTGCACAACTGTTTATAGCTTCGGCAGCAGTCTTCATTTAGTTTTAGTAATTGGCTGATCTTCCATGTCTCTCCAATATTCTCTACAGTAGCAAGAATCCCAGCTGATGACTGCTAAACCAGAGGCCAGTAGAGCTGAGGCCAAATATATTGTCATATTATTGCTCTGGATGAAGTCAGCACAGAAAGAAATCACACCTATAGATCTCGTGTGGTACTGTTGAGTCCTACAATGTGCTGTGTATTTATGAATCTGGTCTGGTTTGGTGGGTGGGAAAAATCATTAAGATATGGATTACTCCAGGTTGGTTGACAGACAAAGTGCTCTGTGCCCATATGTACATACATGGTACCTTGGGCCTGCATCTGCACACAAAATAAATAAGATCAATTGGAGGGATTGGGCAAGTGAGAAAAGCAGTGGCAAACTCACCGAGTACGTGCTTATTATTTGTGATTGAACCTGTACATTTAGCACTGAGACTAAATTATAATTGCAGGGTGCTCAGTGCAGCTTCTGTTCAACATCTCAAAAAAATCTCTCAATTATGTCCTTTATAAAAAAAATTTGTAGATTTATATGACTAACAGCAGAAATAAAAGTCAAAATTAATTTCACCAATATTTCATAATCAAGTGTTACAAGTGCTCACCCAGCATGTGTCCTCTTGTAAGTATACAGCTTGGAAAATAGTCGAGCCAATTCTAGTAAAGCTGCGACACCACTACCATTTGAATCAGCACCATAAGCCAGCCACTGTCCGGGGTGGGGGAAGAGAATAGGTTAGGTTAAAAAAGGTTAGGTTACACTCGTCTATTATGTATCATAATGACATAAAAAGGTAAAGGTCAAAAGAACCGAGTGGCAACTAACCACATTGCTGTGGGTCTGAAATCACACACAGACCACTTTGGATAAGGACGGTAGATTTCCTTCCTAAAAAGGGCATTTGTGATGGGTCTTTATGACAATTGGTGATAGTTCCATGGTCACCATTGAGACTACCTTTCAATTCAATTGATTTTTATTGTTAAAAACTAGAACTTATTAATTGACTGAATTGAAATTCCACTAACTTCTGCTTTGGGTTAAGGAACTACGTACTTGAAACAGTTGCCTGCTCCTTTAGAATACTAACCCAGTACTCCTATTGCTGTGCCACTGTATCCCCTAAATTCAGTGATCTGCCAATTACATTTTTAACTCTCCAATGCCTACGACTACTGTATTACGTGATAGTCTATCACGAATATCTACTACTCTTTTGCATAAAAGAACTTCAATATATTTGTTCTTTCCTTATTCTTGGATGGGATGTGCCAGCATTTATTGCTGATCCCTAATTGCCCTCGAATGAGTGGCTTATTCAGCATTTCAGAGGGCTGTTAGGAGTCAGTCACTCACATTGCTGTGAATCTGGAGTCATATGTTGGCCAGACCAGGTAAGAATGGCAGACTCCCCCATTCCCCAGCTGTTCTGGTGGGATTTGAACCCACCTGCAAAACATCAGTACATTCATGAACATACTCTGAATTACCAGTACACCAGAGCACCGTTTCCCCAAATATAACGTATACAGTCTACCTAAATAAACTCATTGAGTCAATAATTTGAAACATCCAAATCTGCTGAAATTCAACACCTTATTTCAATATATTACTTGCTGAGCACAGTTAATTTTATAACAATCCAAAACTAAATTGAACTGTTTTCCTGGTTTCAGTAGATTTATTACCATCTTATTAGCATCAGTTATCCTGTACATTGCAAATGTGATCATCTCCTATCCATCTGAACTATTCTACCAGTGCCTTATAGTTGGCGAGCGTAGGAGAATATGCTCTGAATTGTTGATTGCTGCAGCATTCGGAGTTCACTAGATAAATTATCTCACTTTTATCTGACTCACATTTGGACATGGCTGAGCGTATATAATACAGCTTAAACCAAAAAGAGTCCACTTTTCTCACTAGCAGTCAATTAAGAAACAAACTAAGTACTTGTATAGAGACTTACTGAGAACTGGGTTTAAAATAACAACTTGAGGAAAGGCATAGGACTCGCTTCTCATTTATATAGATTTATGGTTGGATTAAGAGGTATCATGTAAATTTATAACTTGATCACATGCTTCATGTAAAACATCCACTCCTGCTGGGTAGAGTATAACAGTTGCCTTCTAGCAAATTGCTTGAATGATAATTTTCCATGTACAGGACTAGACTAAATGCTAAGAGGTGATATGAGAACAGAAGAACTGTCCAATAGTAAACTTTTTTTTTTTAAAAAAAATTTCCATACTAATATTTCTCAGCAGTAAGTCCCCCACTGTGCCCCCCCCACCACGACCACTCTATTTCAGGTTTTGCAATTTCAGCTTTAGTCCTCTTATTAAGCCCTGCCTTAAATCATTTTCAGAGCATGTGGTTTGACTCTTTGCTGCAGCAAATAGTTCCTTCACCCACCAGGCAAGTGTGTGATGCTCTGATGTCTCAATATGTTGGTTATTGTTTAACAGTATGCAGTATAAACTTTGGGACCATCATTATATTTCAACAAAATGCTTGTGATAATAAAAAAGCACTACAAAATAGGTTAAAACCACTAACAATTCTGAATATTGCATGATTAGCCAGGGTTGTACTCACAGGAGCAACTCCAAAGGAGTCATAGTGTGCTACAATTACAATGGTAGGAAGATCCTCTCCACCCAGGCCAGTCAATCTGCCCTAAAGGAATAACAAAATAACAACATGTGAAGACACAAACCCCACACTGCCAACAGCAAAATTCCTTTAATTAGCTGAACAGAAAAGCATAAAGAGTTTATAAACGTGTACATTTACAAAATGTACATTTTTAAACTGTTAACTGAAGGAATTGTTTCTCTTGTGCACAGGAAAGATCAAGAGCCAAAAGACAGACCACCTTACTACCTCATTTTACATTATATGATATTAAATTATCTCCAAAAGCACCTTGGGTGAAGAGCAAAAGCCCACGCTCCAAGACAGAGCTAAGGTGTAAACCAACAGGAATAATAGTTCAAATGCTAATCAAATGAGAAGTAACAAATCTCTTAAATCCTTCAAGATCCCCCTCTGCTGTGGTCTTTGGCCTTCTAATTCTTATAGTACAAACCCCACTTCCTTTGCTTCATCACTTACTTTTTCCTCAAGGCTTTTCCATCCCACTCCTCCTCTTCTCTTCTCTTTTAAGGGCCTAGTCCATATCTATCTTTTAAAGCATATTTTCAGTCTTCTCCCCAACTATTTTACTAATTATTTACTAATTCTACTCATCCATTGTACCACCTCTAGATTTTCCATATCTTGAAATCACTATGTTTAATGCTAAGTATCACTGCAGGAGAAAGAAAAGCCTAAAGGAGTTCTCTCAATGCTGGATGCAATTTTCAAAAGTTTGAGTTAGATTTTCCAGGAAACATCTCAACTCATGGGCAGTTATAACCCTTTGCTGCAGAGTGCATCACCTCCTTGTCATGATAGT
>NC_063360.1:32563119-32613119 GCF_021869965.1 Rhincodon typus | reverse complement strand
CCAATATCTAGAGAGAGAAGCATTGATTGATTTTTCTGGAAAGAAATTGATAGATCTTTGTTCAGCAACAACATCAAGAAATCTGAAGCAAAAGGTGAGTAAAATAAAGTTGTGGTACCAATCAGATTTACTAATCAGCTATGACCTGACTGAAAAGGCAGAACAGTCTTCATTGGAGTTAATGGCCTACATCAGTTCATATTGTTTGGAAGGGAAACACTGCCCAGATGCTGAATAAAGGTGACCAGCTTAGAATACCAGTTGAAGTCTGAAACAGAGGGAAGCTCACAACACCAATTTTTCTTCAGAAAATACTAAGTCAAAACTCGAAACTGTGCACTAAATTTCACAACTTTCTTAGTCTATTTTATAAACAACATTCAGGTCTGCAAAATGCCCAAGAGTCACACTATTGAGTCTGTGCGATCTTCATTTGTTACACCACTTCCATCATTACAAAGAGATGACAGATGTCAACCTACCTCAAGGCTGGTTATTGACCAATCACTAATGGGTTTGCTTTGGGTCCCACTTGTAACCATCTGGAAGCCATTGGCTGTGGCTGTGTGCATGAGAACTGGGAAGAGGAGAAACAAATATATTTCATTCAAGACAGAGCTGACAGACACTATGTCCAGTCTTGCTAACAAGGCCTTTTAGTATCAATGCTCTACAGGGAAAACAATAAAAATTTCAGTACTTTGAACTGCTCCCACCATCACCAGACCTATAAAAAATGGCTGAGATGTCAGACTTCTAGAACAGGGTGCTTTTCCCACAGTTTTCAGTGGGCAGGTTATGAAATGTCGTGCACATGTTAGATACTTCACTGACATACCAGTAGTAACATGAAGAACTAACAATATAACTATTAAAAAGCAAAGCGTTTCTAACTATTCAAGAGACTAATGGAATTTTAGAGACAGAATAAATTAAATATTTCAAGCATAAAATCTATCAAGAATGGCAGTTGGTGGTTGTTCTGAGGAGCACTGTTTGCATTTTGAAAAATCTTTAATCAAGTCTGAAATGACTAACCTAGTGTATAAGCAATAACAGAACATCATTATGTTGCATTTAAGTCATGTAGACAAGAAATGCCCAATCTCAATTCTTGCTCTCTCTGAGATTTACGTTGCTTTCAAGTTATAGAGATATAAGAATTCATCTTGTGATAATCAGTTCAGATAGGGATGCTATTCGATGAGTCCTGTGGCATTTGTGCGGACATTAGGTAAAGATAGCTTGGCAATGAAGTTCCCCAAGTCAAATGATATGAGGGGACAAACTCAAGAAGGATTCAAAGCTTTTAGGAGACAAGGCAATAAGGGTAGCCTAATCTTGAAGCTGGATCAAAGCAGTGAGAATTTATTGCCCTTCCTCTTACATTTCATTTAACGTTATTCTGCAGAGGATGTTAGTACAGAGAATGAACCTCCTCACAATTTCATGAAACCAGCTGTAGCACCAAAGACTTCCAAGTAAAATGCAACAAATTCAGAAATAGTATAAAGCTTTCCATATTCTGTTGCAAAAATACACTTCTGTCCTAGCCTTAAAAGCATATGCACTACTTGAGGAGTGTGACGGTTTTTAATTTAATAGAGTAGCCATCCTGTGATAGGAACCAGATGGTTACACTGTCACTTTTTTTAAAATTCCGCTGTCGAGCCATGCCCATCAAATACTGGACTGATTTGCTCAATTCATTTCAGATGAAAGCCTATAACACCAGCAGACAGAAGGCATTTTTCTCACACCAGCGTGGACTGGATTTGAATCTAAGTTTTAGATGTGAATAGTCAATGCCTATCCTACCCAATTGTCTAACTCAACATTTTGTATCTGCCATGACTGAAGGTCATTTGGGCAAAGAACCAGATACTGCTTAACAGCACAGTGTCAAGAGATGAAGGAAGCAAACTAGACAGAATATTAGCTGCAATTTTGTAATAGCATTGGTAATTTATTGAGAAATTAAAGAATCAAATCCAAAGGCCGTCTGTGGCAGACACTTCCTCATGTCACTTTACATTGGTCTCAGATGCTTCACATTGAGTTTGACCATAACTACACCATGCTTACATATGGTGAAAAGCTCTCTTCATAGTTTATCATCCTAACCACAACCTCAAACAGTTCATACATGCATCATAATATTTTGCACACTAATACCAGCACCAACCTGCCCCTCAGCACCATTAAGATTTCTTCAAGAGGTACCAATTGCAAGTTCTATGCTCAAATCGCACCTTTTCATTCAGGTGCCTTATAGTAGTCGGAACATCAGTATCACATGCTGTTTGGAATCATGCTTTATTTCCACTGGACCAATATTCTGGAATTGACTACCTAATACCATTGTGGGAGTAGCATCATCAGTGCAAAGACTGCAGTGATTAAGAAGTCCCACCATTATTTTAGTGCAACTAGGGTTAGACAATATCTATGTAGCCCTGCCAGTATTACTCACACCCTAAAAACAAATAAAAAGATAAGACTTTTTTTGAATCAGCTTGGAGGATTTGCAGCATTTGGAAAAAGTCTGTTGCTCACAACCTGGTCCATTCAGTCCCTATAATATAGATTTGAGGGTTGAGTGTTACAGATTGTAAGTTGTGCATATATAGGTTGGGTAGTGACATGACAGTTATCCATAGTTCATCAGGTCATATTTCTTATTTCATTCTGCATTTATCTTTAGTGCAGTCTTTGTTGTTTCAGTTGTGGTTCACATTTCCTGTTATGATAATATGGATTTCACTGCCTTCATTGTTCAGACCTTTGAGTATTGGAGTTGGGATGTCATGTTGAGGTTGTACAGCATGTTGGTGAGTCCTCTTCTGGAGTATTGTGTGCAGGTCTGGTTGTCTTGCCATAGGCAGGATATTATTAATTGGAGAGGGTTCAGAAAGGATTTACTAAGATTAGTGCCAGGAAGGGAGGGTTTGAGTTTAAAACAAAATAGGCTGGGTCTTTTTTTTCTACTGGTGCGTAGGAGATTGAGGAGTGACCCTAGAGGTTTATAAAATCATGAGGGGCATATATAAGGTGAATAACAAAGCTCTTTTCCCCAGGGTGGGGGAATTCAACATGAGGGGCATAAGGTGAGAGGAGAAAGATTTAAACATGACATGAGGAACAACACTTTTTTTTAAAAACAGTGATTTATGTGTGGAATGAACTGCCAGGGGAAGTGGTAGATGCAGGTCCAGTTACAACATTTAAAAGACATTTGGGTTAGTACATGAATAGGAAAGGTTTGGAGGGATATCAGCCAAATGCAGGCAGGTGGGACTAGTTTAGTTAGGAACATGGTCAGCGTGGACAATTTGGACCAAAGGGTCCATTTCCATGCTGTATGACTGACTCAAATCATTATTGCTATTAGGTGAGACTTCACAAAAGGAAAGAGCCCACAAAAACATGCTGAGGGACTTATGGGTCTCAAGCCTACAACCAGAGTGTTAATGCAAGTCAGTATGTCCCTGCAGATGGGCTCCAATTCAATTTTTTTGAGTCAATTCAAAAAAATTAACAAACGTCTGGAGCAGCTGAGACTTAAACCTGGACTTCTGGCTTAGAGGCAGTGACACCGTGCCACTAGGGCCTGTACTAAGCAAATTCAATGGCTGGAAATTAAGGAAGACAGTACTGAGACAAAGCTCAGTGCCAACAATTATATAGTCAAATGCGATTAATAGGCCTCGGGTGGACCCCTTTCCCCTCCCAATGTGATATAAAATTTGAAAGGGGTCCTTTTGTGGGTTGGTGGTCACATCCCTACCCCTGAACCAAGAGGTATGGATTCAAGTCCCACTTGCTCCAAAGAGGTGTAGTAACACCACTGAACAGGTTGATTAGAAAAATAGGTCAAATAAAATATTTGAGGCTCTCTTGAGGAGCAGTGATAGTGTCCTTACCCCTGGGACCAAGAGGCCCAGGTTCAAGTCCCATCTGCTCTAGAGGTGTGTAATAACATCTCTGAACAGGTTGATTAGAAAAATAGGTTAGATATAAAACTTGAACAATTAAGAGGGTTTATTGAGTACAGGAAACACCTGGATTCATAAAAACCTTAGATTGGCTGACTGAGGCAAATGATAATTCTATACAAATAGCTGAAATTCTGGTTGCCACATTTTATTCAAAACCAATTCATAATGGTTCAACCCACCTTCTGCAGCTGAGGCCGTGCCTTGAGAGACAGAAGCTGAATTTGTTTGTTCATGTATTGACAAGAGCTCTTCATCCTCCAAAGCAAAGTACACTGGCACAATTGTCTCAGTTGCCAACAGCTCTGGCTCAATCTCCATAAATTGCTGCAAGTTTGACAAAATAAAGACATAAGATATCCACTGTCGCCACCGCGCTCCCCCCCACCCCACCAATTTTCTCGAAGACTAACACGAGAATGTACAGAGGTTACTTCATAGAAACTTGGAGCAGGTATTACTGTTTTCTATCATTCCACAATGAAGGGTCAAATGCAGCATTAGGTTGCTGTCCTAACAGAGATCAGCTTACACAGCACACATCAGGGACTTGCCTCATCCACATGGCTTGTTACCACATCATACTCTACATTTACTGACTAAACCTGAGTAGGACCTCAAAAAGTCAAAATGTTTCAAACAAATGATACAGAATTAGACCTGATAGGAGAAGACATTTCATACTCGCAAAGTGCAAATTTTTCCACCAATTTGAAAATATTTGTGGGCAAACTGTGGAATGTATGGATCGCAATTCAGTTTCATTTTGCACCTTCAGAAATAACAAAGTAACCGATTTCATTTTAATAAAACATTTTGTAAATTTTAAACTCAAATGTGAAGAATGTTAGTGTTGGGGAATTGCATATGTTCCATTACAAGCATTCAGAGTTAGAATCTACATAGCCAGACACATTCAATTGGGAGTATTATTCGATGCCAATTAAAAATTTATTTCTACTGCCACAGCAACCTACCACAGTTTCAACTTTAGAAGAATAGGGATAACGTTTTTTTTTTCCCAATACCCACATTAGCTTCTCTGGCTGAAATGGCAAATTTGTGCCAAATCAGGGAAGTTGTGTATTATGGGCTCATACACACTACGGATAGAACTGAAACAATCTAAACTCCTTTCAAGTAGGACAATGACAGCCAATAGATAGAAGGCTCTCATTCAATTGTTTTGATCATTTTTGAATTTATTTCATGAGATACTGTTTGGAGATGGTCTGTAGATGCATATTTCTCCAAAATCCATTTGTCAGTGAATACATTGTGGTACTGGTCATCAATTGGGCACTAAATGATCCTCTTACATCTCCTTGTGCTTCGCTTTTATTTGCCACAATGCCATCCTATCTCATCAACAAAAATACACTGACAACATTCCCAGTTACCCTTTACCCTTTGAATGATTGCACCTTCATGATAGCTTTCTTCAGTGTTTGTGCAATTGTGTGAAATACAAGAATGCCTTTTTACCTGAATGACATCCTGAGGCATTGTCGACATGTTTTGGGGCAGAATTATCACAATTGCCCCTGCACTCTGTCGTATGGCTTCCTGAAACTTTTCGAAGGAAAACTCTGCTAGCCTCATTATTATACACCGGCGACTCAGCACATCTGCTTCGATTGTTCGAGCTTCTGTGTTCAGCATGGCATTTCTTGTACCTGTTAAGAGACAGAAGTTGTTTTGGTAGCTGCCAAACAGCAGGTCAGCAGGTTCCTAGACTGCACTATTATTACAGTGACCACAAAGAAATTGTGGCAGAAGTCAGAACCTGTTAGTTACGAGGTCGATTGACTATAATTCTTATATCAACAAAAATGTACCTTTCTTCAAAAAGAAAAATTCTCTAGGGAAGAAGGAGGTTCATCTTGATTGATTTTGTTATCTCTCTAGACTTGGAGGTGTTCCCCACACACTGTTTTGAACCATATTAACTGTCATCAACAGATTGAAATAAGAATAGTTCAGAGAAACTTTAATTCTTCAACATTAGACAATTGAACTTACCTGATCTTTAAAATTTTGGTACATATTGCCAACAATTCATTCTGGCGATCATGTTGAAAAGGTGATTATTTGCTCAAGGCACAAGAGGACTGTAGCTTTCTATGCGGTCAATGGAGTTAAAAATTAATAGGCTGGAATTTCTGAGGAGTGGCAGAGGCAAATCACCACTCCTCATACTTTTTTTTTAAAACCAAGACCAAAAACTACATTTCTGACAAAAGATTCTGATCACAATTCCTTCAGAAATGCGGAGGATATCTTAATACCAACAGTGAGCCTTTAGTGCAGCTGATTAGTGCAAAGCAAACCATGTTCCCCTTTCACAGTAACAGTGGTCATATTCTGTGATTTAAACGTCCAGCAGGACTGCCATTGTGATAGCTCCCACAAAAAGGTGAGTTCATAAAGCAAGGATGGGAAAGGGTGTAGGAAAGTGGGCAACTTAGGTAGTCTTTAGGGTAGGTTGGGGTGGAGAGGGATTTGAGTCCCAGGGGTGTTTGTGTTGGGTCCAGTGGCACTGGAGGAGAGGTTGGGTACTTGGGGGTGAGGGGGAAATAGTGGAGAGGCCATGGGCAGGTGTAGTTTGGGGTGGTGGGAATAAGTTGGCAGTTTAGGTTAACGGGCACCTAGGAGTTAGGCTAGGTTTTTAATCTAACTTTTCCATGGTAACTTACCCATAGCCGAACCCTCCAATTTCACTGCTTTAAACGGATACTTCTGAAGTTTGCAAGGGCTGGGTCAGATTCTTCAAGTTCCTGGGAAATTCCCTCAAAATCTGCTATGTTGGAGATTCCACAGTGTACCAATGTACAACTTGCAGTTACATTGCAAAACTGACTACCATTGGCAAGAAAGGAAGGTTAAATGAGAAAAAAAAAAGTGGTGGTGTTTACTAAGATAACAAGCTGTAGAGCTGGATGAACACAGCAGGCCAAACAGCATCGGAGGAGCAGGAAGGCTGACGTTTCGGGCCTAGACCCTTCTTCAGGCCCAAAACGTCAGTCTTCCTGCTCCTCTGATACTGCTTGGCCTGCTGTGTTCATCCAGCTCTACACCTTGTTATCTCAGATTCTCCAGCATCTGCAGTTCCTACTATCTCTGGTGGTGTTTACTGATGCCTCAATTTCAGAGGGCACTCTTCCAGGAAAAGATGCTGTAGACCAAACTCACCAATCAAGTAAACTTGCAAAGTCCCAGAGGAGCACAGAGCCGTGCTCTCATTAGAGAGCAGACTGGTGGTGAGTTTAACTCGAGGGTCACCACACATCAGGTGAGGGGCGAGGTTGAGAAGGTGGGATCTTCTTGGTAACATCAGCCAAATTCCCCAAACACTGTTCTGAATGCTCTTCTTCTGAGCTCCCATCCGCTATCCCTTTCCTGAGCCCTCATCCCTTGCTTGCTATGAGCAGGAAGAGATGAGGGCTTGGACAAAGGGTGATGGACAATGCAAGCGCGACAACCAAACATAAAAAAAGAACTGCGCAGATCTGCGGAGTTTTTCCAGCAATTTCTGTTTTTGCAAGCTCAACAATAATAGCAGCTGGAGCAACCACACATAGCAACAAGTGACGCAGCTGCTGAATGGACACATGCAACTGGTGCTATTTGCTATTAGGAGTTTTACCGGAATGGCAATGACATTGCCAGTGCACCCCACTCAGCTTAAACAGCAAAAACTGTAAAATAAATAGTGCTCACTGTCAAGATGCATCACAATGCAGTTGTACATGGATTTCTGAGCATGTTATTTGCTGCAATGCAATCGACAGTCCATCAGTTAACAAAGCAATTAGCCAACCAAGAACTGTCTTGGCATCTATACATACCATCTCTGACGTATGACTCACCCAACAACAACATACTACCAAATCCACGTATCACTTCAAAGCATTAAAACACACAGTAGTGTTTAGCATTATTTTCTAGTAAACAGTTATATATCAATGGCTGCGACAAACCTGAAAACCACACTTCTACTCTCTTGGCCTTTGGACATCTCTTCCATACTCGGCACCCTCCTTTCTGGTTTCAGAAGATTCCAGAACTTTACCAACTACTTGTTCCTGGCTACTTGCCTTATATTGATTGATTTTATTGTCACATGTACTGAAACAGTGTAAAGCTTTGTTTACAAGCTGTACAGGTAGATCACAGCAAGCAAAAGATGTACAGACCAAAAAGGCATACAGGTTACATTTTTTGAGGCTAAAGTCGATTCAACTGTCTGATAACATCCAGAAAGAAGCAGTTCCTGAACCTGCTATACTTGTGCTCAGGCTTCTGTATCTTCTGCCTGACGGAAGTGGTTGTAGGAGAGCATTACTGGGGTGCAATGGATCTTTGATGATGTCGCCCACTTTTCTGCAGCAGACAGCTGTGTAGGAGTCCATGGAAGGAAGGTTGGCTTCTGTGATGGTCTGGGCTGTGCACACCTTTCTTCGGTAGTTTCTTACAGTCCTGGGCAGAGCAGTTGCCATACCAGGCTGCTATGCACCCAGACAGTACGCTTTCAATGGTGCATCTGTCAAAGTTGGTGAGGGACTTTATGGGTATGCCAAATTTCCTGAGCCGCCTGAAGAAGAGGCGTTGTTGTGCCTTCTTGACCGTCACATCTATGTGGTAAGTCCAGGACAGGTTGTCAGTTATTGTCATTCTGAGGAACTTGATGGTCTTCACTCTCTCAGCCTCAGTTCCATTTATGTAGATGGGGGCATGTTCTCCTTGTTGACGGGGGAGGAGAACACACCCTCATCTAGAGTGAATGCGACAGTCAAGACGACACAACAACACCTCTTCTTCCTCAGGCAGCTCAGGAAATTTGGCACATCCATAAGGTCCCTCACCAACTTCTACAGGTGCACCATTGAAAGCTTACTGTCCGGGTGCATAATGACCTGGTACGCCAACTGCTCTGCCCAGGACCGTAAGGAAGTACTGAAGGTGGTGTGCACAGCCCAGACCATACAGAAGCCAACCTTCCTTCCACGGACTCTTATATGGCTTGCTGCTGTGGAAAGGTGGCCAGAAAAGACCCATTGCACCCTTCATATTATTAAATTGGTGAGGGTTCAGAAGAGATTTGCCATGATGTTGCTGGAACTGGAGGGTTTGAGTTGCAAGGAGAGGCTGGATAGAAATTAGTGTAGAAGCAGGCCATTTGGCCCATCAGGTCCACACCGACCGTCCAAAGAGCATCTCACCCAGACCACCCCATCCCTGTAACTCAGTATTTCTCATGGCTAATGTACCTATCCTGCATACGCCTAGGCACTACAGGGCAACTTAGCATGGCTAATCCACCTAACCTGGACATCTTTGGACTGAGCGGGGAAACCGGAGTACCCAGATAAAAACCACAGACACATGGAGAATGTGTAAACTCCACACAGACATAAGGGTAGAACCAAACCCGGGTCCCTGGCTCTGTGAGGCAGCACTGCTAACTACTGAGCCACTGTGCTACCCATAGGCTGGGACTTTTCCCTGGAGTGCAGGAGATTGAGGGGTAACTTTATAAAAGTTTGTAAGGTCATGAGGGGCACAGATGTGATGAATAGCAAAAAGGTCTTTTCCCCAAGGTGGGGGAGTTCAAAACTAAGGGACATATTTTTAAGGTGAGAGGAGATAGATTTGAAAGGGACCAGAGGGACAACTTTTTCACATGGAGGGCGGTGCTAGTATGGAATGAGCTGCCAAAGCAAGTGATGGAGGCTGGTACAGTTACAAAATTTAAGAGACATTTGGGCAAGTACACAAATAGGAAAGGTTTAGAGGGATATGGGCCAAATGCAGGCAAGTGGGACGAACTTAGTTTGGAAAACTTGGTTGGCATGAATAAGTTGGTCCGAAGGATCTATTTCCGTCCTGAGTAACTCTATGACTCTCTGACAATGAAATCCATTTATTGGCCACTGTGATCACTCACTAATTTATAGTATGTATTTATGGTCTACAGATGACAAGGTAAGAAAGCAGAGTAAGTACTGCAAATGTGATCAGAAAGTTGAAGCAAGACACAGAGTTAATTGAATGGACAATGTTAAGGCATGTGAATTCAACTTGTACAAGTGCATGGCTATCCATTTTGGAGCGAAAAAAGAAAAATCAGATTGTTTACTAAATGGTGAGAAATAGGAAACTGTAGAGGAGCAACAGGATTTGGGAATCAACTACAAAGATTATTAAAAACAAGTGCACAAGAAGAATAATCTAAAAGACTAATAGAATGTTGTAACCTTTTTTCTTAAGGCAAATGAAAGGAAGCTATACTTCAATTGTACAGAGTTTTGTTCTGACACCACCTTCATTCAGACCTGGGAAGGAGATTTCAGCATTAAAAGGAGCGCAATGCAAATTCACTTGAATGATACCAGAGCTTAGGGGTCTCAAGTAGAATAACAGGCTACACAAACTTGCCTAGTATTCTCTGGAGTTCACTCTATCCTTTTAAGACCTTCTCAAAATGTACTGCTTCTCTTGACTAAGCTTTCACACAACTATCTTCGTATCTCACATAGCCTGGTATCAATTGTGTCTGATAACACTCCTGTGAAGCATCTTTGGATATGTTACTACACCAAGGGCATTATAGATATTTAACTTCTTGTTCGAGGATTGAACATTTATCAACATGTTGAAAAGGATTTGATAAGAGTATACAAGGCGAAACTACTTCCTCTGATGTGGGAATATCAAGCAGTGAGGGTGCAATCTTAAAATTTGTTAGGCCACTCGGAAGCCAATTAGAAAGTAGGTTTTACACCTAAAGGAGTTATAGAAATCTCAAACTTTCCTTCTACAGCCATTTGATACTGGAAACAAAGATTGAGATCTTTGTTAAATAAGATTAAGGGATACGGAACAAAGGCAGGCAAACAGAATTGAGGTACATTAATTGAGGATTATGGGGAAATGGTAAGAAAATAGAGTTGAAGATTATAAGATCAGCTATGATCTCATTGAAAGAGAGAGCAGACTTGATGGGCGGAATGGGTATTTCTGCTGTACATTGAGCCTACTTTGTAGTTCAATTAAGGCAAAGGGCCTATTCATGTTTCCAAGATTTCTTAATGGTTTAATAGTTATTTTAGTTTTGTCACAGAAGCTTGCTTCTTTACCATTCAATTTTCCTGGCTGGGTACAATTCCAAAGGCAGCGAGCAGCCTTTTGTTTCCCTGTCAGAATGTGCATTTTTCACACGAACGTAAACAGAGTGTAGACTAACTATTTGAAGGTTGACATCAGCTGACACAGTAAAGACAGGGCTGAACCAAAGATGTTAGTGTAGTACTTGGTGCTTTTATCCATTAAACTGCAGAATTGAAACTTGGTGCCTTAGAAAAGAATTTAAGTTTGCAAACAATGAAAATTAAGAGGAATTAGAATAGAATACACAGGATCTGTTGTGCAAAAAGGGCATTGTAAAGGGGGAAGCTTGACAAAGATAATCATCACTAATTAAAAACAAAGGTATTGCTTTAATCATATTGTATATTGCCAACACTTTGAGAGCTAAAGATGCAAAATATGATCTGTGTCATTCAACCACTGACATCACTTCTCTCCACCCCATGACAAGACATTTTTAAAAAAACTGGCAACAGGGAAAAACATATATGTTGCTTCCTCAGCTGAACACTTGAGATTCTACATCAATGAAGTATTTAAACTGACAACCTCTTGACAAAGACCACCTTGGAGCCAAAGCCAACATGTTCCAGGGCAGAACCCCCTCAGCACTGCACTGAAGTCAATTTAGATTATGCTTAAATGTAAAACTTATTGACTCAGAGACACAAGCACACCATCACTGAAAAAAAGGGCTGACATCTTGTAAAAAATGTTAATTCCTCAATTCTAATGTATAATCCAAGTTAACAAGAAGACGATAAGCACCTCAGGGGAGTGTCCACTCTTGAACAAAACATACTTCACTCTTATGGCAAAGTTTAGCAGAGCTCTGCACTTTAAATGGAAATCGAATTCCTGGAAGACAAGCAAACTAATCAGTTCTTGCACAACCAAAGCGACAGCAACAAAACAAGTTACAAGTTTTGACTGCATAATGGAGTTCATAGAATCCCTACAGTGTGCAACAGGCCCTTTGGCCCAACAAGTCCACACCGAATGTCAGAACATCCCACACAGACCTATCCTCGTGTAACCCACCTAATCTACACATCCCTGAACACTATGGTTAATTTAACATGGCCAATACACCTATCCTGCACATCTTTGAACTGAGAGAGGAAACTGGAGCACCCAGAGGAAACCCATGCAGACACGAGGAGAACATGCAAATTCCACACAGACAGTCGCCAGAGGGTGGAATCGAACCCGGGTTGCTGGTTGCTGTGAGGCAGCAATGCTAACCACTGCCGCCCATATTATTCAATGATATAAGTTGCAAAAAAAAAGTGCATTTCCAGAAGAAAGTGTTGTCCTCACTCTTCTCTCCTTCCCAGCCTTTACTGCTTACCCTAAATTGACTTTTGCTTTCTAGCACATTCTTCTACATAAACATCAAACACAGTTTTGTGCTTTCATCTTTCGTACTATGCTTCCATCAAGGCTCTTACACAGTCTCTTACTCCAACTTTGTCGTTATTTTCGGGATTCAAAAGAATAAAACTCCATATTTCTTCTCAATCTAAAGTCCACAGCCTTTTCATACTCATTAATTCAAACTTGTCTGTATTAATTCAACGTTAGCAATTTCCTGCAGATTCAGCCCTGGCCTTTTAATGGTTTCCTGATCTAAAGACAATAGACCAGAACAGGGTAGGCTTGTTATATTCCTTGCAATAAATTTCAAAATGTGCCGATTTGCATTATTTCACAACTATAAAAATATATAGCTCACAATGGAAAGGAAAGCAATCTTACAGAATTTGTCAGGTGTTGAGTTGTATCTGTCTTTCTCTCCTACAGTGATAATGTAACCCAGAATTGTACTAACTGGTGGATTAATGGAAAATGAGTTAAGCAGCTCACATGAAATCTTCTCACTCAGACCCCAGGAATTACATTTCCAGGATCAATAATGTTTTGTAACATCTATATTGCCAATATATTTATTCAATTCTGAACAGAGTTACAAAAAAAGCATAACAACGTCTACAATGCAGTGCAAAACTATCATTGGCCTATTCAAAACATCAATACAGAGGGAAGCAACATACTTGAGAGCATGTACCTTAATACAATGCAACATGCTAATTGAACAATATCTTTCCAACTGCTTCCATTAGTGTCACCAGTGACAGACCTGTCGCAATTCTGGAAAAAAAACAGAAGTTGCCGGAAAAGCTCAGCAGATCTGGCAACATCTGAGAAGGACAAAACAGAGTTAACGTTTTGGATCTGGTGATCCTTCCTCAGAACCTCTGTCGCAATTCTATTGGTTTACAGTTAGATCTGCCGTCTCAAGATCCATGCCAACTTTTCTGTCCCAGTTTAGTAATGTTTTTGTGAAACTGTATTTAAGGCATTACCTCTGGACACTGTTAATGCTAATATTGGTGTCTATTACTTTTACCATGCACTATAATTTCAACAGGATATTATAAAGAGAAAATTTGTGATAAGACTTCAATGAGTCCCACCCCACACTTCAAATAATAAGCAAAGTTCAAGATTTACTCCTGTAGCTTAAAATTTAGTTGTAATCCCAAACAGTATTCTTTGAAAATCACTTTCAGGAGTTTGACAACAATTCTGTGATAGGTGTTGGGTCGCACTAGTGGTTTTTATTACTGTGATCAGTAGACATGTTGCGGTTGTACAGGACATTGGTTAAGCCACATTTAGAATACTGCATTCAATTCTGGTCTCCCTGCTTTGGGAAAGATGTTGTTCAACTTGAAAGGGGACAGAAAAGATTTACAAGGGTGTTGCCAGGGTTGGAAAGTTTAAGCTATAGGGAGAGGCTGAATAGGCTTTTTACCCTGGAGTGTCAGAGGCTGAGGCTTGTAGTAGCTTATAAAACCATGAGGGGTGTGGATAGGGTGGATAACCAAAGTCTTTTTCCCAGAGTGGGGGAGTCCAAAACTACAGGACATAGGTTTAAGGTGAGAGGGGAAAGATTTAAAAGGGATCCGAGGGGCAACTTTTTCCACACAGAGGGCGGTGCATGTATGGAACAAGCTGCCACAGGAAGTAGTGCAGGCGGGTACAATTACAAAATTTAAAAGGCATCCGGATGGGTATATGAGCAGGAAGGGTTGAGGGAAATGGGCCAAGTGCTGGCAAATGGGACTAGATCAGTTTAGGATCTGGTTGGCATGGACAAGTTGGACTGAAGGGTCTGTTTCCATGCTCTTTAAGTCCACGACATTAGCTTGCAAGAATGGTAATAATGCGGTCTGTGTATTAAAAGCTTGACTCCAGGATTTGAACATATAATGTAGGTAGACACTTCAATCCAATAGAGCACGGTATACTTTTGGGAATGCTGTCTTCTGAATGAACCTAAGTGCCATGAGCTCCCAACTTCCCATTCCTGTGCTTGGAAAATTTCCAATGGCACTATCTGAAGTGCAACAAGGTCATGCTCCCTCCGTCCTGGCTCATATCTATCACTGAACCAATATTACCTGAAACAGAATAACGTATACTATCTCAATGATGTTTGCTTCTTTTACCCACATGTCCACACTTAAAAGCAATTCATTGTACATAAAGTAATGTGGGATAGGAGAGGCACTATAGAAATTGAACCTCCGTTTTTCCTGATTTCAATTCTATTTCTCTGAGAGTCTATCAAATGGTGCCAGACATTTTCAACAGGCAGAGAAAGAGAGAATTGTTGCAGCAATAATTACAATTAAAAAGTAAATGTGATGATAGATCATTTCACTAGACTTACAGAAGACTGGATCAACAAATTGAAGCGAATTTGGCTAATGTCCCATTTGCAATGCAGAATTTGGGTTGCTTGCTGCTGGAACTGTAATGGACAGACTTTACAATGGACAACCATGGAAACTTTTGGTAGTGCAGAAGATTGATAATCAATGTTTGAGAAGTCCAACCCTAGCTTGGGAAGCTACTGAACCAACATCAAGTCAAAAAAAAAGACATGCAAGAAGGGTCCATAAACAAAAAATGCTGCTGCTTCACTGATGTTCCTTAAAAGGACAGAACATACTGACACTATATAGATAACTGAATGCCATCTGAAATGATAAAGCAAACACCTCAAGTTGCACAAACAGGGATCCACCCTCTCAAAACAACCAGGGATGAACAATAAATGTAGCTTTACCAGGGGCACTGACAACCTGAAAACTTGCATTTATCTTCCAAGTTAGGATCAAGCCCATGTAAGCCAGGATTGCTAAATCTGTTTCGCAGATATAGGTGGACAGGCCAAGAGTTCAATCCGTCAAGAGATTGACTCAAAATAGCAGGTACAATACAAATGATGCCAAAACCAGCTGTTTAACTTCACTGGCACTGGTAGAACCTAGTGGAAGTCTGAAAAGGTGAGCTTTTGATGGTAAGGAAATGCTGCAAATTAAACTGTTCAAATTCCACCTGAACCTTCTACAGGGGAGGTAGAGTTTGTATGGAGAAACAGTGGAAAACATACAGGGGTGTCAAGTTGAATAGCAAGTAACTCAAGGTTTTATTCTGCTGTTTTAAAACACTATTTGAACTGTCTGTAGCTATTAACCACACAATTGCACTCATACCATTGATTTACAAATCTTTTGATTCTTGGGGAGGAATCTTATAGGGGTCTGAGGCAACATGGGTTATGGCTGGATTTGCAGATGAATCAAATAAAAGTCCAACAAGGCCTCTCTTGACATTGGGATTAGCACGATCCATCTTTGACGCTTCTGACATGTGGTGTGGTGAATTTCTCGCCAGGCAGCAGCAAGTTGCCAAGTAAGGGGGATTACTGCTCATTAAATACGTTGCTGACTGCACATGTCATCTCATTAATATTCAGCTCTCTATCTCAAATTTGCAGCAAACTAGGTAGATGTCAAAAAAAATCTTGACATAGGAATCAGAGGTCCACCTGGCAACTTCAGCTCAGCACTTATTCCAAAGGACCTTCATGCTGTTCAGGACCAAACAGCATTTTAGGGCACAATTCATGGGCACCAGCTGCACTCAAGCCTGGTCAACAGACTTTGGCACTTGGCATTTGCCAATAACTCCTGATATCTCTCCAATACACTCACAGGATGTTCATGAAGCCAGACCTACACTGCAGGAGGCACTAGCAACCGGCAGTGAAGGTTGCAACAGGGACTCTTTGCGCACATAGACAGGCACCCACTTCACTGATTCAACCAGACTGCATCTCAGGGCTGCTCACTTGCCTGCTTGGTGCTTGCTCAATTAGCATTTGCTTGCATACTCAGTACCTGGCTGTGCCAACATGTTGGATGCTTCAGCCAGAGCAAAAAGCTTTCAGTATTGCTGTACTGACGCGTTCTTCAGTGCAGGCACACCAGGATGTCAAACTAACAACTACAGCATGCGCCATCAAGGGCGAGGGTTTGTGGTGGTGAGGGGGTGCTCGTAGTATATCACTCTGGCCTCCAAAGAGAAGTATAGAGGAACATACGGGCATTATTAAAGGTGGGGGCAGGAAGGACAGTTGTAGGCCAAGTTCGATGTGGTGGGTCTCCACATTGGAGACAGGAGGATGGAAAGGAGATGTCAGGGTAAGGTGCAAGGTAAGACAGGAAAAGGCACAGGGGGATACCTGACAACTAGATGGAGACCAGTGCTGATGATGTCCACCATAAGCTGCGCTCTCTGCCATCAATTGCTGTGCTCTCGATGGGAAGTGCTATTAAAAACGTATTGGATAATGCCCAGGAGGCAACGTCTATTTAATGGGTGAAAGCGGAGGATCCACGTTTAGACATTGAATAGACAAATGCATGAAACAGCCATTTACAAAGAGCAGCTACATTTAATTAGCATTTTATTATTCATTTCCTAAGCATGCAGGGTGAAGTTGCTTAGGAGTTGGAGGTTGTTCAAAGGTAATTTGCAATGTCAATGGTGTTTGCAAACTGAACACTGTTGCCAACATCAGTATCATTGAAATGTCAATAACTTAAAATAAAGGTCAATATCAGCCAAAAGTGAACCGTTATTTGTGCAACTAGAAAGGGTACTGTGGGAAATGCACACTATCATTACATCATCTGTCACAAATTTAACAATAGTCTGAACTGAATACTATGAAAGTGAATGATTGATGTGGATCTAGGATATGAAGGGGTTTGGAGTGCAGCAGTGCTCTCTTTTTGATATAATGTACCAGTCGCTCAGCTGGTAGAGCACCTTTGCCAAGTTGCAGCAAATTGAAGCTGAATGAATGATAGAGATATGGCCTTTGTTATTTGGGTGCTGCATGTCGCGCACTATTTGCTGTGAGCAGTGTGGTTTCATGGTTGCTCTATCATGACATTGCCAGTAAGGGGATATGCCAGATTGTTAACACTTATCTGAGTACACAGCACGCTTTCAAAGATGGTGTGGGTACAATCGATTCTGGTGTTTTGACAAATATTCATTGAGGGTCAAGTTGTTCTGGGAACAACGTGTGGTAAATTGGGGCTAGAATTGAACATGAGGGATGCTGTAGGGACAGGAGAGGGAGGTAATGAGGCATGTTTGGTAAGATACGGAGAGAAATCTTGCTAGGCCTTGACACAACTTACATTTGATCCAAAAAACAAAAGATTCGGTTCTTAAAGTCTATTTAGCTTAGCATTCAAAGCTATGAATTGAACAAATGAACCTTGTTAATAGGCTCAAAAACAAAGTTGCTGGAAAAGCTCAGCAGGTCTGGCAGCATCTGAGAAGAGAAATCAGAGTTAATGTTTCGGGTCTGGCGACCTTTCCTCAGAACTGCAGATACATTTTTTAAAATTAATTCCACTGTTCTACTTTATTTAATTGAGTAAAACCAACATTTTAAAAACATCTAGGCAACCTTACACTTAGTTTACACCCACATCAGTCTCATGCCCTTATTAGGTGAGAGGGGAAAGATTACCCACAATACACCCTCCACCAATAAATGCCAAACAAAATGTCAAGTGTTTGAATTGTTTCTGCTTTGTCCCTCCCTCTTACACACAGATCATGTGGAGACAGATAAAACTCCAAATATGGAATTAAACATGCTTGGTCAGAAGTTCAAACTTCTAGCTTGCTGTTTGTTGCCACTGAATTTCTAACAGCAGCAGCTTTTCTAGTATGTAGGCTGTTTATTTAAGATGCTCTCTGCAGGAAAGTCTCATGACTATATGACTTGTATTAAGAAAGCATTTGCTGCCTGGGACCTTCCGGTCTCTCAGTGAGAAAAATTATCTTTCTCTCTCTCTGTCCAGGCATCATGCCCCAGGAAGGCTTTGGTGATCAGATACTGCCATGGACTTATGGTGGCCCACAAGTATACTTGGCAATGCAATGCTATGGTGTGTGCATGTGAGAGAGTGTAGTTTTGCATGGGGAAGACTGCCTAACTAATAGGAGACAGGGTTGGGAGAAAGGAAGCATGTTCAGGATGGCAACTTGTAACTAGCAGAACGTCACAGGGATCAGTGCAGGGGCCACAAGTACTTATGTGATTTGAATAATAGAAGTGGATGCATTATCACCAAGTTTGCAGATGACTCAAAAATAGGTGGAAAGGCAAGTTTGAGGATGACACAACGAATCTACAGAGGAATATAGTCAGGTTGAGTGAGTGAAAACTTGGCAGATGGAATACAAGCTGAAAAAATTTGAGGTTATGTACTTTGGCAGCAAGAATAAAAGCTGAATACTATTTAAATGGAGAAAGACTGCAGAAAGCTGCACCACAGATTAACTGAGGGGTCCGTGTGCATGAATCACAAAAAGCTAGCATAGAGGTATTTCTGCTATAACACGCATTTCATTAACGTAAATTGGCTGAATGCGATTGAAGTGGATGCTGTTTGGATAACAGAAACTTTCTACTGTACAGTATAGCCATTTTCTACAGCAATTTCCCTATAACGTAATTTTCTATGGTGATTTTCCACAAGACGAGGTTGCACAAGAACGCAACTACCGTGTTACAACAGAAATACCTGTACAAGTTCAGAAGTAGCATTAATACCACAAATGCCAGGTAATGACCATCTTCAATAACAGATAATATAACCACTGCCCTTGACATTCAGTGGTATTACCATCACTAAATCCCCCACTATCAACATCCTGTGGGTAACCCTTGAACAGACTGGACTTGCCACATAAACAGTGATGCCAAGAGTATGTCAGCGGCTAAGAATACGGCAGTAAATAATTCACCTCCTGACTCCCCAGAGTCTGTCCACCACCTACAAGACACAGATCAAGAGTGTGATGGAATACTCCCCACTTGCTTGGATGGGTGCAGCTCTAACAACACTCAAAAAGCTTGACACCATCCAGAACTCACTTGATTGGCACCACTTCCACAAACATTCATTCCCTCCAACATGAGGCTCAGTATCAGCAGTGTGTACTATCTACAAGATGCACTTCAGAAATTCACCAAAAGTCCTTAGACAGCATATTCCAAACCCACGACCATTTCCATCTAGAAGGACAAGGCAGTGGATATGTGGGAACACCAACACCCACAAGTTCTTCTCCAAGCCACTCATCATCCTAACCTGGAAATATATGTTGTTGTGTGAAAATCTTTGCATTCTCTCCCTAAGGGCACTGTGGTTCAACCTACAGAACAATGATTTTAGAGCAGTTCAAGGAGGCAGCTCACCACCACTTTCTCAAGGGTAAGTAGGGACAGGCAATTAAATGCTGACTAGTCAGCAATGCCTACATTCCACAAGTGAATAAATGGAAAGGGAAGGCAAATGGACATTTGGCCTTTGTTTCAAAGGAAACGGAGGATACAAATAAAGTTTTCTTGCTACAGCCATACAAGCCACCAGTTAGACCAACCCTAGAATACTGAACAGTTTTGGTCCCCTTCTTAATGAAAGGAATACTGGCATTGGAGGCAGTACTGAGAAGGTTCACTAGGTTGATTCCAGTAAGAAGGGATTTTCTCATGAGAGGTTCAGTAGGTTTGGTCTGTACTCATTTAAGGTTAGGAGAATGAGAGCAGATCTTATTGAAATATAGAAGGTTCTTAGGAGGCTTGACAGGGTTGGTGCTGAGAGGTTGTTTTGTTTTGCAAGAGTCTAGGACCGAAGGACATAATCACAGAGTTAGGGGTCATTCATTTAAGACACAGACGAGGAGGATGTTTTTCTTTCAGCATTCAGACTGTGGAATTCTTTACCATAGAAGGAGGCCGAGGCTGGATTAAGTATATACAAGGCCTAGATAAACAAATTTTTAATCAGTAAGGGTATCAAGGGTTTTGGGGAATGGGAAGGAAAGAGGAGTTGAGGATTATTAGATCAGCCATGATCTCACTGAATGGTTGAGCAGACTCAAATGGGCCAAATGGCTTACTTCTGCTCCCATGTCTTATTCATCCAGTGGCATGACATTCCTTTTAAATGTCACATATCAACTGTGTCCTTCCATATCACCATTGATTTACACCCCCTTTCAGGAGTGGAACATTCAGCTACTGTACAGGCTAAGTATTTACCACTCTGTGTGGACTGTGGACAATATGAAATAAAGTCATCATTGGTCATTGTGGAGAATCACACCCTATTATTTTACATATAAAAAGATTCCCATAGGATTAATACGAGGGTTTTTTTCCTGTCCAGTGTTTTAACAGTTTTGCATATGCATAAATTCCTAAAATTTTTTCCTCTTAAAATAAGCCTCTCTGTGCCAAAATACTTGTCTAATGATGTGGAGATATTAATTCTTGATAGAATTGAAATTGTCAACAAGCTTCTCAGTGGCAACAAAATACAGCTCTGAACTAAAACAAAGATCACTATGATACAGTTTAGTTTTGAACTCGCTAAAGGTTGAAGAACCTGAATCATGGTGGGTAGCCATTTATTATTAAGGTCTATTTAGTATTTTGTTCATTATAAAATCCTTAAGTTACACAAATGACTGCACATTCTTTATGATAGAGTACTAAGTCCTGACTTTAAATGGGTCATGCCACCAGTAACAGATGCGTAACTAATACCTCCACTTCTATGTTACACAAGTTAAAATACTCTCTTCCTATCAGGGTGTCTTATTGAAAAAAAAATGTCTAATTGCACGGATTACTACTGAACTGCTGTGACTGTTAAGTAAGCAAATGCATCAGCCTCTATGCCGTTGTTGTACCAATAATGTGATGATTTTCTCTCCAGTGGCATTGTCTGAGACAGTTCATAAGCGGCTTTGTTCTTTATCAGAGATAGTAGGATGCTGGAGATTCTGAGATAACAAGGTGTAGAGCTGGATGAACACAGCAGGTCAAGCAGCATCAGAAGAGCAGGAAAGCTGACGTTTCAGGTCTGGACTCTTCTTCAGAAATGGGGGAGGGGGAAGGGGATTCTGAAATAAAGAGAGAGGGGAGGGAGGCGGATGGAAGATGGATAAAGGAGCAGATAGGTGGAGAGGAGACGGACAGATCAAGGAGGCGGGGATGGAGCCAGTAAAGGCGAGTGTAGGTGGGGAGTTAGGGTGGAGATTGGTCAGTCCAGGGAAGACGGACAGGTCAAGGAGGCGGGGAGGAGGCTGGCAGGTAGGAGGTGGGGGTGGGGGTTGAGGTGGGAGGAGTGGATAGGTGGAGGAAAGGATGGACAGGTTAGGGAGGCAGGGATGAACTGGGCTGGTTTTGGGATGCGGTCGGGGACGGGGAGATTTTGAAACTTGTGAAGTCCACATTACTACCGTTGGGCTGTAGGGTTCCCAAGCAAAATATGAGGTGCTGTTCCTGCAAACTTCGGGTGGCATCGTTGTGGCACTGGAGGAGGCCCAGGATGGACATATCGTCCAAGGAGTGGGAAGGGGAGTTGAAGTGGTTTGCGACTGGGAGGTGCAGTCGTTTGTCGCAAACCGAGCGTAGGTGTCCGCTTGGTTTCCTCGATGTAGAGGAGGCCACATCGGCAACAGCGGACACAGTATACCACATTAGCAGATGTGCAGGTGAACATCTTTTTGATGTGGAAGGTTTTCTTGGGGCCTGGGATGGGGTGAGAGGGGAGGTGTAGGGGCAGGTGTAGCATTTCCTGCAGATGCAGGGGAAAGTGCCTAGAGTGGTGAGGATGGTGGGGAGTGTGGAGCGGACAAGGGAGTCACGGAGAGAGTGGTCCCTCTGGAAGGCAGATAAGGCTGGGGAGAGAAAAATGTCTTTGGTAGTGGGGTCAGAACCTACTGACTCCCTTATCCGCTCTGCAACATGTGGCTGGAAAGACAATGCGGAGGGTAGGCTTTAGATTCTTGAGACATCAGATCTTGTTCTGGGGTAAATGGGACCTGTAGAGACTGGATATATTGCACCTAAACAGACTCAGGCCTGAGCTCCTGGTGAGGCAACTTGCTAGTGTTATTGGGAAGGATTTAAATTAACATGGAAATAAAATCAGAAAGGAACAGCAAAGTACCCAGGATATCAGGATGGATAGATGGCACCAGAATAGACAATCTACTTGGATACGACTAAGGGACAAAAAGATGCAATTATATTGCTCAATCTAGTCTATAGGCTAGATATATTGCAGTTAAAGTTCACCATATTTAAAAGGACAAAATAGATGGCTAGAGTTTTGCACTTTGTTTGGTTCACAATTGTTTTCACCAATTTTTATGTTCAGATATATTCACAAATCACAGAATTGTTGCAATACAGAAAGAGGCCATTCGGTCTACCAAGTTACTCTGAATGAGTATTTTGCTTAGTGCCAATCTCCCATCCTTGCCTTATGACACTACACCTTGTGCCTTTTCAAATAAATTTAATTCTTTATGAATGCCTTGACTGAACCTACTACTGCTAAACATGCAGGAGTCCATTCTGGACCCATAGTGAGCCAAAATCCTCTAATATAAATGAACACTGTCCCCTAAATGTTCTTTAACTAGCATTTGATCTATTTGGCCTGGGAAGTTTGTAGAGGGACAAAGTTGCAAGGAAATTACATGAGATACAAGGATGATAGAGCAGATGTAACGAAGAACATTAACTATCCAAATAGAGACTGGATATTCATAAAGGACAGAGAGGGGCAAAAGTTCTTAGAGTGCATTCAGGAACACTTTCAGCAGTGTCATTGTAGTCCATCGAAAAAGGAGACACTGTTAGAAAACCAAGATCTTGGGAATGAGGCTGGCCAAGTAGATCAATTATTTGGAAGAGATGTTCCGTTAGCCCTGGTGTATTGGCCAATATTTATCCCTCAATTAACATCATAATAACGATTAGTCTGTTTTTATATTAGTGTGTTTTTATATTAGTGTGTTTGTGGGAGCTTGCTGTCAGTATTCTGAATGCTATTTTCAAACATTATCACGGTGACTGGACTTGCTTCATTAGTTGTAATGCACTTTAAGATGGTTGGCAGTTGTGAAAGGCACTACATAAAATGGAGAATATTCTGTCTAGCTAAAGCATTAACCTTCAATTATATTTTTGTAACTTCAATTCTCAACTATTACAATACTGTCTACACCATCTTCCACCTTTTGTAAACTTCAGGTTATTCGAAAATTCACTACCCATATCCTTACTTGCAAAGTACATTCACTTCTCTACTAATTTATAATTGGCTCACAGTGCACAGTGGATTGAATTTAAAATTCTCATTCCTTAACAGTGACCCTTTATCTCTACAACCTTCAGCCCTAGAACCTCCAAGATCTGCATTCCTGATTTCTTTCACCATTTATTAGCAGCCATCAGCTGTCAAAGCCCTAAGTTCAAAATGTCCCCCACGGCTAGTTCAAGGCACTCCTTAAAATTTAATACTTTGACCAAGTTTTAGGTCATCTACCCAATATCTACTGCATGTTCAGTGTCAACTTTTTCCAGTAACAATCTTCTGAACTGCGTTGGGAAATCTGCCATGTTGAGGGCACTATATAGATGCAAGTTGTACTTTGGACCTGAAATTTGCGGAAACATTCAAGACAACAGCAATTTCAGAAAACTTGCATACTGCATAATGCTCTATAATGTTCAGAAGCAAATTATAAGGAACAGGGCACAGAGACTGATAGATGGTTCTAAAAGATCAATGAGGTTTGAGTTACTGGGGGAAGCACAGAACTTCACAACCTTTTAGCTTATGAATGTGATTTGTGCTTTACATGTGGATTCAAACGGCAGAAAATTTCAGACTATCATCTTTAGGGCCTCTTTTTCAGGAACATGCACGACTTTACATTGATAATAGTTTCCGTTCAAACCCTGGAATGAAGCTTGAATCCACAATCTCGTAAGGAGTAAGAGCTACAGCTGAACTGAGCTGACACCTAGAGGTGAACTGCTGTATGCATTTTACAGCACAAATGGAAACTGTAAGCTTCACATGAACTCCTGACTAAAATAGCAAGGATGGTGCAATTGGCATTGGTGCCATCGAGTTAGTTAGGAATCAAGAATTTAGAATCAAGTGTGGTTTCCACAATTGTTCACTCACCAGTGATTCCCACTGGTAGATTTATCAGCATGAATGTCCTTTGTGTCTTTCTCTGCAATCAGCCTGCCCACATTCCTTTTATATTGGTTGATATTTTAAATTAAATACCCACTTGGTGATAGTTTTGGAACTATGAACTTCACAGTGAAATCCAGATTTGTGCTTGTATATAACCTGAAGATATTCACAGTAAAGAAGTGTGGCCACTGTTGTAAAGCAGGAAACAGCAGCCAACATGTACACTTCAAAGATCTCACAAACAAAAATATAAAATCAGAAAACCTGACTTTTTGTTTGGTCACGTCAATTAGGGAGGTAACCGTTGACCTGGGGTAAGTCTTCTTCAAAATAATGACACAGGATCGTTTATGCCCACCTGAGCAGGTAGCCAGAGGTTCAGTTTAAAATCTGATCCAAAACACATCTTTGACAATGCTCCCTCAGTATTAAATCAGGAATGTCATACATGATCCCCCAGAATAAAACTTAAACCCACAAATCTTCTGACTTCTGGATGCTTCTACACTGGGAGCCTTAGCCTAGATGTTCGTGCTTAAGCCTCTGGAGTATGACAGTACGTGATAATTTGGGGAGAACATGGCATACCTCACCATTCCCTACACCACTCGCACCGAGGGAGCCGTGAACAGCTCTTGGAAGTTTCAGACACACACACACAAAAAAAACGCCCAGTCTGAATGGTGTTGCGCAACCTTCCAATGAATTTGCCATGTGAAAAATGCCATTTGACGGTGCATGACAAGAAATACTCACCATAGGCCTGTCCCTGCAAATCATACTGCTGCATTCTGTACACTGTGAACTCATGGGCAGCCTCTATGGGCAGCGGGGAGACCAGGATCAACACCGCCGGGATGAAGACTATGAAAGTCAATGGGAAAGAGCCCTTGAACATGTTGTCAAACACTTCACTCGCTTCTTCGAACATTCTGGAATTTCCTTCCCGGCAAGTCTCCTTCTTTAATATATATATTTGAAACAAAAACTTAATAGTTTTTTAAAGCAAAATGAAATCTCTACTCCTTCATTCACCACCTCCAGACACTCATTCCAACACTGATGGTCCGTGAGGGGAGGGGTCCTTCAGGCACGGGATAAGCATCCCAGCGGGGCCTCAAGGCTAACCCCACCCTACCCCTTTCTGATTGGCGTTCCTCTTCCCATATTAGCATAATTACACCAGAAGCGACCTCTATATGGCTGAGCTGACTGTCCATCGTTCGTAGTCCGCCCTCCTTCCCAGCCCATTTCTATTTGTAGTGCACAAATCTTTTAATCTGCCCAGTGTTTGTCAAGAGAACATCTGAATTCCCAATGAGAAATGAATACACTACATTTATAAATTTTTCGAAGGGGTACAGTTGGAAATAAATTGCACGGTTTCGTCGGGGAGGCAATACATACACATGCGCACTAAAGGGGCGCCGCCGTTAATGATTGACATCTGAACTGTCCACTCAACTTTGCAATTCTAAGGGGCGGGACGTAGACAATTAACCAATAGATGTTCAGTCGGGTGGGGGGCGGCGATTATTGTGATTGACATCAATATTTACCAATAAGAGGTAGCGATGTTCCCGGAGCTGAACCAATGCCAGCGGTGGGGGCGCGACATCCGCTGTTGAAGAGGAAAGCGGCAGTTTTTGAACGAAAGATGGCGGCTTCTAGTCGTAAGAGTGTCCTGTGAGTTAAACCGTGTATTCGATGATCTGATTGATTTCAGTGCTCTTGTTCACGTTCTAGCGTGCAACTGTTTATCTCGCAGAATTAAAGCTTCGTGTGAATAAAACAGCAGATGCTGGACGTGTCAAACAAAGGAACATAGAGAATGCTGGAGAAACTCAGTTGGCCAGGCAGCATCCGTAGTGATGGAGATCTGTGCCTTCATCAGAATTGTCACAGACCTGAAACCTCAACGTTACTTTTCCCTCCATGGATTCTACCTACTAAGTATTGCCAGCTTTTTTATGAATCAGGTTTTCAGCAGCAACAGTATTTAAATTTGGAAGATACAATTATATTGTTCTCGATAGGTTTTGATTTCTTTTTGAAAGCGAGTGCTTATTTCCAGACAGTATAAGCACCTAATGCAGCAATCTTAAAATTCAATATTGGCTGGATTTTGAATTTAAACATCCAAAGTGTCCTGTGAGTTGAGGAAGCTTAGTCCTTACTATTAACGTTCTGAGGAAGGGTCACCGGACCCGAAACGTTAACTCTGATTTTTTTTCTTCACAGATGCTGCCAGACCTGCTGAGCTTTTCCAGCAACTTTATTTTTAGTCTCTACTATGTTTGACTTTTCAGTCTTTTGAAGTACATAATTTGATAGCTGTCAGTTAATTGAATAAGACTACTAGATATCAACTATTGGTTATTGTTCAATAAGCTTAATTATTCCAATAATTTAATGGTTTTTTTTTTAGAAAGTGATTAATTCTACAAATGAGTGACCATGGTAATAAATTGAATGGCACACAAATTGGTTGAATGCGTAATCCTTGAGTGAAAAATGCTGCATAATTTAAATTCTGAAGTGTGTGCTGTTCTCTGTCTTGGAATCATCACTTTTTGGGGAAGGAGGGAAAAATTGAATGGAATTATGGAGTTGTAAAAAATTTTACCATTTTAATTGCAATATTTTTTTAGAAATGATTGTAATTTATTGCTAAATTAATAAACTATTTGTCATCAACAATAGGAATGTATTTGCATTCTCCGTGCTTGAAAAATATTAGTATAAAGTTGTAGCTGAGATGACTCTGTACATGAGGATTTATCGAGCTAAAGTGTTGGCTGTTGTCCGTGTTACTTGCATAAAACATTAATGAATGAGGCATAGAATAAGTGCAGTTTGTATTTTTGTACAGAAACATGCAATGTACTTCACAAATTGACACTGACACATTTAAGGAGGTTACCAAAGCGTAGTTGAAGAGGTAGGTTTTAAGCAGTGCCTCCAGGAGAAATAGAGAGATTTAGGAAGAGAATACAAGGTTTACCAGACTTATTCCCTGAATGGTATGTCTTTCCTATGAAGAAACATTGGATAAACTGGGCCTGTATTCTCTAGACTTTTGAAATTTCACTAAAACTTATGAAATAACTAAAGGGTAGGTGCAGGTAGGATATTTCCTCTTAGAGAGTCAAAAGCCAGAGGACACAATTTAACAATAAGAGGGAGGCCACTTGGGTTCGAGATGAGACACTTTTTTTCTCCTTGCAATGTTGTGAATCTTTTGGAGTTCTCAACCACGGGTGGTGAAAGCTTAGTCCTTGAGACTGTTTAAAGTAGAGATCAATATATTTCTGATTATCCTGTATGCCACTGGTAATGGCAATGGGATGCATAAAAATCATTGAAGTGTTTGGTCAGTGATGATTGTTTTGAATGATGGATAGCATCAATGTGCTGAATGGTCTACTGGATAGACTATGTTCCTAAGAATTTCGGGTCTGTGTAGCTCTTTGCATGTGGCTGATACTGGAGAGATTGGGAGGAATAAAATTGCATGTCCTTGAAGCCTAAGTTGGAGAAGCACAGAATACTTACGGAGTTAAAGGGCTGACATTAGATAGAAATATGAATGCAGAACAATTTGGGCATCAGCATCAAAATTTTAAAATTAAGATGTTCCCCAACAAACAATGTAGGTCAGTGATCACAGGGGTGATGGTTGAATGGGACTTTGGTGCACGTTTGGATACAGGCGGATGGAGTGGAGTTTTGTATGAGCTCATCTTTACAGAGGGTGGAAACTGGAAGCTAGCCAGCAGAGATTTGTAATAATTCTCCTCCCACTGACATCCCTTTCTTCCAGTGCATACATGACCCAAAGCATTCTTGCTGCTATTATGTGACTCCTATGGATCATATTGTGAAATGTCCATTACTGCAATAATATCCTTGTCTCTTTTGTAACTTGCCTCTTTGGGCACATGCATTATTAAAAGCAGTTTGCATGTCTGATGTTTTGAACAATTCATACATTTTGAGAATATCGCTTCTGTAAAATTTGTTTCTTCTTTCCCTTTTTATAATAATGCAATTTGCTGAAATGACTCTTGCTGTTGTGCTCTATTGCACTCAAAAGGGTGATAACATGCTTAAGTGACTTTTCATATTAGCAAGCCTTTAGTTTTGTATGAATGTATATTTCTAAACAAATGTATATTTTAATTGTTGCAATGTTTTTTTAAGAAATAGTGATTGAAATTTCTTCGGCTGAATGCACTTTTAATGCATGGTGCTATTTGTAGTACACACTATTTTATCGCCACAGAAAGTTAAAATATTTATATTGTTCCATGTAGACCTCTAGTGGCGTGAAAAATGTATGGAAGTAGGAGACCCATTTGCACATATTCAGTCAAATTCTATTGTTTGATATTGTGATTTAATTTGTCATCAAATCTGCCCAAAGAAGGTAACCTACCAATCCGTATTTAGTGTCCCACATGCTCTATACGGTGAATGGAAATTGTTTATTTTGGAATAATGTGTACAATTCTGATCTCCATGCTATAGGAACAGTGTTGTTAAACTTGAAAGGGTGCAGAAAAGGTTTACAAGGATGTGGCCAGGGTTGGAGGTTTTGAGTTATAGGGAGAAGTTGAATAGACTGGGGCTATCTTCCTTGGCACGTCGGAGGTTGAGGGGTGATCTTATAAAGGTTTGTAAAATCATGAGGGGCATGCATAGGGTGAATAGGCAAGGTCTTTTCTTTCCCAGGATAGTGGAGTCCAGAACTAGAGAGCATAGGTTTAAGGTGAGAGGGGAAAGATATAAAAGGGACCTAAGGGGTAATTTTTTCATGCAGAGGGTGGTGTGTGTATGGAATGATCTGCCAGAGAAAGTGGTGGGGGCAAGTACAAAAACAACATTTAAAAGGTATCTGGATGAGTACATGAATAGGAAGGGTTTAGAGGGATATGGGCCAAATGCTGGCAAATGGACTAGATTAATTTAAGAAATCTGGTTGGCATGGACCAGTAGGACCAATGGGTCTGTTTGCATGCTGTACAACTCTATAACTGTATTAAATTTCTGCTATTTATGAGTTACATTTTATTTTTGTAAAACTTTGCAAATGCGGAAGACGTTTTCTAATAGGAGGCAACTTGATAAGCTGCAACCATTTAACATTTTAAAATGTACAGAATAAAATTGAAAATAAAGCTCAAAACAGAAAAATATGTTTTACTGAAGGAATAGTGTGATGAAATTTGACACACTGACTCCTATTATAAGGCTGTCCAGCTTATGCACATATGGACCCATGTGCAATATGGTGGCTCATGCATACTCTCCAGCGATGGGCAATAAATATTTGCCTAGCCAATGAAACCCACATCCCCTAAATGTTTTTTTAAGAAAATGGACAAAATGCTTTGCACAGATAAACAAATTTGAGAATGATGAAGGTATGAACAATGGGACTTTGTTGGAATATTGAATCAGCGGATAGTTGCTAACAGAAGGTTTACTTATGCTGTTATTGTTTGAATTGCTAAGATTGGCATCTCCTGATCAAATAAGGTAGACACCCAAAAATTAATATCCAAAACTTAACTCCTCAAGGGTGCTCATGATCTGGTAAATGTTTTAAAATAAACAAATCAAAATAAATAAAAATAAAATCAAATAAACATAATCAAAGACTCCTGCCACCCTTGTTATACTCTCTTCCATTGGGCAAAAGATACAAAAGTTTGAAAACACGTGCCAACGGATTTAACAATAGCTTTTTCCCTTTGGTTATCAGACTTCTGAATGGACCTCTCATATATTACAGTTGCTCTTTCTCTGCAACTTTTCTGTAGTTGTAACACTCTATTTGGCATTCTGTTCTGTTACTCTGATATACTTGCATAAGGTATGATTTGTCTGGTTAGCATGTGAAACAATACTTTTCACTATATCTCAGTAAATGTGACAATAATTAATCGAATAAAACAGGAGGTTGGGTTTTTACAACTCCAAATGCTGCTTCAACTTCCTTCTATGGTCAACATTGTTCTCTAATGCCTCCAGTAGTTTTATGGGCACTTCTGTCAGTTGTGATGGTACTTGCCTGGAGGAATTTCGATGAAGGAGTCACATAGCCTTGACTGGCAACTAACTGGTATAAATTAAAAATGCTACCAGTCCTCGTATGTGAGTAACTGCAATGCTCAACAATGGTGGGTAAATGTTTTCTTCTTTGGCGGGTGGGGGGGTTGAAGGTGGGGGTTGAAGTTATGATTTTGCACTGTTTGGCTTTCGGTTTTTTCCAATGTTTCGTCGCACCAAGCAAATAATGTCTCCTTTAAAATAAAGCAGCCACCACTGCTGCTTGTTTTTACCTTGAACAGATGTCACACAAAATTGCTGTTTAACCAGCACCTTGTAATCTACCATCTTGTCTTTTGTGACTTCACTGTTTTAAAAGGCCTTCTAAAAGATTGACAAAGCTGACTACTAGTAAACAATTGAGATCTGAGACCGAATCAAAGACGTCTTCCAATACATCAGTGCAATCCTCTCGACAAAGATCATTGCAGATTGTATCAGAGCAGTTGTTCGTCAAGCCTACTACACCAGGTCTTAAAAGGAGAGATTCTTTTGGATCACGTAAATGTAAGTAATGACATGCTTTCCCTACTTCCTTCCCTGTCCCCAAGTCTCTTCTGTGTTCACACCTGCCCTGTGCTGAACAAATCTCTGTGTGTTATAGACCCCTGATTTCACCTTAGTATTGAGCATTTGCGTATTAGTTATTTTGTCTTTTGAATCAAATTAGCTTCAATCATATAACAAACAAAGAAGGAGGAAGACATTGGAATATGTCATTTTCTCCAGGTCATGAATTAAATGGGTGTTTTCAGGCAACTGTCCTTTAATATTAATTTTTTTAAAGAAATATATTAGATGCTTAGGCTATGTTTATACACTTTTAATCAATCCAGATGTCCAAGGTCATGTAAGAAATACTTCTGCTAGTTGTATTCCCTCAAAACAAAATGGCTATTATTGGATCCTGGCTCAGAACCCCACCCATGTACTTATAGTTATACCACGAAGGGATAGTAAGTGATTTTAATCTTAGCAAGCTGTGGATATTCAGAATTGTTTCATGTTAAAATCACTCACTTGCTTCTGTATTAATTAGTTAACACAAACCAAAGCATTCTGATGTTTAAGTACTAAATCATTGACACAGGAGAGGTCCCTCAAAACTTTGTCCATAATCTGATCAAACTTGCTCTCTCCACGCAATTTCCCTTTGTGTGTAAATATTTCATGGTTTTTGACTCCTGTAACAACATCTTTCTTAATTTGTTTCACTTAAACCTGTCTTTCTAGCTATGCATTGTCCATCAGCATTTGATTGTAACAAGGTCAGCCAGGTGGACCTCAGAATATGAGTTCTGTGATTGGGGGTGTTAATCTAGTCCAATCAAGGAGCCCTGACTGACGGATATAAACGGGAGTGTCAGAGGTTCTGTTCACTCTGAGGGAGCTGGATCAGTGTCAAGAACTATGCACGTGTAAATAAAGGGTGACTTCGTGATGGGATACCGGCCTCTGTGGAGTTATTTCAGTGGCGACGAGGAGAAAAACATGCTCCTGAAAAAATTCACTCACTAACAGTTGTCTTTGAGTTGGGGTAAGCATTTCTGCCATCAGGCCCCTATTTGGGAAGCTTGACTCATTCAATCTCAATCTTACTGGGGTCAGTATGTGGAAAGAATGTGTTATTCTTTTCCAGGCAAATAACATTGGGACAGAGGAAAAGCAATGAGTAATTTTCTTGACAACTTATGGACTTGCAGCTTTTTTGGTTTTTAGGAGCCTAACGTTTTTTGAGGCACCAGATACAAAAACCTTCCAAGAGTTAACGGATTTAGTTAAGGAATGTTACGATCTCAAGCTTCCTCTAATTCTGAGACAATTTCAGTTTTACTCAGCAGTTCGAGAACCAGGGGCATCTGTGGGATTTTTGTTGACGTTGAGACACCTGGTGGAAGCATGTGACTTCGGTTTAACCCTAAATGAGATGCAGAGAGACTGGTTAGTATGTGGGATTAATGATGTAACTGTGCAAAAGCACCTACTAGCTGAAGCCCAACAGGAGTTCATACAGGCACCACAACTGGATTTGTTGTTAGAAAATGTGGCACGTGGAGCAGATGAGCTACAGAGCCTGCCAATGGAAGTGGACACCCTTGCCAGGCTAACTGAACTTGGGGAACACCTTTTGAGTGAAGGCAATTACTAGGCTTCACTCAGGACATTTCCTGAACAGAGTCTCTCGGTCAGTCCACAGCAAAACCCCAAAACGAAGCCACCAAATGGTTAATATTTCCTTCAGGACCCGGCACAGCAAGCCATTGTAATTGCTGCTGGTTTGTGGACTAGAGACAGCAGAAGAGGCCCACTAGGCCTGAATTGAGTAAGGGAACTCCTAGGTCGGTATCTAGGAGAGTGCAAACCCTTGAAAGCCCATCTACGTCTGGTCGGGAACAGTTAAGTTGCTTAGCAACATCCAAATCAGAACCAATCAAAATAAACATCTAGTTAAATGGTCACCTGGTTCTAATGGAGGTTGATAATGGCATGGCTGTATCAGTGATTGCAGGATCAATCTTTAATAAAATTTGCTCTGGATGCTAACCCTTACATTTGTGTAAGACCTTGGCTAAACTGACAACCTACATCGGGGAACATTTACAGATTAAGGGTACAACTTGAGTTCCAGTCTCGTATGAGAAGCAGTTGGTTCAGTTGCCACTGATTGTAGTAAAAAGCTTGGGCCCAAACCTGATGGGGCAAAATTGGTTGGGAAAGATTCACCTTGATTGGCTCAACATTTTTTCAATAGGAAATGGCTGCCTGAGTGAAGTCTTAACCAAATACATGGATATTTTTCAGGAAGGTCGAGGGACTATCAAAAGAGCCAAGGCATGTTGACCAAGAAGTAATTCCATGATTCTGCAATGCCCACCCAGTGCCAGTTGCCTTGTCTGCAAAAGTAGAGGTAGAAATCAGGAGCAAAAACAGAATTTGCTGGAAAAGCTCAGCAGGTCTGACAGTATCTGTGAAGAAAAAAAAATCAGAGTTCCCGTTTTGGGTCTGGTGACCTTTCCTCACCGGACCCGAAACGTTAACTCTGATTTTTTTTTTTTTCTTTCTTCACAGATACCGCTAGACCTGAGCTTTTCCATCAAATTCTGTTTTTTCTCCTGATCTACAGCATTTGCAGTTCTTTCGGTGGAAATCAGGAGGCTGGAAAGCGAAGGAATCATCAAACGTGTACAGTTTGCAGAATAAGCAGCACTGGTTGTACCGATTGTGAAGCCTGATGGATTAGTTCACCTTTGTGTCGATTATAAACAAACGGTAAACCGCTTTTTGCAGCTGGATAAATACCCATTCCCTTGTATAGACGATTTATAAAACTGGTGGGGGGCGGGGGGCAGCCCTTCACGAAGCTGGATGTGAACCATGCATACATGCAATTGTGATCGGATGGGGATTCTCAAAAGTATGCTACAGTTAATACCCATAAGGGTTTGTACCAATATACAAGACTGCCATTTGGGGTATCATCAGCCTGTGCCATTTTTCAGCAGACGAAGGAGAACATTTTACAAGGTCTACCTTGGGTCACCATTTCTCTGGATGACTTGCTAATAACAGGGAAGACCAATAAAGAGCACGTGGAGAACTTGGACAAAGTCCTTAGACATTTCTCCCAGGTAGGTGTATGTCTTTGAAGGGAAGAATGTTTGTTCTAGGCACCCCAAGTGACCTACACGAGCAAAAGAGTCAACAAGACTGGGTTACACCCGTTGGAAGATAGTGATGGTAATCAAAGGTACCCCAGTTCCCATGTCTGTACTGGAGCTTAGGTCTTTCCTTGGATTGGTGAATTATTACAGAAAGTTCATATGTAACCTGGCCTCCATCCTGGTAGCCTTGCATCTGCTATTGAAAAAGGGTCAGCTTTGGAAACGATCTCCTAGCCTAGACGTAACCTTTGGAGAAGTGAAGAAACAGCTCTCATCGTCTAACACACTATGATCCCAAGTGTGATCTGGTACTGACTTGCAATGCCTCCCCGTATGGTATAGGGATAGTGTTGGCTCACAGGTGGCCCAATAGCATTTGTTTACTGGACTTTTACTGATGCAGAGTGCAAATATGTCCAGATTGAGAAAGAAGGTTAAGCAGTCATCTTTGGTGTGAGAAAGTTCCACTCATAGCTTTATGGGTGTAAATTTGTAATAGTAATAGATGACAAACCCCTGCTAGAAGTTCTGAGGACAAGACTGTGCTGCCTATAGCTTCAGGTGGAATTCACTGGTAGGTTCTCCTTCTAAGTGCAAGTTGAAAGATTGTCTGGAAGGTCAATTAGCAAATGCGGGTTTATTGAGCTGCCTCCCGCTGGCAGATACACCACTGGTGGTACTGCCACTGGAAGAGTCTGTTCTGATGCTAAATTTTCTGGGGTCCCTTCTGGTCACTGCTGACAATATCAGACTGTGGATGCAAAAAGATCTGATCCTGGAGAAACTAAAACAGCTGGTGGTGATGGACAAAACAGAAGGGCCGTCGTAACCAGAATTGAAACCTTTTCTGCACCTGGTGAGACCAGTCACCATAAAGGATGATATTTTATTATTGGAGCAAGTGATTGCCCCAAGCAAAGATCACTGCTAGATACTGGCTAAATTCCACCAGTGTCATCCTGGGGTGTCCAAAATGAAGATGTTGGCAAGAAATTACTTCTGATGGCCAGGTTGCAATACAGACATAGCCATGTTGGTGGGGCAGTGCACAGAGTGCCAACAAGGACAAAAATTACCACAAGCGTCCCCCCCCCCCCCCCCCCCCCCCCCCCCCCCCGTTCATGGGAATAGCCAGGTAAACCCTGGACTCGGTTATGCATTGACTATGCTGGCCCTTTCATGGGCCAAAGTTCTTAGTCATTGTGGATGCTCACTCAAAGTGGCTGGACATGCAGAGTTCTTTTGTCAAACACTGGGATGACAATAGAAAAACCGTGAGAGTCTTTTGCAATACATTGGTTCCCAGAAGTGTTAGTCACAGAGAACGGGCCATCATTTACCAGCAGGGAATTCGAGTATTTCCTAAATTTGAATGGCATTCGCCATATAAGGACAGCTCCATACCATCCATCGTCCACTGGGCTGACAGAAAGAGCAGTCCAAACTTTGAAGGCAAACTTAAAGAAGTAGCCTACAGCTTCACTTGATACCAAACTATCCCGCTTACTATTTGATTATCGGATCACACCTCATACAACTGCAGGGATAGCTGTAGCAGTGTTGCTAATGGGGAGAACATGCTGTACCAGGTTAAGCCTGATCTTCCCGGACCTGGGAGTGGGGAGGGTGAAACAGCAACAAGAATGCTGATGCCGGACACAAGACCCCTCTAAGCGAGAGAGACAATTTACTTCAGGGAATGAAGTTTGGTGCTGAAACCATGGAAATAGTCCTGCACGGGTAAGAGGCGTGGTTGAGGCGTACAAAATTCGGGTAGGTGGGGTGGCCCTGACCCAAGCACATTTACCATGTGAAAGCTGCAAACCGGCAAACCGGGCAGGAGCAAAACATACCCGACTCTTCGGAACATCTGGCAAGGCTGTCGGAACTGGAGTTCTCCCCCTCTGTTTAGCATCGAAGAAACCTTGGAGTCTGAGGTGGACATGGTGGATGTTGCAGCCTCCACACCTTTACTGCCTGATTAGGAGGATGAATTTCTTCCGAGAAACTCTGGGCACAAGAGGCAGGCTACGATCCGTTACACGCTGCTTGTATCCGAGCCTGAGTCGGAGGAACAGGACCTGGTGTGAAAACGCTCCCAGAGAGGCTACGAGGAAAATAACAGGCCCTATGTTCCCTGACTTAGAGGGGGAGGGGTGTCGTGATTGTGATGAGGTCAGCCAGGTAGACCTATTGTAGAATGAATTCCTGATTGGACCAGGTTAACAGCCCCAATCAGGGAGCCCTGGCTGACAGATATAAACAAGAGTGTCAGAGGTTCTGTTCGCTCTGAGAGCTGGCTCTGAGAAAGCTGACCAGTGTCAAGTATTGTGGACAAGGGTGACTTGGTGACACGTTACTGGCTTCTGTGGAGTTCCTTAAGTTGCCTCTTTTCTCTTCCATTGTTCTGAAGCGGCTGCCAACCATTCTCTTTGGCATGTGCAATTGATTCTCACAGAACCTGCATGTGCTGCATCAAACAGCAAATTTTAGTGGTGAGAGTTGTTTAAAAATAAGCTTAAGATGGAATGAGCTCCACATTCTGCCTTGATATGAAAGTGAAAAATTGATCTTAAAGCAGCAGTTCACATTATGGCTGACAAACATCAGTGCAAGGAATATTGTACAAGATTTCTTTGTGTACAAGAATTTCTTTGTGAAAAGTTCCAAGACTTTTTGCTTGTTGCAATAGGGTAGCTGCTGGCCATCATTCAGGCAATTGTTGGAGACTTGTTCATTCTGCACCCTTAGGCTAGAAAGGAAAAAGAAAAAAAGATTGATCAACCAGGGTTCATACACCTTATTTGCTGATGAACAACCACGTCTGGCTTGATAAAACTCTCTTGTCTTACATATGAAGATTAGTTGCACGGACAAGGTACCGGTGAGCTGCCAGTATTTATTGAACCAGTCAAGCATTAACACCTTCAGAGAAGCATTTTGAAATTAGAAGCTTTATTTGTCAGTGGAAATGAGAACTGAGTCCTATGTTCTATGAATGATTAATTTTTTATTGTGTGTGTGTGTGTGTCTGTCTGTCTCAGTTTGGGAACTTTTTTGTGCAGCTCAATTGCTGCCGGCTATTGAACTGTGACTATGACTAATAGGTTCAACAACATTGTAAATCTGCAGCAACAGCCTTGATTTACAACTTCAGCAACCTACATATACGAGCATCAATGGATCATTCAGCTGATAACACACTAAAAAAAAAGCTGCTGACTCCAGGGAAATGTCATTCACTTTTTAATATTAGACGGTAGAACAATCTGGTGCAGTTACAGGCACATGAGGAGCTCTCTCAGCACCTAGTACCTTGATTGACCACACAAAAAGACTGATTTTCATGTGCATCCAGCTGATGATTTGATGCACACTTTAAAACCATGCAACTTTCAGTAATGGGTGAAGACAATTAAAAATCTAAGGGTATTTGGAGACCATTTTAATATTGAAAGTACATTCATTTCTGTGTCGTTTGAAAAACAAATGAATGCGATCACATGGCTTTGAATGTGAGTAGACCAGACCATGTTAGGGTGGCAGATCACTACTTGGCCTGTGAATTTTTGACAGCTTTTGCGAATAGAACTTTGGACCTCCTGAGCTCTCAATTCAGTCCTGTAGCCAATGTGTCATTACTTTACTGGAAGCCTGTGAGGGTGGAATTGGGGAGGCACTGAATTTGAATACTGCAAACCGATCCCAATATGGCGTGTCAAACTGGGCACTCCGCATTGAGGAAAATGCAAGAGTCATTATCAGAGTAGTGAGAAGGCAATTCAACTGAATCTTGGCATGAGGTGAGCATTTAGATTTAGGTTTTATTATCACATGTACTCAAGTACATGGCGAAGTTGTAGTGTTTATTCATTTAAGGATTTCTAATAACCCTGACCATTTTCCAATATTGTGTGTGTAACTCCAATAATTAAGTTTTTTGCTGTGGAAAGTATCTAGTTAACTTATTCAGTTCTAAATGTTTTTTTTATTTGATCCAGTTATGTTTTAAATTGTATCATTTTTTTTGAAAAAAATTAACGAATTTAATTAAATTTACAGCTGCTGCCGAGGATACCAATGAATCAGGCACGTGAGTATTATGTCCTGTAGTCTTTCTCAAATCCTTAACTGGTATTGTTTTGTAATTGATCTCAGCTCTTCACTTAAGAAGCCACTGTTGAGAAACAAAGGATAAGAGAGAAAAATTATTGAACATAAATTCCAATACTTTATTGACCAATTTCTAAAGTATTTCATTTTTTGGGAGCACAGTGCATGGGTTTTAACTGCATAAGAATGTGTGCAAATGCACTTTGCAATCGAAATAAGGATTTTAGTTACCTAAAGGGAGCACTGAAACACTTACTGTGGATGGTAAATGGTTACACTGTTGGTAACTTAAACATTTAAGTTACGCCACAGATGTTGTGCACAAAATTCAAGTGCATTGGTGCAATAGAGTTTTTCTGGATTCCGGAGTTGAGGGGGTTGGCTTATGAGGAGAGACTGAGTAGATTGGGATTATATTCATTGGAATTCAGAAGATTGAGGGGGGATCTTATAGAAACATATAAAATTTATGAAGGGAATAGATAAGATAGAAGTAGAGAGGATGTTTCCACTGGCAGGTGAAGCTAGGACAAGAGGGCATAGCCTCAAGATTAGAGGGAGCAGATTTAGGACTGAATTGAGAAGGAACTTCTTCACGCAGAGGGTTGTTAATCTATGGACTTCCTTGCCCAGTGAAGTAGTTGACGCTACTTCAGTAAATGTTTTTAAAGATAAGGTAGATATTTTTTTTGAACAATAAAGGAATTAAGGGAAACGGTGAGAACGCGGGTAAGTGGATCTGAGTCCACAAAAAGATCAGCCATGATCTTATTGAATGGCGGAGCAGGCTAGAAGGGCCGGACGGCCTACTCCTGCTCCTAGTTCCTATGTTATGTTCTTAGTGAATTGGTAAATAAACCTGATGACAGCACTGATCTCATCACTGTATTATACAAATGTATTTAATACTATCAGAGATAGGGTCTAGGCCCGAAACATCAGCCTTCCTGCTCCTGTGATGCTGCTTGGCCTGCTGTGTTCATCCAGCTCTGCACCTTGTTGTATAATACAATAATTGTTTGTTGAAGTGTTCACTTGTATTCTGTTTAGAATAACTGCATCCAGACAACTTGGACCTTTTTGTCATGTTGCTTTGGTGACCACTTGCTTTTCAAGATTATGTTGATTTTATGCATTTGCATTTGCATTTGCAAGTTGTATTTTGTGCTCCAATATAATTAAAACTTGGGAACTTAGACTTTTAAAAGCTATTATTTGTGAAATTTTGAGACAAAATTGTTTAAAAAGCCACAAAGGATTGCAAGTTCAGAAATGTTTTGTAGTAAAAATATTCTTACAAGGATGCAAAATTTAAGTATGATGCTAGGTTTCACTGATTTTGAACCTGAGGTTTAAACTCTAGTGAAGTTTTGTTTAATCAGTCTTGAGCACAATGTGGAAGGAGTGTATGGGGAAGGGTTTTCAAAAATGGAAGACTTATTGATAGTTTCAATGTATCTGAGTCATGGAGGGGACAATCACTTTGGACTTCTATTTCTTTTGGCTCCGGTGGAAGTAAACATTGTCTTGATTGTCAATAAGGACTGGATTGAACTTGGTTGCAATGCAAATAATGGTTAGACCAGCTTAGTTGTACTCACTGTCCGTTCTGGGATATGAAAGTGTCTTGAATAACATACTAAAAAGTGAATGAAAAATTCAGTAAAAGTAAACTTCTAGAGAGAAATGGAAAATTGAAGAAAATTGTTGCATCGAGAACAACTGTTGTCAAATGCATCACCCATTCAGTCTGCTGGACACTTTTTTTAAAAAAAATATTTGACAGATTTTAGCTAAAATCCGAGGATTTTTTTTTTTCTTTCCAGATTGCTTAGGAGTTCAAAAAGCGTGCCAAATCTGAGCGATTCACCAAATTTGTTTACCACACCGAAGTCTCCCTTGCCTGCAACACCCAGTCAGAGACCAGCAGCAACACACACTCCGAGACAAAGATTGAGCCACTGTGTCACATTCCAACGTGGTACACCAAAACCACTTGCTGCTTCTCAAAACTCCTCTCTGAAGAAGTGTAAGTGTTGCAAATGCTATATGAAAGCAAGTTCATTTTATGTTAATTCTTGAATTACTTTTTAAATCTTATTTTTCTGAAAAGCAGGTAGAAATTCATTTTGAGCAGAAGCACAAAACTGGTGCTATTGTATCAGCTACCCTTGCATATGCAACTCTTGCTATTTAAATCTATTGATTGCATTTACTTAATATACTGTTTCCTTTGTTAACTTGATGAGTGTTACCACTATTGTTTCCATCCTTGTTGCTTTTACTTGGTGTAAATCAAGAAACTTAGATTTCATTAAAATTTCTAAAAATGCTTACTAGTGATAGTTTGTTTTGTACTGATTATAGTGTTTAGTTAATGTACTGGCAATTGAGTTCAATCCTATCGAATTGATTTGTGAAGCTGAATTCAATAAGTTTTTTTTTCATAAAGTATTAGAAAAGATTTACATGATTAAAGTGTTGCTTTTTGTAAAGTGGTGTTCTTACATGGTAGGCAATCTATCACTCCATATTTGGTCAGATATTCAGACCACTCCATGGGCCTTTAGATTGCTACCTAAATTGGACTACCTAGTCACTTAGTTACAAAAAAATAGTTTTGTAACTATCAAAAAGTGGGTAAAGTAGAGAAGAGAAGATGTTTCGATAGCTGGGCACTTAGAAAAAGTCAAAGTGTCAGGAAGAGTTAGCTTAATTATGTGAAAAGGAAGTTGTGATTAACCAATTTACTAAAGGTCTCCGAAGGAGTAGCATGCACTATGAATGAAGGAGAGCTTGTAGATGTTCTGTACTTGGATTTCCAGGAGGCATTTGACAAGATATCGTGTAAAACATTATTATGCAGAGTTTGCAATTTGTAGTGTAGGGATTAACATACAGGGGGATGGGAACCAAATGAGGTTAGTGGACAGTAAGGAGGTAGTAACTAAAGCCTGTAAGGAACTAGATAATGAAGTCAGTGTGACTAAGGGGAAGAGTAGGCAGAGAGCACATGATGAACGCAAAGGGACAGGTAGTCTGAGGTGCATTTGTTTTAATGCGAGAAGTGTAGTAGGTAAGGCAGATGAACTTGGGGCTTGGATTAGTACCTGGGAGTATGACGTTATTGCTATTACTGAGACTTGGTTGAGGGAAGGGCAAGATTGGCAACTCTATATCCCAGGATATAGATGCTTCAGGTGGAATAGAGAAGGAGGTAAAAGGGGTGGAGGAGTTGCATTACTGGTCAAAGAGGATATCACGGCTGTGCAGAAGGAGGGCACTATGGAGGACTCGAGCAGTGGGGCAATATGGGCAGAGCTCCGAAATAGGAAGGGTGCGGTAACAATGTTGGGGCTGTACTACAGGCCTCCCAACAGCAAGCATGAGATAGAGGTACAAATATGTAGACAGGTTATGGAAAGATGTAGGAGCAACAGGGTGGTGGTGATGGGAGATTTTAATTTTCCCAACATTGACTGGGATTCACTTAGTGTTAGGGGTTTAGATGGAGCAGAATTTGTAAGGAGCATCCAGGAGGGTTTTCTAGAGCAGTATGTAAATAGTCCAACTCGGGAAGGGGCCATACTGGACCTGGTGTTGGGGAATGAGCCCAACCAGGTGGTTGAAGTTTCAGTAGGGGATTACTTTGGGAATAGTGATCATAATTCCGTAAGTTTTAGAATACTCATGGACAAAGACGAGATCAGTCCTAAAGGAAGAGTGCTAAATTGGGGGAAGGCTAACTAATAGCAAGATTTGACAGGAGCTGGGGAATGTGGATTGGGAGCAGCTGTTTGAGGGTAAATCCACACTTGATATGTGGGAGGCTTTTAAAAGAGAAGTTGATTAGAGTGCAGGACAGACATGTCCCTGTGAAAATGAGGGATAGAAAGGGTAAGATTAGGGAACCATGGATGACAGGTGAAATTGTGAGACTAGCAAAGAGGAAAAAGGAAGCATACATAAGGTCTAGGCGACTGAAAACAGACGAAGCTTTGGAAGAATATCGGGAAAGTCGGACCAATCTGAAACGAGGAATTAGGAGGGCTAAAAGGAGTCATGAAATATCGGTAGCAAACAGGGTTAAGGAAAATCCCAAAGCCTTTTATTCATACATAAGGAGCAAGAGGGTAACTAGAGAAAGGGTTGGCCCACTCAAGGACAAAGGAGGAAGTTATGCAAGGAGTCAGAGAAAATGAGTGAGATTCTTAATGAGTACTTTGCGTCGGTATTCACTGAGGAAAGAGACATGACGGATGTTGAGGTTAGGGATAGATGTTTGATTACTCTAGGTCAAGTTGGCATAAGGAGTGGTGGGGGGGTGGGTGTAGTGTTGGGTATTCTAAAAGGCATTAGGGTGGACAAGTCCCCAGGTCCAGAAGGGATCTATCCCAGGTTACTGAGGGAAGTGAGAGATGAAATAACTGGGGCCTTAACAGATCTTTGCAGCATCCTTGAGCATGGGTGAGGTCCCGGAGAACTGGGAAATTGCTAATGTTGTCCCCTTTTTTAAGAAGGGTTGCAAGGATAATCCAGGTAATTATAGACCGGTGAGCTGGAGAAGATACTGAGGGATAGGATCTATTTACATTTGGAAGAAAATGGGCTTATTAGTGATAGGCAGCATGGTTTTGTGCAGGGAAGGTCATGTCTTACCAACTTGATAGAATTCTTTGAGGAAGTGACAGTTGATAGATGAGGGAAGGGCTGTGGATGTCATATACATGGACTTCAGTGAGGCGTTTGATAAGGTTCCCCATGGTGGGCTGATGGAGAAAGTGAAGTCGCATGGGGTCCAGGGTGTACTAGCTAGATAGATAGAGAACTGGCTGGGCAACAGGAGACAGAGAGTTATAGTGAAAGGGAGTTTCTCAAACTGGGGAAATGTGACCAGTGGTGTTTCACAGGGATCCGTGTTGGGACCACTGTTGTTTGTGATATACATAAATGATCTGGAGGAAGGTATAGATGGTCTGATTAGCAAGTTTGCAGATGACACTAAGATTGGTGGAGTAGCAGATAGTGAAGGGGACTGTGGGAGAATGCAGCAGAATATAGATAGATTGGAGAGTTGGGCAGAGAAACGGCGGATGGAGTTCAATCCAGGCAAATGCGAGGTGATGCATCTTGGAAGATCCAATTCAAGAGTGAACTATATGGTAAATGGAAAAGCCCTAGGGCAGATTGATGCACAGAGAGATCTGGGTGTTCAGGTCCATTGTACCCTGAAGGTGGCAACGCAGGTCGATAGAGTGGTCAAGAAGGCATATGGCATGCTTTCATTCATCGGACAGGGTATTAAGTACAAGAGTTGGCAGGTCATGTTACAGTTGTATAGGACTTTGGTTCGACCACATTTGGAAGACTGCGTACAGTTCTGGTCGCCACATTACCAAAAGGATGTGGATGCTTTGGAGAGGGTGCAGAGGAGGTTCACCAGGATGTTGCCTGGTACGGAGGGTGCTAGCTATGAAGAGGTTGAGTAGATTAGGATTATTTACATTAGAAAGACGGAGGTTGAAGGGGGACCTGATTTGAGGTCTACAAAATCATGAGGTATAGACAGGGTGGAGCTTTTTCCCAGAGTGGGGGACTCCATTACTAGGGGTCACGATTTCAAGGTGAGAGGGGAAAAGTTTAAGGGTGATATGCATGGAAAGTTCTTTATGGAGAGGGTGGTGGGTGCCTGGAACGCGTTGCCAGCGGAGATGGTAGAGGCAGGCACGGTAGCGTCATTTAAGATGTATCTAGACAGATACATGAATGGGCAGGGAGCAGAGGGATACAGATCCTTGGAAAATAGGCGACAGGTTTAAATAGAGGATCTGGATCAGCGCAGGCTTGGAGGGCTGAAGGGCCTGTTTCTGTGCTGTAATTTTCTTTTGTTCTTTGTTCTACCATCATATAGTGATTCGCTGGTTGAAAACAAAGAATATACAGAAATGGGTCTTCTACTGATTGGCAGGATATGATGAATAGAGTTCTGTTTGCACTGGGGCCTCAACCTTTTACAATTGATATCAATAGTTTATTTGAGGGTAGCAAAAGCATGCGAGCTAAAATTGCAGATGACACAAAAGCAGGTAAGAAAGAACGTTATGATGTTGCGAAATTGGCTATAGTATTTGTGGATTGGAAAGCAGGATGTTAGAATTTCGTTTTAAAATGATGTCGGGGGGGAAAGAGCGCATGATCCCTTTAAAAAATGATGTGCTTTTCTGGGCTTAGAGATTTAAAAAAAACATGTCTGCAGATGCACAGAGAGCTTTTGAGGTTGAAACATTTGTATCAAAGGCTGTATGGTCGAAAAAAAAGCTACAGTTTGTTTTGATATGAAGGCAACCAGTTTGAATAATAGCCAATTAATTTAAACCAGTCCCTTAGAGTGAAAACCAATTAAATTTAAATCTAATGGTTTTGACAACCTAGGACCAATCCTATTGTAAGAAATTGATAGGTCATCAAAGGTATAAAAGAAGAGGTAGTTTGGAAATTGGTGAGAGAGTGAACTCCCATCTGAAGAGAAACTAACTGGCTCTAGCACGAACTAAATAAATAGACTACGGTACTCTTAGCTAATATTCCTGACACAAGAATTCAACTGAGAAAGGCGTTCCTGAATGGAAAACGGCAGAGAAGGCAAAGAACATTTTGGAAAACTTGTCCTGGCTGTAATTTCGAGAGAATTAAGGTTTAATTTTTTTTTTTTGTTTTATGTAAGTGGGATTTTTATTTATTGGAATAGCCTACCATTAGAATTTTGTTTTATTCGGGAGTAGTTTGTAGTTGAGGGGGGAAATTGTTCAGTTTGTTAGTAGTTCTATCAATTTGTTCAGTGTTAGAGTTTGATAAATAAATTGTTACTTGTTGTTTATAATGTGAGTATCAGGAATTTCTTTCATTTAACCACTCCTTTTATAAAAGATTTCACTTTGGACACGAAGAATAAATGGAGTATCATTTAAACTGAAAATGACTGCAGAATTTCTGAGGTGCAGAGGGATCTAGGTGTGCTAGTGCATGAATTGTTAAAAAAGCATGCAGATACTGCAAGTAATTAAGATAGCTAATCTGCTGTCCTTTATTACAAGAGGAACTGAACATGCAAGTAAGGATATTATGCTTGAGTTACATAGGGCAATGGTAATACCACATCTTGAATATTATGTACAGTTTTAGTTGCCTTATTTAGGGAAGCATGTAAATGCTTTCTAGGTATTATTCAGGAGACTTACTCAATTGATACGTGGAATAAGGGGCTTGTTTCTCTGAGGATAGGTTGGATAGGCTAAGCTTGTATCTGCTGGATTTTGGAAAATTAAGGGGTGACTTGATTGAATTATGTAAGATTTAGGTTATATAAGATTTATATAATGTTTTAGAAATCAGGGGTCAGCTTTTTAGGACAAGTGAGGAGAAATATTTTCTTCCCCGGTGGTTTGCACGACTTTGGAATTCTCTGCCTCAGAAGGACGTGGGATCATTCAATACTTCTAAGGACAAGGTAGATAGACTCTTGATAGACAAGGGAATCCAAAGTTATCCAAAGTTATTCAAAACACAAACTGATCTGGTGGTGAAGAAGGCTTGAGGGGCCGATTGGCTTACTTCAGTTCCTATTTCATTTGTTCATACTGAGAAGGTCCTCCACCTCCATTTTCAGAAGGTAGTAGGGATGGCCAACAAATGTGGTCTTGATGATGTTGACCACATGCTCGGAACAGCACCAGAAGGAATTGTCAGAGGGATATTGATTGTGGTTGAATGAGTTATACAAGCCAGATGAGTTGAAGGAAGGACTTCATAACTTCAGGTCCAATAAAGTAATCTCTCTAAGTTTTTCATCATTTCGCATCAGTTCCAAATTTCTGCCTGAATCTTTGCTGATCTCTCACTCTTGCTCTCTCACTCATGTTAGATTTTACTGAAGGTAAACTGCAAATGGTGCATTTAGAACCTGTTGTTTTCCCTTTATAGCAGTATGCTAATATGTTCTGTTCAATTTTATTTATAGCGTACAAAGAAGAAAGCAAAGGATCAGACATGTAAGTATTCAACATGGTAGTCTGGTTTCTTTGTTAGCATCACTTGCTTCTTACTAAATTGAATGTTGAGTCAGTGATGAAGAATACTTCTTTGAAGCATGACGCTTCATAAAGTCAGCTGCATCAACTTTATATCATTGAATTTAGGGGGTGTAATGGGTAGCCTTGCTCACAAGTTGACACATTGGTATACACAAACTATTTGAAATGCCATGCAGGAAATTTCAGTTATGTGCGAATATAAAACGGGTTGCACTTTGAATGTTTGGAGAAGGGGTGGATGAGAATGTGGTATTCAAAACACAATCTGATCTGCCCTGATCTTGGTGGCGAAGAAGGCTTGAGGGGCCGATTGGCTTACTTCAATTCTTATTTGATTTGTTCATACTGAGAAGGTCCTCCACCTCCATCTTCAGAAGGCAGTAGGGATGGCCAACAAATGTGGTCTTGATGATGTTGACCACATCCTCAGAACAGCACCAAAAGGAATTGTGGGAGAGATATTGATTGTGGTTGGACGGGTTATACAAGCCAGATTATTTGAAGGAAGGACTTCATAACTTAAGGTTATGAAGCAGCCCGGTGGCTCAGTGATTAGCATTGTTGCCTCATAGCACCGGGGACCCGGGTTTGATTCCACCCTCGGGTGCCTGTCTGTGTGGAGTTTGCACATTCTCCCCATGTCTGCATGGGTTTCCTCCCAGGTGCTCCGGTTTCCTCCTGCAGTCCAAAGTTGGCAGGATAGGTGGATTGGCCATGCTAAATTGCCCATCGTGTTCAGAGATGTGTAGATTAGGTGGGTTATAGGGGGATCAGTCTGGGTGGGATGCTCTGAGGGTCGGTGTGGACTTGTTGGGCTGAAGGGCTTGTTTGCACACTGTAGGGATTCTATGATTCTATGAAGAGGAATGTAAATCGATACAACTACAAAAATGCAACCCTCCCCACTGAAGTGATGAGTACTTTATTAAGCATTACAAAAACTGCAAATCTACATCAGAATATATTCCATTATTTCATGTATAGTAATAGAGACCAGAAATTTTGTAACTTTTTTAATTTTTGTATTTATTTAATAAACAATATAACAATCAAAAGACTCCACATTGCAAACTCTTTAAATTTGCACTTGGATTTGTGTTCTGCTGTTCCTGCATTTCTCTGAACCTACAGCTTAGATGACGGGCTTACTGGCATATTTTGAGGTCTGTGTGAGCAAGAAAAACCATTTCATAAATCAGTCTTTCAAACGATGCTAAATTTTGCCCTTATCAGGCAACAAAGTGATTGTTACTGGGGGCAGGGCAGAACTTTCCATGTTTTTTTATATAACATTAAAACTCAGTCAAGCTAATCAGTTTGTAGCAATAGTTGGATATTTCTTGCAGCTTCATTACCCCTCACTACCATCACTGGCACTTGTCAGCAAGTCCCATCTTTTTCTGACAATTGTAAACTTTGCAATTGATGAGGAATTACGTTCCTTTAATTTCTCCTTCAGCAGCGCTGCAACTTCTGCCTGTCTGCCAATAGAAAGGTGAACAGTTTTTGAATGTAGATTTTCTGTTCCCTGCTGTCTGGCTGAATTAAATTTATACTGTGTTAATGTTTCTATCGGATGAAACAATATGATACAAAGTTAGATGGGGAAGTGAGTATTGATGAGAATGCAAAGAGGCTGAAAGAAACAGGTTCAGATCCTATCAGGGCAGCTGGAAGTCCCTGTGCCGGAGCTCTGTAAGCAGCTTATTCTTCCTTGCATAAGGAAAGATGCACCTACCCTTGAAGGAATGAAATAAAGGTTTCTTATACTGGTTTTAGTGATTTGTGGATTGTTTTTGTAGGATGTAGGGAGTAAACTAAATTAATATTGCCTAGAGTTAAATAAATGAGGCCTGATCTAATTGAAACATGAAATTCTTCAAGAGCTTGACAAATTTGATGCTAAGAAAATGTTACTCCTACCTGGGGAATTCAGAGTACAGAGTCCCAGGCTTGCAATAAAGGGTTTAGGACTGAGATGAGGTGAAATTTTTTTTTGGGCCTATTAAGTATCCCCAATTTTAATTCTTCCGCCAGTGATGGCCCAGTCTTTGAATACTTTTCCTAAACTATTTATTTAACGTCTTTAAGGTGCACTTCAGAAGCTTATTTGAAAACGTACATTTTAGTCATCTGCACATATGTAATCTTGTATGGCTCTTTCTAAATTTGGCTTATTAACATTCCAGTGAAAAGTCTCTGGATGCTTTATTACATTTAAGTGTTGTTTAAGTTGTTTATCTGTGATCACCATAAATTGAGAAAGAAATATTGCTTAATTGCATGTCATGTATATAAAAGCAAAAGCCTTTCAAATAAGCAAGTTCAGAATTCTCCTGAAAGGTTAATGTTTATAGCACAGTTATAGCACAACTGTTTCAGTTGTCGATTTGATCATTTGGGGTGGTACCATTGAATGCATCGAAATACTGGTATCAGTATAGCTTAAACTTATCCTGTCACAATTTGCACAGTTTTTTGTTTTCTTTTTGCTGTATGTCCATCTGCACAATGACTACTTCTATTAATGATAAACCTGTTCACTAAGTGGTGTATGCTTCAAACTACTCCAGGCAACACCAGCTTGAAAAGACAAAATCCGCTGGCTATTTTGTTGGAACAGTATGATTTTGCATACATGCCATTATATTTTACTGAAATTTGTAGTGACCGCATTGTATATGTTTCAAGATTTTGTAATCCTCATTTAAGTGCAGTCTAGTGGAAGGATGTCTTTTTCAACAAGTCAGCTGTTTAGCCATTGATGATTTCACTTTACTTTTTTCTAGGGGTTCCTCAATGGAGGAATGTATTGGGAGGACTAAAGGTGAGGATGTCTCTTCTTCCATAAGTGTGTAAGCTCCTAATCTGTCTTAGACTGTCTATAAAAATGTTCTAAGATATCCAATAATAACTTTAAACAGACCTTTGCACGTTGTCTGAATTCTGAACATTGCAATCGGAAGAAAAAGATTGGCGGATTATGAGATAAAAAGAAACAGGATCATGAGTAGGCCATTTGGCCCCTCAAAACTGCTCCATTGTTCAATAAGAAATTGAGTAATCTGTTTGTGGCCTTAACTCCATTTTTCTGCCTGCCCCCTTATCAATCAAAAATCTATCTAACATCACCTTGAATATATTCAATGAACTAGACTCCACTGCTGTCTGGGGAGGAATATTCCAAAGACCAACAATCTTCTGACAGAAGAAATTCCCCTTCTCCATCTTAAATGCCTTTATTTTTTGACTGTCCTGAATTCTAGATTCTCAAGCAAGGATAACATCATTTCAGTATCTACTCTATGAAGACCCTTTAGAAACTTGGATTTCAATAAGATCACCACCTCTTGGAATCAAGAATAATAATAGGTACAGGGCCAACCTACTCAACCTTTCTTCATAAAACAACAC
>NC_063360.1:32551856-32562619 GCF_021869965.1 Rhincodon typus | reverse complement strand
GTCAGCTTTCCTGCTCCTCTGATGCTGCTTGGCCTGGCTGTGTTCATCCAGCTCTACACCTTGTTATCTCAGATTCTCCAGCATCGGCAGTTCCTACTACCTCTGAAACACAGCACGTTATAATCTCTTTCCCTGGACACCTCTTAAAATTATATGTTTATTGCCTGTCTTCATTTCTCCAAGCTATACTAGGCTACAACATCTGCATTCCCTGGTCCACTGGCACTACTGCCAAGGAAGATTGGAAAATCTTAACCAGAGCCTCCACAATTGTCACTGTTCCTTCACTCAACAGTCCCACCTGCACTGGGTGGTCTTTTGAGGACTACAATCTTCCATAGATTGCTGAAGTCAAAGCGATTCATCTTGCAATCATCATAACAAAGATATAAAAGATAGACTTGGAAAAGGGAACACCAATTTATACATCATAATAGGAGGATGTTGATTACTGGGCCATCATTGGCATGGAGGTGCAGCAAGAACAGTTAACTGTTAGTCTTAGTTCTCAGACCAGGCAGGTAGATTCTGATTGGTCAGGACGTTAGCAATGGGAATTCAGCAGAGATTGGTTGCATCCATAATCACTTCTTTCCCCAATGAAATACGTGTAATATGTGTATAAATTCCTTTTGCCTGCATAAAACAGGTCCTGTGTGTTAATATAAGTGGCTTCTAGCACACCCATTATCACACTGACAGCCCTGACTGATCATCTTAAATTGACTTCCAGTGTAATTCTTAGCACAGTCCTGATTATTTAATAAATGTTGTCCAACTGCAGAATCGCATCAATTGGACATAAGTGTTCTGAGGCTTGAAAGCATGAGCGAGTTGAGTATGATTGCTGTGCTGCCGGCCACAAATGGTCTAAGAGATGTATTGTCAAACAGTTTTTAAGTACCTCTTCTTTATTTATTTTGATCAAATCCAATATCTTTACTTCCCCTCCTTTACTGTGACTTTGCCAGCATCCTCTTCCTTTGTGAGACAGATGCCAAGCATTCATTGAGTGCCTCAGCTAGACCCTTTCTTCCACCAGATAATTTCCTTTCAGGTCCCTAATAGATTCTGCTCTTCCTTCTCTGGTTATATCATTACAAGATACTTCTATGATGCCCTCTAATCTACTATCATACTATCTTTTTGCTCTGATTCCTTTTTCAGTTCTCCTCTGCGCTTTCTAAATTTACGATACCTTCCACATATCAGATGAAACAGGGTCTAACACCATATCCAAGGAGAACCTTGCCATCAAAAATGTCAAATTATGAAATATGGTTAGACTTCACTCTATATGAGGTTTCAGATCCAGGGAAATATTCAGAGAACCCAAGAGACTCAGTGAGCCAACCCATCCATTATGAAGGGTTTGCGATGTATTGAAAAATCAATTCAATATTTATATTTTCCTGCAAAGGGTATTGCAGCTGAATTGATGTAGGTGGACTGCTGCAATCAATATTTCACATTAGTGTGAGCTTATATTGTTTCTGGAGTGACAAACACATGGTAAACTGCCCAAACGTCAAACACAAAATGCGTTCTCCACTGAGTGAGGGCTTTCTACCCCTCCATTCTCTTTTGAGGGTAACAAACTTTAATTGCGGTACAATGCGCAGATACTGGTAGCGTTGTAGTGCCTCACCCAAGTGGCTGATCTCTGCAGTAGGCAGGGCTACTAGGGCTAGAAATCTGTCTCTGACAAAGGGGTAACACAGTATCAGTTCAGCCATCCAATTATATACAGTCCCCAGAATTTAAACTTTTGACTTTTATGGAGTTAAATATTAGACAATTCATAGAATGAGCGACCAATTGTCTAACTCCTGTTTTACACTACTCCTAACCTGAATGTTTAACCCTCATTTAGCAACACGAGTCACCAGGAATTACTGATGAAATTCCTTGACAATGTTTTGCATAAGCAGGACAGAATAATTACTGGGGCATTGCAAAATAGAATAATTCCGCATTTGCTCTTCCATTTTCTTTCAAAGCTTTTAGTTATCAGCTCTGAAGATATCGACAGTGTGCATGTTTAAAAAGGCTGTTTGACATCCAGCTAGATGCTAGAGAGTGTGGTGTCTTTCCATTCAACAGGTGAAGGCAGAATATCATAAGGATGAATGGTTAATAATGGGAGTATGGGCGATGAGGAGGTGCACAGTTGGCTCTGAAGATTTGCACCCCAGAGACGGAAACTCCTCTAGGATTTAGCTTAAAAGCTAGTGATCCTGTCCCCTTCCTCAGACCTCCTACACAAGGAAGATGGTAGTGTAGTGACAATATCGCTGAACTAGTCAAGAGGGCAAGGCTCATGTTCAAGATACATGGGGTTCAAATCCCACCCAGGCAGCAGACAGAATTTAAATTCAGATGTTAAATCTGGTGTTCACAGCTAGTCTCAGTAATTCCGATCATGAAACCATCATCATTTTTGAAATAAAACTGACTTTACTAATACCCGGGACCGCACAGTGGCACAGTAGTTAGCACTGCTGCCTCACAACACCAGGGACCCGGGTTCGATTCCACCCTTGGGTGACTGTGTGGAGTTTGCATGTTTTCCTGGCGTCGGTGTGGGTTTCTGCCAGGTGCTCCAGTTTCGTCCCACAGTCCAAAGACCTGCAGGTTAGGTGGATAGCATCCAGGAATGTGCAGGCTAGGTGGATTAGCCATGGTTATCGAGGAGTTACAGGGATAGGACGGAGAAGTTGCTCTGGGTGGGATGCTCTATGGTGGATCAGTACAGACTCAATGGGTTGAATGGCCTCTATCTGTACAGTAGGGATTCTTTGACTCCTTTAGAGAAGGAAATCAGCTATCCTTAATTGAAATGGCCCACATGTGACTCCAGACTATAGGAATGAAGGCCTGAAATAGCTGAGCAAGACACACAGTTCAAGGGCAATCTTGTCTTGTGTCTTCTAGATGATGAAAAAACTTTGCAAAGTCAGGAGGTAAAGTATCCAACTTAACCAGTCCTGATGAAGGGTTCCGACCCAAAACATTGACTCTCCTGCTCCTCTGATGCTGCCTGACCTGCTGTGTTCCTCCACACTGTATTGACAACTTAACCTCTGACATGCTTTTGTAGCCATTATATTTGTGTGACTGGTCCACTTAAATTGCTGGCCAACTGTAGTCCATCTGGAGGAAAGGAGCAATCAACGTTTCAGGTATTACCCTTCTTCAGGACTGGTTATGTTGGATACTTTTGACTGCTCCTTTCCTTCAGATGCTGCCTGGCTTGCTGTGTTCTTCCAGCCTCCTGTTTGTCCAGCTTGGATTCCAGCATCTGCTGTTTTCTTGTCTCTCCATCATTGGAGATTGCTATAGCCTGACAGTTGTGAAGCATGAATGTTACTTGCCACTTTTCAGCCCAAGTCTGAATGCTGTCCAAAGCCTAATGCTGATGAAAAAGGACTGCTACATTACCCAAGGAGAGCAAACACTCAGCATCAATCAACAGCAAACACCCCCACTTTTGAATGGATGCTGAAGACTGAAGATTGTTGGGTCTAGGACACAATTGTGAGGAACTCCTATAGCAATGCCCAATGACTGAAAATGAATTTGTCTCCATCAAACACGGCTATCTTTCTTTGTGCTTGGTGTGATGCCTGTAAGGATAGAGTGTGCTCCTCAGTTCCCATTGATTTTCAATTTTTGACAGGGTTTCCTGATGCCAAACCTGATCAAATGCTGCCTTGAGGTCAGGAGAAGTCATGCTCACTTCATGATTACTGTTGGGAAATTATTGAAGCATAGCAACGTCTGGCTAACGGAGCATAGAATGAGGTTAAAATCCTTGGTGATACAATAGCTAGCTATCTGAATCCAAATTGAACTGACAATACAGTTGAATTATATAAAAGTTATCTAAGTTATTCAGTGCTGATTCAATTTTTGTTCAATTCAATTTGCCTGTAACCTTAAGAAAACAAACTCTCTCCAAACGTCACCCAGAATATTCGGGCATTTTTTAGTTGTGGCATTGCGTCAACATATATGGAGTAAGTGGCAAATTTACTAAACCCCTGCCCCACCCCAGAAGTCACATGCACTTAAAATAAAGACTGGCTAAGAGGAGTGTACAATGTTGTAGATGGTAACCTGTAGTGTACCCTGTATCCCTGGGGATCATTCTCACTGCTCCATCTGTTACTACAAAGGGAATATTTCCATAGTCACACTTTTAATTTGGTTGTAGTGATTGGAACGAGGTCAGCTAGGCGGACCTCATAGAATATGAGTTCCCTGATTGCGGCTGTTAACCTATATAAACAGGAGTGTCAGAGGTTCTGAGACAACAAGGTGCAGGGCTGGATGAACACAGCAGGCCATGCAGCATCATAGGAGCAGAGAGGCTGACGTTTCGGGCCTAGACCCTTCATCAGAAAAGGGGGAGGGGAAGGGAGTTCTGAAATAAATAGGGAGAGAGTGGGAGGCAGATAGAAGATGGATAGAGGAGAGGATAGGTGGAGAGGAAACAGACAGGTCGAAGAGGCAGGGATGGAGCCAGTAAAGGTGAGTGTAGGTGGGGAGTTAGGAAGGGGATAGGTCAGTCCAGGGAGGACGGACTGGTCAAGGGGGCGGGATGAGGTTGGTCGGTAGGAGATGGAGGTGCGGCTTGAGGTGGGAGGAGGGGATAGGTGGGAGGAAGAACAGGTTAGGGAGGCTGGGACGAGCTGGACTGGTTTTGCGATACGGTAGGGGGAGGGGAGATTTTGAAACTTGTGAAATCCACATTGATACCATTGGGCTGTTAGGACCCAGCTCTGAGTTAACTGGGTCAGTGTCATGTATTATACATGTGTAACTAAAGGGTGATTTGGTAATGGGATACCGACCTTCTTGGACTTATTTTAGGGATCATTCACAATTTTGTTGGGAGTTCCCAATTTTCTCTACTCCTTAGCCCAGCAACCATCACAACTCACCAATTCAGAGTGAGCACAGAACCTAGAACCTTCCCAGATAGACAAACCGAGGGTATATTTACATAGCAACTTGCACATCCTATTGACACTTTTCACATATTGGAAATCGTGGCAGCCAAGTGATCACAGGGTGCCACAAACTGAATCGAGATAAATGGTCAGATGTTTTATTTTGTTTCTTTCATGGAATGTGGTGACCCTGGAAAAGTCAGCATTTATTGCCCATCTCTGACTGTCACATCTGGATGCCTAGCAAGGCCATTTCAGAGGTCAGTTAAGAATCAACAACATTGCTGCAATTCTGAAATAATGAGATAATCTGCTCCATTGATGTGGGTTGAGAGATTAATGTTAGCCAGGGCACCTGCCATGCTCTTCTTTGAACACTGTTGTTGGAGACTTAACACAAATCTCTGAGTGGATGGTGCCGCAATTTAACATCGCACTTAATCAATGGCACGTCCAACGACACCGAGCTGCAACGGAGTGTCAGCTGAGATTATGTGCTGAACTGAGCTAAGAAGGTCAACCAGCTGACACCCAAAATGGAGCCAAAGCTGACACCTAAATCTGTGCACCTCATGTTCCAGTGTCTGAACACTGGAGAAGCTCTGCCTTGCCTTTTTATTCTTTGAAAGCTCCTCCGTGCCCTGGTGAACGAAAGCATCATCCAGTTGAGGATAAAGCTATCCCGATCAAGTCTGAGTCTAATTTCTGACGATAAGTAGCAAAACGGTGCCACTTCAAGCCTGCACCTAATATAATCTTTCACTACCATCCTTGATATGTTTTATGTTTTCTCCAGCTTACACAATTTGCACACTGAATTCCATTTGCACATATCCGTAAATTCAAATCCAATCAGAATATTAAAACATTCTGTGTTGATGGAGCTGATGACTTGATTGACTAATTCCTTCAGCACAATGTTCCTTTGTGTGTTCCTAGTATCCAGCTTTAGTTAATGAGTAATCAGTGGGTGAATTCACAGCAGTCTAATTATTCATGCATCAGAACCTAGAAACACAATACATTTATTAAACTAACCCATCTGCTAGCCCAGCTATCCAGTCAAAGGTCTAGCTGCTGGGGTTAAAGCCCTCACCCATAATAATGCTAATTATCTTCAGTCTCTCCTGCTGTGATTATCTCAATTCAATGCTATCCTCTCTGAAACAGATGTCATCATTTTTTCCACAGAGACGCAATCTCACCAGGACTCTGCAACAAAGACTAATCTTAGCTTCCCCTTTCTCTTCCCCAGGAAGGGGCTGTGAATCAGGGATCGCACGAACTGAAACAAACCGAGAATTTTTTTTCAGGGATGTGGGATGGAGCGAGAACTGCAGAGAGAGTCTGTGAAAATTCTGCTTCTCATTAATCGATGTAGTGCAAACGTAGCTGTGCTTGAAAGAGAAGGAGGAAGCAAAATAACATAGTCCTGTTCTACATATGTTTCATTTGCTGTCAACGCTTCGAACAAATTTCTCTGGCGTGATTTTCACTGTTCTGTGAAGATTACTGACCCATGAACCATCACATGTTGGTCGCCAAATCCTAACTTGTTCAATTTTCACATTTTGGTGCAAATCATTCTTCAGCCAAACTTGAATTTGGAAAACTACAGCATATAATTCAGCCTCTAATCCTCACACAATGTCTCACACACTTTTTTTAAAGAAATCTGTTCACGTCTGAGGAGTTTTTACAGCTGATAATATTAAATTTAATGCTAACCCTTCTTGCCAGCCCTCATTCCTTTTTAATTGCTTTTTCCTTCTCGACTTTTCTCTTCCCCGAGATGAACTGAGGCTTGCCAACGTGCTGCTCTCTTACGCCTCACCCAAGTAACTCATTTTTCATCTGTGCCTAAACAACAAACGGGGGCTATTTAACAATGGGGGGAAGCACAGCAGCCATGTGGTCTGCCCGAAATCCATGCAAGCATGCATTCCTGTGGGGTTGCTGGGCAGCAATCTGAAGTCTGATAACAGTCTAGGGAGCATCACTGATTTTGCTACATCAATTTGCTGCTTCACCTCCCCTCCATCCCAGATCAGGAGCAGAGGGATCTAAGTGCGTCACATCAATTACCGCCTCTGCAGACAAAGCAGTTGACTCTATACAACCTGAGGTTTAGTCCTTTTCGATTTCCGTTGTCCCATCCATTTCTGACCACATCCTTGCGATGCTATCTCCATGTACATATTAAACTGGTTCATTTTAAGGGATGTTGGATGGCTGGGGAAAATCGTCTGGTGATTCTTTCTTTTAATTTCTGCCATCTGCTGTGGTTCATTAACAAAGAATATCATGCAGTCACAAATTCCATCATAAAAATATGTCCTGGCTCCCTCAATATCCTCCTGGTTTAAATTCACCACATGGTATAGTGCCGAGCTTAAACAGACCATGAGCAACAACAATTTGCAGTCAAACACTGCATTCATCAAACAAAAGCAGACATCAAGCCAAAGAAAGAAATCTGACCATTTTTATAGAAATATGGATAGACTCTTATCTTTAGGTTTCCAACCCGAACAGAAAATCCAACATGTGCTGCCTCTAATTTTCTTTCACATGGTAGGCTGTGTGTCTAATTGCCTGTGGTGTGCCCAGGGTACTAATTTACCCTCGGTATGCAGTCAGTGGCAAGGATGCCAGAGTATGAGAAGGAGGCAAACTTCAGGTCTCCTCCAGTGCCCACTGTAAAGTCCCAAGAGCCTTGATCAGTAGCAGCAGATGAGACTGCTCCCAGCAGCCCCCAGTGTTGGAGTTTTTGCTTTACTCACACAGACAAAACAGTACAGCCATAAACAAAGCCGCAGGATCACAATAAGTCAGTGCCAATTTAAAGCTTCTGGTAAGTTCTAAGTGTTCATAGCTATGGAGAGCCAAAAACTCCCCTTAACAAGGGTGTTTCTGCATTCTTGTTAAACGACAAGACTTGTGGGTCACAAAGCAATTTCAGAAACATATCGAGCCATTATGTGGCAAAAACAAGCAAATCCTTCAGGGATCTTGTGGTGCAGCAGTAGCGTCCCTCCCAGAAGATGTGAGTTCGAGTCCCACCTGCACCAGAGGTGTGTCACTACATCTCTGAACAGGTAGATTTAAAAATATCTACAAAAGATTCTAGGCCACTGCAAACTACCTTAAACTACTTGGCAAAGTTGGGAAGCAGGATTGGACATGAAACAACAGGAGGTGATAGAGTTAAAGGAGGAGTTTGTAAGCATATGAGGGAGATTTGGCAAGGAGCAAAGGAATTCCAGAATGCCATGAATATATTGTTTAATAAGTATTTTGTAAATATATATTGTAAGTTCTGTTCAATTGGCATGTCACAGGGAGAGTAGGGGGCCCATGTTGTAGATTGGATCCAATTTAACTAGGACACGAGCTGGAGAGGACTATAGTAGTGGAGTCACATAAAGTGAACACGTGCAATCACCCCTAAAGCAGCCTGTAATGGATCTTGCCACGTCAGCAACAATGTAACTCAAGCTTCATTTTAAAATTTATAATTGGTGATCACTTTGAAATTTTCCATGAAATTCTTTTAATATCACACAAGAGCAGACCCTCCTGTCCACTTTATCTTAATGTCACAAACTAGGCACACTGACGGAACAGAGTATGGACCCAGGATTGTATACACACAGCTCCTTTACAGATAACCTCATTGGCACCTGAACTGAATCAGTAGTATAGCTGCAGATTATACACTGCACTTTAGAAAGACCAGTTTGAGACTGTTAGCTGCTGTATAAACGCAGTCTATAACAGTTCACTACAAACATTTTCAATTTACGTGCATTGAATGCTACTCCTAAGAATTGAATATCTTACTGTTGTAAATTCCCTTTTAGGTGACTGCCTCTTGCCCAGACTGAGCATTTCACTATATTTACAGACCAAATTATACTAATCCCTTTCCTGCAATGCCGTAGTTACTTTCATGACTTTCCATCAACATTCAAGTTGAAATTATAGGGACAAAGTTCATATGCTAAACTTCTTTTGATAGCAGCTCAAAGTGCCTTCTACCAAAAGCCTGCCCTTTCACTTTGCTTTGGTCATTCCTTTAAAGAGGTTTTTCCTCCGTGGCTGTCAACCAAAACATTAATCTATCTTTCTTTCAGACACTGCCTGTTTGCTGCACTTTCTATTTTTATTTCCAATTCTCAATCTTTGTAGCTTTCTTTTTTATAACTTTACTGCTGGAACAGAGACAGGCAACACAGATACTTATGATAATAATATACTTTTCATACACCCTAAATGCAACAATTAGGCATCTATCTCAGACAGTGAAAGAATAACTATCTATTTTTCTTTTATTATTCCACCTCCATGACACTGCTCTGGTAAGGTCCCACTATAATTTTCATTATCTTCCTGTCCTGAGTTGCCAATTTACACTTTGAATAACAAAATGCTCAAGATGGAAAAATCTATTCACTAGGTAAAGGAACTCTTCCCTCTCTGTCCCAGAGTGCTCACCTTGTCAATTCTCACACAAAGCCTACCCCTCATCCTAAATGTGCCATCAGACATCAATATGGTTTCAGATCCCCTAGCCTGCCCTCCCTCACCCCACCACCTTAACAACAACTGATATGACGAACCAAAAATAGACAAAGACAGAGATAGCAGACACCCCCACAAAAACCTCTAGTCACTTGTGTCCAAATTGTGGCTCCACTTGCCCTGACCTGACCCTTAACAACAATGAAACTCACTGAGAAAAGGGATTTTTTAAAATCTCTTGCTTTCCCCAGCATGACATTGATTACTTTGATAATCATCAAACAGGGAAATCTTCAACCGGAACATTTTTTTTCATTCCATTAGGTTTGTAGAATGGGGCAATATACCTATACTTGTGGTCCCAAAGCAGCCCAGCTACATGGCTGTCAGACCCTTGACCAACTCCATCCTAATTTGCACTTATTTCCCATTTGCCCTGTGAGAATCTTGTGGTCCTCAAGGTTTGGAAAGGGCTGTTTTCAGCACGCAACCCAAACTGTAAAATAAGCATTCCCTCCCTCCACCGAGGTCACACAGTGCTAGCATCATGATGCACTGCAGCAACTCACCAAGGCTCCTTCAGCAGCATCTTACAAACCCCGCAAACTAACAACAACGAAAGGGGCAGCAGATGTATGGGAAAACTACCACCTACCAATTATCCCCTAAGTCACAAACTAACTGCACTTGGATATATATCATGTTGTGTTTAGTATTTCAATTTTTTTAAAAAAATCATTTAATCACAGAATCTGGGTGTCCCTGGCCAGGCCAGCATTTATTGTTCATCCCTAATTGTCCTTGAGAAGGTGGTGGTGAGCCAGAACTTGAACACTGCAGTTCATATTGTATGGTACATGCACAGTGTGGTTAGGAAGGGAACTCCAGGATTTTTATCCAGCTACAACCATTGGATAATTTTATAGTTCCAAGTGCAGTTAGTTTGTGACTTAGGGGATAATTGGTAGGTGGTAGTTTTCCCATACATCTACTGCCCCTTTCGTTGTTGCTAGTTTGCGGGGTTTGTAAGATGCTGCTGAAGGAGCCTTGGTGAGTTGCTGCAGTGCATCATGATGCTAGCACTGTGTGACCTCGGTGGAGGGAGTATATATATAAGTTAACAGGGAGAAGGATTAAAGGTTACTGTGAAATCAGGTACGACATATTAAGGAACTAAACAACTCAAGTAGACAAATAATTGGGATGCTTCCATTAAAAGCTACATTGTTTAGTTCCAGTTTTCAATAATAATCAACACCAACAAGCACCAATTTACAAGGAATA
>NC_063360.1:32545747-32551356 GCF_021869965.1 Rhincodon typus | reverse complement strand
CTTCATCCCAAGAATCAATGTAGTGAGAGGTAGTAGGAACTGCAGATGCTGGAGAATCTGAGATAACAAGGTGTAGAGCTGGATGAACACAGCAGGCCAAGCAGCATCAGAGGAGCAGGAAGGCTGACGTTTCGGGCCTAGACCCTCTTTCAGAAATGGGGGAGGGGAAGGGGGTTCTGAAATGAATAGGGAGAGAGGGGGAGGCGGATAGAAGATGGATAGAGGAGAAGATAGGTGGCGAGGAGACAGACAGGTTAAAGAGGCGGGAATGGAGCCAGTAAAGGTGAGTGTAGGTGGGGAGTTAGGGAGGAGATAGGTCAGTCTAGGGAGGATGGACAGGTCAAGGAGGCAGGATGAGGTTAGTAGGTAGGAGATGGGGGTGGGGCTTGAGGTGGGAGGAGGGGATAGGTGGGAGGAAGGACAGGTCAGAGAGGCGGGGACGAGCTGGGCTGGTTTTGCGATAGGGGGAGGTGAGATTTTGAAGCTTGTGAAGTCCACGTTGATACCATTGGGCTGCAGGGTTCCCAAGCGGAATATGAGTTGCTGTTCCTGCAACCTTCGGGTGGCATCGTTGTGGCACTGCAGGAGGCCCAGGATAGACGTGCCATCTGAGGAATGGGAGGGGGAGTTGAAATGGTTTGCGACTGGGAGGTACAGTTGTTTAGTGCGAATCGAGCATAGGTGTTCTGCAAAGCGGTCACCAAGCCTCCGCTTGGTTTCCCCGATGTAGAGGAGGCGACAACGGGAACAGCGGATACAGTATACCACATTAGCAGATGTGCAGGTGAACATCTGCTTGATGTGGAAAGTCTTCTTGGGGCAGGTGTAGCACTTCCTGTGGTTGCAGGGAAAAGTGCCGGGTGTGGTGTGGCTGGAGGGGAGTGTGCAGCGGACAAGGGAGTCCTGGAGAGAGTGGTCCCTCCGGAAAGCAGATAAGGGTGGGGAGGGAAAAATGTCTTTGGTGGTGGGGTCGGAATGGAGATGGTGGACGTGTCGGAGGATGATGCGTTGGATCCGGAGGTTGGTGGGGTGGTACGTGAGGACGAGGGGGATTCTGTTTTGGTTGTTATTGCAGGGAGGGGGTGTGAGGGATGAGTTGCGGGAAATGCGGGAGACACTGTTGAGGGTGTTCTCGACCACTGAGGCGGGGGGAAGTTGCGGTCCTTGAAAAACGAGGTCATCTGAGATGTATGGGAGTGGAATGCCTCATCCTGGGGGCGGAGGCGAAGGAATTGGGAATTGGGGATGGCATTTTTGCAGGAAGGTGGGTGGGAGGAGGTGTATTCTAGGTAGCTGTGGGAGTCGGTGGGCTTGAAATGGATATCGGTTTCCAGGTGGTTGCCAGAGATGGAAACAGAGGGGTCCAGGAAGGAGAGAGAGGTATCAGAGATGGTCCAGGTGAACTTAAGGTTGGGGTGGGAGGTGTGAGTGAAGTGGATGAATGTGAGGGCACGAGGTGGCGCTGATACAGTCATCAATGTAACGGAGGAAGAGGTGGGGTTTAGGGCCAGTGTAGCTATGGAAGAGGGATTGTTCCACGTAACCTACAAAGAGGCAGGCACAGCTTGGGCCCATGCAGGTACCCATGGCCGCCACCACCTTTGTCTGTAGGAAATGGGAGGAATTTCAGTGCCCCCCCTCAGTAGTCGAGAACGCCCTCAACAGTGTCTCCCGCATTTCCCGCAACTCATCCCTCACACCCCCTCCCTGCAATAACAACCAAAACAGAATCCCCCTCGTCCTCACGTACCATCCCACCAACCTCCAGATCCAACGCATCATCCTCCGACACTTCCGCCATCTGCAATCCGACCCCACCACCAAAGACATTTTTCCCTCCACAACCTTATCTGCTTTCCGGAGGGACCACTCTCTCCAGGACTCCCTTGTCCGCTGCACACTCCCCTCCAGCCCCACCACACCCGGCAATTTTCCCTGCAACCGCAGGAAGTGCTACACCTGCCCCAAGAAGACTTTCCACATCAAGCAGATGTTCACCTGCACATCTGCTAATGTGGTATACTGTATCCGCTGTTCCTGTTGTCGCCTCCTCTACATTGGGGAAACCAAGTGGAGGCTTGATGAACGCTTTGCAGAACACCTATGCTGAGTTCGCACGAAACAACTGCACCTCCCAGTCGCGAACTATTTCAACTCCCTCCCCCATTCCTCAGACGACATGTCCATCCTGGGCCTCCTGCAGTGCCACAACGATGCCACCCGAAGGTTGCAGGAACAGCAACTCATATTCCGCTTGGGAACCCTGCAGCCCAATGGTATCAACGTGGACTTCACAAGCTTCAAAATCTCCCCTCCCCCTACCACATCCCAAAACCAGCCCAGCTTGTCCCCGCCTCCCTAACCTGTCCTTCGTCCCACCTGTCCCCTCCTCCCACCCCCATCTCCTACCTACTAACCTCATTCCGCCCCTTGAACTGTCCGTCCTCCCTGGACTGACCTATCCCCTCCCTAACTCCCCACCTACACTCATCTTTATTGGCTCCATCCCCGCCTCTTTGACCTGTCTGTCTCCTCTCCACCTATCTTCTCTTCTATCCGCCTCCCCCTCTCTCCCTATTTATTTCAGAACCCCCTTCCCCTCCCCCATTTCTGATAGAGGGTCTAGGCCCAAAACGTTAGCCTTCCTGCTCCTCTGATGCTGCTTGGCCTGCTGTGTTCATCCAGCTCTACACCTTGTTATCTCTTATAATCAATGTAGTGAACTGTCTCTGAATTGTTTCCAATGAAGTATATCCCTCCCTTTAAAGAGAAGAAAACTCGATGCAATATTCAAGATGAGCTTGTAGAAGGGTTTCATCTGCAGATTAAATTCTGCAGCTATTGATGTGATGTTGTGTTGAAATTATGCAGATTGCTTGGTTTCAGTTAACTGCCTCTCCATCGATAAAGGAAATAAAAGGGCCTTAAGATTCAATCTTGCAACTTTCAGAACTGCTACTCATCAGTTTGCACCTTCTCAGCTGTGTACTATTTTACTTTATCCATGTCTATTCGACATTTGCATTTTTTTAACAAACATAATAGTAATTTCCTACTTAATATTTTAAATTTAATTTTTAAAAATCACTACAATGCAGTTGAATTTTTTGAAGTTTCTCTTCCTATTTCTTGTAGGGGCTCGGGTAGTACCGTCTCGATTTCGAGAAGCTGCCGCCTTGAAAAAGAAAGTCGTCAACAAGGTAAGAAGTGACATCTTCCTTACTGGTTCTAATGTTGGTTATGAAAACCGGAACATTCATTACTAACCAGTCTAACTCACTTTGAAGAAATCTAACTATTAATTTAGAGGGAGGATAATAGGTTAGTAGTTAGCTTTTCTGGGCAAAGGGGAAATCTTGGTCGTATCAATTTGATTACACCAGTGGCCTTTTGGCTTTCAATTCTAATATCGCCTTGTATGACTTGGTGTCTAATTTTGCTTTATACCTCTCCTGTGAAGCCCTTTGGGACATTCAGTTATTCTAACCATGTTATGTGTGCTATTGCTATTTCTATTCCCCAGAAATAGTATGTCCATCTTTGTAGATGCCAGCAATAGATTTCCAGAAGGGAGTCTGATCATTTTGATTCGACACCTGAAGAAATTTAAAGGATCTTGTTTTCCCTTGTGCCTGCATACCAGATTCCCAAGTTGGAGGGTTTGCTTGAGAAGGATTTGTGTATTTTATCAAAACCAATATACAGGTGCAGATTTGGTGGTTTTTCTTTTGCATTTGCTTTTATTTGACAAGGGAATGTGTCTTTTGTTTAGGCTGTGCTTGCTGACCCCAAACATCATTCACATTCAGCCATGATACAATTGTGTAGTCGACAATAGTTGGCAGAGTGAGTTACAAATACCAGCTAATGATATTACCTTAATAAACCAGTGTAATGTGATAGTATTTTACAGTAGTCACATAAGTAAGTGTTAAACAAAACAGAGGTTTTAATTTTCAATAATTAATGTTGTTTGCTCGTGCAATTGGCAATAATTGGAGGGCTTGTCGGGGAGAGCATTGGAAGGACAACCTGTTCTCTTTCCACCATCTTGGCATGTTTGTACTGATGGATACGTCAGTGACTTGGTCACCTACCAATCAGCTGGCCGTTGAAGTGCTTCAGCCTACTTCCATTGGTATTTGGTTTCTGGAGGACTTGCCATTCTATGGGGAAACCACCACGAAAACCCTGGAGGGTTTCAGACGGGGAGGTTGGTGAAGGGCCTTCTTAATGGGTGCTCCATGCTGCATACACTGTTCACTTGAGGCAATGGTCATCCCCTAGCCCAACCTGCTGCTTGTGCACTAAATTTGGGAAGAGAACTTTATCACAGCTGTAAGTGAAAATATCTGACAGAGAATGGTGGCTACAGAAACAGAAGTTGAAACTTAATCTCAAATCTACAAATGTCTCATAAATATGCATTGAGAAATGGGGTATTCTACAACAGCTATTTCATATAAAAACTCAGCTAACCTAAACTTTTTTTTTAAACAGGGTCCTGAGAAAAGTTCAGAGCTTGTCTTAAAACGTAAGTAGCTGTAACCAATGGGTCAATAAATTTAAAAATTCACCCAACAAAAAGATCTTCAGTTTGATTTTCCTGCCTTGTAGTTCATGTTTTATAATTGTTAAGTTTTAAATTAAACTCAAAGTCTTAGTCTGATTTTCAGTTTGGGATATGTTCACTCTTACAGTTGAGAGCTTTATGTTTTAAGACTATATATTTAGTTAAAAGATGTGATGTGGAACATTTCTTTAAATGTAAGTTAAATATTGGAAATAATGTAACCAATGCTGCACTCTGTGACGGTAAACCTGGATGGTTTAATTGAGATCCAAATGAGACATACATTGTGTTGTTAAGGTTAACTCTGAATGATGACAGCTGTTCCTAGGTGCACAAATAGGAGACACTAAGTATCCTAAAACCCAGAAAACTGTTGGTATCAGGTCAGAAATATTTGTGCTGGAAGCTGTAATTTCTTACCCAAGGTGGAGATAGTGATAGAGATAGCTGATAATATTTCTATTTGGATACAGGGCTAGTGTGTTTCCGGTTAGTACGAGAGGATGCTATTACAGGTTTCCCTAGAGGTATCATGGAGAGAAGGACAGTTGCAGTTTTGGCTTTGGGTGATCTGTAATCAACTAAGAATTAGTGCGCAAAAAGATAGATGTTGGCAGGCCTGTACCAAAGGTAGTGAAAATGCTGACCATCATTCACTGGCTACAGTTAGGATTCGGCTTGAAAACTAGACTAGAGGAGTTGAAACAAGCAGTGAAGAGGATCTCTCCGACACCTCCTCCTACCGCCCCCTTGATCATGACCCCACCCCGAGCACCAAACCATCATCTCGCAAACCATCCACAACCTCATCACCTCAGGTGACCTCCCACCCACGGCCTCCAACCTCATTGTTCCCCAACCTCGCACTGCCCGCTTCTATCTCCTTCCCAAAATCCACAAACCTGAATGCCCTGGTCGACCCATTGTCTCCGCCTGCTCCTGCCCCACCGAACTGATCTCCAACTATCTCGACTCCATTTTCTCCCCCTTGGTCCAGGAACTCCCTACCTATGTCCGTGACACCACCCACGCCCTC
>NC_063360.1:32521320-32540747 GCF_021869965.1 Rhincodon typus | reverse complement strand
GATTTACAGCATCCGCAGTTCTTTTGGTTTTTATTTCGTATTCTGGGGCAGATGGACTTGAATCTAATGCAAGCTTTGGGGCTAGACCTCTGCCTGTGCTCAGATTTGTTTCTGAAATAGGAAATATTCTTTCCTTCCAAATTAGCATCTTTTCAGTTTTTTTGTGATCAAATTCAAAATAATTTTGAGAATTATAATTGTTTTGGCAAAGGTTTGAAGTAAGGAGTCCTGTTTCACACTTCATTTTTGTTCCGCTTGTAGAGGGAAAATAATTTGGCAAAATACCAAGAAAGGGCAGAAGAGTGCTTACTTCTGATTGAAGAAGAAAACCAGCATTTACGGAAAGAAATATTTCAACAGAAACAGGATCTCCTTTTGCTGGAGAAAAACAAGCAACTGGATGGGATGATAGAGCAGCAGGTGAGTTAACATTAACTTGCATTGACATTAAACATTGAAAAAGGGAGGAGGAGGTTATCGTGCATTTTATAATTTGAGACGCTTTTGGTTGCACAGTTTAAACTGATTCTGCAGTTTAAGGAATGACGTTTAAATTTATCTGAAATTAATTGCTGCTAGGGGACAATAACTTCTGCTATTTCATTTAATTACTTACTCTTTTCCCCTTTCCCCATAATGTTTCAGTCAAATGGGCCTGACATTACCTCTCTTCATACTTATTTAGAAAGGTCAAAAGTCACATAACACCAGGTTATAATCCAACAGGTTTATTTGAAATAACCAGTTTTTGGAGTGCTGTTCCTTCGTCACAAATGTTCACAAATTCTGCTTCAGCCCTCTGGTGGGGGAAAAATGTTCTCTCACCATCTTAAATGAGACACTCCTTTATTTTTAAACACTCCATATCCAATCCGTCAAGTACCCTCTGGATCTTGAGTTCCAATTAAGTCTTATCTCAACTTCACATAACTTGTCCATTCTCTACTCATTAAACACCCATTCCAAGTATCATTCTGAACTGCTTCCAATGCATTTATGTCTGTCCTTTTTAAATAATATTGTACACAGTACTCCAAATGAGGTCACACCAATGCCCTGACTAACTGAAGCATACTTCATTACTTTAGTATTCAATGTCCTCACGTAATCAATAACATTCTATTAGGTTTCCTAATGAGTTGCTGTACAGCGTACTAATCTTTGTGAATCATGCACTAGAACATTCAGATCCACCTGCATCTTAGCTATGCAACCATTCAGATAATGTACCTTTATATTCTCCTGCCCAGATGGGCAATTTCACATTTTCCCACATTCTCCTCCATTTGCCAGATCTTTGCCCACTCACTTAACTTATCTATACATCTTTGTATCCCTTCCTTATGTCCACTTTGCAACTTTTAAACATTTGAGTGCTTTTTTGAAACAAAAAACAAATTGAACTTGGTTAAATAATGAATCAAACAGCTCATTAGGGCACTGTAACTGGAAAGAAAACTGGGAATCAAGTGTCTCTAGTGGGGAATGTAATGGATCTCAAATCCCAGTCCTCCCACTTCCCTTTTCCTCGCCCCTCCTCTCTCTGCTTCCCCTCTCCTGTCCCTCACCTCCCCTCCTTTGTTTCCCCTTTGCTTTCGCCGCCTCCTCTCTTTCTCTCTTTCCCCCCCCCCCCACCCTCCGTCTCCCTCTGCACCCCCTGCCCACCCTCTTAATCATCTACAGTGAAGACGAATGCCAAAAAAAACTGTTCAGTTCATCTGCCAGCTAGTACTTCTTCTGTTATTAATTCCCCAGAGTCACTTTCTATTGGATCAACATTATTCAGTTTGTTACAAGCAAAATGCAGCAGATGGTGGGAATCTGAAATAAAAACGAAGCAGGACTGGTGGCATCTGTGGAGCGAGAAACAGATAACACTTCAAGTCCAAAGACCCTTCTTCGCCTGAAGAAGTCATATCAGACTCAAAATGTTAACTCGGTTTCTGTCTCCACACATGATGTGAGACCTGCTGAGTTTCTCCGGCATTTTCTGTTTTTATTGACTTTGTTAACTGCTATGCTGTAGTCCAGGTGATGATGCTGAAATTATTACTTTTTGAGGTTCTACTTTTTAATTTGGAGCTTAGAATCTCATACAACCTATTCCAAATCTCTTTCCACGTCATGCTTATATTGTTAAAACTCAATGGAGCGCAATGACTGGAATTGTTTTTCCTCCCAACAATAAATTCCTCTCTAGCTCTCAGTAAATGTCCTGCACCAGGCAGTAATACAGCCTTCTGGATTCTCACTTTTTGCTACCAAAATAATGCAAATGGCTTTCTGCACTACAGTGCTATTGTCACTTAGCGCCCACACTGCAGCACTCATTCTTATCCAGTCAAGCTGATTGAAATGTATGTGTTGGACAATTGCAAAGACTGAAGCAGTTTTACCTCCTGATAACCTTTCCCCTCCCTGATGCATTGCAGCTTGGCCTCCAGCTCATAAACTCTTAGCCAAAGTTCTTACTGCAGACTAGTTTGCCTTGTTTCATGCTAGCGAACAGGAGCTCCCACATTCTGTAGACACAACAGATCACCTATCCTCCTATCTTTATTGTGTCTTAGTTAAGTTTTTATTTAATTAATAAACCGTACTACCTGTAAGATTTGTTACTAATTGTAAATGTTACTAATAGTAATGAACCTTTTATAATTACTAATATAGTTCCTTGACTTAAAAAGATACAGTAAATGAGCAAAATCACTTGCCTGATTCCCTGTGATAACATCTTTTATTGTTATCGAATGTTATTGGGGATGGAGACTTCACATTGCTAAACTCCCACTAACTTTCTGTTCCCTCGTACAATTTTCAATTCCTGCTGTCCTGGAGGCTGATAAAGGTAGGAAAAGAAAGGAGCACCTCCCTCTCCTCTTCACTGAACTCCCTTCCTCATCCAACCCTCAGGTTTGGGGCACTCTGTTCCAGCTGCAGTCTGTTCCAGCTTTCCTTTAATAAGCATGAGCTTTCTGGCAGTTACAAAACTGGATCAGATTGTCACCTTAATAAAATAATTTCATCTCCTGTCCAGTAGATAACTTGTTTAGTCCTGCTCCAGCCTGGAAGAAAGTTTTAGTCCAATTTACTGTTTAAGTTGGGAGCGAGCAAAATTATAAAACAAAAATGTAAAACTCATTTTATAGAGGGCCTGACTTTCTATTCTGGCTCTTGACCTAGGCTTTACTAAAATAAAAGTAGTTAAAATATATAGCTTCTCAAATATAGATTGTGTGTATTTTTTTTTCAAACATTTCCATAAATAGCCTTCACTATTTCAGAGGCTTATGATAACTTAATTTTCTTCTTCTGATTGTATTACATTGCTGCCATAGAGTCAAGCTTTTTAACACAGAGACTACATTGCTACCATTCTTGTGAGCTAATGTATTAGTGTTATAGAGTCAAAAAGCACAGAAGCAGACCTTTTGGCCCAACTTGTCCACGCCGACCAGGTTTTCTGAACAGAACTAGTTCCATTTGCCTTGTTTTAGCCCATATCCCACTAAACCTTTGCTATCTATGTACCAGTTCAAATGTCTTTTAAAAGTTGTAGTTGTACTCCCTTCTATCACTTCCTCTGGCAGCTCATTCCATATACGCATCATCCTCCTGTGTTTAAAAAGCCCTCCCGCCTCCCGTCTCCCAGGTCCCTTTTAAATCTTGCCTCTCTCACCTTAAACCTGTGCTCTCTTGTTCTGGACTTACTGTGATGGTGGTACGTCAATTGACATTTTGTTGTTTTATTTTATTCATGCAAGAATTGGATTGTAATCTTAAGGATGCTTTGCTGCCAGGCATATCCATTAAGCATTACATAATAGAAGAAATGTTTTACCCATTTCCTGAACACCTGTGCTCGTATAAATTTGAATTAACCAATTATGGCACAAGCTTTAGTGGAACTACAAGGCTCCTTCTAAAGATTGGTTTGAGCTCCATCCATTTTACGACACGAGTGGAAACATCTATCTTTCTTTTATTCAAAACTGTTGATTGAGATTCTGAATTGTGATTTTAAGCACTCCTCTTACTTTATTTTGCTGTTTGAATTTTTTTCACTTTCATGAGAACATGAATCTGTGCATTCAGCTCCTGAAGCCTGTTACACCGTACAAACTTGTTGTGGTTGATCTACCTCAACAACAGTTTCCTGCTTTAATGTATAGAAATCTATTGATCTCAGTCTTGAATATACTTAATGACTGAGTCTACACAGCCCACTAAGGTAGAGGTTTCCCAATATTTGCATACTTTGAGTAAAGCAATTCCTCCTTGTCTCCGTCTGAAGTGACTTGCCCGTTATTCTGAGATTATGTTTCCTTGTTCTTATTTCCCCAGCAAGGTGAATGCCCATTTTCTGCACTGTAGGGATTGTATGATTCTATTCTATGATTCTGTGACATTCCCTCCAGTTGAGGAATTAGGTTCATAATCCTTGTTTTACTAGCCTTAGGTACTATATCTTTCCATAGGCAAGGAGACCAAATCTGCACGCAATCCACCAAGTACAGCCTCGAGGCTGTCTTTACTTCCACGCTCAAGCCTTTTGTGATAAAGGCCAATCTATCACTTGCTGCATGTATACTGTTTGTAATTCATGAACAAGGGCACCTAATTACCTTTGCACGTTAACACTTTCTTTAACCACTCATCTTTTGAGAAAATACCGTTTTTATTTCTATTTTGCTCCCAAAGGGAATGTTGTTGCATTTTTGTCACACTGTATTTCATCTGCCATGTTGTTTTCCACTCACTTAGCCCATCCAAATTCTCTTGAATTGTCACTGCTTCCTCTTCACAATTCTCACTTTCACCTAGTTTTGTCTGATCTGCAAATTTGGAAATGTTAATTTTAATCTCCACATTCAAATCATTGTAGATTGTGACTATCTGGACCCCACTCACTTTTTTCTTGTGTGGTACCCCACTAGGTGCCGTCAGCTAACCTGGAAATGCCCTATTTATTCCTGCTGTAATTTTTGTCTGTTAACTGGTTCTTAATTCTTAAAAGTATATTCTCCTGATCTGTGGTTCAAATTTTGTTTACTAACCTCTTGTATAGGCCCTTATCAAAAGCTTTTTGAAAATCTAAATATGCCATACCAGTGGACATCTGTGTTATTGTATGTTTTACAATTCTTGAATTACAGTTGAAATTTATGCTTATTGCAACTGTTATTTTCATTTAGTTTTGTAATAATGCATTCAATTCATTCTCATTACAGGTGGAGCATTTAAGACCTGTGGTGGCATCTATTCAACTGTTCAAAACACAGTACAAATCTTTTGGTCAGGCTCTTGATACAACAAGGCATAGCCTTCAAATGAAGAACATTTATATGTCAGAAGACCTGAGGATGTTTTTGGGTAGGCTGAAGTCCTTTGACAGATTTGACCTTTTGACATAGAGGATGCAATAAGTTTGGATTTAGCTTCTCTGAATGCTGTGTTATTAAGGCAAAATACAACTTTGTAACGCAAACCAGATTTGTTTCTTGGTTTGTGGTGAGTAAGTGATGTTAGGTGGGGAAGCAGCAGAGGTATTTCAGTGGCTTTGGCACATTTGTGTTTCTTCTTTCATACTGAAAACAAGCAGGCTGGTGCAGCAGGTGGTGAAGGAGACAAATGGTATGTTGGCCTTCGTAGCAAGAAGATTTCAGTACAGAAGCAGGGATGCCTTGCTGTAGTTGTACAGGGCCTTGGTGAGACCACATCTGGAGTATGGTGTGCAGTTTTGGTCTTATTATCTGAGCACAGATGTTCTGTCTATGTAGAGAGTGCAATAAAGATTTACCAATTGATTCCGGCAGGATTAATGCCTAAAGAGGGGCTGGATCGGTTTGAACTATATTAACTGGGGTTTGGAACAATGAGCGGGAAGTCTCATAGAAACCTATACATTTCTAATAGGACTAGACAGGGTAAATGCTAGAAGCATGTTCCCAACAACTGAGGAGCCCAGAACCAGGGCTCACAGTCTAAGTATATGGGATGGGCCATTTAGGACTCAGATGAGAAGAAATCTCTTCACCCAGGCAGTGGCGATCCTGTGGAATTCTCTACCATAAAGCGGCTGAGGCTAAAACACTGTTTTCAAGAAGGAGTTAGATCTAGTTCTTAGGGCTAAAGGGCAAAGGGTGTGTGGAGAAAGTGGGTACAGGGGACTGAGTTAGATGATCAGCCATGATCATTTTGAATGGCAGAATAGGCTTGAAGGGCTGAAATGCCTACTCCTGCTCCTATTTTCTATGTTTCTTACCATCCCAATTCTGTTTCCTATTTGATTTCTACAGATCCTTGCTGAAAAGTCAATGTATCACGAATGTGAGAAATTTGCAGTGACATCTTCCATGTTTAAATAGTTGATTAATACTCTCTATTCTCCTTGATGGAAAAATGATCACCTGTCCGAGTTAGCTGTTGGCTGCTGTCGAACTATAGTCATCAAGACTTAGCACCTTCAAGAGAAAGGGTTGGAAGTTGTGGGTCAGTGATAAAAGGCATTCGTAGAAAAGACATGTGTCATGTCTTCAATACATGAATGAAAAATGTTATGATGCACAGCATTCCTGCTGAGCAATTAAAACCGTGAGCCATATGCTTTATGTTGCTGGAAGGTAGAAAACTAAATCTTGATGCATTACAATGCTACTGTGAAGGTGTTGCCTTAACTACAAGTTGTAAATTGGCACCTATAGTTTTCCTTCTTGATAATTGAAGTAAAGCTTTATACATGATAGCAACTCTGTGGTAACAACTAGACCAAGATAAGTGGCTGTTTGCTTGCCGAGCTTAACTCTACTCAAAGTGTTTTGTTAAACACACAGTCCTCATTATCCGTGGGGAATAGGGGCATCATTTCCCATGAATAACAAAAGTGTGGATGCTAGTACCATGTAACTCTGCTATCTACCCTGAAGAACCACGTGATCAGAAAAAAAGAATGGGTCCTAGGGCCAATGTTACGCATACACAGATCCGTGGATGGTGAATCTGCGGATAACAAGGATTAAGAGTACTGTTCCCCATGGGCACTGGTATTGTGTTTCACAAGCCCATGTCCAGTTATATTCCTTCAGTGCTGATAATGCTGATTTGTGCTAGAGTATAATTACAAAGGGTGATCTCATGACATTGTTATGTTTGATAATGTGCTGAGACACTATTCAATTATTGCAACATTACAGACTAAGCATATGGGCTACATCCTCAAATCCTCATTCGCTCTTTCAGGAGTTGAAAGTTGAGTTGTGATGGAACCATAGAGTCATAGAGTTGAACATCATGGCCCAATTCATCCATGCCAACCAGCTATTCTAAATTAATCTAGTCCCATTTGCCAGCATTTGACCAATATCCCTCTAGACCCTTCCTATTCATATATCCATCCAGATGCTTTTTAAATGTAATTGTATGAGCCTCCGCCATTTCTTCTAGCAGCTCATTCCAAACACACAATACCCTCTGTGTGCGAAAGTCACCCCTTAGATTCTTTTTAAATCTTTCCTCTTTCACCTCAAACCTATGCCCTCTAACTTTGGACTCCCCTAACCAGGGAAAAAGACCTCAGCTATTCACCTTATTTGTGCCCCTTACGATTTTATAAACCTCTATAAGGTCACCCCTCAACCTCCGATACTCCAGGGAAAATAGCCCCAGCCTATTCAGACTCTCCCTATAGCTCAGACTGTCCAACCTTGGCAACATCCTTGTAAGTCTTTTCTGCGCCCTTTCAAGTTCAACATCTCTCCTATAGCAGGGAGACCAGAACTGAATGTAATATTCCAAAAGTGACCTAACAATGTCCTGTACAGCAGCAACATGCCCTCCTAACACCTATACTTAATGCACTGACCAATAAAGGCAAGTGTACTAAATATCTTCTTCACTACCCTGTCTACCTGGGGACTCCACCATTAAGGAACTACGAACCTGCATCCCAAGGTCTCTTTGTTCGGCACCACTCTCCAGGACCCGGCTATTTGTGTCGTAATCAATTGATTCATCGTAGTCTAGTGACCAGACCTGCCATGTTCCTCACGAGGTATTTCATTCAATCATCTGAGGGACCAGTGAAGGACGTTTGTGAAACTATGTTATTTTACTTCTGTGCTACCATATAGGATGCTCAGCCAGCAGATAGTAAACTATAGTGAAAAATTTATTTTTATTTTCCAAGTAGGACAGAGATAAGATAACTGTACTAATGTCCATTAAATGTGTCTCCAGTGAGCTGACTCATGGAATGAACTTGGCTCAGGCAGCCTGGTTTCCTCAGGCTTTTTGGATGCATTGATTTAATTTGATATTGAGCAAAAAGTTCACATAAATTTTATTCTGATGCAAAGCAACATTGTATTAATGCAGAGTCTCCTTGCTATGTTTAACTGTGTGCCTTTGTTTTATATCTTGTAGTTGAAGAGTAATACATCATAAGCAGTTTTATTAGACTTTTAACTTATTTTATAGGGTACTTTATTACTTGTCAATGCCAAGCTGTAGGTAGATGGCAAGTTATCAGTTCCTGCCGGTGGAGCTGCAAGGACATGCCCTGAAGTATTGTGTGCTAACTTTCTATAGTTTCACTTCTCCTGACCCATATGGTTGATTACATATAGTGCGGGATACCTACATCCCTCTTTTATCTCTCCTTATTCTCAATTGGATTTAGGTTCATGATATGGTATATCAAACTATTTGATTGTTTATGCAGCACCAGTTGTTACTGCCTTGGTTCCGGTATCTCTGCTTTAATGCTGGCCTAGCCAGTGATGTCCGCATCCTATAAACAAACTGAAAACTCAGTAAAGCACTTCTCATAGCGCCAGAAAAATAATATTGCAATTCTCGCATTACTGCATAGGCTGGCTAAGTGAGTGCTTTGACGGGGTCAATTTTGTGTGATGGACCTGTTTCCAGTTTGAGCTGTATTGATCTTGTTTTTCTTGTAGAATTTTCTTTTCCCCCATGCAGAGGCCACTTTTTGTTCCATTGGTTTTGTCTATATTTTTAATTCCAGATCCAGAAATGAAAAAAGCTAACTGCTTTAATGCAGCAGCCAGTTCCCTGAGGCGCTTTGTCATCGATTGTAGATGTGACATTTTATAATGTAGCAGGTTTGAGGCAGCCTGTGAAGTGCCCATTTCAGATTGCTGGATAAATTGCAGAAGATATTTGACTGTCTATTAATGTAAATACAATTTGTACAAGTGATATAATGGTGTGAATGCAGCTTAAATTCATCTAATTTCCCCAAAGATTCTTCATAGAGTTTATGTAGGTAGCTTTGTCTTGTAATATGTTTAAGCCAATGTTTTCTTTACAGAGGAATTGAAAATTCATCTAAGAACAACATGTCAGATTTTAGGTGAATGTGGACTTGGACTAGACAGAAAGAATTCAAAAGCTGGAATTGAACTTGGAAAGGCAGCTGCAAATACAGATACAGAGATGAAGAGGTATTGGTGCAGAATCCCTTTTCAAAACAAAAATTAGAATTCTTTTATGTGTGATGTTATCTGCTCTCCGTGACTACTTTAGATACCTCAATTTTACTTTTTCTCTGTCTTTGCTAATCTTAGGATTTTGTAAATTTCCTTCCAGTAACTTTCATTATAGTTTATCTAAGCAAGTGTGCATGTGGATGTGCGTGTGCTGAAGTATGTGCCTATGGAGAGGCAGTGGCCTAGTGGTATTATTGCTGGACTGTTAATCCAGAGACCTAGGTTCAAATCCCACCATGGTAGATGGTGGAATTTGAATTCAATACACATCTGGAATTAGGAGCGACCATGTCGAATGTCAGAAAAAACCCGCCTGGTTCACTAATGCCCTTTAAGGAAGGAAACAGCCATCCTTATCTGGTCTGGCTGACATGTGACTCCAGACCCAAAGCAATGTGGTTGACGCTTTAACTGTCCTCTGGGCAATTAGTGATGGTCAATAAATGCTGGCCTAACCAGTGTTGCCCACATCCAGTGAATGAATTAAAAAAAAATGAAATAAATCACATCTAGCTAAAAGAAATTGAGGTGTCAAGTTACTGCTTTGGCGCACAAGAAAGCTATCAACTCTGGTACAAGAATTGGCTACTTTGAAAATTCTTAGGGAGAGAATAACTTACAGATAAATGAAGTGTTCTAGAGTTGTATATTTAAAGACAAAGACACCACAAATATTAGTTTATGCAGAATTGTCTAAAAAAGTGTGTGATTTGCATTGAATATTTAATTCTATTTTCATGAAAATAAATATGATATTTACCAGTGTTTTGGAGGTCACATATCATGAATCTGTTCATTATTTTTTTTGAAAGCTGAAACCCAGAACCTTGCTAATATGAATTTTCCAAGTGTCTTTAAAATGTTAGAGTTGACCTCTGGGACCCTTGGAGAAGAACCAGCTTGGCTCACTTATGTGCATTGTTGCCCTTGGGAAATAGCAAGTTGTGGATTCAAGCTCCAGTACAAACTTGAGTATGTAATCTAGGCTAATGCTTCACTGCCATACCGAAGAAGTGTTTCATGACTGGATGTGCCAACTTTTAGGTTGTTAAACTAGTCTATAATTGAGTGAATGTTAAAGATACTACTGATTGCAACATAGTTTACTCCCAGTGTTGATCCCTAGACCAAAAACAGATGATTTTTGTCATTTGTTTATTTTCTGTCCTTGGAATTCAGTTGCATGCAATTTGGCTACTGTGTTTTCTACATCAATTCAAAAGTTGTCCATTTGTTTATCAAGCACTTGAAGGCATTCTTGAATTGTATTGAGATGCTATAGAAATGCCAGGTCCTTAACTTAACAGTGAAGCTTGGAAAAAGTAAAATGCTTGTAGTCCTTGCTGAAGCAGAGAGCTTTATTATTGAACCACCTTCAAATATAGGACTGGAAATGGGAAAAAAAATGATGATTTTGAAGAGGATGATCAGCTCTATAGATGCACTAATGCAATTTAAATGCAGGTTTTTGAGGGGGTAGAGTTTTGGTAATGCAGAAAAAAATTTCAGGTATTCCCAGTGATAATTGAAAATTTCTTCTCTCTTGCCAATGTTTCATTGTTCTGCTTCTGTGACAAGGAACAAAATTAAATGGTGCAGCACCTGGGTTAGAGAACATACTAAATTTCTGTACAATCTAATACTTGATTGAAAACGCACAACTTATGACAATATTGCTGCCAGATTTATTCAACCTCGTAAGTTAATCATTTGGTTATGGTTTCACACAGTGTTGGTTTAGTTTTAATCAACACATTTCACATTCAAACGTTAAATCAGGAAATGATAGTCAGTCTATCAGCCATTTCACACTTGCTGGATATGATTTCTCGATTTATATTGTTATCTAATTAAATTGCAAAACTTTGGCCTTGAAAGGAGTTAGCCACATGAGCCTGAAGGGTATAGGTTATAAATGGCATGGAAAATTTAATCTAGAGCACTGCTTAAATAGTTGATCAAGATGATATGGACTCCAAATAGATAGAATTCAGAAAAATTTTGGCGAAGATCTGTAGCCCGGGTTGTGGATGAGGCTGTTGACTTGCTCGCCGAGCTGGCTTGTTTTTGTTCAGACGTTTCACCACCACGCTAGGTGACATCATCAGTGGAGCCTCCGATGAGTGATGTTGTTCTACTCCGCTTGGAATTTAAACTGTCCAGTCCATTATGGTGAGTACTGTCATTTCCGGTTTTGATCTGTATGGGTTTGTATATGGGGTCCAATTCTGTTTGTTGATTTGAAGCTACTAACCCAAGCCAAACATAGACATGCATGGGAATTCCTAGAGTCATGATTCCCTACCCATACTTCAATCAACAAACATATGGAATTGGACCCCGTATACAAACCCATACAGATCAGAACCGGAGATGACAGTACTCACCATAACAGACCACACAGCATTGGTGTCAATTTTTGTCTGGTTGCTCTTCGGAAACATGTTCTGGGAGATTTTATTGCATTAAAGGTGCTGTGTAAATGGAAGTTGTTGTTTGGATCTGTCATTGTATTATTTCCCCATAGTTGACTGAATTGATCGTGCTTGTTATTCTTGAACTTCTTTGACAAGTTACTAGAGGTTGGTCAGTGTTTGTGAAACTATCTTCCTCAACATGGAATTCTCATCAGGACAGAATGAAAGATCAATTGAGAGAAAGGGAAAAGGAGCTGCCAGGCACCTTTTTATAAAAGCCTCATTGGAAAAGCTTTATAACAATATCCCAAATTTTGTTGCTATCAATGAAATCGATACCAGAAATTTTGAAATTAATGCTGTTTGTTTCATTGCAACATGAAACTCTCTAGCATCCTGAATATGACATCGTCCTTGAGTCACCCACTGTGCTACAGTGCAGTTTGAATGGTTTTCTGATTGAATCATTGGTTCTGTTGTTTGCTTGTTATGAAAGATGTCAAAATGTTTTAGCTGGATGCTAACCAAGATCCTTATCTAACTTGTCATTTCATTCTTTTAAAAAAAAATCTTTGTTTACTTTCACAGTTTCTTTGCAAAGATTGAGGAACTGGCCTCTTGCATCAGCAGAGAGACTACACTTCTACATCAAGAGTTGGATGAAGAAGCCTTGGGAATGAAAGTATCAGCAAAAGGAATTTTCATTTAGCCCTCTTCCTCTTTATTATAAATAACATTTCATTTATATATATAATAAAATTTCTCATCTTGTATTTTATGCAGTCAGTCAACAAATTTTCTTTTTTGGATATGATCCTGTGGATGCATGTGTAGTGCTTGTTATAATAAAACAAAGAACTGCAGATGCTGTAGATCTGAAACAAAAGCAGAAATTGCTGGTGAAACTCGGCCGGTCTGGCAGCATGTGTGAGAAGAAAGCAGAGTTAATGTCTTAAGTCCAGTGAATCTTCATCAGAACAGGGCTGAAAACATTAACTCTGCTTTCTTCCCACAGACACTGCCAGACCTGCTGAGTTTCACCAACAGTTTCTGTTTTTGAGTATTGCTTGTTAACCTGCATAAAATTGCCCACGTAATGTCACTCTGCATTCCTTAGTTTGCATCACTTGGTCGCTAGAGTGATTATTTTTCCCCTCCGATATGTTTGGAGGCTAAAAAAAAAACTGATGTAGAAATTTCTGAGCAGTCTCCTTGCAAATTTAAATGTTGTCCTTGGGTTGGGTGTTCCAGCTGCCTCTGTTTTGGAGGTTCTGTATATCTTAAGGAGGCAAATAGGGGTACAGCATTGAGTTCTTCATTCATGAAAACTTGTTACACTTTCTAGGCATGTTTCATCTCTTCAAGGGCCTCCTGCTGCATTAGTCTTTTATCTTTGTGGTGTTTTGAACTGGACTTCTGACATTAGTCATCAGTTAGTTTAAGCACTAAAGTTCAGTCAAATGAAACTTAAGGGAAGAGAATACACAAACACATCTTAGTTTTCTATTACCCAGTAGTTTTAATAAATAGAGAAGTGACTAAAGAGAAATGTACCTGTATCTTTCCTTAGAATATTTGACAACTCTGTCTGTTCTGTGGCATATGGCTTCCATTGAAGTTTCTTTATTTTTGATGTAATGTGCTTCTCATGCTGGTTCTATGTATCTTGTTTTCGCCATAATAATTTTTCTCTCAGATGTGAAAAGTTTGTTAATGGTGGGCTCAAGGTAGCAATGGATATGAGAAGTCAGTTTTGCATACTTGCTAATTCCAGTCTTTCTTATACTCCTTGACTTGTAAATAAAATAAAATTCTAAATTGTGTATTTTCTAAAAAAATATTGTTTTACATCAAACCCTGTTCTACAATAGGATTATACACACAAATACTAAATTCCTGTGGTTTTTTTTCTAAGTCGTAAATGCCTGTTTTGAATTCAATTCAATTCAATTCAACGAGGCCCTTATAAACTAAGATGTTCTACAAGCAGATTGCAACAAGGCTTGAGAAGAAATTGCTTTTGTTTTCTTCAACTTGTTAACAGTTGTTCCCCAACTCTCAAAGCTGTTTTATTCCTGTGTCCTTAAATGTTACCAATACTATTATGGCACTTGACTGTAATTTGTGCTTTGCCATAAATGCTTAATTCTTTAGATTATTTTTGGCTTTTTTCTATCCGGTTTTTCAATTATTTTTGTAATGCCCCCTCCTATCTTTGGTCTCCCCTGGGGAGCAGCTAGGCACCAGACCTCTGGCAAGAATAACTTTTTTTTTCAGCTTATGATCATGCTGTTGGCATATCTTGCTTTCACCTTTTAGTTTTCATGCCTATGCTGAAGTGCATGTTCTCTGCTGTGCCAAGTTACTAGCGCTATCCAGATGGAGAAGTTGTTTTGAGGTTTATTACACATGGGATTTGGTATTGCACCTGGCCATTTTTCTTGTGTGAATTGGATGGTGGGTGCTGACATCCTATCTGATTGAAGATTAGAAAGGAAGGAGAACCCAGTCAAACCTAATTCTTTCCTTTGATGATCTCAAGTGTGTTCGCTTTCCAACACACATCACCAACCAGCAAGCAGCGTCTAAGTTATGATCATGAATGCACTCCCTGAAAAGGCAATGGGAATGGATTCAATAGTAACTTGTGAAGGGAATTTAGATAAACGTTCAAAAAAGGAAAATTTGCAGGGCTGAGGAAAGAGAGGAATGGAACTAATTGGGTGAATAAGGGGGCTAATGGCCTCCATCAGTGCAGCGTCATTCTGATCAGGGATTGCTCCTCCGTTGACAGATAATTAACCAGCCGGAAGTAGCAATTTAAATCTGTGCTGCCTGGCCCCGTGACTCAGTTCCAGGTTGGAAGGAGTCATTTCTTAACATACCATTGATGAAACTCTGCCAAATTTAGTTTTTTAAAAAAATCTTGATGCTCACTGTAGACCATTTGGCTTCAACTTCAGCAAGTTTTTCAAAAAAGTTCAATGATTGTACATTTTATAATGAGCAGGTGTTGCCACTGCATTCCTACAGGCAATATGTTGCAAATACTTTGTCCAGGAACATTCACCCATTACTCAATTATTTAGTCAGTGAATTTGTAAAAGCTTTCAGTGCTGTAGAAATGAGTGTCCAAACCATAAAGCAGAGGCTGTTTTTCTTGAATACAGTAGCAAGTTGAAGGAAAGATCTCCAAATCTGAATCAACTTGCAGATTTTGGGCAGTTTGCACTCCTGTGGTTAATTTTTACAGCTCAGTAATGGCTTGAACCTCATTGAGTTTTATCACTTTTAGTATCAGCCTCTTTCATCTGCAGTAATTGCCAGTTTTCCTTTTGTAGGAGCCCCAGGGCAACGTTGGTTTCAGTATTGCCATGGGAGACGTCTGGCCAAATGCTGAAGGCAGGACTGGAAGTACCTCTGAAAGGAGGCAGAAATTAGAACATGAGATAAATTAAAGGGAGTGGATTACTAAAGTGCATAGATAACTAGAAATGGCACTTATGATGAGTATCAACTATTAATGCTAATTGTTTTTACAGCACTCATTGGAAGTAGAAAAAAATTACTTGATGTAAAATGTTGCAAGGAGCGTAAAGAATGTGTGATGATGCAGCTGTAATCTCTAGAGCTTTGACTGGTATAAGCTAAGAAAGCAAAGGTGGTTCAATTTGTAATAAGCCATCTCACCACAAAGTAATTACTTTGTAGTTGTCACATTGCATAACATACAATTTGGTCAGGTTTGGATCATTTTTTCATATGGCAGACCCTATTTGTTTCCGCTAATAGACATCATGCAAAACTGACCACCTTACTTAAGAATTTATCAGTTTGCATAAATTCTTCTGTGTGTGTATATACATAATACATTTTTGGAAAATGTTACGATATTGTGAACCATTTCTCCTTTTAGCCTCTTGAGGGAGCAGTTTGTACATAGAATGGTGCCAGTTATTCTTCCTACATTTAGGACTTCTTTTCAAATGTTTTCATTTTGTATCTTGTTCCACATGATTGATGTTCCACATCTTGTTGCATCAGACTCTCTTGGGCACATCCACATAACACTAATCAGTTCATTAAAAGTAAATGGCTTTCTGTGTTTCTTCCTCCAATTCCTGTCCCTTCACTTGTAGGCAAGTGAGCTTATATTGTTATATTTGTCAAAAAACACATTTAAGATGGTTTTGAAAAGACAATGTAATTGAAGTGAGTTGCAGTGAATGGAGCTCACCCATAGTAATGGTGCCAAACCCAGCTGGTACCCAATGCTTGTGTGAACTGTCTCAGTCAATGCAGTTACAAAATCTGATTCATCTTCTATTCCACATTTGAAAGATTGTTGAGAAGGTTGGACAAGTAACTTATATTTCAAAATTGGACTTACTCAGAGGATGCTAGCAGGTACCTTTTATCTGAAAGAGTGAAGGAAATTTCAGCTTTCGTGACACCAGTTGTATCAGTTTAAAGTTATGCCTTTTGGTATGAAGAATGTGCCAGCCACATTCAAAAGACTAACCAATAAAGTCATATGGGGAAACACCCAATTTTGTAGTGTACAATGACGATCTGGTGACTTTTAGTCATACGTGGAAGGAATGTTTGGCAATATTCAAACATCTAATAACTCGTGAAGTTGTATCTCTCTCCATGATTATGTCTTTGTATTTGTTAGTAGGGAGTAGGCCAGAGTTCTACATTTTTACCGGTTTTCTTCATATTTGTACCTATGTAGTTTTATCTCAAATCTAACTCCTCACTTGTTTAACTTCAGAATAATTTGTATCTTAAAAGGCTGGAGCACAATTAAGTCCACAGCAAACTGGCAACCCAGAATTCTTTTCAAAATTCATAGACCTTGACCAAGTTGCAGTCAAGCAAGGAGTGGGAGCATAAACCAGTCTTGCGTCTTCCCCTGGTTGTAACAGGAGCGTTTTTTGTGGTACAATAAGTTTACTTATGATGGTGCCCCAAAGAATTATGGAACCTACGTTAAGAATGTGGTTGCTTGGTGAAAAACTTTTCTTGCACAAAAACGTTAATGTAAAGAAATGATTTTTGAGATGGTGAGAAAACAATTGTCTCAAAATCAAAAAATGTCTATGCAATCAGCATGCATTATGCCTTTTGAGCAATTTGGATATTGGCTACTAAATACTATTCCTACACCCGAGATAAAGCCATTATTTCAATATGTACGAGCAGTTATTTTGGCTATAGCATAAGGAATGAGGCTGGAGAACTGAAAACTGTAACTGCATACAGTGCACAATGAACTTTTAATATAGTGCCGAAAGAGGTAAATGAACTTGTAACCTGTTTAATGAGTGAGTTTTGTTTTGGAGATCTGGCAGTCAAGGCAATTAAGTATTCATGAACTTGATCAGCCCTTGAGATTAATTGGAGTGGGCCAACAATAAGAATTGACATTGGAGATTTCACCACACCCTTGCTTGGAAGAAAACATTCTTCCAGTTTTCAGAAACAGTACCATCTTTGAAACTTTGGAGTCTAAAGTTCACATTTATTGACAAGCCTTAAAGAAAAAGGGGACATGAGATTTGGCACTGTAAAAAAAAGTTTGACAAAGAGTGATTATGAGAATTAACAAAACTTTGCCCTCTGCTCCCTACTGTCCTACATCTATCCTACAGTTGAACTTCATAAATTTAGGTTTTGGAAGAGCCCAACTGAAACCACAACCAGTGTATTTTTGCCATGTTATTCTACGATTTGCTGAAACATAAATACCCACGTGATACACACCGTGCCCAACTTCCCCTCTGTTCAGGTTTAAGGCTATTTAAATGCACCTTTCATTTTCAATTGCCCTGCAGCTTGATATGTTTATATTTGTGTGCAAAGAAATGTCACATTCCAGATTCATAAAGAAATACAACACTTGCAATATTGTCTTGTTAAATTGCCAGTGAGATACTATTTACACCCCCGATTTATTCACAATTTGATGTATTAATCTGTGTCATTACTTGTTAAATTTACATGCATTGTTGGAACTTGTTATAAACTAGACACACAGATAATTTGTGTTACCTTGTTAATGCCTGTTCATAAACTAAATTAACTACTGCACAATAGGGAAACTTAAAAGGTGCCTTCTGAATTTTTTTTGCATAAATATGCAATAGAACAACTGAATTGCTCCAGTTAGGTATTTAATGTTACTTTATCATTCATTTCAATGTATTTTTACTTAGTTCCCTGTCTGTTTCGCTGTACAGATGGTTGACTGTGTTGTTTTTTTCTGTAAAATACATCTGATGGACAAGAATGTGAAGTTGGCATGTCTAACTTGTTCATTCATTCTTCAGACATCAGGTTTTCTTGTGGCAAGTGCCTCCTCTGAAGAAATACTGGGAATTGAAATTGGGTTTAAAAATGTTCTTTCAAGAGCATAAACAATTTCAGATTAGTTATTTTTATTAATCAAGTCAGATGTGAAAATCTACCTTTTAAAGCAAGAAAAAGTAGCAAGGTCTGTCTCAGGTGAATGACATGTTGAGTCATGTTGTGGGTAAGGAAACACCGATGTGATTGAAGAGAGAGCAATCAGGAGGTCTTTAAAGATTAGGAAAGTTTCAAAACAATGAAGTGTGTTAGGAGGATTCCACATTTCAGGACTTTTGCAAAAGGCCACAGATCTGTGACTTGACTAAGCAGAGTGTGTCAGTTGTGTTGTGTGGAGCGAGATTATGGAAGAATTTGTAACCAAGGAAGAAAATTTATTTGATGTGACCTTTCAGTAACCTTACTGTGAAGGGACAGCAAAGTGGATTTGAGATGGGTCAATCATCATCTTTATTTACTGGCAGAACAGGCTTGACGGATAGTGTGGCCCACTGCTGTTCCTACTTTTTGTTTGTAAAGTTCCCAATTCTTCTTAATCTTCCATCAAAAAAAAAAAGGGCCTTTCCACCATAATGAAATACAATATGTTTACATATAACTTACTTGGGTATTTGGTCTGTTTGCTCAGTTGGCTAGAATAAAGCCAACAGTGTGGGTTCCATTCCTGTATTGTCTGTGGTAATTCACAGAGGCCCTGACTCCTCACCCTACCTCACATTTGTAGAGTGATTAATATCGAGCCATACATAACCAATTCTCTCTCTCTCTCTGTCTCTCTACTGGAGAGAGATGCCTGTGCTCTTTTGTAGACATTCTTTGCATCAGCCTCACTATTTGCCTTCCCATTTATTTTTTGTTCTCATTGACAAACTTAGTGACAGTATGTTCACTTCCTTCATCCAAGTCATTAACATACATTGTAAATAATTGCAGCCGCAGCACTGATCATCGTGGCCTTTCTTTTGTTACATCCTCCTTTGTGGTATGCTCGTTACATTACTGGAGTGTTTCTCAGTTTGGTTTTTTGATAATATTATGGCTCTGTAATATATTGGTACTGCAAAACCAACAATTAAATAGAGAAGGTGCAGGGCTGGATGAACACAGCAGGCCAAGCAGCATCATAGGA
>NC_063360.1:32479580-32516320 GCF_021869965.1 Rhincodon typus | reverse complement strand
TGCTGCTTGGCCTGCTGTGTTCATCCAGCCCTGCACCTTGTTGTCTCTGAGCTGTAAATCTAGTACATATTCAGAAAACAATCCAATCTACGCAACACACGGTAAGTTACTGGAATCAAATCCCTTGTATCCAGCTCTGCAGGCACTGGTTTATATTTATTCACCATATCACAACAGCACATAATCAGTTCAGTGAATAACGATGAGGGAACAATAGTATAATTTCAAGCTGTTTGTTGCAGCTATCCAGGGAGCACTAATGCCAAAACCTGTTACCAATCCATTGTTGCTGGTTCAGAAACTCATGAAGCTCTACCACGTTGAGATCCACCTGTTCCAATCTGAGAAGTGAAAACCTCTTCCAGCAGTTGGTAAGTGATTTGCTCACGTGGAGTTCCACAAGCAAGCAAACTCAGCAGTCGCAGTTATCAGTAAGATAGTCGCCAAAATATAGTTCGAACATTGCAATTTCAAGAGTTCTTTATTGCCTGTAAAGTACTTTGAAGTGTATTGTCATGAGAAGTGCCATACAATGAATTGCCATGGTGCAGAGGGAGGCCAATTGGCCCATCATTCCTGTACCAGCTCTTCAAATGATCATCATTACCTCGTGCCAATCTCTTGCTTTTCCCCCATACTCTTGCACACTTTCTATCCAAGTAATCATCCAATTCCCTCTTGAATGTCTCAATTGAACCTGCTCCACTACATTTCCAGGCAATGCATTCCAGACCCTAAGTACTCATTGAGTGTAAATGATTTTTCTCCCATCACCCTTGCTTTTTTAGCACATCACTTTAAATCCATACCCTCTTGTCTGTATTTCTTTGACAAGCTGGAACAGCTTCACCCCATCTACTCTATCCAGTGACCTCTAATTCTGAAAACCTCTATTAAATCTCCTCTTGGCCTTCTTCTCACCAGGAGAACAGTTCCATCTTGTTCAATCTATCCTCATAACTGAAGTTTCTCTTTCCTGGAACCATTCTTGTAGATCACCTCTGCATTCTCTCCAATGTGTTTCTCTTCCATAGAACATATAAGCCAACATTGGTAGATATTATTTGCAGTGAATTGTCTCACATATTCAAAGCCAAAGGCTAGCTGAAGGGCATACGGTTTATTGACAAGTTTGTTATTCTTGTTATAAAAACAAAAAAAAAATTACTGGAATACTTAACATATCTGTCAGAATCTTTAGAAAGAGAAGCAGAGTTAATGTTTCAGACCTGTGCCTTTTACCAGAATCCGGAAAACCTACAAAAGTAATAGATTTTAAAGAAGTAAAGTGGGTGTGGTGAGGGGTGCAGTGGTGGAAAAAGAGCAGAAGGGAAGGTCTGTATTGGGGATGAAGACAGGGAAAGATTAAATGACAAAAGAGTTGGCGATGCAGGGTGAAGGGTGGTAAAAGAACAAAAAAGATCTGCTTAAAGGAGGTACGAATGGCAAAAATCTGAACAGCTGCCTCCTGAAAGCAAAAACAAGTGAATAGCAAGAGTTTTAAATAAAGGAATGGAAACAAGATGGGGGCAAAGATTAAAATCTGAGATTGTTGAGAAAAGAAGATTGTAGGGTACATATTTGACAAATGAGGCACTGATCCTTGAGATCACATTGAGTGTCTTAGGACGTCGTCATAGACCAAGGACAAGGAGGACTGTGTGAGAGCAACATGAAGAATTGAAATGGCCGGAGACAGGTTATACTTATGGGCAAAACAGAGATGTTCTGTAAAGCAGTCCCCCATTTTTGTTGGTTTGTGTCATTGCTATCTCCTTGGAAAATAATGCTGAGACAAGCTCGAAGGTTTGCATTATAGCAATATAACCAAAAACAAAATAGTCTGACACATTGGTTTTTACTTCAAGTAGCCTTCCTTAATCTTAAGGTTACTAATACCCCTTTGAGTAGAGGTATGACCAACAAATTAAGCACAAATATGTGCTACTCCAGATCTGGAAGATAATTGTAGAGGTAAACAGATCATGCATTTTCTCAAAGCTAAACCGGATGTTTGGATAGCCCTTGTTAAGGTTAACAAATGACTTAAAAGCCTAGAGGGAAGGTTAATGATGAGGCAGCTGAAGAATTTACATACAGATGAATGGGCCAAGAATATTTGTCAGGGCCATTAGCAATTTGAACCTCTGGAGACCAAGAGCCAGTTTATCAGTGAGGACAAAGGTGACCTACATTTGGGAAGGAATTGAATTTACAGGGTGAAAGAAGGAAGGGTCTCCGGGAGAGAATGGCATATAACATATTCTTTAAGGCATGAAAGGCCCCTAGGTGGTTTGGTTGGACCAGAGACCATATTAAAATTCTTTCATGGGATGTTAGTGCTATTAGCAAGGCCAGTATTTGTTGGCCACCCCTAATTGCCCTTGAACTGATAGACTTTGTTGCAGAGGGCAACTAAGTGTCAACCACACTGGAGTCAGGACCAGGTGATGGGTTTCCCTACCTAAAGGGCAATAGTGAACAAGGTGGGTTTGACAAATATTGACAATGGTTAAACAGTCACCAATGGACTAGCTTTTTCTTTAATTCCAAATTTTATTAGATTTAAATTTCACCATCTGCCACAATGGAATTCAAACTCATTAGCTGGGGGTTCTGCATTACAATGTCCAGTGAAATTACCCTAATGATTCTGCCTCTTGACTTGATGATACAATCGTGACTACCAACTGCTGGGACATGTGTCTGTCATACTGGTGGCACTCTGGTCTCTCTTGCAAACAATCTAAATTGTTAGCATCAGGGCATTTGATTCTAGAGTGCTGGGTAGAAAAGATTAATTCTAATCTCACACAGCATTCAACAACAACTTGCAATTGTATAATGCCTTCAGTGTAGTAAAACATTTCCAGGGACTTCTCAGGATCATTATCTAACAAAACCAAGCAATGTGCCCAACAAATCTAATCATTCCACGTAAGATAACCAAAAGTCTGGCCGAAGTGTAGATATTAAGGATAGTAGGAACTGCAGATGCTGGAGAATCTGAGATAACAAGGTATAGAGCTGGATGAACACAGCAGGCCAAGCAGCCTCATAGGAGCAGGAAGGCTTGTAGAGCTGGATGCTGTGTTCATCCAGCTCTACACCTTGTTATCTTTGTAGGTATTAAGGAATGTCTTAGAGGTGACAGAGAGATGGAGACTTTTAGTGAAAAAATTTCAGAATGTAAGTCCTTTCTCCAGCAGTCAGTGATGGAGAAATTAGCATCGAGATTCTCAAGGGGTCAGATTTGGAAGAGTTCAGTGACTTTGAAGAGTTACAGGAGATTACAGAGATAAGGATTAGTGAGGCAATGACAGCATTTACAAACGAGGATGAGAGTTTTAAAAATCAAGCCTTTGATGGATGGCGAGCCAGTATAGGTCAATGCACACATGTAGAATCAGACATCACTGCTGCACATTCAGGGAGAGATGATCCTCTTTGTCCCCTGTGGCTACTGCAAGAAATTGCAAAGCTCCAATTGATGCCCTGATTGAGATTAGTTAACACATATTAAATCTTTGACCCTGGGACCTTTTTATATTAAAATCAAGGGTTTCTTCATGGGCTGCGTATAAAGTTGAAATCCATGTTCTTATTAATTTGCACATATCTTAAACTGCAGTTAGATATGTCTTTTCTTTCCATGTATCCACTATTAGAAAGAGGCATTTCCAAACCTCTAGGCTTATTAGGCTCATTAAAAACAAGAAATGACAAACCAATTAATAAGTAATTACCATACTATGAGTTTGTTTGGGCTTTGAGAGCCAGATTGGCAGGGCCTGGTGGCCTTCATGGTTGAATTTTGTGTTACACTATTTCTCTGCTAAGCCAGTAGGGGGAATTGCTCAATCATAATTAATGCAGGTGAAAGCAATACATTGCAACAGCCACCGTGGAAAATGATGCAAATCCCCAGAGTTTAAACCGCACAGCAAGCACTAAGGGATGTCTGAAGGTATTTCAAAATAGGTAGTTTTCAATCTTAAATTTTTTTTCACGTGCAGCCTGGTTAAAAGCTACAATTGACTGTTTTCTGAGAAAGGTTTGGAAATAAACCAGTTCAACATTTCTTCATTGTTTAAAAATAGTATGTTTCTCAATGTACCAAAGTAAAACCCATATTGACCTCTCTCAAATAGTTTTTTTGGGCACTTCTTAGTCTGAAGAAGCTTAGAAAATGTATGTCTTTTTCCTAAGTCTTGTTTTTTTTTCTAAAATACAACAGTGATTACACTTCAAAAGGACTTCATTGGCTATGAAGCACTTTGAATCACACGGTAGTAACTAACAGTGCTACATAAATGCCTGTCTTTTTTTGACAACATTTTCACATTGCATATTTTTCCCCCCTTACCAAATTTTCCTCAAGCTGTGTACAAGTGACCAGCACCACTCCACATGAGAGCAATCCTTCCCTTCTGAGCCAAGACAAGGAGTGATTCAATTTGTAGGAGACAATAAAATTACAACCTAATTGTTTGTGAAGGGATCGGGAGGTGAAATGGAGTTGAAATCAGACCTTTTTGAGCCAGATAAGTCCTTATAGAGTGTTACAAGGATCAAAGAGAATATAAATAAACACAAAAATACGAACTACCAGCATGTCATTTTGCTATACAGGGACAATATCTTCCTTTTGTCATGGAGAAGACTGAAATATTTCAAGGCCTGGGTAACTGTTCTTAGTGGGATGTCAATGATCTTGTGGAGTTTGTTTGATAACTCGAGGGAATTTGTAGAGCTATTTCCCAATTTTTTTTTTCCCTTGATCGGGTCATCTTTCCTCTTTCTCTGTTTTGTTTCTCCTTGAAATTTTGTTTTGGGGAGGGTGATGGACACAGGTGGGCTGTTATGAACAATGATGACCTCCTTTCACCATGTTTGTATGATCAGATCCTGTACTCCTTGGACAGTGACCCAGATTTCCTCTATATCTCTGCATGTAGCTGAATTATAATGTGTAGCATAAGGAAGGAAATTATGATTTTATTATGCATAAGGGACAAAATCTCCTTTACTAATCACATGCCCTTTCCAGTAGGGGTCACTGTTTAGTTATCATGAAGGAGAACATTAGCATTTACTCTGTTTGATATTCGTCACTCCGTTGTTAGCCCCAGAAGCTGAAACTCTGAGACTAATTGTAGTTTTTTGCAATGTTGCTCTGGCCAGGATCAGCTAACTCAGCATAGACCTTGTCAAATTTAGCTCTGTGCCTGTGACTCAATACCTCGCTGCAAAGTCCATTAAGCCACTGAGTCACCGAGAGACTAACGTCTTAAGAGATCAAAAGAATGGTGAAATCTAAATGTAGAGCCATTTAATGTGATTTTTGTTCCACTCATTAAGGTCAAATGGAACAATAATAGTATCTAAAATAGGCAGCATGACATTTCAGTCGCTTCTCATGAGGCTATTTTCCATTATCGACCAGGCTGTTGGAGCAGGCACTGGGTAGAGGACAAACATTTCAGGGAAGGAAACCTCATTTGCAGATCTATAGATAGTTTTTGTTTTTCTGTCTGTCTAATTTTCTTGAACCTGCAAGTGGGCCCCTCTAGTCAATAAGATATCGACAATCTTTCTTCCTTCCCCTGTCTCCACCCCAGATCTAACAATTACATTTTTTCACTCAAGTTTCCACTGCACGTCAATGCTGACAGCAACAAATTATCAAATCCTGAAGACCTTAGCCTTGTATTCTGATTCTCCCTCTCAAAAACTGCTGACAAACAAATGCTGATCATCTTCTGAAATGTTACAGTTAGAACAGACCGTGAATGTCCTGCTGCTGTTCAGCTATGGGTAGCATCGAAGCTGATGCTGGAAATGAAAGCAAGGTTGGTATTGCTTGATGCTTGCCTGTTGGCTCTGATCCCAATAGTAACACTCTTGGTACCAACCCCACTGAGATCAAGGCCAAGACTGATCAGGGATCCATAATTTAGAGATTACTATTGGCACTTACTGCTGTGGTAGTGCAGGATAGTGATATCACAGAATCACAGAATTGTTCTGGTGCTGGGTGAGGCCATTTGGCCTATCATTATCTGCACCAGCTCTTCAAACAAGCATCAATACCCAATGCCAATCTCCTGCTTTTCTGCCATACTCTTGCACATAACACATATAGACCACATGTTTCTACTAATCTGTGATCCCTTAAGTGTTACTAAACCAAGCCCGTCCTACCTTTCTCAGTTGGATGTAGCAGATCAAATGGCACTGCTTTGAAGAAGGGCAGGGGAATTCTGAATGGTATCCTAGCCAACATTTATCAATTAGCATCATGAAGACTGGACATTGTCACGTTGCTGTTAGTGGGAACTTCCTTTGTGCAAATTGGTTGCTGAATTTCCTACACTACAACAGTAATTAAATGTCCAAAGTTCTACACTGATTGTAAACAGCTTTGGGAGGGTTTGAGGTCATAAAACAAGCCATCTAGGTCCTTAACTGCTTGGAGCGTTCTCTGCAATAGAATGGACCATGCTTATGCTGGCCCAATGAGAGTGATTATCAACAATGCAATGTGTAGAGATGGTTAATGAAGCCATCTAGCCATGACAGGACAGACCAGAGGAAGTCTTTGTGCACAAACCAAACAACATTGTGCTTTATCCTCAGTGACATCATCATCAGCACAGACCACTGTCAAAGGGGGAAGGGGGAGGTGTAGTGGAGTCCAGGGCAAAGGCCAGGAATGGTGGTGTACGAGGCTGGGAGTAGGTGTGGGGGGTGGGTGTGTTTGGCAGTGGGGATTGTGGACTGCTGAGCGGAAACCTGTACCAGGATCAGGGGCAAGGGAGGCCAGCACTGGGAGAGGAGGGGAATACTGTACCAGGAGCGTAGTGTGGGAGCGGATGGTGGGGTAAGGAGGGTATCTGGGGGCAGGGAGAAGCCAGCACCGAGGCACTCAGACTCTGGGAGTGACAGAAGACTGGGGGAAGAGATATAGAGATAGACAATGAAACAGAGAGAGAGATAGGAAGAGACAGGGAGGACAAAATAAACTCTTCTGTTTTATCATGTAGCTACTTTACCTGACAACAAGGCTGTGCCATCTTTATACAGGCAGCTGCTTCTATTGCCTGAGAATGACATTCGCTCTTTTTCAGCTTTGTGCCACCCTAGGGGTAACATTGAAAAGGAACTGAGCCTAGATCAATGAGAGATTGCAATAATATAATTGTACATGCCTTGTATCTCACAGTGTCACAGAGTTGCCATGGATAAATCAACCTCTGCAGTCTGTAGCGAGCTCCTGTTTTCTTTCAGTTTCTAGATGGTGTTGCTCTGATAGCAAAATATTTGCATGAATTGAATGTTGGGCAAAGGAGGAGATGAAGAAGGGAAATGAGCAAAAGGTTAGTTTAAAAGTGGGTTCTCCACACTTCTATTGAAGGAGGGCAGTTGAATGTCATTTTAGAGAAGGGATTTTTTTACAGAGTCTAGGCAGCTGGCAGGACTGCTGGAAGTGGAATGGAAAGTTGAAGAAGGTTTATAGGATTGATAGAAGTATAAAAGTTAAGAAAATCATGTATGAGAATCCTAAATGGAATCCCAGTGATTTGGCTGGTCAGATAAACAGCATGAGGATGTTCCTTTGGTGGTGATACAATGGTCATGTCACTGGATTAGTAATTTAGAACCACAGAATAATGTTCTGAGGATTATGTAGTCAAATCCCATCTCCCCAACCCCCACCACATGGCAAATGGTGAAATTTTAATTCAATAAAATTCTGGAATGAAAAACTGTTGAATAATGTTGATTGTTGTTTTAAAAAAATCTAATTCACTAATATCCTTTAGGGAGGGAAATCTGCCATCTTGACCTAGTCTGGCCAGCGTGTGACTCCATATTCACATTCTTAACAGGGCAATAATTGCCTATCTAGTCAATGAAGACTGCCTCCCATGGAAGAACTAAAATAAAGGCAGAGCACAGGCTGTACTCAACTAGCCCATGCTTACAAGCCATAAACAAGACATCTACTGTTGGAAGCAATTCAGTGATTGGCTAGCATGTGCTGAACAATCCTGAGTGTAAACAGCCAAGTTATAGTCAGCCAAGCTTGTAATATGAAACATTTATACTTGCTGAAGGTGATTCACATCCATACATAGGAGCCTGTTCTTTGTAGACTAAAAGGAATATGTTTTAAACCTTGCACTTTGTTTGAATTACCAGGGAACTTCAGGAGCCTATAGATACTATTGCTTTTTGCATTGCAATGGCTAAGCAAATCAGAGCTAACCAGCCAGCAACCCGTTCCTCTTGTGAAATAAATTGTTGTCATTATTTGAAATTTGGCATTCTTGTGTTTGTCCAGATGAATGCAAGACAAAGGTGCTTCAGCAACATACATTTCTTTCCAGCAATAGTAAATTAGAGTTTGGGGAATGGGAGCTGAGACCCAGTGTATTCGAGCAAAGACAGGATGAAAGCATGATCGAAGAGCTTCAAACTGAACTATTTGAGTTGGATGATTTCAGATGCAGTGTGTTAAAGGATTACAGCTAGTTAATGATGTTGAGGGGCAAATACTTGGCAGCAAAAGGGAGATTGAAGATGCATGCTTTTGAGACAGGATGTGAAGATAGCAAATTTGAAAGGGAAAGGAAACCATTTATAATATCAAGCTCCATGGAGAACAAGAAAGGGCTTTAAATGTTCTGCAACTTAATGGTTATGGGGCCTGTCCCATTTACAAAATCTTGGGACAGGAGCTGGTTATTGCTGGAGATTCAGGGATGGGGTTATTTGTTGGAAAGATGCAATTGAGCAGATGGTTTCAATCTTTGTAACAAAGGTGAGGGTAGAGGAACAATGATGGGGTTATTATGTAGAATGCTTCAGACATGCAGCTTGGCTGAGAAAGATTATTAGGAAAGGATGGGTAAGGAGGCAAGATAATGCAAAGAAGTATTGTGCATACCAACCCCTATTGCTATCTAGAAGGCATTGAGTCCAGATACAGCTACTTGGTATTGGAAAATCAGTGTATTAGGCGTTAAAGCTTAACAGAGAGGCAGTGACCAAAGTGTATTGACCGCGCCCCCCACCCCACCAAAAGAAAACTCAAGACACCATCTACAGATCAGAGAGCACTGCAGCCCTCTATGTTTATGCTTCCTTCTGGGTACATTGCATTTGTTACCCAGTCTGTTGCTTATGGATACATCAATGAGTAATTGATACTTTCTTCAGCGGGATAAAAACCTTGATAGCGCTGATCTCTGACTCACATTTTCCAGCATCGCCTACTTCCAGATGCTGAGAAAATCCTCCCAGAGACACAAAGTGGATTTAAACATTCCACAAGAGCCTCCGATATGGTCTTCGGTGACAGAAAAATGTGAAAAGTAGCAAAAGGAACTCTGCATTTCATTCATCAAATGATTAAAAAAAAAAATTTGGCAGAGTGAATCTGGGCTCTGTGGATTGTACTCCAAAGATTTGGATGCCCAGAAAACTCAATCACAAACTGGTAGTAGCAGCTGACTTGAGCAAGGAATCTGAAACAGCTGCTTTTAGCATCTGAACTATATGTAATAACCCTTGTACTATTTACAACCTACCTGCTAGCCACTACTCACCTCAGCAAAGATCAGCTGTCCTCTGATGTGAGCATTAAATGCCGCATAGATGGAAAGCGCTTTAATCTCAGTCACGTCCAAAACTAAAATGATTGGCATAGACATAATGTCCTTCAGTATGTGGATGATTGGGAAGCCATTGCCCACACTGCTCTGGATTGGCAAGGGTCTCTCATCCTCTTCAGTTCTACCCACAAGAAATTCAGCCTGCCTCAGAATGTTGCCAAAACGAAACTCACACATTAATCCACATCAGATCAACCAAATATTTCAGCTGTCAAAACACATTGAAGGAGGAACTCTCAAATATACCAAGCACATTCCCTTCCTTGGCAACCACCTCTCTCAAAAGGACACAATCGGCAAAGAGATCCAACACTGGATTATCTGGTTCAACTCCACCTTCTACAAACTACAGCAGTGTGTGTTTGACAAAGGCCCATACAAATCAAAGAAAAATATGCTGGTGTACATAGCAGGTGTCATTGCCACACTTCTGCACTGCAATGAGACCTGGCCTGTGCATTAGGGACACATGAGAATGTTAGAGAAATTCTGTCAGTGACGTCTTCACTGCTTTCACTGAATTCCAGCGAGAACTCTTGCGTCTCTTTCTTGAAGCCAGTTCTATAATCATACAGGCAAAATGCCTGTACAACAAACTACAATGGGCTGGATACTGTCTGGATGGCCGAAAGGTGTTTCACCCACCAGGTCCTGTTGTCTCAATTAAGTAGTCAATGTACCAGAGACAGACAAAGAAAATGTTTCAAAAACATTCAAAGCTGTCCTTGAAAACACAACAGCTTTGACATTAATTTCTTTTCCTGAGGGTGGGGGAGTTCAAAACTAGGGGACATATTTTAAGGTGAGAGGAGAAAGATTTGAAAAGGACATGGGGGCAACTTTTTTACACAGAGACTGATTCGTGTGTGGAATGAACTTCCAGAGAAACTGATGGATGCAGGTACAGTTACAACTTTTAATAGATATTTGGATAAATTCATGAATAGAAACGCTTTGGAGGCATTATGGCCAAGTGCAAGCAGGTGGGACTAGTTTAGTTTGGGAACATGGTCAGCGTGGACTGGTTGGACCGAACGGTCTGTTTCCGACTGTTTATGGCTCTATGACTGGGAAGAATTTGCCACTATTTGTTCAAATTGGCAACAACCTACTCACCGAGCTACATCATGTTTTGATTCATGTTCTGTTAATGAAAGGACAGAGCAATGGCCGAGAATGAAGGAAGCAAAGCAAATCCTGCCTTCTAGATCCCACTACCTCTTACCCCATGCACCCAAAGATCTGCTAGTTGAGAATTAACCTGCTTGTTCATTCGCATAAGGACCCAAGGCAGAAATTCTGACTCCCATTGGACAATGTCCTCAAATCAGAGGATAGCCAAAGATAACGACAATGCAAGCAGCTGCACATCTCTGTACCTTATCTCTGTTTGACCAGGAAGGCTAGCACTGCTATTAAACAACATCATTAATAAAAGCAGCTGCCATGTGTAAACTACAGAAAAAATAATCATGTCTCAACTGGCTACCTGAATTTAAACATTTAACTCTTAACCATTTGCAAGTTTCTGATTTACAGGCAGGCAAATTCCAGTCTTTGTCCAATGATGAACAGACCTGAAATAAACATCACCCTGTGTGATTCATATACGGAGCACAGACTACATCAAAAAGAATAAAAGAAAATCTATTCTGACTTTCCAGAGCAATACTGAACGACTGCTGAACTGTTGGAAGTGCAGTCTTAAAGAAGGTTTTGGAATTATTTTGAAGGACAGGGAACCCTGGAGTATTGGCCAATACCCATTGCTTAACCCAAATATCTCTGAAAAAAAACAGATTATCTCAGAATTAGAGATTCACAGAATTGTTAGAGCACAGAAGGAGGCCATTTGGTCCATTGTCTCTGCACCAGCTCTCTGAATGATCAATACATTCCTCTGCTATCTTCCTGCAACCCTGAACATTCTTTCTTTTCAGGTAACAGTTTAATTCCCTCTTTCAATGTTTCAATTGAACCCGTCTGCAATACACAGAGCATTTCAGATCCTAAGTGCTTGCTTTTCCAGCAACTTCTGTTGTTGTTCCTAACCACTCGCTGCCTGAAAACATTTTTCTCATTTCTCATGACACTTTTTGCTTATTTTGCCAACACTTTAAATTTCTGCCATTGTGTTCTTGATTATTTCATGAGTAGGGACAGATTCTCCATATCTGCGCTGTCTGGGCCCCTCATGGTTTTGAATACCTCTATCTGATCTCCTCTCAGCCTTCTCTGCTCAAAGGAAAATAATCCTAATTTCTATAATCTATCTTCGTTACTGAAATTCTTCCTCCCTGGAATCATTGCCATGATCTTTTCTGTACTCTTTCCAATACCTTCATATCCTTCTTGAAGTATTTTGCTTGGAACGGGACACAATATGCCACTAAAGGCTAAACCAATGTTTTCTATAAGTTCAATATAATCTCAGCAGGTCTGGCAGCACCTGTGGAGAGAAATCATACTTAATCTTTTGGGTCCAGTGACCCTTCCTCGGAACTGGACCTGATACGTTAACTCTGATTTCTCTCCACAGATGCTACCAGACTGCTGAGCTTTTCTGGCGATTTCTGTTTTTGTTTCTGATTTCCAGCATCTGCAGCTCTTTTGGTTTTCATTCAACAGAACCTCCTTACTCGTGCACTCCAGGCACTCATTAATAGATCTAAAATCTGCTGAACATCACATTGCTGTTTGTGTGATCTTGTAGTGCATAAATTGGCTTTCACACTTCAATAGTGACTTTATTTACAGTAAAGCATTTGGACATTCAAAGGTTGTGAAAGGTGCTATATAAATGCAGGTTTATCATTCTTTCTAAAATGGTACTACTTGATCAGAATAGGTTGAAAAATAAAAAAAAAATGTGAAAATAAAAGTCCATGCTTTGCCACAAAATAATGGGGCATATGTTAATAAACCCATTCCCTTTGGTCAAATTTCCAGCACAGCTATACCGTTGTGCAAACATGTTAATTTCCTGAAGAAGTCGACACAAAGTTTGAGAGGACAGCGACATAAATCTACTTTTGATAGGCGACCAAGCTGAATTAGCCTGTTCGGCTTGCAATGATGCATGGAGTGGAATTGGAGGATTTAATGGTTCAATCGGTCAGATAGTCTCTGTTTATCCCTCAGGCTAGGGTTCAAATCTGGCCCAAGGTGATAAAAGTCTGCTGGCTGAAAGGGTCTTCTGTGGAATAGGTTTGTGCCGTCTCAAACCAGAGCATTGGGAGGGGGGAGGTGGGGTGTGAGCCATTGGTATTAAATTGGTAATCTTTGACTGAGATTGCTGGTATTTTAGAATGGAACAGTCATACTCATGCAGGAAATACTTTTAAGAAGATAGTATAGAAGCACGTTGTTGGAACAGAGAGGAGGAACCTTTAGTCGCTGCCCTGGGGATTACTTGCTGCTGATATCGGGCATCTGAAATGGAAAGTGTACTGTTGCCAAGCAATGCAATCACTCACCTCTGTCAGCGTAAAATAGCAGGAAGAAAACAAATAGGGGAATGCAACATTTTATGTCAATTTCTTTTGCCCTGAAGTTCAGATGAAGAAAACTGACTATAACCCAATTGCAAAGAATGACTGATCAGCTGTGTGTATTTTGATAACTGCAAGTTAGCTTCATCCAGTGTGGAAGCAGGCCATTTGGCCCAGCAAGGCCACACCAATCATTCAAAGAGCATCCCACCTACACCTACACCTACACCAACCCCCTACACTTCCCATGACTAATCCATCTAGCCTGCACGCCATGGGCAATTTAGCGTGGCCAAGCCATCTAACCTGCACAGCCCTGGACACTGTGGGGCAATTTAGCATGCCCAATCCATCTAATCTGCACATCTTTTAACTGTGGGAGGAAACTGTGGGAGAATACCCACACAGGCACAGGGAGAACATACAAACTCCACGCAGACAGTCACCCAAAGGTGGAATTGAACCTGGGTCCTAATGCTATGGGGCAGCAGTGCTAACTGCTGAGCCACCATGCCGTCCCAACACCTTGTATTCTGCCTTCACTTCTTTGGGTTTCTGAGGAGTTCTCAGATTGTCATTATCTTCACGCTTGGATAAGAACCAGTTGCTCTCTTATTAATTCACTTCCCTCAGTTAGACTTGAGCTTAGGTTGAGGGTGTGGGGGTGGTTGTGGAGGAGGAGGGGTGCAGCGAAGTGTGAAGAGATTGATTAGTTTGTACAATCATGCAATCAGCACAGAAAGGAGTTTTTGGCCCACTCAAAGGTGATCTTGAATAATAAACATTGACTGGCTGCTAAACTTGACTGGGAGATAAAGACGGAAAATGCTGGAGAAACTCAGGCGGGTCTGGCAGCATCTGTGGAGAGAGAAACAGAGTTAACATTTCAGATCTGGTATGTCTTTTCATCTGAACTTCAGAAGAAGTCATACTGGACTCGAAACATTAACTCTGTTTCTCTCTCCATAGATGCTGTCAGATCTGCCTGAGTTTCTCTAGCATTCCTTGTGCTTGATTCCTAGCATCTGCAGTATTTTGCTTTAGTTTGGGAGATATATGTGTGTGTCCTTTTCTGTGCTGACTGCAAAAGTGGCTTTTTTGATTTCAAAAGTGTACTTTATTCCTAAAAATCACTTTATTTATATACTTTATTTATATACTTTATTTATATACATACATAGTCGCTAAAGCAGCTCAGTTCTGCACAGTAGCATATGAAGAAACAAACAAACATTGGAGTTTTGAATCTATCCAGCAAACATACCAAGGCATTTCTTACCTGTACAAGATTATATTCACATATATTTGACACATTGGGAGAATCTGATAACTGAAATGGATCCCCATTTAACTTCAGCAGAAAGACCTTAGATGGTGGTCTTTGCCCATTATGGACACCCTGTGGTGTCCATAAGATCTCCAGTGAACCAGATATTGCATGATTATGCTTGATGGTCACCCGGGTGTATATTAAGGATGTAAACATGTGCAAGCTATTTTGAGTGATCCTGCCTGACTATCTGCTGTACCTTGAGCCTGAGTGTTATGTCACTGTCCATGGTGTAACTGACAGGCTTTAATGTGTAAATACTGTCCTACTATTTTGTCACAAAACCAGGAATTGCTGGAAAAACTCAGCGGGTCTTCCAGTATCTGTTGCGAGAGAAACAGAATTAACGCTTCGAGTCCAGTGACCCTTCATCAGAAAATCTTTACTGATGATTGAAGGGTCACGGAAGTCGAAACGTTAACTCTGTTTCTCTCTCGACTGATGCTGAGTTTCTCCAGCAATTTCTGTTCTTCTGCGTTTCAGATCTCCAGCACCCCGCAGTTCTTTGTTTTAAATTCTGTTTACGTTCTGAAATTGTTAAACTCGATGTTGAGTCCTGACGGCGGTAAGGTGCCTAGGCTGAAATTGTTCTTTCCATGTTCAGGTGGCTAGTTTTGATACAAATATATCCCTTTTAAGATTTCTCACTCTATTAACTTGGAACTGTTTTCATGGACATTATGCAAACGCTTTGAACAAGAGATCAAACAAAGGAAAAGCATTGGAAACAAGGAACAAAAACAAAGTTGCTGGAAAAGCTCAGCAGGTCTGGCATCATCTGTGGAGGAGAAAACAGGGTTAACGTTTCGGGTCCGGTGACCCTTCCTCAAAACTAGAAAAGCATTTTCCAACAGGAAAAGCATTTCTGCCTTCCAAGGGTTAATTAGCAGCAATCTCTTTAAACCTTGCCTGCTGCTAAACTGAGAGGGGAATATACAAACAGCTTTTCCAGACAGTCAGTCCTCGAGGGGTGTCACCACTGAGCACACAGGCTGAAACAGGAAGTCTTTTTTTTCTCTCTACAGCTGAGTGGTGCCTCCTGTGTTCTTCATTCTGTTGGTAAGCGATGGCCAGGCTGAGAGAGGCAGACGGAGCTCAACAGCAGCAACAGCAGCAATCTCCCCAGTACCATCAACCCATGAACGAGGCTGATATTCAGCTCAACCACAGCCAGATGAAGGACCACGACGCCATTAAGCTGTTTATTGGCCAGATACCACGGAACCTGGAGGAGAATGACCTGAAGCCCCTCTTTGAGGAATTTGGGAAGATATATGAGTTAACTGTACTGAAGGACCGATTCACAGGCATGCACAAAGGTTTGAATAACATCAGCACCACCTACAGAATAAGGCAACAAAAGCAGTTAATGGGAAATCATAGCATCTGATACCAATAGATTTAAAACAAGACCTTATTAATTGTGTTACTGTTTCTAGTTATTTTAGTTTCTTTAATTGACTATAAATCAACCTGTTTTTCAGTACAAACAAATGACGATGATCAAATTAACAGACTTGAATTAATCAAGACACTTAGGCATTTGATTAAAATTACATTTAAAATGTCGCCATTGAATGATTTTTGTTTTACACTGATGGGCAGAAAAGATGTTTTTATTTACATTTTATTGAAACTAATGCTTGGTGTTTTATTCAAGTTGAACCTGAAATCCGATTACTCTTTATTAAGAAGGGTGTAGGTGTGAAAGAAATCATTTTATTTTAATTCAAGGATTCATTGCCCCAGTTATTGTAAATTCAAACGGGATAAATGTGAAGTGCATTCTGGCTATTACAGCGGGTGTAGTAGGTTAGCCGTTTCGTTTACGATGCTCAGTTTTGTTTTAAGGATTACAAGTTGCATTGTCGTCCACAATCGCGGTTTAGTTTAAAGGGGCATCGTCTTTAGTGCTTCTCTCGTTGTGAGAACAGTCCTGCTATATCCGTGTCTTTTACGTGTCGCACAAGTAATTAGAACGGTTAGGGCTTTTTTTCTCTAGCAACGCCACGACAACATTTGGTGCAATTTACCCGCCAACGTTGCCCATTTATCAAATACTTTACCAAAAAGAGAATGATCCTTTTCAACGTTTCTAACAGATCAAGCAATGGATCAACTGTTTTTTTTCATTGTTCCCTACTTCCCTCCTCTTAATGAAATCCTGATGCTTGGGACTTGACGACATTTCTTCAAATCAACTTTTAATTGTAAAAACTGACTATTTAACCAGCAGATCTTGTCTATCAAACAATGCTTAAAAAAAAGTCTGCCTTTATCAACGAACACGTTACAGATATCTAATTTTTATTTTTGCACATATTCCCTCCCAGCGAGCGAGCCTGAATTATTGCATGTCACATTATAGGTTCTGCCGTAGTTAGGAAGATGAGCCTTGTATGATATTGTTGTCTACAAATGAGGAAAATGATGTGTGTTCTGTGAGAGGTTGTGGTACGGGAGTGTTACAGCAAGGGGTGTGTTACAGGGCGGATGTATTAGCTGTTTCCTGTATTAATGACTGGTTATAAACAATACGTTACATGTAAGGTTGTAGTTCATCAGAGGTCATTTGAACGGGTTACTTGGTAAATGAAGGAATTGTGAGAAGAGAATCATGGTGTGTGTTACTGTGGCTGCTTGAGACAGAGTGTTTGCAGCGAGATATGTTAGAGATAAACATTTACAATGTGAGCGGTGTAATTTTTAAACCAATTCTATGCTTAACTGCTGAAAAGCTTTATTTTCCAAATGCTAACAGTATGCAGTAAGAGCTCCATGCCTTGAAACATTATAACAAACTGCTGGTGTCATTACTATGTTTTATATAACATTACAACCATTTTAGGAGCTGCACTTTCTCAATGTCCAATTTTCTTTCCCCACATGTAACACTTTATAATTAAGACGAAACCGGCTCCAAGATCAGTATCATATATTACATATTTTACATTTATGTACAAAATTATTTTTGAGTCTTGTACCTAAATTGAGGTGACTTGTCATTTCCAGAATCCAGGACGATGGGCCAGTAAATTTGATCATTCAAACTCCAGACAGAAAAAAGAACTGTATTTTTGTTGCCTTTCTTTTCTGTTGCCTCTCCTATTGACAGGTGTGAGGTGAAGAAATATTGTTTTGCATGTTTGCATTCTCTTGTTTAACATGTTAAGGGAATATGCTTAGCATTTCAGCAACCTACTTCCCCTATGGTTGACAAAAGTCCTGTTGACTTCTCTTCAGCCCCCTGACATTTGGGAGAAGACTTTTTTGGTGTTCCCCTTTCATTCTTCGAATGTTTGAGTTTGATAATTTACCCTGTTTTATTCAGCTGAATGCTTTCTGTATTTCGCAAGTGCTTGGGAGACTCTATTTGGATATATGCACTGTACGGTTTTGCTCTGTTCCCCCATGCATTTAAGATTGACCTAACAACTGTTGTAAAGACTTCTTTTCTTTAGACTTATTGCAATTAAAACTTTTCCGATGTTGAAAACACCTTTTATGTGCTGGAGTTAGCTGCTCATTTATCTTTTCAAACACAAGTCAGCATCACATGTTCTTTGATCTCAATTTACCTTTTCTTTCCTATTCTTTCCAACCTTGGCAGTGTCCTTTGGTCTTGGTGCTTGTCCCTTCACCTGGGTGATGTCTATTTAAAGAAAAATGCAGAATTCAATCACTATAGAAATAGTAGCTATGAAATGATGGGCTGCCTCATCTCTATAATGAACTGATTAGCGTATGAAGGCTGTTCAATTTAAATTCTTTTTCCTTACTGTAACCTGCAGCTCTTTGTTAACTGCTAATTTTCTTTCCCCTTTCGTATTGTTGTATTAAAATATTTAAAATGGTGATACTTGTCCTTGCATTGATTATTTATTCAAGCAACGGGGATTAACTGCGGATTCACTTGTTTCCAAAAAGAAATAGATTGGAGCAGTTGGTTGGGTTCGGAGGTGAGTGTTTGTCATCTATCATTATCTCAGCTATGCCAGCAGGCTGGTCCTTGGCTCATTGTCTTCTAATGTTTGAACCTGAGCCACTTTCTTGGCAGTTTTTGTTGTGATCTGTTGCCATTGCCTTCCGCTCTTAGGAAGGCAGCTCCCAAGCCAGGAGAGGAATCAGACCTGTGCTGTTGGCACATGTTTTTCATCTAGTCATCTGAATGAATCTGGCCTACTTTGTAATGTATATCTCTGTAATTCAAGGATTATAGAGCGTGTGTACTGATTCAGGTTCAAGTCAGTCTGTCATCACCTAGCCTTCTGAAGCAGAACAAGTATAACTGCAACAGTGAACAACTCATGTATTGTGTACATCAATGATTTTATAGTGTCCAATTGTTTTTGCTTTCCATATTATGAACAGGAATATTCTATCAATCAGTCAGCTTTTGATACTCAAATCTCACCTATGTGTTCTTAGTCTAACCGTAAATCCTTTCAGTCAACAAGATTGCATGAAGTTGGGTCTGCAAACCATTTATATGCTTTTTTTTAGTATTGTTTTAATTAATTTCTGCAGCTTGTTTTTCTATGAGTGAAAAGATTCGATGTAACAATATTCACAAACCTAACTTTCTCTTTGTTAATTTGCCAGTCTCCTGTCTCTAGTACTGCAAACTATTTGCCTGGGACAATCCTCTATGTATGCTTAACGTTCCCATGAGATTACCTCTGATTCCCTTCTTTACCTAAGTGAATAATGTCAACTTTCTAAACCTATCTTTTGTTTTAAGCTCCTGATGATCTGCATCATATTGGTTGCTCACCCTCTTGGCGAATATAGTGATTGAAATATACCATGACAATTTGACAAACTCAAAAATAATTAGTTGCTAACTTCTGTGACACCATTCTTCATTTTCTTTTCAAGTGAAGACAATGGAATAGAAAATCAGACAAGGTATAAAAGGGACTACTGATGGTTCTCTGGCTCACTTTGGGCTCTTGCAAATACAAATTTCAACCATTTTTTTTTCCCCTTCCAAGTATTGTGAGTCCACGTACACCACATTAACTGAGTATGTTTTAAGAATACTACTCATCACCGCCACCATTTTGAGGACTATTAGGGATTGACAACAATTGTTGGTTTTGCCATTGATATCCACATTCCATGAAAGCTTTTCTTTTAAAAAGAAATGCCCCTTATACCTTTGGGAAGCCAACACAGTTTCCAACACTCTTAATCCAATAAAATTAAGTGCCATCTCTTGAAATGTGTTTGATTATTCCTTCATGTAGTTTCAATTTGTAAAGCATACTTCCTTACTTTATAATATTAAATGCATGTTTTAAGAGTCTTAACCCACTTTATGTTAGGAACAAACAACTTTATGCTTTGAATTGATCACATTTCTTGTTGTCAACCTTTTGTTTTAGACTAATACAATGAGGCCCTGTATTGATTATTTACCTCTGATCCAATGTTAAATTTTAGTTTGGAGAATGGGAGCATCTTAAATCTAGCACACTTTACTGCACCTCCCGCTTTCTGAGTCTGGATTATTATTTGTATATTTCCTGTTCTTTGAGATAGTTATTAATTGAGAATTCTGTACTCTTAACCAAGGTCAGCTGGGTTGAGAGCAAAAAACAAATGTTGGTTCTAACCTTGTTTCGAAAGCAGAGCTTTTCAGGCCAAGTGTTTGTTGATTAATTAGGTACACCCAGTAGATGGAGAAATCCATTGTCACATCGAAGTGTCACGAAGCCCACCTGCTGAGAAATGTGAGTCTGCAGTGGTATATTTCTCTGATGTGGAACATGCAAGTTCCCCTTGATAGGAACACATCTCACCTAAATCCAGTGGGCTTGCCTGCAAGCTGGCAGAACTAAGCTTTAGGGATCTGCAGTTGTACTGTCCAGATGTTGCTACTCCTATGTTTGACACTGGCAGCATGCGTAAGATAATGTGCCACAAAATCTGAATAACAATGGGAAACTGGTGGCTTACCTATACTCTATACTTAAATGCCAACATTGGAGAAATGCTGAGAGTAGCACTGATAATGAGAAAGTTTGTGATAGACTGCAAACTCGTTAAACATGTTTCTTTTTGATTTAACGTGGAATACATCAAAACAGATCATATTTTGGAACAAAAATGAATTACTATCTTTCCTAATCAGTAGCACTTGTTGAGCCAAACTGAACTGGACCAGATCAAGCTCAGTGTACAAGTCAGCTATGATTCAGTGGGAGCATTTGCTGCTGAGAGTAAGGGTATGGGTATGAACTGTGACATTGTCACCTCTGAGTCAGAGGTTTGGGGGTTCAAGTCCAGAGATTTTAGCACAAAATCTAGGCTGATTAAGTACAATACTGAGGGAAACACCACACATTCAGAGTGACCAACTTTCCGATACGATGTTCAACTGAGGCCTTGTCTGCTTGCTCAGGGGGATATAAATGATCTCAAACCAAAACAGTATCTGAAGAACAATAACAATGTAATGGCTATTCTTTATTTCTCAATAAAAGTCAGATTGCTACTTACAGATTCTTGCTATGTTTTCTGCTTTGCAAATGCCCAAAGTTAAAACTCAAAAAACTCAAAAACTCAAAAACGATATAAGGCTGAAAAAAAAAATCTCAAGTTCTGGCTTTTGTTTATTCATTTCTGGAATGTCAGCATTGCTGGCTAGGCCAGCATTTATTGCCTGTCTGTAGTTGCCCATGAGAAGGTGGTGAGCCGCCATCTTGAACCGCTGCAGTCCACCTGCTGCGGGTTGACCCACAATGCCAATAGGGAAGGAATTCCAAGATTTTGACCCAGTGACAGTGAAGGAACTGTGATATATTTCTAAGTCAGGATGGTGAGTGGCTTGGAGGGGTACTTGAAGGTGGTGGTGTTCCCATGTATCTGTTGTACTTGTCCTTCTAGATGGAAGCTGCTCTCTGAGGATCTTTGGTGAATTTCTGCAGTACATCTTGTAAATAGTATGCACTGCTACTGCAACTGCTGAGTATCGGCAGTGGAGTTGGTAGATGCTTGTAGATGTAGTGCCAGTCAAGCGTGCAGATTTGTCTTGGATGGTGTCCAGCTTCTTGAGTGCCAATGGAGCTGCACCCATCCAAGCAAGTGGGGAGTATTCCATCACACTCCTGACTTGTGCCTTGTCGATAGTGGACAGGCTTTGGGGAGTCAGAAGGTGAGTTACTCACTGCAGTATTCCTAGCCTCTGACCTGCTCTTGTAGCCACTGTGTTTATGTAGGAAGTCCAATTGAGTTTCTAGTCAATGGTAACCCCCAGGATGTTGATATTGGGGGATTCAGTGATAGTAACACTATTGAATGTCAAGGAGCAGTGGTTATATTGTCTCTTATTGTTGATGGTCATAGCCTGACATTTGTGTGGCATGAATGTTACTTGCCACTAGTCAGCTCAAGCCTGGATATTGTCCAGATCTTGTTGCATTTGAACATGGACTGCTTCTGATTCTGAGGAGTCATGAATGGTGCTGAGCATTGTGCAATCATTGGCAAATATCCCCACTTTTGACCTTATGATGGGGGAAGGCCATTAATGAAGCAGCTGAGGATGGTTGGGCCTAGGATACCACGCTGAGGAACTCCTGCCCCCAGTGTCCTGGAGCTGAAATGACTGACCTCCAACAACCACGACCATCTTCTACTGTGCCAGGTATGACTCCAAAGAGTGAAGAGTTTGTCCCGATACCCATTGATTCCAACTTTGCTGGGGGTCCTTGTGATGCCGCACTTGGCCGAATGCTGCCTTGATGTCAAAGGCTGTCACTCTCACCTCACCTTCTGATTATAGTCACATAGCACCGTGACTCTGAAATGGTGTTAAAAGCATGATTTTCACATTAATGCATCTGGCACATTGTTTGCAATGATGGCAGAATTTATAAACAATTCAAATGCAAAGGTCAATTAGTCATGGGGTGCAAAGACTGATGCTGCCAAATTCACAATACGTACTGCATTATGCAATAAATTCTGTAACCTGGATTTTATGGTTTGCCCACCAAGTGAGTCAGATTAGAATTAGTCCCTTATTTGCTGTATCAAACAAAAATGAAATGCTTTGGACTTTGACACAGTGATGGGATGAAATCATACCAGATTAGTATAAAGATTTACATCCAATTTTCCTTTGTGTCAAATTGGTTACTTTGAAATGTAACTTATTCTGTTGTATAGATAAACACTTTGTGAAAAATAACTTCCAAAACTAATAACAAGATGAATAACTAGTTTCTGATGCTGTGATTCGAAAAGGGAATGTTGACCAGAACATGGAGAATCCCTGGCTCTTCTTTGAGCAGTCCTAGATCATTCTGCTGAACATAGGAACAGACGATTCCTAGATGTTTCCCTGCTAAGTACTGATAGATGCTGCTGACCTATGAAGTTACCTGAAAAGTTAGAACATTACCCCCAGACTGTAGCAGCCCACAATCTATAATATGATTTAAAGTTTTTGAGAAGATTTATAGCTTGGGTTGTGGATGAGGTTGTAGACTTGCTTTCCGAGCCGGTGTGTTTGATTGCAAATGTGATCTTATCTGAGTAAGATAGCATTATAGTTATCCTATTGGACTAGTAATCCAGTGGCCTAGATTAATGATATAGAGAAATAAATTCAAATTCTACCATAGCAGTTTGGGAATGTGAATTTAATTAAATACAATGCAATAAGAAGAGGGCAAATGCTGCTATGAAAGAATATTTCAAAGATATCAGCACTATCTTCATGAAAGGTGCTTGGCAGAATTTTTTGTTAGTTGAAAAATACCTAAAGATAAGAGTTGCAAATATACAATTCCTATCCTAACTTCAGGATATTCTGAAGAGCTGTGCATGGAACAAATGTCTTATTCTAGAAAGCCAGTTGATGAAGGAGGAAACTGCACCCAATCTCAACTCAGTATTACATTTATTTACTGAATGAAATATTGCAACCATGTAGCTCCCAACTCAAGCACACCACAGTTTCAGTAAGTGTCCCTTTTCATAGATATTTTTAATCAATCTGTTCATGTAGGTGGGATTTGGACCCAAGCTTGTGGGCTAAAGATAGGGACAGTACCACTGCATCATGAGAGCTGCAGTATCTCTTTTTACTGTTTTTTTTAATATACAGAAGTGTCATTAAACATAACTGGAAGTATTTTTTTTCTGTCACCAAATCATCCATCGTATTTTTTCACTTATTAACCACCACCAGTAGTACAAAGACACAAAGAAAGGTACAAAGAGCAGAACAGCACAGGAACAGGCCCTTCAGCGCACCAAGATTGCGCTGACACATGATGCCTTTCTAAACTAAACACCTTTTGCATCTACGTGGTCTGTATCCCTCTATTCCCTGCCTATTCATATATCTGTCAAAATGCCTCTTAAATGTTGCTGTTCTTTCACTTCCTCCACCACCTCTGGAGCAGCATTCCAGGCACTTACCACACTCTGTGTAAAAAAAAAACTTGCCTTTCACATCTCTTTTAAACTTACCCCGTTTTACCTTATTATTGTGTCTCCTCGAATTTGATATCTTGACCCAGGAAATAGATTCTGTCTATCCATTTTATCCATGCCTCTCATAATTTTGTAAAATTATATCAGCTCCTCTTTTGATGTTCAAGTGGAAACAAACCAATCTCTCCTCATAGCTATTACCTTCCAAACCAGGCAATATCCTGGTAAACCATTTCTGAACCCTCTCCAAAGCCTCCATATCCTTCTTGTAGTGTGGCAACTAGAGCTGTACATAATATTCCAAACGTAGCCTAACTGAAGTTCTATAATGTTGCAACATGACTTGCCAGTTTTTACACTTTATTCCCTGACCGATGAAGACAAGCATGCTATATGCTTTCTTGACCACCTTATCCACTGTGTTGCCACTTTCAGGAAACTGTGGACCTGTAAGCCTAGACCCCTCTGTATGTTGATGCTACTAAGGGTTCTGCTATTTACCGTATACTTCCCTCCTGCATTAGATCTTCCAAAATGCATCGCTTCACGGTAAACCATCTATGTTCTCCAGTTGACTAATTTACATGCAAAACCCGTTAAGACCATCAAAGATGAGAGAGAGGTAAGGAGCGGGGGAGGGTTTTAAATCAAAATGGACTTGGAGGAGAAGATAAAGCACTCTATCTCCCGCGGTGTCCACCTGCCTGTAAAGACATTGAGAGTGTTGGTGGACACTGCATGCTCCCTCTCCAAGGACACTCGGGCATGAACATAGCCGCGGAAGAGGGACAGATAATTGGCAGCTATGAACCCTGCCTGGACCTGTTAATAGCCAAGTTGACCAAGCCCAGGAGCAGACAGACTGGAGGAGGTTCTCTGACTTGCTCACATCCCTCTGCACCAGATGCCCAAAGATCAGTAGTATCTGTTTTTATACGCTCAAGTGAAGCCACAATTATTGCCTCTTCACCTGTACCTAATTGAACATAATTGATATGTAATAAAGAACCTAAGGCACATAGTCATGCTGTAATATTGATATTTTTAATGTGTGTTATAAAGCACATCCAGAGCAGGTGGGACATGAACATCGGTCATATGAGCCCCATTAAATTATTTTTGAAAAATCAACCTCTTCAGATACATTATAACACATTTGACACAGTTGGGAATTGAACCAGCATCTTCTAGGGCAGAGGTGAGGACAATACATCCATGCCACAAGGCCCTAAAACTATTTTTAGTCAGCATGTTCATAAGAGTAATGACACACATCCAGATTGTGAGACTTGAACCTGAGCCTCCTGGCTTAGAGGTAGTGACACTACCACTGTGTCGCAAGACTCCCTACTATTGTAATGTAGGGTTGTTGTGATTAGGGCTGTTTGTATACTGCTACATTCCAGCTCAAATTATATCACTTTTCTACTTTTCCGACAAAGCTAAGAACTGATTATTTTTCACCAAGATGATGCTCCATTAAATTTAAAGAGTGTATGACATAACTGCACAGAGGCTGGTATCCTGTCAACATATCACCCTTTATTTACTTGTGCACAGTACACCGGCTGTAGCCAGCCAGCTCGGAGTCAGTCCCCTGAAGTGAGGAGATGCTAAATCCCCTGTTTCTATTTTTATATTCCATAAACCCCTATACTACTACCATCCAGCAGTAGTGCTGATTCTCCCCTTGTTGTGCGTGTGCAGGTGTGACACACATTAAAAAGCACTAGGTACGCAAATAACTTTATTAACATACCAATCCCCTGTTTATATTGGTCAGCGAGGGCTTCCTAATTGGCCGGGGTTAACAAGCCTAATCAAGGATCTCATTCCAATCACTGCTGTGTAAAAAAATACTGGAAGTTGTTTATAGATAACACAGTGTGGAGCTGGAGGAACACAGCAGGCCAGCCAGCATCAGAGGAGCAGGAAAGCTGATGTTTCGGGTCGGGGCCCTTCTTCAGAAATGGGGAAGGGGGAAGGGAGCTCTGAAATAAATAGAGAGAGGAGGAGTGGAGCTGGGGAAGGTAGGTGAGTGCAGGTAGGGAGTGGTGGGGATTGGTCAGTGAGGTGGGAGGAGCGGATAGGTAGGAGAGAAGATGGACAGGTTGTGTCAGGCCAAGGAGGCGGGGACGAGAGGAAGGGTTGGTCATGGGATGGAGAAACAGCACCTCCAGACTGTGTTATCTCTGACTCCAATGTCGGCAGCTCTTACTATCACTGGAAGTTGTTTGTTTTTTTTTCCCCTAAAAATGGTCTCCTATCCAGTTGTCCTGAAAGCTCTCACAAGGGTGCTGTTTGGAGCCTCTAGTCCACCATGCTTCAGATCTGTGGATCGTCCACATTAGAAGGGCTTTTGAATGTGGGAGGGAGGCATCACATCTTCCTCGCTAGACAGCTACACAAGCCCATTTTTCAGCAGGAGGTACTAGATGATAATTGAGAGCAAGAACATTACCAAGGATTTTTCTTCCCTCACTAGCCCTAGGATTTTGAAACACTTGCAACGGCCATGGCATCTTGATTGAGATCTCTGTGTTTTCTACCTTGGAGATCTGCAAAGATAATGCTTCAGGTTATACGTCTGTAACAGGAGTATTTATTCAGTGCTTTAAAATGTCTGCTCTCATGCTTACAGCTACTTGCCTACAGTTTCGTTTTTTACCTTCAGTAACTAAACACAGACTTAACTAATCACACACAGGGAACCACAGACACCAGACATAATCAAACGCCGAGCAATTTTTAAAAATATCATCATGGGATGTGGGCATTGCTGGCTAAAACAGCATTTATTGCCCATCCTCTAATTATCTTAATCTAAGCTTTTCAGTTGAGGTCAGATTGAAAAGTTCCTCTGTTACGTGTTTTAATTAATCTTCCCTGTATTTTGTGTAATTTTCCTCTCTCATCGACTTTTCTCCTGAAGAAAAGTTGGTCTACAGTTTGATCAGGGCTGGTTAGTAACCTCACTTCTCAATGTAGTGATTGGGACCAGGTGGGCATTCTTAACTAGAAGGCTCTTGATTATGGTTGTTAACCTGAACCAATTGGGAAAACCTTGGCTAACTAATATAACCAGCAGATTAGAATTTCCTCGGTTGAGGACTGACTCTGAGCTGGCTGGCCATAGTCAGTGTACTGTGCACTAGTAAATAACAGGTGACTTGGTGACAGGACCTGGCTTCTGTGCAGTTATTTCACTTCATATGTTGAAAGTTGATACCTTAACCAGGGGCAGTTGTTTCCATTGATCAGGATAATGAGGTTGTCATAAATTTTAGATTATAATCCAAAGTTTGAAGGAAAGCTTAGAATTTTTATGTATAAAGAGTATCTAGAATCTGGAGTGCTTGACCAGAAACTGTTGGAAATGAATCCACAGTAGATTCCAAAGATCAAACTTTGAAAAGTAAAAGAACAGAAGTGTATGGACATTTTTTTTCTCATCGGCAGGATATAGCTAGGCCAATGTTTATCACACGTCCCTAATTGCCCAGAAGGCAGTTAAGAGTCAACACATTGCTGTGGTTCAGGAGTCACGTATAACCCAGACTGGGTAAGAATAGTAGCTTTCGTTCCTAAAGGATATTAGTGAACAAGGTAGGTTTCTCCCCCTGACAGTTACCTACCATTTCAATGATTACAGTTACTTATTTCCAGATTTTTTTTATTGAATGTAGTTTGAATCCAGATCCTCAGATCATTACCTGGACTGCTGGGATTAATTGTCTATTGATAATACCATTAGGCCATCACCTCAATTAGTCATACTTTACTAGGTGTAGTGCTTTGAAATATCTAGTGGCTGAGCAAAGTGATAGATAAATGCAAATCTTTTTGTATGGGGAAAGGACAGAATGTGGGCTTGTTCAGTTATAGTTAGCTTGTTCAGATAGCCAGCACAGGCCTGATGAGACAGTTGTTCTTCTTCTGTGCTGTAAATTGCGAGATTTTCTGTATGCTCCTAGACAGTGAATGTCAGTGAGCTTTCATTTCTGCCGGGCATTGCAGCAGAGCTGTGTACAGTTCTTTCTCAATATATGTGTACACACTTTGCAGCAGATAGCAGTCAAGAATGTCAACCCTGTCAAGAGATCAGCAAACTCGGCAAAGACTGGCAATCAAAGCAGGAACCCTCCTGGTCTGTGTGAACCGACAACACACCTGTAATAACCATTGGCAGCTGCTGGATTCCCTGATATGGTCTTCAAATTTCTTTCTAAAGTGCTCATTTGAAACTAAAGACAAAAAAAAATCAGCTGCCAGGAAATAGATCCCAATTAACTTGTGATTTGAGTCACATGTTACATTTTCTGAGTTCAGATACTAAAAGTTTTCCCTCCCTTTATTTATCCTCCTTTGAGAAAGCAAACTTGCATTCAGGGTTTTAAACAGTTTAAGACCTTAAGGGGATGTTGTTTATTTTAATCTATTTATGGGATGTAAGTGTTGCTGTCAAGGTCAGTATTTGGTGACCATCCCTAATTGCCCTTGAGAAAGTGATGGTATGCCATCTTTTTGAACCACTGCAGTCCATTTGGTAGGGACATCCACAGTGTTGTTGGGGAAGGAAGTGTAGGATTTCAATCCAGTAGCAGTGAAGGAGTGGTGGTATTGTTCCAAGTTAGTGTGGTGTGGCTGCAGCAGTGGCTCAGTGGTTAGCACTGCTGCCTTACAGCCCCAGGGACCTGGGTTCAATCTCAGCTGTGGGTGACTGTCCCTGTGGAGTTTGTACATTCTCCCTATGTCTGTGCAGGTTTCCTCCCACAGTCCAAAGATGTGTAGTTTAAACAGATTGGCCATGGGAAATGCAGGCCCATGGGGTGGGAAGGTTGAGTCTGTGTGGGATGTTCTCTGGAGGGTTGGTGTGGACCTGTTGGGCTGACTAGTAGAGGGATTCTATTAAAGTGTGTGTGGCTTGGATGTGAACTTGCAGCTGGTGTTTTCTAGCATCTGCTCCCCTTGTCTTTCTGGATAGTAGTGATTGTTGTTCTGGAAGATCTTGTCAAGGGAGCTTTGGTGAGTTACTGCAGTGCATTTTGTCAATGGTACATAATGCTTGCCCTGGGCATCAGTGGTGAAAGAAGTGAATGATGATGTTGGATAGGGTGACAACAAAGCAGTTGCTTTGTGCTGGATGGTGTTGAGCTTCTTGAACGTCAGAGTGTGCGTATTCAGGTAAGCGGAGAGTTTCCTTTCAGACTCTTAACCCATGTTTGCATTGGTGACAGTCTTTGATGAGTAAGGAGATGAGTTTAATTGCTGCAGAATTCGCAGCCATTCGTCGAGAACATAGAACAAAGAACAGTACAGCACAGTACAGGCACTTCGGCCCACGATGTTGTGCTGAACTGTTACCCTAAACCTAATGTCTATCTAACCTCCACCGCTACCTTATACTATCATCCATATACCTATCTAATAGCTGCTTAAATGCCCCTAATGAGGCCGACTCCACTACCCTCTCCAGCAATGCATTCCATGCCCCTACCACTCTCTGAGTAAAGAACCTACCTCTGACGTCTCCCCTATATCTACCTCCACTCACTTTAAAACTATGCCCCCTCGTAATAACTACCTCCACCCTAGGAAAAAGTCTCTGGCTGTCCACTCTATCTATACCTTTGATTATTTTATCTGCTCTTATTGTCACAGTATTCAAATAGAAACATAGAACATAGGAGCAGGAGTAGGCCATTTGGCCCTTTGAGCCTGCTGTGCCATCCAATATGATCATGGTAATTATCCAACTCAGTACCCTGTTCCTGCTTTCTCCCTGTATCCTTTGATCCCTTGTTTCTTAAATGTATTGATCCATAAAATTATCCCATATACACCTCAAGAATTCCTCCTCTAAGGTTTTGCAACTGATTTGATTTACGCAATCTATATGCAGATCGAAGTTGCCCAAAATTATAGCTGTACCTTTATACCTTCACTGTTGCTGGGTCAAAATCCTGGAATTCCCTCCCTAATAGCATTGTGGGTCAACTCACATCAGGAGGACTGCAGCGGTTCAAAAAGGCAGCTCACCACCACCTTCTAAGGACAACTAGGGATGGGCAAGAAATGCTGGCCCGGCAAGAAATGCTGGCCCAGCAGCCACGCCCACATCCCACAAATGGAAAAAAAAGACTTGCATATCTAATTTCCTTTATAATGCCTACCCCAATATTACTGCAACAGTTTTGTGGTGTGGATACAGTTCCTACTATTGTTTTTGACTTCTTGGTGCTTCAGATTCTACTTCACCAGAGCTACCATCCCTCCTCACACTCGCATTAATTTCCTTTGTAATCAGCAGTGCTGCCCTACCTCCCTTTCCTTTTTGTCTGTCCTTTCTAAAAGCTGAAAACTGCTGAATATTCAGTTCCCATTCCTGATCACCCTGCAGCCACATCTCTGTAATCCCCACTATATCATACCCGTTTAGATTTTTTTTGCATGACTTATTTGACTATTTTATTGTGAATGCTCCACCTGTTTAGTTTCTGGTCATTGGTCATTTCCCAGGATGTTGATGGAGAGATGTCAATAGTAATGCCATCAAATGTCATAGGGCGATGGTTAGATTCTCTCTTGTTGGAATGATTATTGCCTTGCACTCAAGTGGCATGTAATGTCCATGTAACACTGCCCAGCAGTTCGGCCTCAGTGTTGTCCTGGTCTTGTTGCTTGTGGGCACAAACTGCTTCAGTATCTGATGATTGTGAATGCATCACTGCACACCTCCACTTCTGTCCTTATGGCGGAAGGAAGATTGATGATGAGACAGGTGAAAGTGGTTGGGCCAAGGACACTTCCCTGGGGAACTCTGCAGAAACGTCCAGTGGCTGAGGTGATTGGTTTCCAACCACTAAAACTTGTTTCCTTTAAGCCACATATGACTCCAAGCAGTGGAGGGTTTTCTCATGATTCCCACTGACTTTAATTTTGTTAAAACTCCTTGATATCAGACTTGTTCAAATGGCAACTTAATATTTAGGGAAGTCACTTTCACCTGACCTCTGTTTTATCCATGTTTGGACCAAGGTTATAATGAGGTCTGGTGCTGATTGCCCCCGGTAGAACCCAAACTGAGTATTGATCTCCACATTTTATGGTGGAGTTATTAGATATTTATCACGAGCTCTGCCTAAGAATAAATTGAATATTTACTGATAATTCCTGTTTGTTGCACCTAGTAGATGAATATTGTGGTTTTAAACAGTAAGCTGATATCAGAGACTTGAGGGCCAATGATTGAACTGAGGGAATAATGTAACTGCCACAAAGATACAGCAGTTTAAAGTTGGCAGTTTTACTAGACTCAGTCCCTTCAGTGATGGCTCTTTATACACATTTTAAGATAGTATTTGTCCTGATTAGCAGGGTTGAAACCACTGCTTACTGTTCCTCAAGTTCTAGTAACCTGCTGTCTGGAGTAGATATAAAGTCTGTTGTATTTGTGTTGATATCTTTTGACCTTGCTGATTTTATCCAGTTTCAATGTTGTGGAGATTTGGAAAGAGCTATTTTTAATGTTATTACCTCATTGTTGAATAAATCCCAAATTGGGACACCAAGATTAGTAGCTCAAGATATATGGAATTTAACATGAACATGGATTTAAATTCAATAATAATTAAATAATAAATTTAAATTTAATAAGCGCGGAAGTTCCAGAGGCACAGGAATGCAGCTGGAGTGCATTTACCAATGAGTTCTGACTCGTCCAAAAGGCCCATGGGTTTTATTGGAAGCCTCTGAGTAATCAACAAAGAGAAACAGTTTCTATATTCCTGTGCTAAGTGAACAAAAATAGAGAGACAGAAGGAAGTTCTAATTGCTGTTTTTCTGTCTGACTTAACCTGTATAAATGTATGAGCTTCTTACTCTGGTCTGTGTTGAGTTAACAAATTTTGCTCACGTCAGCAATGGGGTGCTCTGGTTGACAGTACGTGCCTTTCCCAATGGGTGTAGATTGGGTTCCTTTTTTTGATAACTAAGCTGTGATCAAATTGGAAATTGTGTCGGCATGTTCAAGTTCATATGTTTGCACGTTGAAGTACAACAAAATCGGAAAATAACTGGGTGGCAAATTCTTTGAAACCTCAGTTGGTGAGTGCACTGCTCTGTGTGAAACTGAACTGTGGAGATCCTGAAAGTCAAGAGGCTTGATGGCTGCATGTATACTAATAATAACCAGCTCTACTTTACTCTCTCTTCTCTTGACTCCTCCAGTGTTGCGAAATTATCAGATTGCTTACCAGCATCCAGTACTGAATAGGTTGAAGTTTCCTCCAATTAAATATTGGAGAGCCCAAAGACATTATTTTTGGGTCCTGATCCATTCCCCAGCTACCAACTCTATCTCTGTCCTTGGCAATGCTATGAGATTAAACCAGTGTCATTACAAACACTATCATCACTAAGACCACAATTCCACCATAACTTTGCCCTCTTGCTACATAACAGCCGTCAAAACCCTCATTACTTCTAGATATTTTCTAATCAAACATTTCAGAGATATTATTACACACCTCTGGAGCAGGTGGAACTTCAACCAGGGCCTACCTGGCTCAGACGTAGGGACACTTTCCCTGTGCTCATTGCCTCTAGATTTGGGAATTCCATGAGCTCTTTGCAGTTGATGTCTTAACTCACACTAGGTGCCATTCGCTAATCACCCTCGTGCTCATTGACTACATTGGGTCCTGGTCAAGAAACGTCCTGATTTTAAAATTTCCACTCTTGTCTCTGAACCTCTCTCTGGATTGAACCCTCCCAATCTCTAATCTCCTTCAGCCCATACCCCCTGAGGTTTTTGCACTTTCCTTGGCATCTCCCTGGTTTTAAACGTCATAGGGGCAGTGCCGCAGTTACCAAGATAGCCTCTCTTGCTCACTTCTCTCCTTTAAGACACTCCTTAAAATGTATCACTTTGACCAAGCTTTTGGTCACTTGATCTAATATCTCCTTCCATGCTCAGAGTCATGTTTTGTTCTATAATGCTGCTGTGAAGTGCCTTGGGACTTTTTTTATTACATTTGAAGTATTATATAAATCTAAGTGTTGCTGCATTAAGCAACCTTGGCTTGAGCTATTGCTGTTTAATACAGTAGGCTTTAGAATCTGGAGTTGGAAAAGGGGAATTCGGGTAGAGATTTACATCATCCTGTAGGACGTTAATTGGGCATGAAGTTGGGTGTCACTGTGATGCCTCCACAAGAGTAATACAAATGAAGACATCGGTGATGATTGTTTTGTCTGTCTTTATGGTTGGGGGGAACGGGGCTCAGTTGGTTGGACAGCTGGTTTGTAGTACAGAGTAACACCAACAACATGAGTTCAATTCCCACACCAGCTGAGCCAGTTATGAAGGACTCTTCTTCTCCCTTTCCCCTCATCTGAAGCATTGTAACCCTCAGGTTAAACCACCAGCAGTTGCCTCTCCACCAAGACAGCAGGACTGTGGTGGCTTTACTTTCACTTTTATGGTTGGGGCCCATGGGGATTTGGATTTTGGGGACACTGTCAATGCCGTTTTTCCAAAAGGGTTTCCAGGATTTGTCAGAATTGCGACATCTGTTGAGCATCTTAGTGTACTTATTTAAAAGAAAAACTCTACTTTGTTTTAATTAAGTACACTGAACAAATATTTCAGAGTGTCAGAAGATTAAATGTGAGTCAATTTAAATATTATGTTAATGCTGTCGGAGTAACTTTAAAATTTTGGTGTGGCATGGTGTTGGGTGGGAGGGGGCGGATTTGGGTCTTGTGCACTGCCACTGTTCCGACCTCTGAGTTAAAATGTCCAAGTTTGAGTGCCAACTCCCACGGAGGTATATCAAAACATTCCCAACAAATTAATTTTAAAAAATAAGCTAAAATGTTGGTGTGAATTCAAGGATGTGATAAGACACCACACTAGAAGCATACCATATATTCAGCAAAGCAGTCTGACCTCAAAATCTGTGCTGATGATAATAATCAGAATTGCTAAAATGGTGGAGTAGTAGTTATGTTACTGGATTAGCAATTTCGAATTTATGATCTGAACATGAGTTCAGATCTCACTATGGCTATTCATTCTTCCCCCTAACACGGTGAGGTCAAATCTCAAGGTCCTATCCATTTTCCAGTTAATGTTTGCTTATAGATCACAGACCATGAATCTGATCTGTATGACTGTGTATTTGTTGGATTAACTCACTGTTCCATTGGATGAATTGGGCGCCCAACAAGACTTTCCTTTAAAAATTACATTTAAATCACCCTGTTCAGACATAGCTTTGTGGAAGATGGGATTCAAACCCAGAACTTGCTGATTCAGAGGCACAGCCAGAGTCACTGCACCTCAAGAGCCCCAACCCTGCCTTTAAGACTGATGAATGGGATGAATTGGATAAAGCTTTCAAAAACCCAGTACAGACAAGATGGGCTGAATGGTCTCCTTCAGTGCTGCTTTATTCTATGTGATAAAGACAAGGCACTGACTCAGCTTGTGTTTGTTCTATTTTTAAACCCTGCTCTTTTCACTTTGTTGTAAACCAAATGCATTATTGAAAGGTAAATTCCATGTCCATTTTCATTTATCTTATATTCAGACTGAGCAATGCACCATTTCAAGGGCTAATTTTCTAAGATCATGGATAATAGATGGCAACAATTTCATGACTTCCCTTTCATGAAATGGTTAGAGTGTAGAAGGAGGCTATTTGTCCATTCATGCTTCTGCTAGCTCCCTGAAAGTACAACTCAGCCAGCCCCAATCCTCTGACCCTTTCCCCATAATCTCACCCAATATTTTCTTCTTACTAAGACAATTACTCTTTGGGAATCCTTGAATAAATGGGCCTCCACCACATTCTCAGCCAGTAAATTCCAGGTCCTAATTACTTACTGTATCATATACATTTCTCCCCATCTGATCTTTTGATTCTTTTGCCATTCATCTTAAATCAACACACTGTTGTTCTAGATCTTTCCACCAATTGAACAATTTCTCCCCATCCACTCTGTTCAGACCTGTCATGATTTTGAAATGTTCTATCAAACCCCCTGTCAAACTTCTGCTCTCAAAGGAGAACAGCCCCACTGCTTCAAGTCATCCACTTAACTGAAGCCCTTCATCCCTTTGGCCATTCTCTGCTTCCACTGTGCATTGGTAGTGGAGGGACTGAATACTGATGGAATCCAGGACAAAGCAGGCCGCTTGGTCAGCCCCCTATCCAATAACTTAAACCTTCACTTTCTTCACCAACAATGCACAGTGGCAGCAGTGTGTGTACCATCTAAAAGATGAACTGGAGCAACTTATCAAGGCTCCTCCTTCAGAATCTGTGACCTCTACCATCGAGAAAGACAAGAGCAGCAGATACATGGGAATGCCACCACCTCCAAGTTGCACAGCATCCTGGTTTGGAATCATATGGCTGGTACTTCATTGTTGCTCCATCAAAATCCTGGGACTAGCTTTTCAACAGAGCTGGAGGAAATGTTCCCTATAAGCTGCGTGGCTGTTCTGAGTGTCCACACACACCGAACGACACGCTGATGCATTCATTTCCGGTCTCTCCAGCCTCTGTTGTGTACGAACCTCAGAGGTCAACGCATGGCTGATGAAATAAGTGGGATTGTAGGCTGTAGTTTAGCTAAACTGATGCAGTGCAGCGGTTTAAGTAGGTGGCTCTCTACAACTTTTTCTGGGGCAATGGTGGTGGACTACAAATGTTGGCTTTTTCAGTGACAGTTTTGTCCAATGAAAGATTAAAAAAAAAAATTCTTGTGAATCTTTTCTGAGCCTTCTTTTAAACCTTCTGAAGTGTGCCCCATCTGAAGTGTGGACGCAATTCTCCAATTGAGGCTTATAACAATTCATGATAAGTTCTTTGCTTTTGAGCTCTGCGCCTCTATTCATATAAGACTCAGGATCTGGTAAAGCTTATTAAGCGCTTCCTCAATCTGCCCTGCCACTTTCAATGATTTGTGCCGACACACCCCTGGGACCTTCAGCTCTGGTACCCCTTCCGAATTGTACCCCTTCCTTTTAAAATTCCTCTTGGTCTTCTACCAGCTTGTATCATTACACACTTCTCTGCATCAAATGTCATCTGCTACATTTGCTTCCATTCATCCAAGCTCTCGAGGTCCGGATGAGAGCAGGTCCTTTTCTCCTGGTTTCCAAGTTTTTTTTTATCACCGATAAATACAGTATTCAAAGAAAATATGGGGAGGGGGATTAAAATAAAATGCTGACAATTATAAAGTGCAACTCTGATTTTTCTCTTGTGTTGCTCACAGCAGTAGCCAGGACATTAGTCTTTAATTCCTGGATCCTCCGGGAACATTACATTACATTACAGCACAGGAACAAATCATTTCAGTTCAGCCAGTCCATGCTGGTAGTCACACTGCTATTGAGGCATGCCTCAACCTCCATCACCTCGATTTACTTATTCCTCATGCACTTGTCGAGCTTCTTTGTAAATGCACTTCTAACTATACAATTCATTTCAACTACTCCCTGTGGTACTGAGTTCTGCATTCTCATCACTCTCTGGGTACAGAATTCTCTCCTGAATTCCCTATAGGATTTGTTGAAAACTTGAATCCCCTGGTTGACAACTTGGTGGCTAACCTCTGTTGATGGTCTTTAGTTCCTCACAAAAGGACACACACACACACACACATGTACGAGACACATGTACGAGACACATGTACGAGACACATGTACGAGACACATGTACGAGACACATGTACGAGACACATGTACGAGACACATGTACGAGACACATGTAC
>NC_063360.1:32445768-32479570 GCF_021869965.1 Rhincodon typus | reverse complement strand
GACACATGTACACGACACATGTACACGACACATGTACACGACACATGCACGAGACACATGTACACGACACATGCACGAGACACACACAAACACATGACACACGCACACGACACATGCACATGATACATGTACATGACACATGCACATGATACACACACACCACACACACACATGATACAGACACACATGGCACACATGCACATGACATATGCACATGACACACACAACACACACAACACACACGCGCATGACACATGCCCACATACGACACACACACGACACACACATGACAAAAACACGACACACGCACACGGCACACGCACCACACACAACACACACACATGACACACACGGCACACACGCACGACACAAACACAACACATGCACATGACACACACACGACACACACAACACACACCTGACACGCACACGACACAACGCACACGCGCCGCACACGCCACACGTGCCACACACGCCACACGTGCCACACACGCCACACATGCCCAGACACACACACATACTCGTCACTCGTCCCCAGGGGTCCTCCCTGCCTGTTTGGATTGAAATGCAGTCAAAGACCATGGGAAATTTTCAGCTTTCTTCTCAATGCCATCACCCCCCACCCCACCCACCTTCCCACAATCCCAATAGTGTGGCCTGGCTACTTTATTTGCATGATTTAATTAATTCTCTAAAAATAATTGCTGTGAAGGTGGCCTTTTTGTTGAAGCACCCTCTCAGTTACTTAGCTTCTACTATAGTTGGGTGCTTGTCTGAAGCTGTAAGGCTTCTGATTCGATCTTTGAGATTCTGCTCACTTCCGCTAATTGGACAGGGAACCTGCCTCCATGCTAATTATAGGGTACCCCAGTCAAAATAGCAGTCAATATTCCTCCATCACCCACCCCAGGAGCGGGAACAGGACCCAAAAACAGTCCCACCTGCCTCTAAGATGAAAACTAAGCCCTATGACTCAGCTAAAACTTACATAGTTCCTAAGATCTCTCAGAGATCACCCATCAGCCATTTCCCTACAAAAGGAAAGAAATACCACTTTTTGTTTCACCAAAAATATGCCTTATTCATTATATCTGTAAAAATTCATGACAAAACATTTCAACGTAACTTTTATCATGTTTGCAATAAAATTCAGCTTGATTCCATACAATTAATTTCAGTCAATATAATTACAGTAGTCTTAATATTTGCAATATACATTCCATGTCAGGTGTGCAGCCTAAGGCCAAAACACTCCAAATTGGAAATTATAGAGAGTGCAGTCGAAATAAATTTTTCTCTATGCGCTATATTCCACTCTGAGGTGCCTCAATACATTTTTAATATTCTTGATTGTCACATCACACATTTTTGTTTTGTGAAGCACACAGTACAGGGGATCCTACAGTTTCCAGATCCTCAGTGAACTATAGCTGAACGGCTCTGTTGAACCTCAGCAACAGCTGTTCCAAGTTTATTGTGTCCCTCAGCACGTAGTGCTGGACTTTGACAGAATGTTCATTCTTTCCTGATGGATATAGCATTCCCGTTCTAGTGCTTTCTGTGTCAGTCCTCTCTATTGCCTCCGTATCGTGTTTAAGATTTGGTGACCATCTGAGATTGGTGGATGAGGCTCCCCATTGGCCATAGGAGCTCTGAAAATCTGTTCTGTAAGGTGAATAAATGTATTGTTTCCGATTCCTTTACATGACTGCTGGGAATTTCTTTGAGATGGTGAGAAAAACTTGCCAATAAGGAACATCGTGGGTGTGCATTAATTAGGAATCTGCCATGTATGAGTAATGTCTTTATAACTTACTGCTGTGCGTGTGATATTCTATTCACAACAAAACCTCTTTTTGAAGCTCCAGAAAATAATTCACGTAGGATGTGGGATTTAGCAGGAAAGGTACGAATCCAAGAGGATAGATGTATTTTATTTTTGTCTTGTGGCTCATTGCTTTTCAGGATGTAGGCAATGCTGCATTGATTGTTGGTCCCTGGTGCATATAATGGAGTGACACTCAGAAGTTAGTAAGAGTCAACTGCTGTGTAAACTTGACTTGACTGGGGCGGCAGGTTCTCTTCCTTGAAAAATATTGGAGAATCAGCTGGATTCATTTCTCTTGTGATCCAGAGACTTTCATGACTTGCCTGGCTCAGGTCAGATTTACCAAAAGTGAAAATTTGTCATGATAGAATCGGAACCTACAATTTGGTTTTTCCATTTCAGTAATATAACCGCTACCCTGCTCCGTGGAACATAGCATTAACCTCATAGATTTCCAACTGCCCCCCACTCCAAACAGAATCAATACACTGTGCTATCCCTCTGTAGAGTGCATATTTAAGTCATACCTTATATTAGGTAAAGTGCCATAGTTGTCACTTGCCCTCTTGTGGCTCAAGCATATGGTCATCCTCTCACATGACCTGGAAAACTGTCCTAACTCAGTTGTAGTGCTTGTGCCTTTGTGTCAGAAGGTTATGGGTTCCAGAACCACTCTCGGACTTGAGCACATGATCCAAACCAACACTTCAGCACTGTACCAATGATGTGCTCCACTGCTGGAGCAGCAAATAGTTATTGCTCAATCACCATTACTAAAACAGATTGTCTGGTCATTAGTAAAATTTGTATTTTTGGGATCCATTTGTATTTTGCTTCAGTGTCTCTGTTCCAGTCACTTTCATATTCACAATAATTTTAATTCAAAAGAATGTTTAATTATTAAACAGTAAGTGTAATTAAGCAATATTATTTTGAGATTGTGCGCCTTTATGTGATTCATGTTTGTATTTTGTTGTGAATCTTCTCTAAGGCAGCCTCTTGGGATTGAGGATGACTTGCATCCAGTCTGATTCGATGGTTCTAGGATCTCTAATCAGTCCAATATTTGGCCACCATGTTTTCCTGTGTTATGGCAGCAATTACACTTTAAATAGTTCACTGATTCCAAGCTCCTCTGGGTTGTCTTGAGGGTGTGAAAAGTGCAAGGTAATTGTAAGTTCTTTCTAGGGTAGTGAGTATTGTAGCTCTGTATCTGCTATTCAAGGAAGATTCTTATGTGAGCCTGATCCTGTACTTTCTTAGTCACAGCAAACAATATTCAGACACAAGTACTCCCAGTTGGATGCTAATGGGGAGCTGGGAACACAATTATCTTCTTCCCCCTCTGACCGACTAAATGCACATAATTGAGCCTGGTAACTTCCCAATCTGTATTGCTTTGGGCAATGCGCTTATTTACAGAGCTAGCAGCACTGCTTCAGTGTCTCTGTTCCGGTCACTTTCATATTCACAATAATTTTAATTCAAAAGAATGTTTAATTATTAAACAGTAAGTGTAATTAAGCAATATTGTTTTGAGACTGTGCGCCTTTATGTGATTCATGTTTGTATTTTGTTGGTGAATCTTCTCTAAGGCAGCCTCTTGGGATTGAGGATGACTTGCATCCAGTCTGATTTGATGGTTCTAGGATCTCTAATCAGTCCAATGTGTCATCTGCAGAGTTTGCCACATGTGGGCAGTTGGTGTGTGAAGAGTTGGGTAAATGACTTGATTGAAGGTTTGTGTGCTCTCTCCCAAGCCTTGACTTTGTCTCTGCGTGTTCCTGATGATATCTCTTGTGGGTTTGGCATCTACCCGAATGAGTCTTCTCCATTTTGTTCAGTCACAATGGGTTTCCCATGAGTATGTTTGAACCTCTTCAGAGACATTTCCAAAACATTTCTGCTGTCCTCTTGGGAGCATCCCAAGTGGAGCAGGTGCTTCGGGAGCCTGATGTCAGGTATATGAGCCACATGTCAAGCCCAACAATATTTGTTTTGAATGAGTAACATTTTGATGTGGGGCAAGTTGACTTGGGAAGCGATGCTGCTGTCGTACTGCCTTTCTTGTCACCAGATTTGGAGGATCTCACGAGGGCACAACTGATGGTACTTCTTTGTGATGCCTGTTGTAGGGTGTGCAGGTGCCTAAAACATAGAGAGGCGCACAGATCATTGCCTGGTAAACCTTTGCCTTAGCCTCAGTTTTAAGACACTAGTAATCAAAATCTATGTTCCTCAGTTGGTCAGAGGCACCCTGGAGATGATGATTGAAATAACTGCTCAGAGGCTGGAATCCCATCACCACGTCACCCCTTATTTACATGTGCACAGTACGTGGGCTCCGACCAGCCAGCTCTGAGCCAGTCCCTAGAATAAAGAATGACTTTGAATCCCCTGTTTATATCTGTCAGCCAGGACTCCCTGATTGGCCCAGGTTAACAATCCCAATCAAGGATCTCCTAGTCAATGAGATCCACCTGACCCTGGTTACAATCACTACAATGATGAGTTTCAAAATGAGTGCTGGTGAAAACCAATGTTAAGAAACATCTGTTTTCCTGAAGGTAAATCATTTCACCTACACGTAATGAAATGAAGACGGTACAATATTTTGCTAGGTCATGAAATCAGTGAGTTAAGGCATATCAATGCATTGGTGTTATGTAAATGAAAAGAAAAATGCTGTCCATTTCTGAAATAGAAAGACAAAATACAGAAGAAACTCAGCAGGTCTAGCAGCATCTGTGGATACGGAAGCAGAATTAATTTTTTGAGTCCGATATAGTATTTATTTTCACGGTAATTGTTTCGTTTATTTTTGAGAGTTCAGTGGATAGTATATTTGCAGGCTTGTATAGCTTACACAGGTGGCACAGTGTCTCAATGGTTAGCACTGCTGCCTCACACAGTCAGGGATCTGGGTTCAAATCCACTCTTGGGGTGACTGTCTGTGTGGAGCTTGTCTATTCTTCCCGTGTCTGCGTGGGTTTCCCTCTGGGTGGCCTGGTATCCTCCCACAGTCCAAAGATTTGCAGGTTAGGTGGATTGGCTGTGCTAAATTACCCATAGTATCCAGGGATGTGCAGGCTGGGTCAATTAGTCATTGGAAATGCAGGGTTAGAGGGATAGGGTAGGGGGATGGGTCTGGGTGGGATGATCTTTGGAGGGTCAGTGTGGACTTGATGGGCTGAGTGGTCTGCTTCCACTATAAAGGGATTCTATGAGCACAATGCAAACTTGGCAGCATTGTAGATTCATGAAAGCTCTATTGCGTCATTTCCACTGGCAGTCGGATTCTCCTGCTATGCAGCAGGAATCAGAATGGCAGGCACCACAACGAGAAGTGGAAACTGTTTAGTTGGGTGATGATTTTCCTGGGTAATGGAAGAAGTATCTCTGACTAGCCTGCTGGAGAAGAAATATTAGGCTTTACGGTGTTGAAGACGGCCATTTGACATGTCAAGCACAATAACGTAGTTCAAAACTAATCCTGTTGACCTTCCCTATCTCCAAAGCTCTGCATCTCTCCCTCTCTGCTTGAAATACTTATCCAATTTCTTTTCTCTCTTAAATGATAGAATAGGGTCTGACTCCATCATTCCCTTTGGCAAAGTATTCCACACTGTGACAGCGTTCTGTTTAAAGAAGTTTCTGTGAACCTTTCTCTTCATCCTGTAGCAATAGTTTTAAATTGATGACCCTTCATCTCTGACTTCCCAATAGAGGAAATGTATTTCCCTATACTCTATTGAAATCATCATAATTTTAAAGATGTCTCTTACATCTTCTCTTTGTCTTCCCGGCTTCAGTGGAAATTGTTCCGGTATATCAAGTTGCCCCTCATAAGTGTAGTTTTCCATCACTATTCTCATTTTAAGAGTCAATGCTGTAGGATTTCAATGGTTTTAATGTCTTTTTATTTTGCAACAGCTGCCAAAAACTGTGTGTAGTGTTTCAACTGGTGTCAAATCAGTGTTCTATATAAAATGAATATTATTTCTTTACTGTTATATGTCCTGTCACAACTTATTAAGACCAGAGCCAAGTATTGGCAGTTTTTTGATTTGTTGTGGGCTTGTGTTCAAAAGGAACTAGTTTGACTCTCACATGACAAATTGGAAGGGAAATGAGGCAATTTCCTAACATGACAAAGAGTGGAAGGATAGATGTTTGGATGTTGAAAATCATGTCCAGATCTGGAGGACAGAGGGAACTGTATGGCCCAGATGATACTATCTTCTGTATTGAGACTACTGGAATCATGCAGCCATCAGCTTGGAGCAGACAGAAGTATAGATCTCTGAGGTAGAAGCTGGAATTGAACTGCACAACCCAACCTCAGCAGTATTCATAAATTGAGGAGATACTGAGCACTTTAAAGATACAATCTACCTCAGCTCATGAGCTTTTTGTATAGATACCTCAGTCTCCTGTTTATCTGAAGGTTACCCTAAAGAGCACTCAGAAAGGGGACATGGAGTTGCTGCAGTGAGGTCATCATTTTAATCATGTCAAATTCAAACCAGGCACTTCTCACAGAAATATCTGGGCCCAGGGTTTCGTCGTCGATGCTTGTGTTTTGATGGGTCCCTTTCACTTGCTGCGTAGAAACTGCATTAGCCCCATGTCCTCATTGGCTGTTCTTCAGCCAAAACAAAGGGAATGCTAAGGAGAAGGAACCACGCAGAGTCCCAGCTTAAACAACAAGCTGCAGCCAGGCAAGATATGAAATAAAGAGGAGGCAAAAGGCATGTGAGCAGTAAGGTCTATCAATAACTGTGAGTGAAGGGTGGTCTATGGGCCATAAAGGTAAGTCACCATAGTCCTGCTCCCTCAATAGAGAGAGATAACTGGTGGTGGTTTAACCTTTGGGTCATCACACCTCAGGCAAAAGGAGAGGTTGAGAAGGAGGAACCATCATGATAACATTGGCTGGCATGGGAGTTGAACCTGCACTGTTGGCATTACAAACCATACAACCAACTGAGCTGACAGTACAATGCACACAACTGGTTTCAATCATGTATATTCATTAAACTCAGAATCTCAGTAATGGCATTTGGCAGCTGTGACTCTGTGGGTTCTTCATTCTTCTGTCTAACATGCTCCCTTCTTGAGTCACAAGGTTCTGTGTTCAAGTCCTGCTTGAGGGTAATTATCAAAGCTGATGCTGCAGTGCAGTACTGAGGGAATGCTGGCCTGTCAGAGGTGCTGTCTTTTGGATGAGACTTTAAATTGAGGCCCTATCTAGCTGCTCTGGAGGATTTTAACAATCACACAACACCATTTTGAAGAAGAGCAGAGGCATTCTCCCTCAATTTGAAGGCATGGCCTCCAATGATGGAAGAATAAACTCGGGTATGACCTTAGAAGTGGAGAAACACAGAGGTTATGGAGGGTATTGGCTATCATCATGTTTATCTCAGCTTTGACCCTGTGGAACTTTTCATGATGACAGTGGCCCTTTAAGAAGTCCTTTCTTAATAAAGCAACCCTCATAGATGGACTAATAATCATAACCGTTGTTATTAGTTTGAGTTTCAGTATCTTGAAAGTTTTTGAGTAACAGACATGGATAAAGACACAAGACTCTACAATTGTTTTTTATGTCAGAAGTACTCCTTAACATAATAAGCTTTTGTTTAAATAAATGATCGTGATCTTGAAGATCTGATTTCATTGTAATAAACATTGAAGGTTAGATAATGGTAGGATATGGATAGGCTGGTCATTTGGACTGATCAGTGGCAAATGTAATTCAATCCAGGTAAATGTGAGGTGATGCATTTGGGCGGGACAAACAAGGCAAGGGATTGCGTGAAGAATGTTAGGATCCTGGGAAGGTAGATAAAGTGGTTAAGAAGGCATATGGGCTACTTGCCTTTATTAGCCAAGGCACAGAGTTTAAGAGTAGGAGATTATTCCGTTTTGATCAGTCTGTCAAACACGGCTGTCTGACCACATCTAATGAATGCATCACCTGAAGCTTCTTTCCTTCAAATGTCAATCAGACTGTACTTTGTATTTCCAACACAGTTTGCTTTACTTTTGAATGTTAGAGCACAATGGTCCTTTGTTTATGAGCAGCTTTGACCCTTATGAGTCCACTTTGACCCTTAGCAAATGCAAGCGAGGCTCCTGACTTCACACTCAATATCGTAAGTCAATGAATTGGAATTTCTTTCATGTCCTTCCTGAAGATGTTGACTGAGCTATCGGTCACCGTTCTAAAAAAAAAGCTATGTATCCATCAAAGTTAGGTATCAGTCTCAGAGCTCTCCTCTCCCTGTTCCTTTTCTTCATTCTTCATGGGATGTAGATGTTACTGTCAAGTGTTGCTCATCACTAACTGACCTTGATTTGAGTGGCTTGCCCAGGCCATTTCAGAGATCAGTTCTAAGTCACCACATTGCCATGCGTTTGGAGTCACATGTAGGCTAGATCAGATAGGGAGGGCATTCCCCCTTCCCAAAATGATTTTTTTTTTATTTGCAACAATGGTTACTGTCATTGAGATGAGCTTTTGATAGCAGATCTTTCCTTGTGCATGGAGTTTAATTTCTACCCATTGCTATATGGGTTTTGAATCCATGTCCCTGGGGCATCAACTGTGGTTGCAGAATTATTAATCCAGTGACACTACCATCCTTCCACCTTCATCATACATATCGTCAGTGATTATATTTAATAGTCACTTGGTTGCTTGATTACAGTTTAAAATAAAAGAGACATGCTAATGTAGTTATGCATCTTACTGTCATCAGGGCAGAATCATACGAATGCAAAATCTCAAAGGGAAAGCATACTTAGTTTGAGGACCTTACAAATGTAGCCTATCCAATATGGAATGAGCAGCCAGAGAAGGTAATGGAGGATGGTATAGTTACAACAGTTAAAAGGTATCTGGCTGGGTATATGAATAGGCAGGGTTTAGAGGGATATGGGTCAAATGTTGGCAAATGGGACTAGATTAATTTAGAATATCTAGCTGGCATGGACGATTGGACTGAATAGTCTGTGTCTGTACAACTCTATGACTCTGTGACACTAATATCATTGAGATAGCAATGAGGAATGAGAACCCTGAACTAATTTTACTGTCTGTCTAAGCCAGGGGCATAGTATCCAGTTGTACTGTTCATCTCACCGCCTCAGCTGAGATCATTGAACCAAACACAGAGAGGTTTGGAAGCCAGGACCTTCTGAGTTTCCGATGGCTGTGTTGAACTCATCAAATAATTGCAGGAACCACTTATTTAGTGTTATTCTCATGTTTGTTGTCTTTTGGAAGCATCTTCAAAGCTTCATTATTTCGGAGCTATTGTAGGGGGAAGAAAACATTACAATCTGCAGGGTCACTCAGCATGAAATTGCTTTTCTCGCTCAGCTGTCTAACCTGTCCCCCCCTGGAGTGATGTGTACGCTAACTAACTCCAAGCTCTGGCTCATCACTTCTCTCAACTTCCCAAGTCCTCTCTCGAGACATGAATATATCTTATATTTTACGAGTATCTGTTACTATGCCATAGGTTAAAAGGTTAATTTGATCCTCAACTCCACTTTTTTTCAGTGAAAACCACTTAGTCATTTAGCAATAGTTTAGGTCTTTTGCAATATGTTGTAAAATCACTTCAGATTGCCTTGTTCTTGTAAAAAGCTTTTAGCACCTTACTGTAAAAACGATTTTACATTTGCCTGTAGCCGTTTTGTCTCTCTCCATTAGATTACAGCTTAACCATTCATTCTGCCGTAGAATCTCTTAAGGCTGATACTAAATGGTATGATTCTTCTTTAGCTTCTAGTAATCCATATGCTCTTAAACTCCTGTTACTGATGATTTTGAGTTTGATATGCTCCTTTAATTTTAATTTTGAATGCTGTGCACAGATGTCACTTTTCTGAGTACTGTACTGAGGAGCGAGATGGTGGTTGTTTTGGTAATGTCATTGGGTTAAGTAATTAGGAGGCTTAAACTAATGCTCTTGGGAATTGAGTTCAAATCCCATCAAGGCAGCTGGTGGAATATGACTTCAATTAATCTGGAATTAAAAGCCAGTCCCAATGGTGGTTAAGCTTGTCGTTTTAAGAACCCAGCTGGTTCACTAATGTCCTTTTAGTTGGTCTGAGCTAGATGTGACAGCAGACACACAACAATGTGGTTGACTGAGAATTGGCACCACCTCAGCTCAAGGGCAATTGGGTTCAGGAAACAACTTTTGGTGTGTTTGAACCCAGAGCATTAACTGGGATCTCTGGATGACTAGGTTATGAATGCCTTGACTGACACCTAAAATAATGAGTCACAAGGAACAATTAAGGTACTTAAGTACTTTTACTCTCTTGAAGGAAGACAACTTAGAGGTGACATTATGAAGGAAATAGCAAACAATATGCAATAAGAAAATAAAGGTCAGCTGCCGACAACTTAACTCATTCTGTTGTTGCACAGAGTAGGCACTAATAGCTCCACTGGGAAAAGCCAAAACCTTAATAACAATTCATTGCAAAACTGTATTGATGTCTATCAGTTGGCAAATTTGCCCCATAATTTAGAACTGCAGCAACTTGCATTAAACGGCATCTTCTCCAGGTACCCAGGTGCTTCACAAGAGTGAGCGTGGACATTGCGTTGGAGCAGAAAACCTAGGAATGGGTGCTGAAGGCACTGGATTTTAAAGAAGCTTTTAAATGTGAGGAAGTAAATTGCAGTGCATTGAGACTTAGGGAAGAGGCTTCACACAGTTGGATTGAAATGATGTGAAACACTCTGCTACTGACAGTAGAATGGGGGGAGTTGGGGGTGTTGAGGGGAAGGCTGTGCAGGAGTCCAGAGTCAGAAGATTGTAGGATATGGGCTGGAAAGTGAGCCGTGGAAATTGATGCTTCCCAAGTTCAATTTGAAGACTGTTGCAGTACCCTGTCTCAGAGGGTGTCATAATGAGCCTCAATGCCCTGGGCGCAGAGGACAAATTCAGCCAAACATTGCACTCCTGATCTCTCAATTTAAAGATAAGTACATGGGGCTAGAGGTTGGGTGAGGACAAGATTGGGTTCCAGCCAAACAACCTCTCATGCCCATTATCTAGGCTCTCGTGAGCATTAAGTACTTAGTGGAGGTACCATGTTCAGTTACTCGTGGGATTGAGGTACCACGGAACATCGGTGTTGTCCAGAAAGCAGTGCAAAAAACAAACTGAAGGGAGAATAAATGTATCATTGCTGCTCATATTACACAGTTGGTCTACATTGCTCAGTCTGTGCCCTACACTGAGCATTACTGGATTAACCAGAACTTGAATTAGCAATTCTGAGTGTGATTTGACCATGTTGAAAGGTCAATAACCTTTGTCTAATAACCCACCTTTATTAGTGTTCAGCTCCATTGCTAATAGTCATTACCTGTCTACTGTGGTGAGGAATAGGGTTCAAAGCTCAGCACAGCTGCACATTATTTAAGTAACGCCACTTGTTCTGCACCACCCTCCCCCACCCAACATCCCTTCCCCTCCCTAAAGAGAATCAATATTGCTGTAATTTAACATTAATGGAGATGGCTGATAGAATAAGCTGCATGATGCTGTATTTGGTGCATACGCTGAAGCAAGTTCTACTTTGGTTGAAGATTAGATCAGAAATCCAGTACCTTATATTTGATTTAAAAAATCTGTCACACACTTGGGTGCTCAATATTACTGGAATGAGTAATAGATAAGATTACAGCTGGGTGGGAAATATTACTCTTACTACACTGGAGCTAATTGGGGTTAATCCGCAGTGTTTCAAGTAGCTGTTCATGATTGGCTAACCAGGCAGGCTCTATGTGACCTTAACGTGCTGGAACTGTGACTGAGGTTCTTCCCACTCCAATTCAAATAAAAAGGTGGTGGTCAGTGCTCCATGGGGTGGAGTTGGTCTCAGCTGGGGGAGAAGCTGGAAGCTTGTTAGGGCTCTTGACCTGTGCACCTTTAGTTGGTTACACTGATACCTTGACAGAGCCCCTAAAACATGCCTCCTGCTGACAGGCAAGGGTGCTCCCTGGGTCTTGCTATGTTTCCTGTTTCCCCGCGGGGGAGAGAGAGTGTACACTTTGCATTGAACACACAGTAACTCTCCTTGTTGTGGATCACTCTTTGTACTTTTTGGTGGCAGTGGGTTTCTGTATGTTCAGATGACCACAGAGAAAAGGTGCGTCACCTGTATTCCCGTGTGGCTTTTATTGTTCCACGTTCCCACTTCCACTTACTTTTATTTTAATGTTTTCTAATCCCTGTTTGGGGATGTTTTTACACACCGCTGGAGCGGGTAGGATTTGAACCTGGGCCTCCTGGCTCAGGGGTAGGGACACTACCACAAGTGCCACAATAGGGCCCAACTTTTTAAAAAATTTAACCTATTTTCTAATCAACCTGTTCAAAGATGTTGTTACAGACTTTTGGAGCAGGTGGGATTGGAATCTGGGCCTCCCAGACCAGGGATAGGGATGCTACTACTGTGCCACAAAAGGGGCCACTGGTAACGCATTAAAATCAGAATTAAAATTAAAAACAGCTGGTTGGAATTTAATGCTCAAATTCAGGAGGTGTGAGGGAGAGATTGTTCATCTAGTTCCATGCAACTTCCTTGCTTTGTTCTCCCTGTCCTCCGAATATAACTATATAATTCAGCGCCATCATCAGTTATCCTTGTTGCCAACCATCTGGTGTCCTGTGCATTACTCGATTCCAACTGTCTGGTGTCCTCCATGACTCACAATGCAAATAGTCTGGTACTCTGTGAGTAATTCTCTGCCAGTTCTCTGTTGTCCTCTATGACTGGTGTCCAGTGTGTAACTCATTACCAGACTCTAGTGACGTCCACATTACAGACGAACAAACATCTAGTGCACTGTATATAAGTCAGTGGCAGCATCTGGTGCCCTGTGTGTAACACATTGCAAGCCATCTGGTGCCTTGTGTATAACTCTCTTGCCCTGTATAACTCATTGCCAACTATCCAATGCCCTGTGCATGAGTCACTGCCAACCATCTGTTGTTCTACATATAATACACTACCAGCTATCCAGTGCCCATGCAATTGATTACCAGCTGTCTAGTGCCCTGTGTGTAACTCTCTGCCAGTTACCTAATACCCATTGTATAACTTGTTGCCAGTTTGCTAATGCCCTGTGTATAAATCACTGCTAGTCTTCTGTCCTCCAAGTCCAAAGCTTAATACAGTCAACTATGTTCTTGCATCACATCTGCTAATTAGCTACTATTTATGTAAGACACATTTCTAGCTGCCTTTATGTACATCGTAGAAAATAGCTTTGAGGTGACTATGAGACATTATCCGCTGTGACTCAATGTTGTGGATTGGCCAATTGAGACAGGGAAGATCACTGAACTGGCTAAAGGACACTGAAAGTGACCTGCACCTTGGAGGAAGAAAGTCAGTCAGCATCACAATCTGGCAAACACAATTAGAAGGTAAAAATGAAGAAAGAGGAGCAGAAATGGCTGAAATAACTCCACAGAGATCACCAAGTCACCCTTTATTTACGCGTGCATAGTACTTGATGCTGGTCCAGCTTCCTCAGAGCTAGCTGTCAGAGTGAACAGAACCTGTGACACTCATGTTTATATCTGTCAGCCAGGGCTCCCTGATTGGACCAGCTTAGCAGACCCAATCAGAGAACTCATATTCTAAGAGGTCCACCTGGCTGACCTTGTTATAACCACACAACCCATTGAACATCTACCAACATTAAATGAATCATGGCTGATCTTGTGTGTCATCTCCAAGTTCCATCTCTAACTCCAAATTGATTGAGTCTCTTGTTATAAAAGAGATTCTGTTAGTGCCAAAAATCAATTGAGCTTAGTCTTGACAGTACTTAATGACTGGGCATCCATGACCCCCCTGGGCTTCAAAATATTTGTTACCTTTAGAGTGATGGAATTACTTTCCTCATCCTCAGTCTGATATGATCAACATTTTATTCTAATTAGAAAATAGCTATGTGCCCATTTTGAGTCAGAACTGGGTTGGATTTGGCTGCGATGCCTTGTGTGGTTGAATAGTCTGCCAGTCATCACTGTAGAGGGAGAGTGGGAAACAACACGGCTGATATGATTTTATATGTAGAAACAACTAATAAAATAATGTGTGAAATATGAAAGACCAATAGGCTCATTAAATCAAGTCTGTTTTCATGAACTCAATCCCAACCATTTAATCTCGTGAGGAAAAATTCCATATAAATTATCCCATAATCACTGAAAGTTGTTTAGCAGAGACCAAAATATTTCCTGTTCTAAATCTCCCATAGCCAATGCTGGCATGCTGCCTCCCACAGTAAATGTTTTGCCTCCACAGGTAGCAATCCTATGCTCCTGCCCACCAAACAATATTCCCGTCGCACCGGACTCTGCTGGCTCAGAATAGTATTCACAGGATGCACTTCCATTTATCTAGCTTCAACTGTACATCACACTCCTTCCAACTTGAGGCAAGTTTTACAAAGAAAGAAATACTCTGCACCTTTCATGACCTTGGGTTCTCCTAACAGTCTGATAACTGGATTCCAAGCCAGATAATGAAGTCTCAAACTAGACACAATCCCCTCTCTTGATGCTTGGTGTATTTGTAAAATGCCGTTGCATCAACCAGTCACACAGTAACCCAGCAGTCTGTCTTTAGTTATTTTTAATCAAACTGCTCAGACATGCTGTGAGACACCTCTGAGACAGGTGAACTTTCACCTCAGACCTTCTGGTGTAGAGGCAGGGTCATTGCCACTGTGTCACATGACCCAAGAGATCTTTTTTTTTATGAAACTGCTTCCAAATTGCCAGTGTGTCCAATACAACTAACAGGTACTGGCCACGAAAGGGAAGGCGACAGAAGGAGTGAGGGGATTAAATTAAGATGGAACAAAATCAGAAATTGCTGGAGAAACTCAGCAGGTCTGGCAGCATCTGTATAGAGAGAATCCGAGTTAATGTTTCGAGTCCAGTAATTCTCCTTCTGGAACTCAGTTCGAGTCATTGCACTCCAAATGCTAACTTGGTCTCTCTCTCTCTCCACAGATGCTGCCAGACCTGCTGAGTTTCTCCAGCAATTCCCATCTTTGTTTCAGATTTTTAGTATCCTCAGTTCTTGGTTTTAAATTAAAATGGAATTGGAAATAAGGCATTCCACCTGCTGTGATGCATACCTCTCTAAAGGCATTGAGAATGTTGGTTGACTCCCGCTCTAAGAGCATCCTAAGACAAACATAACCGCAGAGGAGGGGCAGGCAGTAGATAGCTAAAGATCCCCTTTTATAGCCCACTGCCTGAACCTGTTGCTGGCCACTTTGGCCAGGATTATGCCCTCTGACGTCTCTTTAAGTACTTTTTAATCACCCTGTTCAGAGATGTCATGACACACCTCTGGAGCAGGTGGACTTGAACTCAGGCCTCCAGGCTCAGAGGTCGGGACTGATCACTCTGAGTACTAATTAAACAATGCCTTTCACCTATGTATCTTTACAATATTATTCACATTGTTTTATAGCCAACAATGTATTTCTTGAAAACAGTGATTGATGGACCATATGCAAATGTGGCAGTCAGTATCTGCGCAGAAATGTTCCACAAATAGCAGTCAATAAAGTGATCATCATAGGTGTTGGCCAGACAAGTAGCTTGCCTTTCTTTGCTTAGCACTGCGGGATCCTAACAGCGCCTCGATTTGTCATCACATCTGGAAGAAGGTGTTTCTGCCTCTGCAGAGCTTGTGTGGTACTCCACCAGAGTGTCTGGATTACATGCTGTAATTTCTGGAGATGGATTTGGACCTGCAACCTTCTAACTCAGGATATGAGAGCCCTACCATATAGTCAAGACTGAAGACATGCCATTTTGGGGCAGTCACGATGTACAAAGAAGGGCAAGGTTGGGGAGTGAGAAATTTGGGTCCTGAAACTTAGATGATTCAACATATACTATGTCATATCTAAAATTTGGATGCATGGTGTATTTATTATTTTCTCAAGTGAATAAAATCAGTATTCTTTAGAATGCTCTTATCTGACCCTTGTAGTTGAGATATGGAGATCATGTTTTGATCCTGTATATCACTATATTTCTTTTAAAATATTGGGAGGAATTGATGGATCAGTTGATATGCCAATTCCAACAGTGGTATGCTGGAGTTTATATGAGCATAGAAATTAGGATTAGGCCATTCAGCCCATTGAGTCTGTGCTACCATTTATTAAGATCACAGCTGATCTGTTTGTTTCGAACTCCATGTTCCAATCTAAGCTCAATAAATTTTGATTACCTTGCCTCATAATAATCCACCTCTGCTTTAGAAATATTCAATGACACTACCACCCTCATCTTCTGAGGCAGAGAATTTCAAAGATGTGCAGCATTTCCCCTTGTCTCTGTCCTAAAAACACAACACCAATTCTTGATTCCTCAACCAGTGGCTCCTGGTTCAGGACTCACCCACAGGAGCAAACATCCTTTCTACATCCACATTGTCAAGACCATTCGGGATCTTAGATGCTTCAATGAAATCACCCCTCAGTCTTCTAAATTCCAGTGGAAATAAACCCAGTATGTCCACCCTTTCAAAACAATCTGCTCATTCCATCTCATCTAGTAATCCAAGTTTGCCTGATTGCTTTAGGGGGTCTGGGACAAAATTCTCATATTTGAAAATGAGATTTTTTTTTCCTCTCCCAGGGAATTGTGAATGTGTAGGAAAAGTAGAAGGTCATATGAGATTGCTTTATCTGGTGAACGGGCTTGATGATCTGCTGTAATCTTTTTTTCTCTTTAATCTGTCTTTTATTAAACATTGTGGTCTGATGCAATGAAATTTCAGTTCGATTTTTTTTTTGTTTTTGTTTCTCATACGATCCTTCTGTTCCTCTAGGCTGTGCCTTCCTTACATACTGTGCAAGAGAGTCTGCTATCAAGGCACAGAATGCATTACATGAGCAAAAGACACTGCCTGGGGTAAGTGTGATGTGTTGTTGAATAGATTCATATTACAGTATTTCTTTTTTTTTGAGTTGCTGTTTGTTTTGTTGTCTGAACTGAATGCTGACACTTTTCTTTTTCTGCAAACCAGCTTTTGGTTAACAGACATTAACCAGCTCCATCACTTTGTTTACAGCCGAGTGCTGCACGAATATGTGTTTTCCTGGAGGCTTCATTGTAATTAATGTAAAGTAGACGTCCCTCAGGGATAATTTTAGTCTGGGTAACTGCAGGAGATTATGATTAAAGGGCTGTTTTGAGGCCAACTGCTTCTGCTTTTTATTGGCATTGCAACTTTTCAGTACAACCAATTTGAGACCACTTTAGCATTATATGTACAAAAATATAGCAACAGGTCCTCTTGCTTGTTTGTGGTTCAATTTCAACTCTTGGTCACTTGGTGGCTGGACCAGCTTGTCTACATTTGTATGCCAGTGCATCATCTTGAGTAACAAACAAACTTTCTCAATTTTACCTTAAAGATAGGCACCATTGTAAATATTTCATACTGAGGTGATGGGAGTTTCTTATGTTAGGGGTCATGAATCTTTGGAATTCTCAAGCTTGTAGAGCTGTGGAAGCTTGGTGGCTGAATATATTCAGAACTGAGATAGGTAGATTTTGACTTGATGGGGCTGACGGTGTCAAGATTTAGGGGGGACATGCAGGAACGTGGAGCTGAGGCCAGGATCAGATCATCCAAGGTCATATGAAATGGTGCAGGCAGGCTTGAGGAGCAAATAGCCCTGTTTCTTATGTTTTTATTTTGGGATTGCAATGATTAAATAATTAAGTGAATGATGTGCACATCATCTCAATGTGTTTGGACAAAGTGATGAGACTTCAGTCATTTATTTTTGTACTAATGATGAGAAAAGAAGTTTGAGAACCCATATCTGAAAATTGATCTTACAATCTGGACTGACATTCCTGTGAGCTGCTGAGGGTGTGCAGCACTGTCATCATTCCATCCCTCAAATATGACACCAAAGAACTATCTCCTGTTTTGGTTGATTTTGGAAGGACACGCATAAGCAGTTCTAGTGTCCTACCGGCATTCTGTTTTTCACTTGACGTGCTCAAAGCGGGTTGATTGCCTGGTAATGTGTTCCAGTGCTGGTTGTGGGATCTTGCTTTGCCATGTCTAATATAGCAGTCAAGTCACATCTCAAAGTAGATTTTTTTTGTGAAGTTCTTTTGTGATAGTTCTGAATGATGTGCAAACGTGTGCTGTTTAAGTGCAAGTCTTTTAAGCTTTCCTTTCTATGTTGGCTTAACTGCAGTGTATCCCATTTCGCTATTTTTGAATAGATTTAACCGGGTTAGATTTCCAGGAGGATTCGATTCTGTATATCAGTGGCTTGGTAATTTGTGTACTGGGACACTTCACAATGTAATAATGGAATTAAATGCATTCCAATTGCTTGCAACCCCTGTTCCTGGGAGTTGGAAAAAATGGATGGCTGTTTAATAAAAAGTATTGGTATCTGCTGCTGAAAAGTTCAGCACTGGAAATCTGCTAATCCTCTCTCTTTCCCTATGATATTCCTTAGAACTCAACTTCCGGCCTAATAGCAAAATCAAAAACAGAAATTGCTGGAAAACCTCAGCGGGTCTGGCAGCACTTGTGGAGAGAAATCAGAGCTAACGATTTGGAAACGTCAACTGTGATTTCTGTCCACAGATGCTGCCAGACCTGCTGAGCTTTTCCAACAATTTCTGTTTTTGTTTCTGATTTCCAGCATCTGCAGTTCTTTTGGTTTTTATCTGGCCTAATATCTCCTTATGTGGTTCAGTGTCAAATTTTGTCTGTGAAGCGACTTGGGATGCTTTGCTACATTAAAGGGGGCTGTATAAATGCAAGTTGTTATCGGTTAACAACTATGGATTGAAGTTTACTTTGTGATTTGAAACCCTACTGAGAATGAATGGCCTATTTCTGCTCCTACATCTTATGGTCTAATGGCTTATACCTGACCTCACCCAAGATGAGTGGAAGCCTGTGATTTTCATTTGTGATGCTAACGGCTCTATTTCAAGGCTGTCCATAAACTAATAACCACATACCATTCACTGTCATGCTTGGTTAGTGTTTCTGTATTTTCAAATAAAAGCCTCTGGTGTTGCCAAACCCTTCAACTGTGGCTCAGAAACCCAAGGGCCCAAACCCTTACTCCACAGCCTTGAGCACTAAATCTAGGCTGATGCTCCCATGCATCCCTTGATAGAAGTGCTGGTCTGTCAGAGATACTACCTTTTGGATGGGGTTTTCCACAAAGGTCTGGTCTTACCTGTCGGGGTGGCCAAAGAAGATCCCATGGTGCTATTTTGAAGAATAGTTGGGGTGAGGAGGGAAGTTCACACCATTGTCATTGCAACAGGTATCCTCAAGCAGCACCAGAAAGTAAATAATCCAGTCACTGTTGTTTGTGGGAGCCTGTTTTGTGCAAGTTGGTTGTTGTGATTTCTGCATTACTGCAACAACTACACTGTGAAGACCTTTGGGATGGCCTGGAAATGAAGAAGTCTGCTGTATCTTTTTTCATCATTCCACAAAGCTTAAAATTGTCAAATTGCTCTGTGTCAGCTTGACACTGCTGTTAATATGATGTCCTCCCTTGGTGTCAATTTTACTGAAGTGCTGTCCCTTCAAAAGATTGATCTATACAGGCCACAAGTGGTTTTACATTTCACCTGTTGTGGGTACAGCCAGCCAATTTGGTGACTGTGGTTCTCCAGTTGACCTTCATTGTTAAGAAAGAGTTGGTCAGTGTTCTCAATTCTAATCACTATGGATTAGTTGGCTTTGTAACAGGAAACAAAAAGTAATGGTCGATGGCTGCCCTTGTGAATGGAACGCTGTTTCAAGTGGTGTTCCACAGGGCTCAGTCTTGTTCGTTTCTTATACATTAATAAGTTGGACTTGAATGTGGAGGGCACAATTGGGAAATTTGCAGATGACGGTAAAATTGGCCATGTAGTGGATACTGTAGAGGATAGCTGTTAGCTCCAAAATGATACAGATAGGTTGGTGGAGTGGGCAGGAAAGTGGCAGATGGAGTTCATCTCTGATGAGTATGAGGAAATGCATTTAGGGAGGTCAACGGAATACAGAATAAATGGGAATATACTGAGAGGGCTAGATGAAGTGAGAGATCTTAGTGTAAAAGTTCACAGGCCCCCAAAGGTAGCAGTACAGGTAGATAAGATTGCAAAGAAAGCATATGGAATGGTGTCCTTTATTGCCAGAGATTTTGAATACAAAAGTAGGGACATATTGATGAAACTGTATAAGACACTGATGAGGCGACAACTGGAATACTGTGTGCGATTCTGGTCACCATATTACAGGAAGGATGTAATTGCTGTGGAGAGAGTGCAGAGAAGATTTAATGGAAAGTTGCCAAGGGCTGGAGAATTGTAGCTATGAGAAGAGATTGGAGAGGTTGAGATTGTTTTCCTTGGATCAGAGAAGGCTGAGGGATCACATGGTTGAGGTATATTAAACGGTGAGTGATCAAGATGGAGTTGACAGGAGGAACTTGTTTACCTTGGCGAAGAGTTCAAAAACCAGGGGTCATCCATTCAAGCTCAGCGGCCGAAAGTTTAGATGGGACATGAGGAAAGATTTCATTATGTGAAAGGTGGCGTGTGTCTGGAATTCGCTGGCTGAGTTGATAGTGGAGGCAGACACCCTAAACTCTTTTAAAGGGTACCTGGATCTGCAGCTTAAGTGCTGTAAGCTGCGGGGCTATGGGCTGTGTGCAGGAAGATAGGATTAGAAAGGACACCTGGGTGCCTATGAATTGGCATGGACAAGATGCGCGAAATGGCCCCCTTCTGTGCTGTATCATTTCTGTGATTCTGTCTGTGGAAAATTTTTGTTGGTGTGTGTATGTGTATATAGACATTATTGAAGATTGCCTGCTATTTCTGCTCTGACCAAGTATCTTGCTGATACCAGTGGGCAAATACATGAAATAATCAGCGGAAATGATTCACCTAAACAGGGACTTAAATTTATGAAACATATAGAATTAGATGCTGTTTCATTTTAACATACTATTTTGCCAAGGCCTTGGGCGAATCTGCAGATGCAGGATCCCTTGACTGTACATGTGAAGATATTAGAACTTAATACTTATATTGATTTGCAGTTATGAATTGGGGGCTGTATTACAAATTACTCCTCTTCCTGCCCCCACTCCTTCCCAAGATAAACACACTGAATGCCATTTTGACTCAGTTGCCACCTTAAAACAGAAGTTAAGATTCTTGCATGTGCCAGTGGAAAAACTAACACTTCTTTGCTACTCCTGGTTTTGCAGATCACCTTGAGAATCTCTATTGGACTGTGCTCAGTCCTGCCCCAATCCCCCACTTTCCATTCACTTTCCCTTACCATTCGGAACCTACTTGAGATCTGTTATTGAGAGGTGCAATGTGATGGAGAACCAGTCAATGGACTTCCTCTGGATGCCCAATTAACTCCTACAATTTGCTGAAATTACACAGATTTTAGACTCTGACATCTGCATTCTTAGCATGTTGCAGATTTTGAAAGCAAATTTGTGCCATGAATTTCTGGCCTAATGTATCTGTCTCACTGAGAGGTATATGGTGCTCCTAGACCTCTGTGACCATGGGCTGCCATGCCCTGGAAAAGTACATGATCAGGGATGATTGCAGTAGGATAAACAGATATTATGGAAATTAGCTTGGTATCATGTTGAAGGAAGATGGGGAACATTTTTCTGTGCCAGGCAAATGACCGCATCAGGTCTATGGAGGGACAAACTTGATTGGCTGAATAATTTTTTCCTAATTTCATGTTTTCTTATGTTTGCTGTCCGAGACGTGTCCACTTGTGTCAGAAGGAGAAAATTCTCACATGTTGGCCGCTGAAATTTTCAGGTGTAGACTCGTTGTCAGAGCCCTGGACCATTATTTGTATGTTTTACAGGGGCCAATGGATATGGTGTGTTTTCTGTTTTTTAAAATCACTGTCACACTTGTCAGAAGGCAAAAATGACAAAGTATAGATTTTCAACCTCTCGTCTGACCTACCTCTTGTCTTGTGTCCCACAGTCAGTATGTTATTATACCTTTTCTGCATGCTAGGATACAGTGATGATGTCAGGAACATGTCTATTAAAGGTGTACTGCCGTCCTGACCTTGAGACGTTACACAATCCCAAGCAATGTATCAAGCAGAAAGCTGACAAAGTATACTATTGGGCAGTTGTGGGATTTGAACCATGAACGTAACCTTCTCACACACCAAGTCAACCTGAGCTTAGTAGGTTGCACACTCCCTTCTACGTTACGCCAGGGCTTGAGTACTGCAATGCAGGTTGAAGTTCAGTAAAGAGAGAGTGCTACACAATTGAAAGTGCCATCTTTCAGATAGGATGCAAAAGCAAAGGCCTCAGATGGACATAAAGATCCCGTGGCACAAATTCGCAGAACAGGGGCAAGGTTATTATTGTAATATTAGCTTTATTGTAATATTTATTCTTGGTATGAACATGACAATAAGAAAAAGTACCTAAACATTATCATGTTTTGGTGGGAGCTCGAAGGGCATAAAATAGCAATTGCATTTCTTGCATTACAACAATGACTACACCTCAAAAACAATGAATTGGTTGTAAAGTGCTTTGGGACCTCTCGTGAGAGGTCCTATAATATTGCAAGTCTTCTCTTCCATCACACCATTCCCAACATCTAACACCTCTAAAACAAATGTTCTGAATATCTAAAATCTGTCTCCTAAGTGTTCAGTTTTCTCATACAGCCCCATTTTGAACCAGCTCTTAGCCTGTGAACAGTGAATGATTTTTAGGTTAAACATGTTTTTTCCATTGCAGAGGATCATCCCAGAGAGTTTATCTGGGTGCCTGAAGGAACTTTCAAATGTCCTTTAATTATTTCTTATAAATATACTCAGACACTGCCTGATATAAAGCACCACTGGAGGCTCTGAGATGGCCTTTGCAGCTTTTGGAAATGCACATCATTCCGTGACATACTCAAACCTTTAAAATGATGAGAATTTTAGAGTTGAGATATGATTCAAGTTGTTGTGATATTTCAGATGTGGGAGTCTAATCGCCCTTGAAACATTGGTCTGAGTAGAAAATGGGATAATGGCTTCATGTTCACAGCAACCATTGAATTCCTGTTGGTGGCCTCAGGAAAGTACACCTCATCTATGTTATCCACTGCAGAGGCAATTAGTATCCACAGATCCAGCGAAAGGCTTTCACTTCATTTCTTGGCCAGTGTAGTGAAGTCATAGGTCATTGGCAAATCTGCCAAGCTGCTTACTGTTAACAGTAAGTCTTGACAAGTCAAAGTAGGCTCTTTTCCAGGGCTATCCCTCATTTTAGAAGGGCTGTATTTTCCTGCTGAAAATGCATGGGAACAGTCTTATTCTTTTTATTGACAAACAAAGACCTAATGTAGCTACCTGATTTGAAATGATCCACAATTGTCTCAGTGCATAAGACCATAAGGAATAGGAACAGAATTAGGCCTGGAACACTCCACAACGTAATAATGGAATTAAATGCATTCCAACTGCTTGCAACCCCTCTTCCTGTTTTCCGTGTCAGGCCCCAGGAAAATGTTGATAATGGAAACTGCATCATAATTGACTGTGCAAATGGGATTTGGAAAAATGGATGCCTGCAAAAAAAAAATTAGTTCCTGCTGCCAAGAAGCTCAGTGCTGGAAATCTCCTAATCTTCTCTTTCTCTGAGATACTCCTTAACACCAAACTTTTAGCCTAATATCTCTTTGAGACCATAGGAAGAGGTGTAGGCCTTTCAGTAGGATCATGGCTGATTTGGTATTCCTCACATTCACTTTCCTGCCCTTTCCCCATAACCTTTGATTCCCCTATGAATGAAAATTTATCTGTCTCAACCTTAAATATTCACAAGGACTCTGCCCCCTCTGCAATGAATTCCAAAGACTCTTAACCCTCTGAGAGAGGAAATTTCTCCTCACCTCAGTCTTAAATTCGTGCCCTTAATTCTGAGACTATGCCCTCCGGTCCTAGACTATCCCATGAGGGGAAACATCCTCTCAACATTTACCCTGAGAGGCTCCTTTAAAATCCTATGTGTTTCAATTCAATCACTCTCATTCTTTTAAAATCCAGTGAGTAGGGTCCCCTACATGTTTAGCCTTTGCTTATAAGACAATCCCTCCTTACTGGGGATCGAAGGCAGTCCTTTTGTAGACAGTTGAATCCTGAAAATTCAAAATTTAGGAAATGAAGATACTTTAGTAAAGAATTCTGATTGAATTGCCATGTCCAGAGCTTAGAGGAGAAGTTGTGAATTGCTGATCTCTGTGTTGCATTGAATCAGTGCTGATTCTCAACACATGCAGAAAGCTCTGGATGAAAATATATTTTATGCAGAGAATGATCTAATGTCCAAAATGAGTAGTTGTTTTGGGTGAAATTCAGTAGTGGACCGGTCTTGTTTAATGTGCAGGGAATTTATAAATGGGTATCATTTTTATAATTTGAATTCAGCGGGAGGCATTGGGAAGAGGCCAGGGTGTGTGTGGGAGAGCTCGGATACTGTGACATTCGGTGAGGATCAAGAATACATGTTTAGTTGTCTCCCACTGTGCTCCAACAGCTGGCGCTAGGCTATGTGGGCATGACTGAGCCTACAGGCTGTTGACAGATTGTGGTAACCATGAGTCATACTCATGTGAATGACAAACTGCTCATGGATAAGCACGCACAAGAATCTTTATCTCAGTGGCGTTAAATGATCAGTTCCTTTTTGGGATTTTGCTATTTTGGGACATATAGAATGATTCTCAGCACCATTTCTCTTTAAGGGGTCAAGCAGCTTTTTAACTTTAATGCCTTTCATATTTTCTTTGGTAAATTGTTCTTTGTTTTGTTATATAACAGTAAGTGTTGACACTGTTGAGTGGGTCCAAGGAATTACTGAGCCAAGCAACATAAGGGAGCTCAATAATCATTCATGTTTTACTTATTAAACCCAATAAAATGATGTTCTTAAGGTATATTGTTTATAAGGTTCTCAATAATGAAGGGATGAAAGGAAAACAACAAGATTTATTGTGGTCGAAAAGGCTATCAGTTAAACCTAATACTCTTAATATTTCTCAATAATTCCTTCTTGGACATACTGACTTTCATATCTAAACAGGTCTAACATTTCTTGATTACGGGACCTATTAAGTCAAATCATATTATTATCAATCATTATGTTATTACATTATATCATCATTATTGCTTGTCACTTTATCTTATGGCCATGACTTGGATCTAACCAGGTGCCTAATGACGGCATTGTTGTGGCTCATCTTATTGTTCCTGGAATCATACATATTGTAGCACCAAAGACCATTCAGCCCGTCTTGTTCTGTGCCATGCTGACTGTTCAACTTCAATCCCACTTTCCTGTCTTTTTCCGATGATGAAACACTTTCAAATTTTCAAACAGATGTGTGATTTGAAATGTGTTTACATTCCGCTGAAATGCATTCCAGCCATTTCATACAATTGTACAACACTGAAGAAGGCTGTTATGCCTCTGCTGACTATTAAATCTACTTCAGGCAACACAATCTGGATCAAAAAATAGTTTTCACATGTTGCCTCTGGATCTTTTAGCCTAAAATGTCCTCATGTGGCATGGTGTTAAACATTGTTTGATAGCACTCCTTTGAAGCAGATTGGAATGTTTAACTAAGTTAGAGATGCTATATAAATATAAGTTCTTGTTATTAACTGTTAGTTATTTCATTGTCGCTTGATGCATCATGTTGAGTATTAAAATGGTTGCGTTGTTCACCTTCATAACAAGCATACTTCAAAGCCATCCAATATGTGTGAAGAGTTTGGAATAGTCTTATGTACGTAATGAGGGCAATGTAAGTTACTGGTCCCAACACTATTGTGCAATGTTTGTTCAAAAGAAACCTCAATTATTTGGCAAGTGGATAAAACAAAGGGTTAAAAAAGGAAAGAAAGGACATACATTGTTACAGGACCTTTTATGATCCTAGGATGTCCCAAAACACTTTACAGCGAATGAAGTATGTTTGAAATGTGGTCACGGCTGTAATGAAGGAAACATGACAGCCAATCTGTGCACAAGCTCCCACAAACAGCAACATAATAATGACCAGATAAATTTATCTTGGTGATGTTGGTTGGGGGATAAATATTGGCCAGGACACTGAGGATGATTTTCCACCATCGCTGAGTAAAGTGCCAGTAGAGTCTCTTACATCTAATGGAGCGAGATAAAACAGGATCTTGGTTTAACATTGTACCCAAAAGATAGCACTGCAGATTGCCTTCAATACTGCAAGCAAATGTTGCCTGGATTTTTGTACTTAAGAACTTCTGGAGTGGGATAGGAGCCCACAATCTTTTTGACTCAGAGGTGAGATTGCTACCAACTGAGCCACAGCTGACATTCTCCCTGCCCCCCCTTTATTACAGGTGCTGATTAACATTCCACTGTAGAGCTGCTGTTCCTGTTCCATTATGAACTGAGCAACTGTGCTTTCAGAAGAAAATAAACTGGAAAAATCAATTAAATGAGTGATTTTGTTTCGCATTACTTTTTTAATTTTAAAATGAGACACTGTTCTTCCAACAGTGACTACTGGTGACAGCATTGGGACAAATGGGTCTGGGAGAATTATGATAGTTGACTATTTAACAGATGATTTAATAGATTAATATACATGATGCGATTGCTGAGGCTCGAGAGGTTAATAACCATCATTACTCATAATTCATTTGCTTCAATGTACTGGACTTAGCAACTCCTACACAAGGCCTGAGGGATGAAATCTTCACACACTATTTAGGTTTGACTACTTCCCTAAAAAAATGTAATGGAAGTAAACAAGAAAACATTGATACAGTTCATTCAAACTTTTCATGGTCCTTTTCTTTGGGGAAAACTTGGTGCTCAGAGCCATTCAATGTTCAAATGCCCTTGTTCTAATCCAGTTCACAATATGGAATGAAAATTTTCTCTCTCCCCTGGCTGTTGAGATCCAAAGTGACCTGTTTCTGATAAGTTGTGTTTTCGCAATACAGCCCACATCTCAGACACAAATGGTAACTTGCCTCTGGTGGAGGAGCGACCCGCAAAAGAGTTGGAGTTAGAGTTTTTCCCAGGTTGTGGTGAAGGGCATCAATCTGAAATGTTCACTCTGTTGCTCCTCACTGATGCCCACTGCACCTGCAATGTTTTCCCCACTGCTTTCAGTTCTTATTTCAGTTCTGCAGCTGCCAGAATGATTTGCATTTGTACTAAGGATTTTTTTGCTCTGAGTTAGGGCAGAGTGGAGGGAGTTCTGTTCTCCATCTGAGAGTGCTCAGACTGACTTGAGAATGGCTGATTCTAATACCATACAACTCAAGGGGAAGAAAAGCCAATTGGTAACTCTGCGATATCTAGAGAAGCTGAGATTGTGCTCCTTGAAGCGGAGAAGGTTAAAGGGATCAAAATAGAAATTGCCGGAAAAAGTCAGCAGGTCTGACAGCCGCCATGGAGACAAAGTAGAATTTACATTTTGGGTGCAGTGAACTTTTTTCAGAATAGGTTTTCAGAGTAACAAAAAGATTAAGGGCTGTGGAAGAATGCTTTCATAGAACTGGCACAGTAATAATGGACTGAATGGCCTCCCTACATTGTGTTCTTAATGAGCAAACCAATCAAAGAATAAGAAATGTCTTGAGATACTGTCTGCAGCTTTCCACAACCTCTGCCTAAACAGGATTCAAGTTAAAATGATAGTAACTGCAGTTGTACTGTCAAGATCGGTGTATTTTCATACTCCAATCCTATGCCCTGGAACTGTCTCCCTTGGTAATACGCTCCACACCTTTAAAAGCCCCCTTGATAGTTGCTCTTGTACTCATTGATCTGTCTCTAACTTCACTCATATCTCCTCCTCAATGTCCATGTTCCACGTATAAAAGGACTTTGAGATTTACTTTCTGCTTGAAAGCTACTTGTAAAGATATATCTTCGTTGCTTTTGGAAAGCTGGAATTCTTTTCATTCAGTGAAATAGACTCCAAAATTGGAATTACAAATTGGGTTTTAAATGTGTTTTTTCACATCTCCTAGGAGAGTACTTGATTCTAGGTGCGTAGGGGGTGTCTGCATTTTGATGCTTGAGGTGTGCAATTGTGTAGGATGGGTGAGATGGACCAGTTTGCCTGCTGTTGTCTGCTACAGCTATTTAAAAGCAAAGTGCTTCAGATGCTGGAGATCTGAAACAAAACAGAAAGTGCTGGAGGGGCTCAGCAGGTCAGGTGGCATCAGTGGAGAGAGAAAGATAAAGTGAACATTTTGAGTTTGATATGACTCTTCTTTGGTTCTGAAGAAGAGCCATATCAGACTCAAAATGTTAAACTTTGTTTGTATTGAAACCATCGTTGATATTTTTAGTCAGACTGTGCAGCTATATTCTGTAATGTGTCTGGGGCAGATGAGGTGTGAATCTGCACTTTCTAACCCAAAAGTAGAGACACTACCACTGCCTCACAAGATACCACTGTAGATACTTTTCTAATCAACCTGTTCAGAGATATTAAGACATACCTCTAGAGCAGGTAGGACTTGAACCCAGGACACATGGCTCAGAGATAGTGATACTTCCACTGTGCCACAAGAGCCTTCTTGCTACAATAGGATGTTTGTTTGTTGATATTTTCTAATCAACCTGTTCAGAGATATTATTCTGCACCTCTGGAGCAAGTAGGACTTGAATCATGAACTGGTGCCAAAAGAATTGAGGATACCCAAGGTTCAAGTTTGTAAAGACCAGTGGAAGGATTTACCTGATATTCTACATCTATTCACACTCCAATGAATTGATTAAATGGGTAGTTGTCAAATCAGGACTGCTCACAGCTGAAATTAGTTTCGAATACAACTTGATGTCAGTTAACAGTGACCTTAATTCAACCAGACTCCTATCTCAATCGATTCCCAATGAGGAATTTTTAAATGCTTGAGTTTAATTTTGGCTGACCAGTAGCTCGGCTCTGTGCCACAGGGAATTGGAATTTCAAACAAGATGGAACTATTGATGAAGTGTCATTGCACAATGACCCTCTTGTAATAATATAAAGTACTGCAAATGCTGTACTTCCTTTTCAGAAAGCAACATCTCCTTAATTCTGTTCCCTCATAATGCTTTTGATTTGCACCAGACCCAGGGAGCAGTTGTTCTTTGTGAACCTGGACCATAAATGCTAACAGGCTGTTCAACTGTGGGGGACATCACAGCTGACATCAGGCACATACAAGTTCCAGTAGTCCTTGGCAGTGATCAGCAGCAGGAACTCTGGCTAGTGTTTCCCAAAGTTGTCGCCTTCCCATGGCAGGCACTGATTGCAATAGCCTTACTGTTAGCCAACTGAGATTGGCTAAATCTACACAGATGGGCAATGGAACCTGGGCATCTTGTGAGCTTGGTTCAGTTCTACAACGTTGGGCACCAGTAAAGAAAGATTGAAGTGGAGTAGTGATACGCACGGCTAGAAGTGTAGGAGGGTTCACCGATTTGACCCCGTTCTTTGTAACTTGTTAAGTGTCTTAGAAAAATGCATAAAATGATGCCCTGAGCCATTTGAGTGATTTGATTTGATTTATTATTGTCACACGTACCGAGATACAGTGAAAAGTATTGTTTTGTGTGCTAATCAGACAAGGCAAACTTTACATAAATACATCAGAGTTATAGAACAGAATACAAAATACAGTGTTACAGCTACAGAGAAGGTGCAGAGAAAGATCAACTCTATATATGAGGGATCCATTCATGAGTCTGATAACAGCAGGGAAGGAACCATTCTTAAATCTGTTGGTACGTGTTTTCAAACTTTGGTACCTTCTGCCCAACGGAAGAGGGTGGAAGAGAGTATAACCAGGGTGGGAAGGATATTTGATTATGTTGACTGCTTTCCTGAGGCAGCGGGAAGTTTAGATGGAGCCAATGGCAGGAAGGCTGGTTTTCCTGAGGGACCGGGCTGCGTTCACAACTTTCTGTAATTTGTTCCGTTCTTGGGCAGAGCAGTTGCCAAACCAAGCTGTGATCCATCCAGATAAGATGCTTTCTATGGTATATCTATAAAAATTCTTAAGAGTCACCGTGGGGTTGCCAAATTTCCTTAGCATTCTGAGGAAGTAGAGGTGTTGGTGTGCATAGTATTTCATTTTTAAATTCTTAGGAGGTAAGAATTGTTGAGAAGATGATAGATTTCTGCATGAGTGAAGAAATTTGGGAGATTTGCGTGGCACCAGAGATTGTCGGTACTGAATTAGCTCTGACGTGGGTTTCACTTTAGAGACGCAGGGCATACCAATCAAAAGCTTTCTCTAACACCCACATTCTGTGACACCATGTGTAAGTTGTATTCCTTTCTGCGTCTGCCTTTTTATTCTGGAATTATAGACAATGGAAAGTTCCTTCCTAACAACACAATAGATGAACATTCCGTGGGCTGCAGTGGTTCAAAATGAAAGCTCAGCCCCACTTTCTCAATGTGCAACTAGGGATGAATAATAAATACTAGCCTTGCTATTGATGCCCCCATCAAAAGAAAAGATGAATAATGGTTTCTGTCAGACTTTGATGCCTCTTTATATACAGTGGACAAATAAGAAAATCAATTTGCAGCATGTGAATATGAGAGAATCTTCACAAGTGGTTATCAGGTAGCGGGGAGTGTGCTGTCAGTCTTTTCATCCTTTGGCTCAGTGGTATTCAAACAAATTAACAAGCAAAATTGGGAACTCGACATTAGCACAGACCTGGAATTGAACCTGTGACCTTTCTGGTCAATGTGGCTCAACTAATCAGCTGGGGAAGAGTCACTGGACCCGAAATGTTAACTCTGGTTTTTCTTCACAGATGCTGCCAGACCTGCTGAGCTTTTCCAGCAACTTCCGTTACTGTTCAGCTAATCACAGCGTTGACCTAACAAAACCTTCAGTGGAGCCCTGATATTGTCAGTCATCACACAACAGCTATTTGATTTTCAACTGGGATAATCTTTTTTTTAAAGGTCAGAATGCAGGCATTCTGTTAGGTAACAAATGAATTATCAAAATTAAGTGATTGAATTAATTGGCTAGATGACGGACTGCCACTGATATTAAAAAGCCAATCAGTTAAAATCGTGTCGCATTATTCAAAGTTCTGCGATGTAGGATTTATTGTTCAGGCTAGAAATCTGTAAAAATGGTCTTTTACTCTGGCAGTGACAGACTGGAGAATACATATCCCTGTCAGGTCTTGACATGGAGGGAGTGGGCTCAATGTCAGGGTACCTGATACCAGGGATGCCATGACCTTTGGCCTCTTGGAAGATCAAGACCTCAATTTGGGTGGCTCCACCTTGTAGGAGAAAAATATTGCTCCTTCGCTACTGGAACTGGAGTGAGGGGGATCCTGGAGATGGTGGGGGGAATGGCTGGAACCTCCAGGCTGTGACCTGAAGTTTCAGATAGGACAGGGACATGGAATTTGAGGACAATTATTTGGCCCATCTTTCGTGAAATACCACAATATTTCCAGTGACTATTTCAGAAATTGCCAGTGTTTAACTGAAACAATCAGTCAATCTTCCAGCCTGTGGACACGAGACAGACATTCCTATATCATAGGAACACAAGCAGGCCATTCAGCCCATTGAACTTTGCCCACTATTCCATAGAATAGTTATTGATGCGGCAGTCTTGCAGTGTTGCTGTCTTTCCCTGAGCCCACATGCTGTGAATTGGACTAAGAAGGACTTTGTCTTAATTTGTATTTGTTTTTTCTTATCTATGCCTTCTGTTATTAATATAGACGCTGTGGTATGGTGAGTTAAACACTTTGCACTGTACTTGTATTGTAAAAAATAGAAGTGATAATAAATGACTGTTCTATTCAATATGAACATGGCTCATCAAAGGTTTTCACTGCCTTTTACTCATCTCCAGCCCTACGACTTTACGTGCCGCTAGTCATCATAATCTCTCATTTCCACCTTAATCATGCTCAAAGACTGACCCTCTACACAGCTCCCTGTGATAGATAATTCCAAAGGTTTATAACCCTCTGAGTAAAATAATTTCTGTTCATTTTCAACTTACGTGGCATCCCTCTTAATTTTAAATTGTGCCCCTTGGTTTTAGGCCTCAACCAGGGGAAGCATCCTACCTCCATCTACCCTGTCTATCCTTTCAAGTAAATTGCATTAGCACTTTAGCTGACTGCTCACCAATACGGCCCTGTCAAGCCATCAAGCTCACCAGTCCTAGCAATTAATTCCAAGATTACATCCACCCTTTTCGAAACATTTCTCATTCTGTGAAGAGAGGGACTGTTATCTGCTCATTTCCAGCCCTTGAAAGATTAAAGGACAGAAGTTTAGAATTGGGCACTGTCTGGGGGCTTTTTGATTAAGTGATTACTAAGAATGACCTGTAATTGGCTCTTCTGTGGATGATGGAGAGAACCTTGAGCAGTGACTGATCAAAAGGAGCTGACCTTGGTGCTGATCTGAGGAAGCTGGGTGAAGGTTTAATTTGTTTGAAAGACTAACACAAGTCAGGTGTAAAAGGCAGGATAAATTTTACTGTGAAGGTCAATAGTTTCCACTCCCTTTCAAGTATGCGATTATCCTTTTTATGGACTTAATTAGTTTCATGAATATTTGGGTTGAAAGGGCACCCATTTATGGATCTGTGTGCTCTCCTATCCAGCTATAGCTTTATTATTCATGCTCCCTATCTGTTTAGCAACTTGTCTCTGTGTTTATCAATTTCTTAAGACCAAAGGAATGGTGCCTGGCTCTCAATTAAGCCACAGAAAGATGTTCTTTAGAGGGTACAGTCAGGAATGGGGTAACAACCTGGGGCAGGGATGATCTAAGAGATAGCAAGAACTGCAGATGCTGGAGTTAGAGATAACTAAGTGTGGAGCTGGAAGAACACAGCAGGCCAGGGACATTTCGGGTCAGGACTCTTCTTCAGAAAAATGATCTATATTAGCAGGGATGATCTATATTAGATTGTTTTGGGCTGGGAATTCTGGCTTAGAATTCTCTTCCACATCCTCACTTTTTTCCTGCTCTGGCACAAAGTTAAAACAGTAGTTGCACTCTAGTGCCATTATCAGATTCCAATGTCTCTACTTAAAAATAAAGGACATGTGTGGTTACCAATGGGTGTCCCTCTTGCCTCTCAAGAAACAATTTATGATCAAAGCCTGCAGGTTCGGTCTGGGACTTAGACAGTTGAGTCCCATATGCGTGATTTTAACTGCCTATCCAGTTTCTTCTGAGCTGGGTAAGGTTAAAATGTTCCCTCAAGTCAATAACATCAAGTCTATATCACTGGATTTTTGAATGTTTTTTAATATTTTTATTGGTGACCAGGAAAAGTTAAAGGATAGACAAGTTAAAGCATATTACAGCATTGTCAGGTTGGTTAACAGACCAATATCCAAGTTTTGGTATATGCTTGAAAAGACTTTTACGAATTTACAGGGATTCTACTGTAAACCTTTAGTTTAGCACAAACACCAGTTCTGAAGAAGAGTCATACTGGATGCAAAATGATAACTGTTTCTCTCTCTACAGATACTGCCAGACCTGCTGAGTTTCTCCAGCATTGTGTGTATTTTGTTTCAAATTTCCAGCACCTGCAGTAGTTTGCTTCAATTTATACCAGTTCACACTTTTGTCTTCTGGATCCTTTCCCTGGCCAGAAGCTGTATACACACACACACACACACACACACACACAGACACACAGACACATACAACACATACACAGACACACACACATGCATGCAACACATACTTGCATTCAACGCATGCAACACACACACACACACACACACACACACACACACACACACACACA